>NC_062574.1:15416515-16039265 GCF_022837055.1 Prionailurus viverrinus
AGGTTCTTCCATGTTGTAGCGTGTAACAGAATTTCCATCCCCACCCCCCCCCCCACCCCCGCCCTTTAAAGTAGGCTTCACGCCCAGCATGGAGCCCAACGCGGTACTGAAACTCATGACCCTGAGATAAGGACCTGAGCTGAGATCAAGAGTCAGACGCTCAACCGACAGAGCCACCCAGGCGCCCCATCCATTTCTTTTTAAGACTGAATAATATGAATAATAATCAGAAAGTACAACATATCGTTTATCCATTCATCCAACAGTAGACGCTTGGGTTGCTTCCACCTTTAGGCCGATGTGAGTAATGCCACAAGGAACACGGATGTGCGAGGTCTCCTTGAATCCCTGCTTCCGATTCTTTAGGGGATATACCCAGAAGTAGAACTGGTAGATCATTAATTTGTGGAGCTCCCACCAAAGTGTCTTCCGTAGTGGCTGCAAGATTGTACGTTCCCCCCAGCAGTGCGCAAGGTTCAAATCCCTCTATATCCTCACCAACACTTATTACTTTCTGCTTTTTAAATATCAGCCATCCTGACTAGCGTGTGATGTGGGGACTGGTCTACTTTTAACCCTGTAGCCTCCCTCCCCACCCTGCACCCAACACTCCTGATCCCTCTGCCCTGTTCTACTCTCTTCCCCCTTCAGAATCTGACATCCTATATGATCTGCTTATCGATTAGTTTGATCATTTTTATTGTCTGTTCCCTCTCTCCTCTTCCTGCCCCTGCTAGAACGTAAACTCAAGGTAGAGGTATTTGGCTTTTTGTTCATTGCTACTTTCCAAGGACCTAAAACAGTGCCTGGCACATAGTAAATACTCAATGACTACTGAATGAATGAATGAGTGAGTGAACGAATGAATGAACAGAAAGTAGAGCTGTTAGAAGTTTTAGAGGCAGACACACCTGGCTCCATCAATTACCACCTGGTGTCTCTGGGCAAGTGACTTCCTTTCCCTAAGCCTCAGTTTCCCCATCTGTCACGTAAGGGCAAAAATGAGTACTGCACTGGGCTCCTGAGGGGATGATGATTGATATTCCCTGTCTGGTCCACAGTGGGTGCTCGGTTAACATCCACTGCTCAACGCCAGGCTGGACTCCTGTGGAGTGCATGGGCAGGACCACTGGCCCAGTGGACTGGAGCACAGTGGTGAGGAAGTCCTCTCGGACTGCGCAGCATCTCGGAGAGGCAAGTTCTTTCTCCGGTGGGCAGATACAGGCGCAGATAGGCACCCCAAATAAGTGGCAGAGAAGTGAGCGGGAGACTACTCTGCCAGCCCCCACAGGAGGAAGGCGTGCTGGAGGGCCCCACGATCCCACTCCCCCTGCCACTTCCACATGCGTGGGAGGCCAGGAGCCTACGCTGATGGTCCGCTTGGCAGAGCCACGGCGTGTGGGAGGTGACCAACACACTGAGGAAGTAGGACCACCCGGGTCCCCCAGGGACGCTGTGACAGCAGCCCAGAGCCAGACACAGATGATGGGGCGCTCAGGCAGCTGCCCGCCCGCCTGCTCCGGTGCCAGCCGCCCACTCCTGAGCGCACTCCTGGGCCTCCAGAAGGGCCCTCTGGCCAAGCTGTTTGCAGCAACAATCAAAACAGCAAGTAACAGCAGGAGCAGGAGAGGACCAGCGTGGGGAGGCAGATGGCAGCTTGCAGTGAGCGCAGGCTGCCCGCCTGGAAGGCAGGTGCCACGAGGCCTCCAGGCTAGGCTGGCGAGGCTGCTTCCTGTTGGTGCTGGCTTGCAGCGAAGGGGCCCCTGCTTCTCCTGGCCTCCTGTAGGTCTGTGCCAAGGTGGGCCCTTCCCAGGGGCCCCACTGGGTCATACTGGTCACCCTCCAGGTTAGGCAATTTGGAGATGCGTTAAAGACCATCATGTGAAGCTACTTTCCTACTTCAAAAATTGCTCTTTTCAGTCAATCATCAAATGGGAGGGAGGGGCCAAGAGATGAGAATACAGACCCAGCATCGATGGGCATCAATGTGGGACCCCAGCCAGGGCCAGCTGTGAGGAGACTTCAGGGAAATCAAAAGCCCCCTGCTGAGGAAAGGTTCTAAAGTGGTCTGAACAAGGAACCGGCTTTCCTTTTTTTGCAAATGTCTCTTTCAATCAGCAAACGTTTCCTGAGCACCTTTTATATGCAAAGCACTGCAGGAAACACAGTAAGTGTTGGTGCAGCCCCGGACTCCGCTGAGTTATAATCAGGATGCGGCATGAAACTGGGAAGGCAAAGTGAACGCTCTAATTGTATTAATCAGCTTTCAATTGCTTACAAATTGGTCTTCTCCCCTTTCTAGCTCAGCCCCCTCAGAGAACGCCTGCGTCCCCAAAGAAGCCTTCTTATTCCAAAGGTACAGCCTCTACAAAGAGGCTCGAGGAATGGTTTCTGGAATCCTGGGGAATTTAGGTTCTAATTAACTTTTCTACAGATTACAGTAGAACTTTGAGTGAGTCACTCTTTCTTTAAATGAATTGGGATTAAAGGCTAAACAAGCAGTGAAATAATTTCCGGCTTGCAACATCATGTGCTGAGAAGCCCCCATGCAGCCCCTCCTGACCTTGCACTAACACAGTCATGAAAGCACGTGAAGAAAGGGCACAAGGACACCGGCACAGGAGGGATCTGACAGTCAGCCTACAGGTGGTTGGTCTCCCCTCCGACAACAGAGTGGGCCAGATAGCAAGTGTGCGTCCCTGGGCCACCAGGGCCTTTCCTGCCTGGTAGGGATCAGGGGGCAGGGTGCAAAGCCCCCTGGGCAGCCTTCCTGGTGTGGCATGTCTGTGAGTTTCTAGCACTGCACAGGAGCACATCACTCCCCCAGCCCTGCCTTTATACATGGGAGACAGGCTCCCAGAAGAGAACCAGGTGTGAGTGGGAAGGAGCTGCCATGGTGAATTGCATCTGGAAAGGTGCGTTTCCCTAAGGAAGGCTCAGCAGTGGGAGCAGGGACAGGCAGAAAGAACCAAACCAGGCCTGTAGATGTCTCCACCCTTCCTGGTCCCGATGGCCGCAAGGCTGGGTCCCAGGAGCGCCATGGTGCGTCCTCCGTGGAGCAAGATCCCAGACCCAGGAAAGGGGTTATGAGCAGTGTGCATGCTGCCTGGGGTAAATCCTAGTCTGCAGAGCTCACAGCACCTGAAGGTGGATGTTGCACATTCGTATGCACAAAGACAAACACAGGAAACCACCAGAGTCATACAGATAACAACAACAACAATAAAAAACCCCAAAAAACCAGGATCGGTGATGTGGAAGGAAAGCTTTAAGATTCTTCAGAATGGAGGAGTTGGAAATGATTTGGTAGAAGATCATGAATACAGAAGACAGGATGGAAATGCACTCTTCAACTTAGAAGTGCCCCCAAGAAGAAACCAGAAGAGCTGGGAACAAAGCAATAAGCAAACACATAATTGAAACCCTTTCTGGAACGGAAGACCCAAATATGCCTCTTCTAGAAAAATAATCAATGAAAATGACCTAAGCATATCCAGACAAAAATGTTAATTTCCAAATACATACATATACACACCACCAGGTTATTTAAAGAAGAATAAAATGAGCCAAGTCTGGCTTCAGACTTCTCCCCCATGTCTCTGAGCTTGCCTTGAAAACTGTCTGTTGTGCATCGGATCCTGTCATCCCGCCTTCTCTTTTTCTCAGTTTTGCCTTCACGGGCTCCACAGGCTTGTAGCCTAAGCTGTCTCCCCGAGTCCCCGAAACTGTCTTCTGGCTCACGATGTCCTTCCTGGAGTTCTGTGGTGGCGCCTGATGTGCTATTTCACCAGTCCACCGAGCTCTTTCATCCCCCTTTCTTTATATCTTGAACACATGTCAGAGTCTATTAATTTGCCCACAAGGAAATCGGGAAAGTGACTCCAGAGGGTGGCTGCTCACAGAGGGAATGGGAACGGTGTGGGGCAGGGAGTCCGGGGAGCAAATGCTTCCACAGCAGCAAGTTGAAAAAAGGCCAATTGGGTAAGGGCTGTAGTTTTGTGTGGTCACAAAAACATCATATTCACGACAGCTGGCACAGTAGAAATAGGGACTCAGTGCTCCAGGCTGTTGGGAGTTTTGACCAGGGATCAAAAATTTAAAAACAGTCAATAAGAACCAAAAAATAAGGAAACATACGTGGCTGTTAATGGGAATGACAAGGTTCATTGTTCTAAAAAATTACTGAAGTAGAGCACAATTGAGTTTTAAAATTTATTAATAACATTTTTCATTTTTAGAAATGAAAATGGTTCCGTGGTTCTTTTTCAAATTTGCTGATTCTTTTTCAAACGTCCTATTTGTTCAATTTGGTTTCTGATCTTTCTCTTATCTCTTTTACTTAACTAATGAAAAAAAAAACCCATATTTATATCTCTTTTAGCTTCTCTATTATCTCTAGTTCCCTGGACACCAACCCTAGTTGTTACCTTTGCTGACCCTCCCTCATGGTGATTCTTTTCATATGTGGTTAGCAGACAACAGGGCAAACTCACAGAATTGTGAATGGGAAAGAGTATGATCAGTCCTATTACCAGTGAAGTTGTCTCTATGGTATAAAGGCAAGAGCTATTATTGGATAACAAAAGATTCCAAAAGCATACCATCCATGGACCCATACTCAAGATGACCTAAAATTACACACAAGCTAATTATGATATAAATCAAAAGTAGTAATTCAAAAGTGTATAAGAGGGAATATAAATGCTGGTGTTTATTCTTCTCTTCCAAGAATCCATTCTGAGAATATAATTAAAAAAACTTTTTAACATTTATTTGTTTTTTAAGAGACAGAGACAGAGTGTGAGCAGGGGAGGGACAGAGACAGAGGGGAGTCACAGGATCTGAAGCAGGCCAGGCTCTAAGCTGTCAGCACAGATCTCGACGCGGGGCTCGAACTCACAAACTGCAAGATCATGACCTGAGTTGAAGTCGGATGCTTAACCAACTGAGCCACCCAGGTGCCCCACCTGAGGATATAATTTTAAATGTAGGCAAAGAGTTATGCACAGATATTCTGTGGTTAATAAGAAGGAAAAAAAGGAAATAACTTAGACTTCCTAAATTAGTAGAAGTAGCCATATGACAGAATGTTTATAAAGAGTTATCGATTATGCTAAAAACGACTTACTATACGTTAATGTTGAAATGTAGGTTAACAATATAAAGAAAAAAGATCAGAAGAAAACACGTCAACTGTTAGCAGTGATTGTTTCTGGATGACAAGATTATGGATTTGCGGGTGTATGTATTTCTTTATGCTTTTTGGTAACACTGTAAATGTCAATGATCCATATTGATTTCATAATCAGAAAAGAGTAAAATGTATGTAACATTTAAAAAAAAATGAAAACTTCGGGGCACGTGGGTGGTTCATTTGGTTAAGCGATCCGACTCTTGCTTTCGGCTCAGGTCATGAGCTTGCAGTTTGTGGGTTCGAGCCCTGCGCTGGGCTCTGTGCTGACAGCGCGGAGCCTCCTTGGGATTCTCTCTCTCTGCCCCTCCCATGCTCCTGCTCACTCCTGTTCCCTCTCAAAGTAAATAAATAAACCTTAAAAAAAATTAAAAAATGAAAACTTCTAAGAGTAACAACAGTTAAGAACTTAAATATCTGGGTAACGTTAAATGCGAGAGCTGAAATGCCATCACCCTGACGCGGACATTATAGTGCACCATTCTCAAAACAACAGCTGGAGCAGCCTTTAATTTTTTTTTTTTTCAACGTTATTTATTTTTTTGGGACAGAGAGAGACAGAGCATGAACGGGGGAGGGGCAGAGAGAGAGGGAGACACAGAATCAGAAACAAGCTCCAGGCTCTGAGCCATCAGCCCAGAGCCCGACGCGGGGCTCGAACTCACGGACCGCGAGATCGTGACCTGGCTGAAGTCGGATGCTTAACCAACTGCGCCACCCAGGCGCCCCCGGAGCAGCCTTTAAAAAGAGGGAGAGGATTCAGGTCCTGTCTCTCCACTACTGAAGACCCCCCAGGGGCTCTGCATTTCACTCAGGGTAAAAGCCGAAGTCCTTACAAGAGTCCACAAGGGCTAACATGGTGTAACCCTCTGCCATGTCTCTGAGCTCCTCTTCCAACTCTGGCTAAAGCCAGTCACACTGGTCTCCTTGCTGTTCCTCAAGCCTCTGCAGTCACTGTACCCTCCTCGTGGAGTGCTTTCCAACCGCATATCCATATAGCGTGCGTCAGACCTCTGCTCAAGTGTCATTTCATCAGTGAGCCCTTCCCTGACCCCCATACAAAATGGCAGCTGCCCCCAATGTTTGCAGCCCCCTCCCCTTCACCCTGAGCACGTTTTCACCATCTGTGACACGGCAGAATTCACTTTGCTGTGTTTGTGGTCTCCCTGTCCCACGAGAAGATGCTCAATAGATGTGTGTTGAATGCTCGGATGAATAGATGCGTTAGACTAAGGGCTGAAGCTCACACTGCCGTACCGCTGAAGTGCACAAATCAGGCAGTGACACCAGCCCGAGAGCCCCAGGGACACAGAACCAGCGTCCCGCTCACTCCAGAGAAAATACTTACAATTACAGCCAGAGAGGACAGAAGGGAAGTGTCAAAAGGAAAGAAAGATGGGAGTGTTAGCGCACAGCAGTATGAAAGTTTCCGTCAGAAAATTCAAGTGCTTCCATCAGGATGTGGCTTTGCTGCAGGACAGAACTCCCGATTTTTATCACAGACTCCGAACCAGCTCTCTGTGTCACTTAAAATGACATTTTAAATGCTCTTTCTATTTAACTATCTCTTTGTTGTGATTAGATAATTTTTCTAAGACAAAAAGGTATGAGGAAACCAATTACCCTGTCACTCTCGCACCCCAAAAACAGGCAGGAAAATGTAGCGCCTGGGTATGGTACACACTGGCACCCCGATGCACCCACATGTGCGCTTTCACAGCCGGTCCGCGCCTCCCAAATGTCCACAGTGGGCCTAGAGGGAATGTGGACTTTTTTTTTTTTTTTTAGTATTTCTTATTCATTTTTGAGAGAGAGACAGAGAGACAGAGCGTGAGCAGGGGAGGGGCGGAGAGAGAGAGGGAGACAGAATCTGAAGCAGGCTCCAGGCTCCGAGCCGTCAACACAGAGCCCAGCGCAGGGCTCGAACCCACGAACCACAAGATCATGACTTGAGCCGAAGTCGGATGCTCAACCGACTGAGCCACCCAGGTGCCCCGGGAATGTGGCCTCCTCTCGCTAAGTTGTACCGGCCTCTAGAAATTCAAGGACAAACTGATAGCATAATGCACAGCCTCATATTCTTTGCCTTAGAAGAGATAAGAAAATTCATCCTAAGCTATTTCAGACTTTTCTGGGCACCAGAGCGCTCTGGAGATTAGGACGGGCCAGTGGAGGGCCCCGCACGTGGCAGCTCAGGATGGTTAGGGAGTGTGAGGGTGACCTGCGGGGGGCTGGGCAGGGGCAGCTGCCTCCGGAGCGCCCAGCTAAATCATTACGTTTGCTAAATTCGTCTTCCACCTCCTTTTCCCTGGCAGCTCCTTCCTCTCTGTCCTCCCACAGCTGACCGCCATTTCATCCTAAGAATCTGCCACCAGACACTTAGCAGGAATTTCCTCTCTGTCTCTCTGTCTCTCTGTCTCTGTCTCTCAGCAGTGGATTTCTGCATCTTAAAAGGGAACTCTGAAGACACCTGAAGGACTTTGGGTTCAAAGTGAGAATTTCTGGCTGGGTGAGAGAGAGGCCTCTGATATAATGAAGTACCTATTCTAAGCCAGACATCTTGTGCACTTTGCATACTTTAATGACCTTGCTGAATTCCCACAGCACCTCTAGGCAACAGGTGGTATCATCTCCATTTCAGGGTGAGAAATCAGGGACCTCCAGACAAGACAGAATGTTAGCTCATACTTTGAGTATCTTCCCTGTTCTTTTTTATTTTTTTAAATTTTTTTTTAACATTTATTTATTTTTGAGACAGAGAGAGACAGGGCATGAATGGGGGAGGGTCAGAGAGAGGGAGACACAGAATCCGAAACAGGCTCCAGGCTCTGAGCTCTCAGCACAGAGCCCGACATGGGGCTCGAACTCACGGACCATGAGATCGTGATCTGAGCCGAAGTCGGCCGCTCAACCGACTGAGCCACCCAGGCGCCCCTATCTTCCCTGTTCTAAAACACAGCAGTGACCGATGAAAATATTCTAAAAACAAAACATAAACTTATCCATATTTAAAAATAAAATATATATGGGAGCGCCTGGGTGGCTCAGTCGGTTAAGCATCCAACCTCAGCTCAGGCCATGCTCTCATGGCTTCTGAGTTCAAGACCCACATCGGGCTCACATCTGTCAGGACAGAGCCTGCTTCAGATCCTCTGTCCCTCTCTCTTTCTGCCCCTCCCCTGCTCATGCTATCTCTCTCTCTCTCTCTCTCTCTCTCTCTCTCTCTCTCTCTCTTTCTCTCTCAAAAATAAATATTACAAAATGTTTAGGGGTGCCTGGGTGGCTCAGTCAGTTAAGCGTCTGACTTCAGCTCAGGTCATGAACTTGCAGTCCCCACATCAGGCCCCACATCAGGCTCTGTGCTGACAGCTTGGAGCCTGGAGCCTGCTTTGGATTCTGTGTCTCCCTCTCTCTCTGTTCCTCCCCTGCTCGTACTCTGTCTCTCTCTCTCTCTCAAAAATAAATATTAAAAAAAATTTTAAATGTTTATAAAACATTATGTATACATATGTATATGTATACATTATATACAAAACATATATATATATATATTTGGAGTTTCTGAGATATATATATATGTATATGTGTGTGTAAATATATATATATATATATATATATATATATATATATATCAATCAGATATGTATATCTCAATGGATCAGAAACTCCAAATAGTTACTATTTTGAGGGGCTGAAGGCACAGCCTGCTGAGCTCTGGGTCCAGAAGCAGGTGGAGGCAGCTGGGAGCTTAGCCTTCCAGGGTACAGGAAGAGGAGGGGCACTAAAGTCAGAGTCACTGAAGATGGGGGTTGGTGAAGGGACTTCCCGCCTGGGAAAGGAGGCTGAAAAAAGTGGAGACTGTCCCCTTGTCCAAGACTAAGAATGTGAACACTGAGGGAAGCTGGAAGTAGCACACACACAGTCAGGGCCTGGCCACATTGCCCATGGCAGTAATGATCAGCTCTAGACATAATCCCATCATCACTGGGGTCACACAGCTCATCGCTAACCCAGGACATCTGGCTCTGCACTGGGGTGGGGGGGGACCCAGGACCTGTGGAGGAAACAGAATCTCAGCTGGGTGCAGGTGGGGGCAGGGGGAGAAATGGACTCCCACTCAAGACGAGCGTACAAACCCAGATGCCAAAACGCCTGAGGAAAGTGGACATTAGGGAAGACAACTAACAAAACCAACAGTTGGGAGACAGTCTCAAAGATTTAGTGAAATGGAAGGCAGTACTAAAGACTCTACCCAGAAAGTATGCCTGAAAGATAAAGAAAAAAAACAGGAAAGAGCAGTTGGGAGCTACTGGAGGATGACTGAGGCTCTATAATGTGTCCCACAGGACCTCCAGAAGAGAAGACACAGACTAGCAGGATAGCAACGTTCAAGGACAGCATGGCTGAAAATTCCCCGTAACTGAAGATGTTTTATGGATCCATAGATTGAAAGTGTGTATCATTATCGAACTCAACATCCAAGAAACAAATAATCCAGTGAAGAAATGGGCAAAAGACATGAATAGACACTTCTCCAAAGAAGACATCCAGATGGCCAACTGACACATGAAAACATGCTCCACATCACTCATCATCAGGGAAATACAAATCAAAACCACAATGAGATACCACCTCACACCTGTCAGGATGGCTCACAATAACAACTCAGGCAACAACAGATGTTGGCCAGGATGTGGAGAAAGAGGCTCTCTTTTGCACTGCTGCTGGGAATGCAAGCTGGTACAGCCACTCTGGAAAACAGTACGGAGGGTGCCTCAAAAAATTAAAACTAGAACTACCCTACGACCCAGCAACTGCACTACTTAGGTATTTATCCAAGGGATACAGGTGTGCTGTTTCAAAGGGGCACATGCCCCCCCAATGTTTACAGCAGTACCATCAACAACAGCCAAAGTATGGAAAGAGTCCAAATGTCCATCGACGGATGAATGGATAAAGGAGATGTGGTATAAATAAATACACACACACACACACACACACACACACACACACACACCGGAGTATTACTAGTCAATCAAAAAGAACAAAATCTTGCCATTTGCAACTACGTGGATGGAACTGGAGGGTATTATGCTACGTGAAATTAGTCAGAGAAAGACAAATTTCATATGACTTCACTCATATGAGGACTTTAAGAGACAAAACAGATGAACATAAGGGAAGGGAAGCAAAAATAATATAAAAATGGGGAGGGGACAAAACATAAGAGACTCTTAAATATGGAGAACAAACAGAGGGTTACTGGAGGGGGTGTGGGAGGTGGGATGGGCCAAACGGGTAAGGGGCATTAAGGAATCTACTCCTGAAATCATTGTTGCACTAAATGCTAACTAACCTGGATATAAATTAATAAATAAATAAAATTTTTTTTAAAAAGTGTGTATCAGTTGCAAAGTGAAATAAGTGAAAAAATAAATCCACATCTGGAAAACCAGGGGTGTGCTCCCTTGTGCCTGGCTCATTCGGTTACCACGATCCCCGTCCCGTGACCCTCCACAGAGAGGAGCTGCCTGCCGATGTCCTCCTGCCTTGACCCTGATCCTGGTACCGTGAAGAAAGTCCTGGGTTTGGGGTTAGGAGACATGGTTTGAGCCCCCTCAGAAAGCTCACTGAGCCTCGATTTCTTCTCCTAAAACGGGGTCAGCACCAGAATTATAGAAACTTAGCACCGGAAGGGAGTTTGGGGTGGCTCATCACAGCAGACCATGGCTGTGTTCGATTTCCAGCTCTCCCACTAACTGGCAGCTGTGCCCACAAGTTACTTAATCTCTAGTGTCTCCATTTCCCCATCGGCAAAAGGGGATAATAAGAGCACCCGCCTATGGGGTTGTGTAAGGACGAAACGAACTTTTATCTATAAAGAACTTAGCGCAGTGTCAGGTGCACAGTGAACATTCAACCCAGGACGGCCATTACTATCACTGTAATACGAGCCTCACAAAAATGCTATGCGTACCTACACTCAGGGAAGGACTTCCCACTGAAACCACAGATCCCAGGCAAGGCATGCCACCGCTACACTGTGGAACAGGCGAGCTTTCCACCCTTCTCCCTGGCTGCCCATGGTAGGTCCTCCTTGGCCTCTAGGGAAGCCCCTCCCAGCAACCAACCATGAATTTCCCCAAATGCAAGTGTGCTCAGACCCGCCCCAGCCCACCCCGACCTGCTGTCCTGGGCATCCTACCTCTCTCTGCTCACTGCAGATCTTACACAGCCACAGAGGCCGCTTCTGGCCGGGGGAGGCCTCGATCCCACATTTGGTGCACACTTTCTACAAGAGAGAGGACACGAGAATGTAAATACTTCAGCCACTTCCTCCTCAGCTGGGGGACTGTGAAAACGAACCAAGGAACGCTTTGGCACCTTCCAAGGGGATGGTGTTTGCTTCAGACCGTCAGGGTACATGACTCAAAGGGCACAGATCATCTGAAACCCATAGCTGGCTCTGGGGCACAATGGACGTACCCAGCCACAGATCGCCATGATATAAATTCACCCCACCCCTCATTACGTTCTGTTAGGATCACATAAAAAAACTAAGCTTGCTGCTATTCACAGCTGCATCATTTTCCACCGCAAAAAACTGGAAACAACCCAAACACCCGATGCCAGCAGAAGATCCAGGCAAACATAACAGAGTACGTTGTGGCCTTATCAGCAGATTGTGTCGATACCTGGTAATGTGGGCAGGAAGTGATGTTAGTCAACAGAGAAAACACGCATTTGTATACAACCTCACAAAAAACTCACCTATGTGCCTGACAAGGTGAGAAGATGGTCTGGTGAGAAACACCAGTGACAGCTTTATGCCATGTTGTTTGCGGAATGACTCCAGGAACCCCATTATGGAAGTATTAGGCCCATTTCACCGGTGAGCAACCTGGGGTTCAGAGCAGTTTGAAAATCTGCCCAAGTTCATGCAGCAGGTAAGTAATGGACTCAGGTTGACTCTAGAGCTATTACATAATTTTCCCCAGACGTGGAAGTGGCCAGAAGCTAGTTTCTGCGTGCTTTTCCTTCTATAGTGTTGCTTAAGAGTGTAACTTCTGTTAAGTTTCTCAAAAGCCACATATGAATGAAAACATATGGTATCTGTCTTTCTCTGCCTGGCTTATTTCACTTAGCATAATACCCTCCAGTTCCATCCACATTGCTGCAGATGGCCAGATTTCATTCTTTCTCATTGCCAAGTAGTATTCCATTATATATATAAACCACATCTTCTTTATTCATTCACCAGTTGATAGGCATTTAGGCTCTTGCCATAATTTGGCTATTGTTGAAAGCACTGCTATAAACATCGGGGTACAAGTGTCCCTATGCATCAGCACTCCTATATCCCTTGGGTAGATTCTAGCAGTGCTATTGCTGGGTCATAGGGCAGTTCTATTTTTAATTTTTTGAGGAACCTCCACACTGTTTTCCAGAGAGGCTGCACCAGTTTGCATTCCCACCAGCAGTGCAAGAGGGTTCCCGTTTCTCCACATCCTCACCAGCACCTATAGCCTCCTGGTTTGCCCATTTTAGCCACTCTGACCATGGGGGAGGGGAAGGGGGAAAAAAGTTACAGAGAGGGAGGAAGGCAAACCATAAGAGACTCTTAAGGACTGAGAACAAACTGAGGGTAGATGGAGGGTGGGGGAGAGGGGAAAGTGGGTGATGGGCAGGGAGGAGGGCCCTTGTTGGGATGAGCACTGGCTGTTGTATGGAAACCAATTTGACAATAAATTATATTTAAAAAAAAGAGTATAACTTCTACACATATATTTGGCTTCTCTGAAACACACAGCAACAGGCCGGGGTGGGCAACGCCAGAAGAAATTCCCGGGGAGGCACAGGGGACTTCGTGGGGCTGAGACGGGTCTCCAGCTAACCCAGGCAGAGTATGATTCAGTGACAGCACAGCGGATCCTCCTCCAGAGGACTGTCCCACCGGCTAATCAATCTTTCTGCCAGGAGGAAGCTACTTGGTCCTTGCTGCAGGCCGGGGGCTCTCTCCTGCCTCCCGCCGCTGAGGGAAGGCTGGATCTGTAGATTGGCCTTTTCCGCAGGCTGCCAACTGAGCAAGGAACACACTCTCCTCAGAGAGGAAAATGTCACCGACTTGGCTTCCCAGAGCATGTCGTCACCACCCGGTCAGGTGGCTGAGCCCAGCACCGCGGGGAGGCGGGAGCCAGCTCTCAGCAAAGGGAAAGCTGTGATACATTGGTGGGGGGTATACATTTGCTACCATTCAATGCTCAGGGACGAGAAACGTCACCTTTATTTATTATAAAATGTAATCTGCTTCAAGCTCTTGTCTGTCTGGGCTGGCAGGAAGTCCATCCCAGCCACAATTGGGGCCCCTCCCTGGCTCTTATGAAGGTCCTAAGCTTGGGGTCTCTGGTGGTGCAGTCCAACTGGGGAGGGGTCAGTGAGTGCCATCTGGTGTGCTCACTGCTGTGCTGCTCTCCCTCTGGGTGCCCACGGTCCCTTGGAGGGGTAAGGGGTCTAGCTACTTCTGAACCAGGTCTGGGTTTGGGATCTGTAACAGGCTGGGGCTTAGTGTCACCAGGGGCCAGCAGCCTGTCTCCCAGGAGCCCTGAGCTGCCGTCCTTGACCTGGTCTGGAGACTTCCCTCCCCCTCCCAGTACTCACCCTCAACCCTTCTATCTCTAGGACAGGGGGCCCCATAAGCCCAGACGGTGGGCCTCAAAACAACAACATGGCCTTCTCTTGCTGAGGGTAAAGAGACAGGAAGGAAGCACTGAAGCCAGCTGGCTGCTTCCCTTGCTAATTCCCACCATCCTGTATAAATGGCACATGTGTGGCCCTCTCAGAGAGGTGAGATTTTCCTAATGCTTATAGTGCTGGATGACAACTCACCTCAAAGCACCCTCTGCCCTCCCAACGAGATGAAGGTGCTAGGCATAAGGAGAGAATAGAAGACCAGTTGCTACCATTTCCTGAGCTATTGCATGTGCCAGGCACTGGGACCCTGGTGACAAAGTATGAAGGAGGGGGGTGTTATGATCTCCATTATAAGGATAAGGAAACTGAGGCTCAGAGGCGTTCAAGACTGCTCAAGGCCCCACAGCTAGCTAGGGACTATCAGGATCTGTGAGCATCCCTTCTCCCAGACCTCAGGAGAGCTGGATAATGCCCTCCCTTGCCTGGGTGCCAAGCTGGTGTCCTGGCTCTCCAGGGAGCTGGTTCATATCCCTGGGAGCGTGGCTGATACCTCTCAAATAGAGAAGGCAACACGGGTGACCCTGGGACAAGGCTTTGCTGGGATTGGGGTGCAGCCACACTGCTTATCAGCAGCATGACACTGGTTCTAGGAGCAAACACCTGGACTTGAAGTGAGCCTTGAAGGATGGGCACGCACATGCCCTCGAGACCTATCGTCCAGTTGAATGAACATCCGTGCCATTGGGGGATAGGCATAACAGCTGTGTTGTCTTCTACCCGCGGACACAGAAGCACCCAGCCTGGGGACAGGAGCAGCATGGGCCCGTTGCCCTCCAGAGGCTGGGCCAAAGGCTGTTCATCAATTACCAGTCTGGAGGGCAGGAAGAGGGATGGGTTGCACGTCCCAAATGTCCCCTCTGCTTCTTGTCCTATGGAATGCTGTGTGTGTGTGTCGGGGGGGGGGGGGGGGCGGCGATCAGGAGTGGCACGACAGGACACACAAACCTGTTTTCAGGCTATCACAGGCCATCACCGGTGGAGCCCACAGTCCGTTCTTGCCATCTCTCGGTCACCTTCCTGCGCCTGCAGTGTCTCTGGCTGGGGAATCCGGGCCAGCAAAAGGATAACGTGCTTCAGTTCAAATCATACATAATTGCTGCTCCATTAAATCTCGGATCAGTAAGAAAATAATGCACCTTTTCTCCTTATGGGCTTGGTCTTTGTTCTGGGGTTCCAATAAGGGAAATTGGGCAGGTGGTGTTTGAAAAAGCCAGTGACAGAGAGGGTGAGCCAGCCATGACATCAACCCAATGCAAAAGGCATAGGGCACCCTTATGTCAGGGACAGTCTCGGGGCCTGGAGATGGGCTTCCACTGAGTGGAATTGCCCTGGGGGTGCGACCACCAGCTTCCCGGGCTCGGCTGTCCCTTGCTTCCTGCAGCTTAGACCTCTGAGCATTAAACAAAACACGCCTAGCTCCTGGGCCTGCCTCAGAGCAGAAGCAACAAAGCTCCAGGCCTTCAGCCGCACCTGCTCTCTCCCCTTTCCCTCCATGCCCGCCTTTTGCAAATATGTATTCCAGCCCAGACAGGGTGGCTCAGGGCACAGTCCATAGGCCGTGGGGGCAAGAAGGCGCAGCCTGCCATTAAGACGCAACCTTGGACTTGTTTCTAAGTTTCTCTGAGCCTCGTTTCTTCGCCCGTAAAATGGTGGTATCGGGCGGATTCCTGCCACAGTTGGGAGATGGAGGGAGATGATTCATGAAAGTGCTTAGAACACCACGTGGTCAAGAGCAGCAACACCACAGTTCTTTCCTGCACACCTGCCTCAGTGAAGGGTGCCAGCACCCATCAGTCACACAAGCCCAAATGCAAATCATCCTCGATCCTCACTCTCCCTCATTCCCACCAAACAATCCACCTCCAAGAATGCTACATCTCACTGGACGCCGTTGCCTCGCCTCCACCGCCCGCCACCCCCCTGACCCCGCCATGATCCACACCGTGGCTGTCTTCACTGCCCGGACTGCACCGTGGCCTCCCGGCAGATCTCCTCACCCCCACTTTGGCCAGCCTCCAGTTGGTTCCTGGCACAGCAGCAGGAGTGATCTTTTCAAGATGCAAATCTAATCATGTCATTTCTCCTGTCCCTGCCAGCTTAAAAGCCTCCAAAGACTTCCTGTTGTTCTCTGGATGAAGACCGCCTGCCTTCACGTGGTATGCGGTGCCTGTTGAGGCTGGACTCTCCTTGTCTTCCTCAGTTCACTCTCCCCGGCTTTACTACCTCACTCTCCATGCTCTGAGACCCAAAGGACCTGCCTTTAATCCCTGGTCCTCACTTGCTTCTTCTGCCACAGGACCTTTGCATATGCTGCTCCCTCTGTCTGGGATGCACTTGGCCACACTCTCTCATTGTTAACCTATGCATCCTTCAGACCTCAGCAAAAGTACCACTTCTTCAAGGAAGACTTCCCTGCCTTCTTACCCCATTGGAGCTTCCATAACAGGCTCTTGCCTCTGTTTCTACCACTGTCAGAGTCAAGATTTTTACCCTCAATTGTGTGGTGACTGTCACTTCCTCTACTAAGCTGTCAGATCCCTAAGTGCAGAGGCCATGTCTACGTCTGTTCACCTTCCTGTTTTCAGTGACTGGCACAATGAATATTTGTGGAATGAATGAATGAATGAATGAACAAATACATAGGTGATACTTTTAGTATTATAATTGGGAAGACAAAACATAGTCCTTTCTAGAATGTGCCAATCTGTTGGGGAGACAAGACACACAGAGACAGGAAACAGCAGCACAAGCCAGGGTGTGCTCCCATCCACACCAAGTGATGCTAACCAGCAGGGCAATGGGAGAGCCCATACATGGGGTAGAGTGCCTGGGGTAGGACTGCTGGACGGGGGGGGGGGCCTCACTCTCAGGGTATGGGGCATGAATCCAGGCCTGCCAGGCCACAGAGAAAATGGCGCAGAGGGTCCTTTGTTAAGGATGGGGGGAAGGGATGTGTACCCTGCCCTCCACGTGACCGCTTCCGCCTGCTTTCCCAAGGGTACATCCTGCCGGCCACCTGTGTTTGCAGACCCATTCCAAGGTCTGATCAGGTGCCCTCTTTGACATCCTCACAATCCAGGCCACTTTGGTTACCCCTTCTACTCCCTGGAGCCCCCACACTGCAATCCAAACCTTTACCTTCCCACACCGCAGTCAAGAAACAGGAAGTACAAGAAAGTCTGTGAGGCCACATGCGCCAGAGCTCAAGCACTTTACTCCCAGGTCAGGCCTTCTCATCCTCACTGTGAACCCCCGACCCCTTTCAGGCAGAACCCGTGCTTCTCGGGGGTCCCCAAGCTGCTGGCAATTAGAAGATGGGAGGGACACAGTGCCAGCGCAGGGCGGGAACGACACTGTTGGGCACGCTCTCCAACCCTTCCCAGGAACAGAGGTCTGGGGGCATCCGCCAAGCGGGAAACAGCCACACTCCCCACGACGGGTCCTGAGGGCTTTGTGGTATGATCAGATGTCACACAGAAAGCCACTTTTGTGATGCTCAGTCAAGGAAAAAAAAAGACGGAAAGGGACCCAAATGTTCCATGCAAGGAGCCAGAGAATGCACACTGTGCTGCGGAAATGAATATCGAAGACAGTTCACTTTAAAATATTTGGTGCTTCAATTCAACAAACGTTCGATACTGGGTATAAGGCTCTGTTCTAGGGAGGAAGAGGATGAACACGGCAGGACCCTTTGTCCTCAATGACTCAGTGAGTGTCCCCCTGAACCGAGGAGTTTACGAACTGGTAAAACTCATCTGGAAAAGGACCTTCTGGACAGTTCCAATCATCATCTGAAGGTGGTTTGGAGGTGAAGCCGCCCCCATCAGGACCCACACTGCCGTGATGCTCACGGAGCGGCCAAGCTAACCCCGGGGAGCAGGGGAAGGAGTGGTTCCGCACGAATGACTGTAGCACCTGCACGAAGCAACGTAAAGAGGAAAGCCCGCAAGTGTGCCCCTCACCACACAACGTGCTCCCGGGGCTAGAGCCCCAGTCTGCAACAAGGAGCGATCTGCTTGTGTTCTGCGGAAAGCTATAGCGATAAAAATGCTGACAATGCAAACCAGAAGAAGTGAAGACAATCACAGCGAAGCTGTTATTTGTACTGAAATGGAACAACATTCACAAGAAGTTAAATTTAAAAAGCATGTTATAAACAGCATGCATAGTGTGATGCTCTGCCATATAAATATGTATAAGTGCCTACGTGTGTTTAGAAGCCAATATATGCACAGAAAAATATATGGAACGATAGCGCCCAAAATGTAAATCAAATTGTGCTAAGTCAAAATCTATTTTAAATGGATAAGCAGAGCTCCTATTTAAAGGAAGCCTGTGCTAAATGCTTAGGGAAATCACTAGCCCCAAGTTCGTTTTTTGACCAGATCTCTGTTTTGTGGGTCAGGATGGATTCAAGAAGCCAAAAGCACATGTACAAATAGGCAGGAGACAGGGCTTTTTGGTTGACTGCGGCTCAACTGTAGATGGTCAGCCTTGTCCCCAGCCTCTCCCAGATGGTGTCACTCAGTCACTGAGCGACTGATCATAGGCTCAGCCCTGCTAAACCCCAGAGACATCATTGGCCAGGTTTGGAGGTGCATCAGCAGCCCCCATGGGCCAGGAGTACAGGGGCTAGAAAGGGCCTTGTTGCCATGGATTCAGTATCTGGAACCCAGGTCCTGCTGCCAGATGACTTTAAATAGCTTAGATACTGATGTACATATTATAAATACTTACACGCTTTACTGAGCACTCATGCCACACCAGGCACCAAGCTAGATGTCTTACGTAGAATCTTATTAATTTGCGTAATAACCTAGGAGGTGGATGTTATTGTCCCTGTTCCATACACGAGAGATCTGAGGCTTGAGGTTAAGTAACTTGATCGCAGGGAGCTGGGATGTGAACCCCATGCTATATGAGCCCTAAGTGGCTGCCCATACAGACACTTATCCCCTACCTCACCCCCAACCCCCAGGGACGGCAGAGCTCGTCCCTCCTCCAGAGTTACAGACTAGGTCAAACCTCAAGTAGGAGAGGCCATTGCCGGGCGCCACCTCCTTCCTGCTCACCAGGACACGGCCTGGGAGCCAGTGGGGCTGAGGGCACACTGACCTTAGCCCTGACTGCCTGCAAATCCCGAGTCACTGGGCCCAAAGACGTGCAGCCTTAAGAATGCCAGCCATCTGCTGCTCTGTCTGACACAGAAGCCAGGAAGCGACTGGAGAAAAATTTCAGAAGGAAGGCAGCTTTCTCTGTGCTTCCCACCCTAATGCCGGGCCAGGGAAACACCAGCAGTCTCCAGGCCGGCTGTGGGTAGCAGGCTCGTGACCACACAGGGCCGGGTCTCTGCTCTTCACACAGGCTTCCGGAAGGCTGCACGGTCGGCTTTGGGCAGGCCCACCCCCACCAGATGAGCCACTGACCCCCGGCCCCCAGCTAAAGGGAAGCACCGCAAATTTCAGGACTAGCTTCCAAAACACCTCACTCCAGCCAGACAGCATGGAGCGCTGAGTGGAGAGCGGGGGTTGAAGAAAACACCAGAGAAAGCTATGGATTATTAACATTCACAAGCACATGATAAGACATCATGCTCGGACGTGGCTCGGGATCATCTCTGTGCCCGTGCCCCACAGAGCGCGTCTGATGGGGGAATGGGCTACTTCGGGCAAGATGAAGCTGCCAGGCTGGCTGCGAGGGCCCAGATGCTGCCCCACCTGCCCCTCATCCCCGCTAATTCTTCCTGGTCCTGCTTATCCTCAGCATCACCTCTCAGGCCCCAGACGGAGTGCCCAATTTTTATCTCTTTTCCAGACAAACGTGGGAAGCAGCGCGCGTAAGAACTCCACTCCTCTGAGAGCGGTTTTGTCAGGGTCCTTGAACACAACCCTCCAAAAATCCCCAGGGCCTGGTGGGCACCTCAGAGCTCGCTCGGCACTGAGCCAACCTCCCGAGGGAAAAGGAGGATACGTATGGTCGATGGAGTTCTACCATCAAGCTTTTCGTAAGCTCTGAACACAGCCTGCTCCCCGCTGCCTGGCTCTGACGAGTCCTGCAACTTGAATCCCTGAGCCCTCATTCGCTCCTTCCGGCCTAGGGGAAGACCTCCTTGCTTCTGTGCTCTGCTTGCCAGCCTGGGTTCCCGGAACTGACGGCGCCTGAGCCGTGCCTGAGCGTATCTTGTCCCCCAGGCTCCGAGCCACGGGTCCACTGTGCTCCACCTGAATCCCCGGGAGGGAAGGGGCTCTGGCCAAGGGTCTCTCAGGACTGCCATGTCACACGGTGGCCTGCAGCCTCCAGCTCCCCTCTGTCAGGAGGGAGTCAGGGCAGGGAAAGGCCCAGGTGGTAGAGGGAGCCGACTTATATCCAACTTGCTCCCTGCTGCGTGGTTACTTAGAATTACGACTCATAATAACGATAATGGCCACCATTTATTGGGCACTTTATTCCATGCCTGGCTCCACGCTCAGTGCTCAACACGCATTATCGTTATCACATTCAATCTCGTTTACATTCAACACAGTCCTGTGAGGGTGGTTTTATGATCTGAATGTCATGGATGAGGAATCGAGGGCCCAGAGATGTTGGGTAGCTCGGCCAGGTTGATGCTACAAGGAAGTGGCAAAGCCAGGGTACGGACCCAGGTCCATCATAATAAAAGCAAGAGCTTATATAATACGCACTGCATGCTGGGCACGGCATGAGTGCTTTACCTGGATTATTCATTTAACGATGACGGGAGTGGGGCGGACGGCTTAGGTAACTGGTCTGGGGTCACACACTTGTCTCAGTCTGGACTGGGGTCCTGCTCCCAGCCCCACTGCTCACCCGTGCCCTCTGCGACCCCCTACTTACAGGGCCCAGGAAACGGACGTCACCGGGAAAGAGCAAGTGGACAGAGTGGTCCTATGAACAACGGTGGCCTGAAAACAAACGGCAGCTCACTTTCTGAGATACACAGCATCCGTGCCAGGAACAAACACAAGGAACTGGAAGTCCCAAAGCCAGTCCTGGCCTCCCTCGGCCCAGCCATGGCTGCAGAATCCACCTCTGCTGCCCAGAAGTCCTGGGTCCAGGCCTCTCACAGACAGTTTCTGACTGGGGGGCATGCCTGCCACCTGGTAGATATTTGGCTCGGGTTCTGTTAAAGGAACCTGGCTGAGGAAGAGACTGGACCTTTTTTTTTCCTTTTTGTCCTCACCTCCAGCACCTTGAAAATGCCCTGCGCCTCTCAGCAGCCCCTGAACTAATGGCTGCAAATAGGCTTGGTTCCTTGGGGGCTGCCACAAAGCCACACCTTACAGGAGGGTACCCGTGGTGATCAGCACTGGCCACGCTAGGAGCCCTTGGCCAGGTCTGCCCCATAGATCCTAGCTCGGAAACTCTGTGGTCCCAGGGCACGTGACCAGTGTGGGCCTGACCCCACCAAAGATGCTGAAGTCACAGCCCCGCTTGAGGAAGGCTTGAAATCTCCATGGGAAGGCGAGGCAAGAGGCTCCTGCTAGGCCTCCACCAGCCCTTTCCCTAGAATCTGGTGGGCAGCAACGTTAACTACAGGCCAGGAGCATTCAGCAAGCACTTCCCAAGGCCCCGCTACCACCCGGTCCTGGACCAGGCTGCCCGCACAGCGAGGCTTCCAGGTGAGGGGCGGAAAGAAAAGAAAACACCCGCACATACACCTGACAACCCCGCTCCTCGGCCCCCACCTAACCCTCCAGCTCCTCCAAGCCCACCCCCATGCCTCAGTGTCTGCTCCTAACACCCTGGGTACTTCCACGCCTCCATGCTTTTTCCCAGGCTCCCTTTGTGAGGAGAGAACTTCTGTGTATCCTTCAGGCACAATGCAAACGTCTCCTCCCTCAAGGCTCCTTCCTGGATTTACCCCCGAGGGGAGCACTAGTTACTGCCTCCTGTGCACAATGAGCTGACATTTCTAGACTGATGACTGCATCATACTGAAATTGTCTCTCCTGTGATTGTGCCCCCCTCCTCCGACCATGAGTCCTTGGAGAAAAAGGACCTCGTTCCCATTCAAATGCCCAACTTTAGCAGGTAGCTGGCATGAATGAAGTTGGCCGGGAAAGGAGGGAGGGCCTGAATGACAAGCACAGTGTGCCCCAAGGCTGGGATGCCACTGCTTTCAAAGAGGGGACAGATCAGATCTGGGTTTCAGAAAAAGTACCTCTACCGAATGGTTCAGTCACCTTCCTGGTCCATCTGTCCTCTGAAGTCTCAGCAAAGGTTCTTTTTCCAGACCATTCCCGGATGACTATGGAATTCCGGCTCCTAGCTGGATAAGGGAGGTGAGGCAAGGAAGGGCTCCAGGGTCATTCTGAGGCTGCCGATGGGCAGTGGTGACGTTAACGGGGCATGGTGAGGGGCGGGGGGTGGGGTGGGGAGGTAACTGGCTTTGGACACGCTGATCTTTGCAGTGTGAGCGGACTCCCTTGGAAGAGCTGCCCAGAGGTACTTGATACACAGGACCAAGGCTGGGGAGGAAGGCCAGGCAACCTACAGAAGAGGGAGGGCTGGAGCTTGGGAACTCAAGGGGAGTGGAGAGGTCTCACAGACCAGCGAACTTTCCATATTGATCTGTGTGCTGTCTACTGTCGATTTCACCACCCCTGGAAGGTGCTTCAGGAGGGCTGAGGCTTTGCCTGCCTCGTCCCCTGTGGGAGCTCCAGAACCCGGACTGTGCCCTACGTGCTCAATAAATGTTTGTTCAATCTGAAGGGGACTTGAACACCTGGATTCTCAGTGATGGAGCTGGTGGAAAGGGAGAGCAGGGTAGGGGAAAAGGCTGCCACTGAGGCCAGTACCTGGGGAAGGCACAAGATGACCCGGAGCACTGCCATGGGGCCCGAAGCTGGATGCAACCGCCAGCCGTCCAACAAACTCGTTGCTCAGCCAAAGAGACCAGGGTAGGAAGCAGGGAAGGCTCGGGGAGGCTGGGGAAGGCTGGTGGGGGTCCGCCAGAAGCCAAGTCAGCACCAACTGCTTCCTGGTTAAAGTCGGGAGACCCCACCCATCCCCCAGCCCTGCCCCCACTAACTCAGCATGGCACATTTCAGCCCCTCAGGAGCCCCACCTGTCCCTGGAGTCTGCACTGCCTTCTCTGACTTTACGGGATTATCTTAAAGGTCAGTTTGTGTGAAAATACCCTCTCCCTCCAGTGCCTGGGACATAGCAAATATCTTTGAAGCCAAAAAATACCTGTTATTGGGACTGATTTTTTTTTTCCTTGAAAAATACAGCAGACTAGAGAAACATCCTAGGGCTTCAAGGAACAGCAGCACTAACGATCAAGGAGGGGCCCTGGTAATGCGCAGGAATAGAGCGCCAAGGAGAGTGGCCACCGGTCTGGGCCGGGTGGAGTCAGGCCCTATCCCTGGGTATTTCATTTATGCTGCTAAAGGCAGCAGCTTGTGCCCAGGGAATGGACTGAGAGCCCTGGACATCATGTGGGGGCGGTGAGACTTCATTCCGCAGGCAGTAGGGAGCCACGGAAGGCACAGGGAGGAAGGAGCACACCGATCACACTCGAGCAAGACGAACGAGCAGAGAAGCAGAGCATGATCTGGAAAGCAAATGAGATGCTAGGGCAGGACGTCAGGAGCTGGGTGGGGAGGCTCTGTAGTGCCAGGCGCTCAGGCCTCTCCCTGGCAGGCCCCATCCACACTCCTGTCTGCACCTGGAAACTCAGCAAGGCAGATGTGGTTCCTGGACCTTGAAGGAAGGGGTCTCTGGAAGGCCTCCCAGGCTCAGTTTGCCCATCTGTAACCTGGGAGACCATCCCTCCCACAGAGGGTGGGATGACAGGGTGAGGGAAGGGTTTGGAAGGGAAGTCACAGAGCCTCCCAGCCCCCCTGTGACAAAGGCCCGATTCTTGGTTCAGAAGCCCAGCCTAATGGGAACCACAGGAGGAGAGTCAGCTCCCCACTCTCTCCTCAGCTGCTCCCATCAGCACGAGAGGCGCCCTGGGCTCCCCCCGTGGGGGAACAGAGGACTGGCTAAATCCACCTCGAGTTAAGGTCAGTGAATACCAAATAGCCGTGAGGGAAATGTCGCAGGAAGAAAACAGAGGCCATTTGAGAGCGATGAAGAATCACAGGCCGTCTGAAGTGTGGCAGCTTGCAGGGTGCAGCCGGAGAGGTGAGGGCCACACCACTGCCTGGAAATGTCATTATCTGTTATTTACCACAACAGAGGACAAGAGGCTGCACAAAATTACTGTTCCTGGTAACAGCCGCCGAACAGATTTGCCAACACGGCTTCCTGCTGCCAGCGTTCTCTCAAAGCTACGCTGACCAGACCCGGGCCAAAGAGCCACTGAGCTCGGATGGCAAGGGGCCCACGGGGCTGCTGGACGTGTGTCCTTGGGGAAGAGGCCTGGCCAGGGTCCCCAACACCCCAACCCAAACCTGCAGAAGCTTTCACCCACTCGATGAGGAGCTGACCTCACAGTGACTCTGGTCCATACCCCCGGCAGGCCCCCTATATACGTCCTGCCACCCAGATACCTCAGAGGTGTGACAAAGCAGGTTGAGGCCTCAGGCTCACTCTGCGATGGGTATGCTTCGGGGGGGGGGGCGGGTCTGGGGATGGGTGCTACACCCTACTATGGATGGCCCACTCTAAGGGCTACACACTTAGTCAATACCCTTGGTACCCCATTGGCAAGCTGGCACCAGGCAGTACCTTCCTTTGGGGGTCTCCTACATGTCTTTAGCTCTCTCTACTTCCCACAGGATATGTGGGCAAAGTTCTGAACCAAGCAGTGAGAGCAGCTCTCTCTTGGCCTATTTCTCTATCTGGAAAATGGGTATAATCACTGTCTTTTGCGTACCTACTTCTGGCGGGGGTGGGGGGCTTGCCGTGAGGGGCATATGGCGTCAGAGAAACATCAGAGGCAGAGGGGCTCTCAGAAGCACATGCCAACCCTCACACTGGCTTCCCCCTGCTAAGAGGACACGGATGCAATCATAGTCTGAGCCAAAGCACACCGGGAGAGAAACTGATGACGGCTTTAAAGCAACAAGCCGAACTGCATTCGGGAGGCTTGAGAAATGAGGTTTAGCTCTCGGCTGCCGCTCCCTGATCTGTGAGGCCAGCACAGCCCCTGGGGACCAGGTTCTGGGGTGGCAACACGACAAGGGCTGACTAAGCCTGGGCTTCACAGGAGGAAACTGCTGGAAGGGCCCGAGAGACCCTTTCATCCAACGGTTTCCTTTCACAAGGGAGGACAGAGGCCCAGAGGGGGAAGGGAATTTTACCCGGGATCCCAGCAGGGATCAGAACAGAGCTGTGGCTGTGGCTGGGTCTCCCGATGCGGGGTCCACTCGCTGCAGGTGAGCGAACAGTAGGCGGGTAGCGCCGAGCAGATGCGCATGTACTTCACCTACAGATTTAGGCCCCACGGCCCCACCCCAACCCACGAGCCGTGTCCATCCCCTGATTCCCTTCTGGGAAAGAACCTGACCTAAGGCCTTGACTGGATTTCAGGCATAGGGGAGGGGGGGAAGCCTGAGCAGAGGAAAGCCAAAGGAGCTAACCGGCAAAGCCGCAAAGCAAGCGGCACGTGGCCCTGGGAGAGGTGGGACGGACAGAAGGGGCCAGAACTAACGGGGAGCAGGGGGAGAGATGTCCGGAGTGAGGGGTGGGCCCAGCGTCCTGCCCCGGTCCTGATCCCCAGCGGGTGTGTGAGCAGCCCCAGAGGGGCCACAGGTAAGTGTGAAAAATTCCCTTAGATCACACAGCAACTAAAGATGGAATTAGATTGCCAGGTATAGACCTGAAGCGGGTGGAGGGGGTGGTGGTGGGGGGTAATCTTTGATGTTATTAAGTGGGAAAAAAAAGGGAAAATTACAGAGTAAAGAGCCTATTACGGTCCCATTTAAAGTTACGTATGTAGGGGTGCCTGGGTGGCTCGGTCGGTTAAGTGTCCGACTTCAAGTCAGGTCATGAGCTCACAGATCGTGAGTTTGAACCCCCCACGTTGGGCTCGCTGCTGTCAGCGCAGAGCCTGGAGCCTGCTTCGGATCCTCTGTCCCCCTCTCTCTCTGCCCCTCCCCTGCTCACGCTCGCGTGCTCTCTCTCTCCCTCAAAAACAAAGAAGCATTAAAAAAATAAAGTTATGTACCTACGTACACCTGTGTGTGCTCGCATGCATGTGGACATAGAAGGGTGTGCAGCACACAAACACCCAGGCTGCTTAAGGATGGGGCTGGGCAGAGTTGAATTGCATAGGCTCTATACCGTCTGAGTTTTAGAACACAGCCAGGCATTGTTTCTAAGAGCTTACCATATACTTCACTCATTCCAACCCTCTCACCACCTTGTGAGGCAGGGGCCATTGTTATTCTTAATTTCCAGGTGAGAGGCAGAGAGGAAACTTGCCCAAGCCAGGCAGCCCAAAGTCAGGGCCCTTAACCTCTATGCCACGGTGAAACGTACTTCTTAAAATTCCAGGAAAGTAGAACCAATACAAGTAAGGGGATACCATCTTATTGAATTCTTTAGTGCTCTGGAGCCCCAGCAACAACTCTGGCCCCCACCAACACCAACACGTAACACCCCTTCTCACGCCAGTGGCCTGGTGCCCTGGGTCGGGGCTAACGGGTTAGGACAAGGGTTGGCATACTTTTTCGGTAAAAGGTGAGAAAGCAAAGATTTTACGCTCTCTGTCACAACTACTCAACCGTGCCACGGTCAAGCCTAAGTAGCCATATGTAAATGAGTGGGCGTGGCTTGTCCAACAGACTTCACGGACACCGAAACTGATATTTCGCATAATTTTCACGCGTCACGAGATATTCTTCTTCTGATTGTTTCCCAACCATTTGCAAATGTGAAAACCATTTAGCTCAAAGATTATACAAAAAAATAGGTTATCAAGTGCCACCCAGCGCTCAGGGCCCTGGTGCAGGAGAGAAACAGGGCAGGATGCTTGGAGTAGGGCTCCAAGGTGCACAGCCCGGGACAGGACAGGAGTCGTGAATTCTGGAAACACAGTCGGGGTAAAGCCGGAGGTGCCGGTACTGGCAGTCAGGGCTCAGGGTAAAGCCCGACTTGAGGCACCAAATTTCAGCTCTCAGATGGAGCACTCAGATGAAAAGCCCTGAGCTCTTGTGGCCCTTTGAAGGCGGCCCCACAAGGGCCAGTCAGGAGGATGGGGTGGTGCCTCCCTCACAGCTTAAGGGGCTGGGCAGGGGAGAACTACCCCTCCTGGAGTAGTTCTCTCCAACCTTCTAGGCCCCCAATGCCCTACTGGGTGGCTTCCCTGCCATTTATATGGATCAATCCTTCTCAGTGTCACTCCACTCACACCTGGATGACCTGACTGTATGTAGCAGGTGCCCAGTGACCCTGGTTCACTTGCCGTATAGACAGGCCCTGGCGTTTCACAAGCATGACACCCACATAGGAACAAGAAGTTGCAGAAATGTCTCCAGAAGGTCATTTAGGCATGTTCAGGGGGAGAATACAGCCTCCCCCCCTACCCTCCCGCCATGCACGTCTTCTCCTCAACCCAGGCCTTCACTTTCTCCCATACCACTTCAGTTGCCCCCCACTTCCCACCCCCGACATCCACCTCGGGACTGCCCATCTCCCTCCAGGGACCCTCTTCAGATCCACGGCCCGGGATCCTGCCCACAGACCACGAGGTCCCCATGGCTTCCCCAAGTGGACCTCAGTCCCCTCTGCATCAACAAGCCCCCCCAGCCCGTCCCCATGCCTGCTGCTGCCCCAGCCACACCCTGCACGGCAGGCCCTGAGCACAGGCGCAGCACACGGGGCAAGGCCATCAGACCCTGCCACTGACCCTCATGTGGCCAGGCAAGGGACTAACCTCCACACACTTGTTTCCTCACCTGCAGGGTGGGGATCATGACCTCCCAGGGTGGCTGGTAATTAAGCGAGCTCTCAATCACTGGCGGCTTTTGTTATTTGTAACTCATTAACTGTCTTTCGAGTCTCCATCCTGGTTGTCCCTCTCTGAATTCAGGCCCTTGCTATTGCTACTTGGGTAATGCAGCATCCAGCAGGCTCTCCAACCCACTACATCTCCCCTCCTCCAAATCTGCCCCTGGATGTCATCCCCAAAGACTTGCCTGGGTGTCATCCCCTGCTGTGCACCCTTTGATGGCTTTGCTGCCTACAAGATCCTCAGCAGCCTGGCCCCGTTCTTTCCCTCCCCGCTCTTCCTCCTTCCTCCACCACCCTCCCCTGACCAACCGCCCCCCACCAGCTACAGCCACCAGCCCCAGCTCTTCCTCTCACCCTGCCCCTGCAGAGCTCCCCGGCTCCTCAGTGCCCACCCTCCCAGGTCTAGGCCTGGCTGAGAACCCGCTGCACTCGGCAGCCTCTCCTGGGGCCCTGTGCTCCTGATCACCCCACACCTCTGCCTACACGCTTCTCTCGGTGCTGCACCATCTGTCACCGGCGGTGAGCGGGGCTCGGCAGGAAGGTGGACTAAGTGGGAGAGTCTCCGGAGGGCTGCAGGAAGGCACCCAATGGCCATAACCCCGGTGTCTCTCTGGGAAGCTCTGGGCTTTGATGTCAGGAGGCTGCGTGGTTCCCAGGGGCCACCCTCGCTGGCTCTCTCGCTCGGCAGCTCTTCTGCTGCCTTTGTCCTGACGACCCTGAAGGTCAGTGGCACGACAGGGTGAATAGAATGGGCTCTGAACTGCACAAAACGGCAAGGAAGAAGCTAGGCTCGGGGAAGAAAAGTCGTGGCGCAGCCTCCAGGACGGCCAGAGAGAAGTGTGCCTTAATGGAGATATTCTGTTCCTTAGATTCCGGAGCAAGGCAGATGTTCCAAGATGCTGCGCGGTGTCCGGTCCGATCCTCCGATCTTGGCAACGGCAGCCAAGTCGATTCCTGCCAAGCAGCCTGGGTGACGCATCGGCAGCCAGAGCAGGCCCGTGGGGCAGACGAATGAAGTGACTTTCCCCGGAAATTTAGGAAACATGAGTAGTTGAATGAAAAAATCCATCTTTGTAATGAGGCACACAAACGCACGTCTTCCACATCTGAACTGGGTCGAGGAGGAGAGAGGACACGGGGAGGCCAGTCTGGAGGCAGCTCGGATGGAATGAAATGGTTGCTGCTTTTGTGGCCGCACCGAGGGACAGAGCCGCTGGGGGCTGGGTTAGGAAAGGGAGTCGGGGACGGGGACACGTGGACGTGGACGACCTTCACTGGGAGTCCACACAGGAGGCAGGCTCTGCGAAAAACCGCCCCCTCCTAAACCTCACGCACCTCTGGTGGGATTTGCGAAAATGGTGCAGCCACCATGGAGAACAGTTTGCCAGCTCCTCAGGAAATCGAACATAGAACTATCACATGATCCAGCAATTCCACTTCTGGAAAGAACTGAAAGCAAAGCCTCGAAGAGAGAGTCGCACACCCATATTCATAGTAGCACTATTAACAACAGCTACAATGCGGAAGCAACCCACGTGTCCATCGACCTAACGGATCAACAAAATGGGTTACGTACACACAGCAGAATATTATTTGATCTTAAAATGGCAGGAAATTCTTTTTTGGGGGGGGAGGGAGAGAGCACGTGCATGTACATGAATGCAAGTGGGGGAGGGTCAGAGAGGGAGAGAGAGAGAAAGAGAGAGAGAGAGAGAGAGAGAGAGAGAGAGAGAGAGAATCTTAAACAGGTTCCATGAGCAGCATGGAGTCCAACATGGGGCTCCATCGCACAAACCATGAGATCATGACCTGAGCTGAAATCAACAGTCAGACATTTAACCAATTGAGCCCCCAAGGCACCCCCAAAAGGCAGGAAATTCTTACACATGCTACCACATGCACGGACCTTGAAGACAGTATGCTCAGCGAAAGAAGCCAGTCAGAAAAAGACACGCACTGTATGATTCCGCTTATACGAGGTACCTAGAGTAGCCAAACTCATACAGACAGAAAGTAGGTTGGTGGATGCCAGGGACAGGGCAGAGGGGTGGGGTGGGGGCATAGGAGTTAGTGATTAATGGTACAGACTTTCAGTTTTTCAAGATGAGAAAGTTCTGGAGATAGTGGCGGTGATGGCAGGACAACAATGTGAATGCACTTAATGCCCCTGAACCATACACTTAAAAAGGGTTAGGGGCCCCTGGGTGGCTCAGTCGGTTTAACATCTGACTCTTGATATCAGCTCAGGTCCTGATCTCGTGGTCATCTGATGAAGCCTCAGGTCAAGCTCTGTGTTGCCCGTGGAGCCTGTTTGGAATTCTCTCCCTCCCTCCCTCCCTCCCTCTCTCTCTGACCCTTCCCTGCTCACGCACTCTCTCTCAAAATAAATAAACATTTAAAAAAAACGATTAAAATTAGGGTGCCTGGGTAGCTCAGCTGGGTAAGCATCCGACTCTTGATTTCATCTCAGGTCATGATCTCATGGTTTGTGAGTTCGAGCTCCACATTGGGCTCTGTGAGCTGACGGCAAGGAGCCTGCCTGGGATTCTCTCTCTCCCCGCCTCTCTCTGCCCCTCCCCCACTGGCATGTGTGCTCGCTCTCTTTCTAAATAAACATTTTTTAAAAACCTGTTAAAATCATCAATTTTATGTTACGCACATTCTACCACAAATTAAAAAACATGTTTTTTAATCGCCCCCTATTTTGAGGGACTCAAGTTAATTCAAGGAGCGCGGGGGGGGGCAGCCCCCCACTATGTGGGCCCAACGAGGGCCAGACTAGAGATTTGAAGGGTCATTTGTGAGGCCCTCTGCCTCCCCAGATCCCTGGCCTTTTTCCTTCCGTTTCTCACTTGTGCCCTGCACTTCCCCCCACAGCACCTTGTCCCCGCACCCTCTTGGCCTGGGACACTTTCTTTAGATCCGACTTCAATTTCTCGTCATGGTCCCAGTGCAAATGTCATCTCATAGAGGCCCACGCTGTGCATCCAAAACAGTCGCTCCTTCTTACTCCCTCCCCCCGCACTCCCCATTTCTGCCTGCGGCTTTCTGAAATTATTGTATTTAGTCGTTCCCATCCATCTCACCTGTCCAGGTCATACACTCCACGGAGGGGATGTAGGACCGCAGTTCACAGCCAGGATGCTCAGAACCAGCCTGCTTGGTTTCAAATCCTGTCTCCACATCTAACTAGCTGAGTGACCCTGGGCAGGGTTTAACCACTCAGTGCCTCAGTTTCCCCACCTGTAAAAGGGTGACGATAACAGTGCTGCCCCACAGGGCTGTTAGCAGGACTGAATAAGCTAATGCGTGAAAAGCCCTCAGAACCGTGTCCGGCACGGGAAAGTGAGGCAAGTACTGATGCTCAGTGTTACCAGCAGGGCTCACGAGGGGCAGGCTGCCTCCTGCCTCGTTCATCACAGGTACCACCAACCCAACACACGCGGGAGGATGAATGAGGGACAGAGTTCTGCAGAGAGGCAGCGCTTCATACAAATCCATTTTCATTCGCAAGGACAGGCCTAGGGCGCTGAGCTGGCTCCAAAAGAGGGGAGGGTCCCCGAGAGGGCCACTCTTCTCTTGCTCGCACGGGCCCTTGGCCCAGGTGGGCCCAGCTCAGCCCCAGGATTTAGCTTTTGCCCTGGGAACATCCTGAGAGCATTCAGGCTGCCCCTGAAGGTCCTGGGAAAGTGGCTCAAAAAGGTGTTTCCCCCAGTGGTGGTTGGGGCAGCCAGCCAGCCACACTGCTGGCACCGGGCAGAGTCCAGGTGGGAGGGCGGCACCCAGACAGGGCCACCCGGGTGTACGCAGGGTCCCTGAACGCATCTTCCATGCTAACACAGGCACCCCCTCTTTGACTTTAAGCGACTTCCCCTGTATCCTTTTTTGCCTATCTATCCTCCAAAGCATTTATTTATTTTTAATATTTTTATTTTATTTTTGAGAGAGAGAGCAAGCAGGGGAGGGACAGAGAGAGAGCGGGACAGGGGAGCCAAAGCAGGATCGCTCTCAGCACAGAGCCCGCCCGACGTGGGGCTCGAACTCACAAACCGTGAGATCACGACCTAAGCCGAAGTCCGACCCTTAAGTGACTGAGCCACCCGGGCGCCCCTCCTCCCAAGTATTTGTAATTTTACCTTTTACATTTAAATCTATATTCAATCTAGAATTGACTTTTGTGCCTACTATGAGGTAAAAGTCAAGACACATTTTTTTTCCATATGCATATCCAAATAGCTTTGCATCATTCATTCAAGAGACCATTCTTTTCCCTCTTGCATCTCAGCGTCTATTGTCATAAATTGGACTTTTTATTTTCTCTCATTTTTGCCTCAGATGCATGGAAATACTGATTTTTTTACATGTATATTAAACTTGTATGCAATAGCCTTGCTAATCAATTCACCTACTAATTGTAACCATTTGTATTTATTTACTTTTTAAAATTTCATTTATTTTTGAGAGGGAGGGAGAGAGAGAGAGAGAGAGACAGAGCGTGAGCAGGGGAGGGGCAGAGAGAGAGGGAGACAGAATCCGAAGCAGGCTCCAGGCCCTGAACTGTCAGCACAGAGCCCGATGTGGAACTCGAACCCGTGAACCATGAGATCATGACCTGAGCTGAAGTTGGACGCTTAACCAACTGAGCCGCCCAGGCGCCCCGTAACCATTTGTATTTAGATTCTTTCAGATTTTTCTAGTTGCATAATCATGTTCTTCAGAGATAATGAATGACGGTTTTAGCTATTCTTTTCCAATCCTTGTACCATACGTTTCTTCCCTTGCCTGATTGCACTGGCCAGGCTTCTAGCACAATGTTGGATAAAGATACATAGCACTTGTCTTATTCCTGATTTCAGAGAAAGTTTCTGATATTTAACCACTGAGTATGTTTCTTCTTCTGTGTTCTCTACAAAGATAGCCCTGCTTCTCCAAGGAAGGGAGATGAGGTGGCTGCTTTGGTCTGAAGAAATGAAGGAGTGGCAAGCACGGTGCAGCGAACACCCCCGGGGAACCCAGCTCCCCACTACCTGGCTGGGTCACCCAACTGGGCCGCATGACCTCAGACGAAGCCCCCTGCTCTCCTTACGGCTTTCTCCTGAGGCTCAAAAAGTTTTGCGAAACAGCTTTACAAACCCTAAAGGACATCACAAAGTGAGAAAGACACGGCCTCGGCCTCGGGGCCCACGGTTTGCGAGAGCGAGGATGGCCTGAGGGAGGGTGCGGAGACCCTGAGCTGGGGCGTGTGGTGTGTGGTGTGTGGTGTGGGGGGTGAGGAGGTATGCGGGGGAGGTGTGGGGGAAGGCAAGGAGAGGGAGACAGGCAGAGGTCCTGGGCCGGGCCTGGGGCAGGGACCTTAGAGCAGAGGTTTTCAAACCCAAAGAGAATGAGCATCCCCTGGAGCCCTTGTTACACACAGGTCAGTGCCCCCACCCCCCAGGGTTTCTGTTCAGCAGGTACCAGGGGCTGAATGTGCCCCCTCAAAACTCATGCGTCACCATCCTAACCCCCACGGTGATGGTGTCTGGAGGGGGCCCTTTGGGAGGTGATCAGGGTTAGATGAGGTCATGGGGATTAGTACGGGGGGTGGGGGTCACTGCCAGCTCCCCCGAAGGACACACCTCCTCAGGGCCCTGAGCAGGGGCGGGGGGCAGGAATCGGGTTCGGGGCGTGGCCCCTTCCTGCCGGGCTTCCCTATCCTGTGCAGGATGCCTGACCCCACAAGAAGCTGGATTGTCCCTAAGGGCTTGAAGCAGAGTAGAAAGAGTCCCTCTTTCACATGGACTCAGCGAACACATTACAGAGACCTCTGTTTCATGCGCAAGCCCCTCTGGGTCCGCATTTTGGCCGAGACCAGACAAACCGTGACTGCTTCCCCGGCACAGTGACAACGCCGTCCTGGGCTCAGGTGGGGTCTCCCGCGGCCCTGTCCGCCCCCGCTCCGCCATGGTTGGTGAAGACTCTCAATCAAACCGAAAGCTGGCTGACTCAGCGCCTAAGCAATCAGAAGCACCAGGGCTCTCTAATTAACCAGCCAGCCCCTTTCCCTTCCCACCACAGCCCTCTGGTAATGAGGGCTGGCAGCCTGGGCGTGCAGACCCAATTACGGAGGGGACATTGCACCAAGGACCGGCATGGGTTCTACCAGCACACTCATTAGCTTGTGACTGCTGAATGCGTCAGGGCTCTTGCTGGGGACAGCTCTGTGTGGCCAGGAGCGCCTGCGCATGTGCCCCCCGGGCTTGGATCTGAACACTTCCCGTGTCGGAGGTCTCCGCAGCATCCCCTCTCTGCAGCCTGCCCACGCCTGCACACCTCCCAGCACCCAGGGCTGCAGGCAAAAGGTGAGAAGGTGGCCAGTGGATGTGGAAATAAACAGGGGAAGCTCCCTAGAAATTGGTGAGCCCAGAGGGGAGGGCTCCTGATGCCCCTCATTAGGTCCAGTGCCCTGTTAGAGCTCTCTCAGTCCCCCAGGGCTGCCTCAGTAACCCCAACCACAACTGTAATTAATGATCCATAATCCTCTAACACCCCCTCCAGAGGGCAGGGTCTGTGTGTCTTTACACTGTATCCCCAGTGCCTGTACGCACAGACCTACAATAAATATTTGATGGATAAGTGAAAGGAGGACACCGTCCCTCCCCTCCCAGACACTGTAGAGCCCCTGCAAAGCTTTAGCTAAACCTTTAACTAGAACAGGGGCTCGAATCAGGAGGGGCTCCCTCCTGATTCTCTTGGGACTTGGCTGTCAGTGACCACCACCTGGGAGAGTGGCCCCACCCTGGCAGGGGGTCTGCACCTCTGTGGCCATTTCCCGGGGGACCCAGGGCCATATAGACCTGCCTACTCTGCTCAAATGCAGCTTGGCCCTCAAGACACCTCTTCCTTCTAATGAGCCCCATCTCCTTCCAAAGATCTCGGCCCTGCCCCCCCCCCCCCCGTCTTCCAGTCCCCAGGATCTTGTCTTGTCCCTCCCCCAAGGCTCCCGTTCCCCAGTCAAATCTGATGCCTTCTCCTACGTCCTTCCTTCTTTCAGCCCACTTCTCCTCGTCCTCGGGCCCTGCATCCTTATCGTCCAGTCCTTGCCCAGCCTGTTTCCAGCTATGTGCCTCTGCTGTGCTGTTCTCCCCTCCTCGAAATGCCCTTCACTCTGCTCTCAGCCTCTCAGAAGCCCAGCCAGCTTCCAGGAGCCAGCTCCTACAGGCAGACCTCCCCACTGCTCTCCTCCTGGAACGCTGGTCCAGCCGTGTTGAGCATCACTCTAGACAATACAGTCTGCCCACCTTGACTGTCAGGACCTGAGGGAAGTCACTGTTCTAGACACCTCTCCTTTTGGATTCCTCTAACCCCAAATTAGCCCACAACAGTTGTGTAAGTGATTGAGTGTTAACATTTACATGAAGTACTTGACAGAAACCAAGGCATCTCCCTGCTGGCTCAGGACATCCAACGCTGAAGAGCTACAAAGACATCTGGAAACTTTTATATGACTTATCAGAACTATACGACTAATTGTGGGAGCTCCAATTTTAAGTACAAGAAAACATGAGTTCTAATAAGGAAAATGTGGGGTGCTATGGACTGAATTGTATCCCCTAAAAATTCAAATACTGATGGAGAGTATCATCAGTTAGCTCTCCTAACCCCCAATATGACTGTCCGGGAGACAAGGGGTCTTTAGGAGATAATTAAGGTTAAATGAGGTCATAAGGGTGGGGTCCTGATCCAGTAGGATTGGTGTCCTTATGAGAAGAGAGAGGCCAGAGCTCGCTGTCTGCCAAGTAGGACCCAGTGACAAGCCAGGAGTGTTCGAGCCAGGAAGAGAGTCTGTACTAGAAAGTGAATCAGCCGGCACCTTGATCTTGGACTTCCAGCCTCCAGAACTGTGAGAAACAAATTTCTCTTAGGGCAGCTGCGTAGTCTGTGGCATTTGGTTTTGGCAGCCTGAGCTGAGACAATAGGGTGTCACTAAATCTATCTGAGATACGTGGAAGGTCAGCTCCATCCTGGGTCTGAACAGCCAGGACCTCGAAGTGGATGAATAACAGCAACAGCCATCCTTTACTGGGTCTTTGAAATGGATCCTGCACTCTGCTAAGGGCTTCCGCCGCCTTAGCTCACCTCCTCCTCACACGCACCGGATGATGACGTAAGAAGCTTTATTACCCCATTTACAGGTGAAGAAACAGAAGCCCAGAGGTTAAGTTCTAGAGACCTTGTACAAGGTCCCGGTGCTGTGGCCGAGCTGGGACGGCAGCCCACGCCCATGTGCACAGGAATGGCACTCACTGGCAAGCCCAGGAGGACCACCGCCCCATTATCACACAGGGCAGACGGAGTGGCCTCTTGCTCCGGCCCATCTGCAGCCTAGGACCTGCTTTCCCTCCCGGGACCCTAGATCACCCTCTGTAACCCGTCCCCACCTGCTTAGATACAGTGAAAATATGTGACCCCCCCCCCCCCCAGGCTGTGTTGCCTCATCTCCACCCCCACTGTCTCATCCCTAATGACAGGCAGTGCCTAACCGGTCTCCCACCGTCACTTTATCTCCCCCTGCAACCCACTCGCCAGACGGATTAGGATGAGCCGCCAGCAGCTGGGCTCATCATGTACAAAGACAAATCAGATCACATCACACCCTTGCTTAAAACACTCCACTGGCACCCTATTAAACTTAGAGCCAAAGCTCAACTCCTGACCTTGACTTTCGAAGCTCTCGTGGCATCGGCACGCCCGCCTCTGCCCCAGGTGCCTTCGTCAGTTCCTTGAACATGCCCCAGCCGGTTTCCACCTCAGGAACTTCATGCTTGCTGCTCCCTCTGCCTGGAACACTTTTCCACCCGGATCTTCCCAGGGCTGGCTCCTTCAGCTCTGAGCTCAGAGCGGCCTTCGTGGTCATACTCCACCACACTGCCCTGCTCTAATTCACGGTGTGTTTGTCTGTTGTCTCTCTTCTCCCACCCCTGGAAAAAATCTCCACGGGGGCAAGGGGTTTGTTTGCCTTTCTCGTTCATGGTATTGTCAGCACCTGGAACGGCCTGCACGTAGGAGGCCCGCTACTGTTTGCAGAATGAATGGATGGATGAATGAGCGAATGACACAATCTTCTCAAGGATGGATGAAGAAAACCTCCAAATGCCCATCGTTCGTCTGTGGCCCCAACTAGCACCCTCTCCTCCACTTCTACCCAGGAGCAACTCCCCTCAGAAACTCAAAGGCCTCCCTGCCTCACCACCCAAGCCAAAACCAGGTCATCAGCCTGCTGCAAAATAAGAACAATTTCAAATGGAAATGTCTCTGGACCAGCCCAGTGCTCCAGGATACCATGGGGCGGGGCATCTAGAAGAATATTTTGTACCCTGTCCACCCCCATGCAGCTGAGGTCATTCCCCGGGAATGCCACTGTTGCCTAGGAAATGGCTCTCCAAGGACTCTTCAGCAGTCAGGGCAGGAGCTGGCCTCTACAGCAGAGGTCCCAGACTTTTCCAGGGGAAGAGACAAGGCTCTGTCCCCTCGTCATGGCCCCACAAACCTGGACATTTATAGCAGTGGTGGGGGTAGGGGGGCAGAAAGAGGAAATAGGCTGCTGGGCCCTGTTGTCCCAGGCAGAAGTCACAGAATATAACCGAACCTGCCCGAGGGCTGGGAACAAGGCGTTCTGAGTCCCTCTGCCTACTACCTATGTTGGTATCTGGTCCAAGGCCACGAAGGGCTTAAGGGGGAGCTGACACACAAGTGCACCCCACCCCCTGCCCTGCCGCATCTCCACTGTTCTTGGGACCCTTCACCAGCGAATCCACACTCCTTAGCCCAGTTCACCACATGTCACAGACAGGGGAAAAATGACCTTATCTGAAATCCTGGCTTTCCCACTTATTAGTTTGGTATATTGACCTTTTTGCATCTTGGTTCTCTCGTCTAGCTTTTGAATGCGACTCAAAATGATCTTATCAAGGCTGCCGATGGCCTCCATGTGGCCAAGTCCATGTTTACTTCTTTGACTTCTCTATATTCTCCAGTCCTCTTGTTCTAACCACCCCACCCCACCCCATCCCCGATCTTCTATCCCCTGTTATAATACGTTCCCAGAATGTATTATGTCCTGAAATATTCTTATTTAATCATTATTTGCTTTCGGTTCCCTTACCCAGTGTAATCTTAAGAGAGAAGTTTCTATCTTTGTCTTGTTGACCAAAAGATAGGCTTGTTGACCAACTTTGTCTTGTTGACCAACCCTAGGCTTAAACACATGAAAGATGGGTGCCAGTAAAACTAGAGTGAGAAACAAAAGAAAGAGGAAGATATAGTAACTTGGGAAAAGTGTCTCTAACCTAGGAAGGCGGTCAAGGGAAGTCCCATGATGACAGCTATGCAGCAACTAGTCTGGGCTGGAGTTAAGACTAAGTGTCTCGAAGGAAAAAAATGCAGGCTCCATGCCATAGAGAGTAAAATTGAGATGCTAAATAATCCTGAGGATTGGAAGGCACATTATTCTTGGGTCAATAAGAAAAGAAAGGTAATTAGAAACGCCAGGAAAGACAGTTACTTTAAGAAGTTCTGGACTCAAGGCGCCTGGGTGATTCAGTCGGTTAAGCGTCCGACTTCGGCTCAGGTCATGATCTCACAGTTCATGAGTTCGAGACCCTCATCGGGCTCTGTGCCGACAACTCAGAGCCTGGAGCTCGCTTTGGATTCTGTGTCTCCCTCTCTCTCTGCCCCTCCCCAACTCACACTCTGTGTGTGTGTGTGTGTGTGTGTGTGTGTGTGTGTGTGTGTGTGTCTCTCTCTCTCTCTCAAAACTAAACATTAAAAAAAATTAAAAAACAAAAAAAGAAGCCCTGGACTCAATAGGAACCCATTTAATATGTGGCACAATTTAGAATAATCTGTGGAGTCTAAGATAAGGGAAAAATCCATTTGACTTGGCAGCAAAAATCATTCTCATTTGAGGGGCCAGGGATTGAGAGCAGATCAACAGAATAAGAAGTATTATCCTAGCACACTGGCCCTGAGGTGGATTTTATTTATTTAAAATGACTAATAAAATTTATTGAGTACTTAGGTGCCAAATAAGGTTTTTAAGAGCTTTGCATGGAATAAATAATCCTCACAACTTTCTAGGGTACATATTATCATTATCCCTATTTTACAGATGAGGAAGACGAGACTCAACGTATTAAACAAGTTTTCTGGAGTCATCCAGCTAGCGGAAGAACCGAATTCATACCCGGGCCTGAGAAATCCAGAGGTCCACTCCCCACAGGTGGCCCTAGAAGACAGGCCATTTGACCTAAGGCCTCAGTTCTTCTTGCCAACAAGCACAGGATACTGTGTGCACGCACAGACACGCACAGACACGCAGTAGACGCTCCCGCAGAGCAGGGCCAGACTGGGTAGGCAGAGCAGGGCCTTACCTTCCTGCAGTCTTTGCAGAACACCGAGGAGCTGCCCAGGAAGCCCAGCATCTCCCCACACAGCAGACACTGGGAGAGGCCATTCCCCATCACGTTCCGCCTCATGGTCTCCAGCCGCTCCACCAGCCGCCTGCAGCACAGGACAGAGTCAGATGGAATGTGACCAGAGTCAGGTGGGAGGTTTCCTGTGTCCAACCTGACCACTGCCCGGGTGTGGCTGCCACGGGGCCCCAGCGCTGTATCCTGCCCCTTGTGCTACTCCCTCACCTGGGGTACTGTTCCCTGCCCCACCCCTTTCCCAGGCCAGCTCCTAATCATTCATTTGCTCGCCAACTATTGAGTACCTACGATGTGCCAGGGACTGGGAATATTGAAGCAAGCAAGCCAGAGACAGACATGGTCCCTGCTCTCACAGAACTTATGTTCGGTAAAGCGAGGAAGTCCATGAAGAAGTCAACGTGCAAACTGATTTCAGACAGAGGGCGTGGTATAAAATCAACTAAGTGTGTGGGGAGAAGTCTAAGGGGGACTGTATGCCCAGGCATGCCCAATGGTGATCAGTGACGGCCTCTCCGAGAACGAGAACATGTGAACTGACAAGGCCAAACCAGGTGAAGAGCGGGGGAGGGGCACTCCAGGAGGAGGGCAAAGGCAAAGGCCTTGGCACCTTAGAACAGAAGGGTGGCTGGTAGGACCACCTCCCTGTGAACCAGCAGGAGGAGCCTGGGATAAAGGGGGCTGGAGGGGCGAGGAGGGGACAGATGACAAGGGCTTTGTAGGTCACAAAATAGAGTTTGGATTATATTCTAAGATCAATATGAAGCCTCTGAAGAGTTTTAAGGAGAGGGGCGATTTGATCCAAGTGACATTTTTAAAAGCTCACTCCAGCTGTGGGTGGAGAGCCAGGACTGGGGTTGGCAGGTGGGTGGGGGGGGAGGGGAGGAGGGAGGGTAGTGCAGGTGAGGAAGCCAGCAGGAGGTAGTGGGAGGTCCAGTGAAGGGGGACCAAGACTGGCATTACTGGAAATGGGGCGTGAGGGTAGGGGGTAAGAGGGAGATCCGGGATGATGTAGAGGTTTTGGTTTGAGCAAGTGGGTGCATGAAGAAACTGGAGGAAGAAAGAAAAAGTGATCTTCTCTGAACCTCTGATGCCGAGTGTCCGGGAGCCTTCCCTGAGCCCTGCTAAGCCTAGGATAGGTCACTCTCCTCAGGGTCCCAGGCCCCTCAGCCCACTGTGACTCCCTCCCTTCATGGCAACCCTACAACCCCCACGAAGCTGGTGGCCACTTCTGTCTTATTGGCCACCGTATCTCCAGTACCCAGGGGACACTCAGTGGAAACTCCTGAATGAACAAATGGAGGACAGATTGCAGATACGTTGTCTCAACCCCCTCCCCCAGTGAGGAGGATGCTATTTTCCCTCACTTTAAAGAGGAGAAGATTGGGGCGCCTGGGTGGCTTAGTCAGTTAAACATTGGACTTCAGCTCAGATCATGATCTCACGGCTCCATGAGTTTGAGCCCCGTGTCAGGCTCTGTGCTGACAGCTCAGAGCCTGGAGCCTGCTTCGGATTCTGTGTCTCCCTCTCTCTCTGCCCCTCCCCCGCTCATGCTCTGTCTCTCTGTGTCTCTCAAAAGTACATAAACATTAAAAAAATTTTTTTAAATAAAGAGGAAAAGATTGAGGCTCAGAAATATAAAGTCACTTTCCACGAGAGTTATACAGTCCCTAACAGGAGGAGCCCAGAACCAAACACCTAGGCCTCTTTCTCATGGCAACCCTATATTCTCCCCGGAGGTGATCAGGCTCTGCCTGGAGCCAAGGGGGAGCAGACTGCACAGAAGCTGCCTCTACCTACGCGCCCTCCAGAGAGCACTTCTGCTCACATGTGCCTGGGCTCATGTGTCCAGAGAGCAATTCTTACAGAGGAGCCTTCTGAGGCTTTGCTGGGCTGGGTCATGCATCTATACCCCGGGGGCACTGGGGCAGAGCAGACTCACTCTGCATGGTGACAGCCAGCACGAGGACCCAGAGTGTTGATCTGACACTAAATGCCTCTGCTTCCCTCTCCTGGATCCCGTCCCAGCTCAGAAGCGGCCCTTACCCAATTCTCTGCTGCTCCAGGACGTCCAGCCGCTCTGCTCTCTGGATCACCTGCAGGATGGCCTCCACCTCGGCGGGGCTGAGGCACTGGTTCTTCCTCTGCTTCTCCGTCTGATAGGTGTGCACAGACCAGCCCGTCTGCAGCCTGGAGAGAGGACACAGCCGGCCTTGAGGCCACCACAGTGCAACCCCAGGCAGCCCTGCCAGATCACGAAGCCCCCCTGGAAACAGTCTGGGGGCGGCCCAGAAGCTGTGTGTCAGGAGGAAGGATTCAGGGAACAGGGCAGACGCTTTGAAAGCTGGCTCTGACACCTGCCAGCCACTGGGTCCCGCACAGACGGCAGTGCTGGCTTAGCACCGTGGGAGGCAGGAGCATGGAGCGTGGCCTCCGGATGGATGGAGAAAGGCCACGGCCACAGCATGTGAGGCTTCCGAGGGAGGAACACAGAAGATCATCGAGACTGAGATCTGAGGCGTATAAGTGAAACGGAACTTGACCACGGGCTAGGAAAGAGTGGTGATTAGGTTAAAAACAAACCCTGAAGATAAAAGGAGATGCACACAGCAGTTTGAAAACTAGAGGGTTCGAGGGCAGGAGGGCAACACAGCAGTGCACCAGGAGAGGTGGCGAGGGCAGGCCGGGTGGTGGGGCAGAGCTGGGGCACAGCCGGGGGACCCTAGAGTCTCCACGGCCATGGGCTGCGAGAGCGCCGCCTCCTGAAGCTGTGACCAGGGGCTGAGGGCAAGAATTCACACCCGTCCCATCTTTCTGGATGGAAAGGGAGTGGCGGCAGCAGACCGAGCCCCAAGTCTCTGCCCAGGGTCCCCGCGTCTCTGAGACATTCTGAGCCAAGTGCTGGGGACACAGAGACAGGCAAGATGGCAAGTGGCCACCTCGAAGAACTGTAACGTGCTTGGGGACACCGATGCCCAGTCAGTTACACCAGTATTTACTTAATGAAAACCAAGAAGAGCTATGCAGTCAGCACATATTTGTTGGGTGTCCACTGGGGCTCGTTAGGTGTTAGGGATGTGCTGCTGGGTGGGACACGCAGGTGGGCATTAGGAGGACGTATAAATAAGAGAACTAACCTAGTCGGGGTATGTTCTGGAAGGGCTTCCCTAAAGAATTGACAGCAGGGGTGCCTGGGTGGCTCAGTCGGTTAAGCGTTCGACTCTCGGTTTCAGCTCAGGTCACGATCTCACAATTCATGGGTTCGAGCCCCGCACAGGGCTCGGCAATGGCAGCGCGGAGCCTGCTTGCAATTCTCTCTCCCTCCTCTCTCTCTCTCTGTCCTTCCCCCACTCTGTCCCCGCCCCCGTCTCTCCCTCTCTCCCTGTTCCTCCCCCCACACTCTCTCTCAAAACAAACACACTTAAAAAAAAAAGAAGTGACAGCAGGCAAGAGTCTTAGATGCAGGACACAGAGAAGGAGGGTGAGGATGTAGACGCCTTCCGGGTGGTTCCCTGACACAAGGTGGACACCGGTGGTCTCATATCACTGCCCCACCCAGGCTGCTACAACCAACAGTTCTTGCACGGTGGGCACAGTGAGTGTCAGGAGGGCGAAAGAGTGTGTCCTCTCTCCGCAAGTAGAGCAGGCTGGTTAAGGTGAAGGACTCAGACTGGAGTCTGCTGGTTTTTACCTTCTGGCTCCCTCCCTTCCCAGCGGTGAGAATGCAGGCACTGTTCACAGCCGGATCTCCCGATCTGCCTCTTTAAAGGGCGCCATGCAGATTAAACGAGGCAGGGTAGACAGGGCGTTCTGCATACAGCAGATGCCCAATTGCTTAATCAGTGGTGGTTAATGATGATTACTATAATCACCACGGGTAGGACCATCAGGAATGGCTTGACCAAAGAGGCAGGGCTTGTGCAGGATGAACAGGCGCTTCCCCACACGGAAAGAGGGGGACGGCGTTCAGGCAGAGGACCCATGCGTGCAAAGGCTCAAAGACATAAAATAAAACAATATGCTGTACTGAGGGTCTCCAGACTTCCAGACCGCTTATGTCTCCAATTCAAAAAGAAGCACAGCCCTAGACCAACACTTTCTCAAGCAGTCCTCACAGGGCTGGGGGAAGCGAACAATAGGAAAGGGGCAGGACTGGGGGGCAGAGGAAGGGAGTCCAGTCCTTGGAGTGGGCAAGGGCACGCGCCCACCTTTCCTCTGTGCACTGGGCAGACTCAGGCCCTGAAAGGCAACACTCTCTCACCCCAACCTGCAGGTTTTCTCTACCTGAGCATTTCAAGGACTCAAGTGACTGGCCAGGACACCCTCTGTGTGTGACTCACTGGGCCCAGGGAGGAGACCTGGAAAACAGGGTCCCCAAGCTCAGGCCTCCCACCGCATGGGAAAAAGAAAAGCCAAGCAACACAGAAACGGGAGGGCACAGCACCAGCAACTTCGATCCATCCTGGAGGGTGCAACCCCTACCCAGCTAGCTCTGGGCCTGGCTCCGCCCAGGGCACGGCAGACCTCTTCGCGCCGGACCCTCCTGCCATTCTATAAGGCAGGCTCCCCATTTCTCAGTGGAGTAAAGAGACCGAGTGTAGTTAAATAGCTTTCTAAAGGCAAGTCAGAGGTGCCTGAGTGGCTCAGTCGGTTAAGCCTCCGACTCTTGATTTCAGCTCAGGTCATGATCTCACAGTTTGTGAGTTTGAGCCCCGCATCAGGCTCTGCGCTGACAGCCTGGAGCCTGCTTGGGATTCTCTCTTTCTCCCTCTCTCTGCCCCTCCCTCACTTGTGCACGCACACACACACACGCTCTCTCTCTCAAAATAAATACATAAACATTAAAATAATAATAATAAAATAAACAATAAAGGTGATCAGAGGTTGGTTGGCCTCCAGATCCAAGAAGCCCATGGCCAGCCGCTGCTGACAGCCCCCTGCCAGGCTTCCCTAGGGCATCCTCCAGGCCTCCATTTCTGCCTCCATCTGGTCACCTACCAAGCCCTGACAAGCTGTCCTCTCATTCAACCTCCTCCCCAGGCCCCTGCCTCTGTCCAGTCAGGCTGCAGCTCGTGCCTTTGGCCCTGGCTGCCACTGAGTATCTTGTTCCCCGGAATGGCCCTCCACACCACCAAAGGTGGCCAACTCGTGGCTGCCAGATAATAGGCATGGTTGTAAGCCCCGAGGAAGACTCTTCAGTGGCGACCAGCGCCCATCTGTACATGCCCCCCATACGGTGGCCTCATCTCGCGGCTGGCCTGGCCTCACACGGTGCACCAACAACTGTTCCTAGTTCCTTGCGTTCTAGCCTGCACGCTGTGTCCAGGCCTTTGCTCACACTGTGCCCTCCACCCTCAGCGCCTTCCCCTCTCCCTAAGCCCCCTTTTCCACCGGGTCACTCCTATTCTTTTTAAAGTCTCCTTTTATTTTTTATTTTTTAATGTTTATTTAATTTTGAGAAAGACAGCGGGGGAGGGGCAGAGAGGGAGGGAGACAGAGGATCCAAAGTAGGCTCCATGCTAATAGCAGAGAGCCCGACGTGGGGCTCAAACTCACAACCTGTGAGATCATGACCTGAACCAAAGTCGGATGCTTAACCAACTGAACCCCCCAGGTGCCTCAAGACTTCTTTTAGATGCATGGTGAAGATTCCCTCCAAGGTGGGTCAAGAGTCCATTCTCAGAGTTCCCAGAAGGCCCAGGCATAGCTCTATCACAGGGCTTAAACATTACCTCAAGGCCGGGTGGGAGACCCTCTGTCTCCCCGTCCAGAATGTGAGTCTAGGGGACCAGCCCTGCCCCATCTGGCCCCTGAACACTTCCCCAACTTCCTTCCCCCCCTTTTAGCACCTCACTCTGCATTCAAGCCACAGTGGCCTCCTATCAGGCATGTTCCTTCTACCTCAGGGCCTTTGCTCATGCTATTCCTTCTGCCTAGAAGCTCCTTCCCCCTATTTCCATCTAACATGTACCCCTCCTCCAGGACTCAAATTAAACATCACATTCTCAGGAAAGCCTCTCCAAATCCCTGGATTAAGTTAGCACCTGCCTTCTTCACCCCACTGCCTGCTTCCACTGTCAAAGTAGCTACACATGGGTAATTTCATGTATAATGTTCACCTCTTCCTATCAGTGCCTTAAGACCAAGCACCATATTGGTCTTGCTCACTGCTGTGCAACCAGTGCCTGGCACCTGGTAGGGGGTTAGAAAATGTCTGGTGTCTCAGGACAGACCTGAGCTGATGCCCGGGTGGTAACTTCCCCGGGCCTCCCAGAGGAACCGTCAGGGCACAGCGCCCAGTTGCAGGATTTGTGGTGTTCTTCTTTACGGAGCCTGGCATTACAAGGCAGCACACCCTGGGGAGGAGATAAAAGCATTTGCTCTTCTAAAAGACGCTACAACAGCTTCTGGCTGCTGCTGAGCACAAGACAAGGTCAGGGAAAACTGAAAGAAATGCCAGAGGGGTCATCAGGGGTCACACCAGGCCCTGGTACAAAAGCACAGCTCTCTTCATATGCTGCCAGGGAGGACACATCGTCTTGCCTGGCATCGAAGCAGAGAGGGACAGGGGCTGGCTTCATCCCTGGTCTCTCCCCTGTGGGGGGGGGGGGGGCTGTGCAGGGGCTGAAAGGAGCTGAGCCACCCCAGTGAGAGGGACAAATTAACTACTGCACGGAGATTCCTGCAAATCATGCAGGGCTCCGCTCTTCTCGGGCGTTTCGGATTAATTTTTCTATCCCTCTTTGATGTTTCAGCTCTGTCCCCCTGCAGGCCTGTAACATCTAATTGCAAATTTCTTGAACTTGGTCCCATTGGGGAAATGCCGGCTCCCATAACTGACACTGTTTGACAGATCGAAGGGGGATTCTTGGGCTTATCAGGCACTGGGGACCGCCAAATCCTCAGATGGATAGGGAAGACTGGAAGGCAGGACAGGCATCCGGGAGCCCCTGGTCTCCAGCCACGGGGGGACATTGAGGAGAGATGGCCCAATCTAACTGGATCTGAGGGATCACCAGGCTGAGGGTAACAGGAAAACTGGGGGCTCTCAGGGGGAAAACCAGCATCAGAGAGGCCCTGTTAAGGGCAGGGAGGAGACTGGGGATGCCTTGAGGCTGGCTGTGTGTTTCAGCCTGGGCAGGGAGGTGACGTGGGCAGGGGCTCAGGAACTGAAGGCTCAGTGACAGGGGGATTTATACTCTTAACCGAGAAGGCAGAGGAAGCAGTTTGACACCCGCACCCCCAGCCTGCTGTGATAGAAAGAACACAGGCATGGGAGTCAGGGGAGCCTGGGTGCGGGTCCCAGGCCTGCCACTCACAAGGTAAGTGCCTTGGGCAAGGAGCCCAGCCTCGTTTTCCTCATCCAAGAAATGAGGGTAAGTCCGACGTGGCAGTTAAATGAGTGAATGGCTGTTAAGTGCCCAGCTCGGGCCTGGTGTGCCTCAGTCACGCTCTTGTCTCCAAACTTCTCTTTCTGGGTCCCTGATAATGAATCTTGTCCAAAAATGGAGGGAAGCAGGGATGGAGGAGGAAGGGAAGGCCTGGCGGGGCCTTGGGGGACTCACTTGGCTCGCAGGGCAAGCTGCCGATCATTGGGGCAAACCCACTGGTCGTTCCCGCTGCCGAAGATGGTGTCGGCCATGGCCTGGAGTGCCCAGCCGGGGCAGGGAGTCACATCTGAGGTGAGAAGAGGGAAAGACAAGGAGCGTGTCATCAGCTGGGGAGGAGATGGCGCACCAAGCGCTGGCACTTCCAGCGTGTCCCCGTGCCAGGCCACCTGCGGACGCATCACCCACAGAATCCCTTCTCCAGCTAAATACCGTTCCCTCAAAGCTCCTCTTTCTCATAATTCTGGGAGGGATAACTACGTGGCTCATGGAGCTAAGTGATAAGATTGGACATGACTGGCCGGACATCGGGGGTTAGAAGCAGAAAAGGGAGAAGAGGCACATCTCAGTAATCTTCAACTTGGCCGGCAGGCCCTGAGGGCATTTGACTCCCGCCCCTCCCAAGTACAGCCCCTACTGGACTGAGCACAATGCCTAGCAGGAGGGGCTGGGGCCAGGGGGGCACACAGCTAGATAGCCCGGGCAAGCCTTACACCACCCCCAAACCTGGGGGTCCCATCGCAGCAGCCCAAGGCCCATGGGTGCAGTGAAAGTTGGCCACCCTCACGGGCTCTGCTCCCCACCATGTTCTGCTGACCATCACAGTGCTCCCCAGAGCAGGAAGGAGGGCAGGGAGCAGCGGCTGCAGCCGGACTGCCATCCTGCACAACTGTAGGGGGCACAGTCCACCAGGACTACAATGACAACGGCACCCTCGGGCATCCTGCAGGGAGGCACCCCGGCTCCAGAACTTCCTGGTGGTTTAACTGGTGCAGCCCAACTTAGCTACCTTTCTCCTTGCCACCAAGGATATGACCGGCTCCTTGATTATCTAGCATGAGGATTTTCTAGCTCATGTATTCTGAAGGGAGTGTGTGTGTGTGTGTGTGTGTGTGTGTGTGTGTGTGTGTTGAGGGAATGGAAAAGAGAGTAACTCAATCCCAGAGCAAAGATGAGGGATTGCACTGAGTTATCCACACCCCCCGGGCCAATCCCATCTAGACCAGTAGATCTCAAACACAGGAATCTTTCATACTCTTAAAAATTACTGAGTTTGGGGGGCGCCTGGGTGGCGCAGTCGGTTAAGCATCCGACTTCAGCCAGGTCACGATCTCGCGGTCCGTGAGTTAGAGCCCCGCGTCAGGCTCTGGGCTGATGGCTCGGGGCCTGGAGCCTGTTTCTGATTCTGTGTCTCCCTCTCTCTCTGCCCCTCCCCCGTTCATGCTCTGTCTCTCTCTGTCCCAAAAATAAATAAACGTTGAAAAAAAAATTAAAAAAAAAATTACTGAGGTTGGGGGCGCCTGGGTGGCTCAGTCGGTTGGGTGTCTGACTCTTGATCTCGGCTCAGGTCATGATCTCACGGTTCATGAGATGGAGCCCCACACGGGGCTCTGTGCTAACAGCAAGGAGCCTGCTTGGGATTCTCTCTCCCTCGCTCTCTGCCCCTCCCCCACTCATGCTCATTCTCTCCCTCTCTCTCAAAATTAATAAGCATTTTTTAAAAAAAGTTACTGAGGTTGGAAATTAGTCTAGCAGTGCCTTCAATGTTAAACAGAGTTACCATGTGACCCAGAAACTCCTTCGAGGTATATACCCAAGAGAACTGAACATATATGTCCACACAAAACCTTTTATATGGGTGTTCATAGCAGCATTATTCACAACAGCCAAAAAGTGGGAACAATTTAAATGTCCACCAACTTATAAATGGATAAAATATGCCATATCCATGCATACTGGAATATTATTTGGCCATAAAAGAATAAAGTACTGATACAGGCTATAACACGGCTGAACCCTGGAAGCATTATGCTAAGTTTCAAGAGTCAGTCACAAAAGACCACATATTGTACGATTCCATTTACAAGAAATGTCCAGAACAGGCAAATCCAGAGAGGCAAAAAGTAGATTCATGGCTGTCAGGGTCTGGAGTGTGGGTGGCCAGAGGAGAATGAGGAGTTTTACTACTCAGTTCAGGGTTTCTTTTGGGGGGGTCATGAAAATGTTCTGGAATTAGATCACGATGATGGTTGCACAACTTTGAGAGTAAACTAAAACCAATGAATTGTAACCCTCAAGAGTGTGAATTTTCTGGTATAGGAACTATACCTCATTAAACTGTTATCAAAAATTCTTTCCAATGGCAAATGATGTGAGCTTTATCTATTCATATTTACCACGTTAGAAATTAAAACTAAAAAAAATTTTAATTGTAATTCATCAAAAAACAATAAACCCATTAGATGTTCACATATTTTATGTATGTATGTATGTATGTATGTATGTATGTATGTATGTGTGTGTGTGTGTTTATATTTAGGGGCGCCTGGATGGCTCAGTGAGTTAAGCATCTGACTTCAGCTCAGGTCATGATCTCATGGTCCATGAGTTCGAGCCCCGCCCCAGGCTCTGTGCTGACAGCTCGAAGCCTGGAGCCTGCTTTGGATTCTGTGTCTTCCTCTCTGCCCCTCCCGTTTGTGCTCTGTCGCTCGCTCTCTCTTTCTCTCGTTCTCAAACATGTTACATTTCTTTTTGAGAGAGAGAGCACGAGAGGGGGAAGCGTAGAGGGAGGGGGACAAGGGATCCAAAGCAGGCACTGCACTGACAGTAGAGAACCCACTGTGGGGCTCTAATTCACAAACTATGAGATCATGACCTGAGCCAAAGTCAGCCACTCAACCAGCTGAGCCACCCAGGCTCCCTCTCTATATTTTATTTAAAATATATTTTTTTTTCAGAACAAAAACAATTAGTGAGAATGGTATTGCTTTACATTTTAAAAAATCTGCAGGTGCGCCTGGGTAGCTTGGTCGGTTAAGCATCCAGCTTCGGCATAGGTCATGGTCTCGTGGTCTCGTGGTTTGTGGGTTCAAGCCCCACGTCGGGCTCTGTGCTGACAGCTCAGAGGCTGGAGCCTGCTTCGGATTCTGTGTCTCCCTCCCTCTCTCTGTCCCTCCCCTGCTCATGATGTGTCTCTCTCTCTCAAAAATAAATGTTAAAAATTTTTTTTACATAAAAATAAAAATCTGTGTAATATTTGGTTTAACAAAAGTCAGCTGGGTGTTCACATCTGATTTTTTTGTTCAATCTTTTGTGATTATGTGGTTTTGTTAAACTGCAGGAAGGATATCCAGATTCTCACAGATATGTACTACATGTGGAAAAGGGAGGAATATCTTAATCTATGTACCTACCTACCTATCTGTTTAGTAGGCTTCATGTCCAGCACAGAGCCCAAGGTAGGGCTTGAACTCACGACCCTGAGATCAAGACCTGAACCGAGATCAAGAGTTGGATGCTTAACCTACTGAGGCACCCAGGCGTCCCAAGGGAGGAGTACTTCAATAGTCTTCCTAGATAATTGTGGATACTCTTTCATACTATACCAGAACTCAACAGATGGTAGTTTCCTAAAGATTAGTTTCAAATGTGGCATCTGGAACCACATTAATGAACTTTTCATTTTCAGTACATTTGTGAGAGAACAGGATGCAGTGTCTTATTACTATCAGGAAAACAGTTTTGACCTTGTGAATTTCCTGAAAGGTACTGGGGATCCCCAGGGATCCTTGGATCATGGTTTGAGAACTACTGTTCCAGACCAATGTCACCGATTTCTATGATGACCAGTAGGGGGCAGCGGGTGGACTGTAGCTAACTGACCCACATAGAGACCAAGCCCATGACCTAGAATGCAGTGGTCTCCCTGTCCCGCGCAGCACATCCAAGTACCTGTGTTCCACTGTGGGCCACCTGGGGAGAGAGACCTGAGCACCTCCAGACCCTAAAGGGACCCCATGGCCAGGCCCAGCACTGGGAGGCCACCATCACCAAAGTCCTCCTCAAATCGAAAGCCTTGATCTTCTCCCAAATGAGGCGAACATATGATCCAGGAAAACACAGACAGGGTCAAAATGACACTCATCAAATAAGTGTAAACCAGTGTCCCACCTCCAGCCTTCAGTGCTCTATGGTTTGTCTTGTTGTTTTTTTGAAATTTCTGTTATCGGGGCGCCTGGGTGGCTCAGTCGGTTGAGCGTCCGACTTCGGCTCAGGTCACGATCTCGCGGTCCGTGAGTTCGAGCCCCGCGTCAGGCTCTGCGCTGATGGCTCAGAGCCTGGAGCCTGCTTCCGATTCTGTGTCTCCCTCTCTCTCTGCCCCTCCCCCATTCATGCTCTGTCTCTCTCTGTCCCAAAAATAAATAAACATTAAAAAAAAAAAGAAAAAGAAGAAATTTCTGTTATCTTGTGACTAGCACAATCACACTGCCACGTGGGTGTGAAAAGCATTACTCCGTTCCAAGTAAACATTTAGAACATACTACAATTCATTAGCCTGTTCATTATTTTTTTTAAAAAATACTTTGAGGGGACGCCTGGGTGGCTCAGTCGGTTAAGCGTTTCACTTCAGCTCAGGTCATGATCTCACGGTTTGGGAGTTTGAGCCCCACACTGGGCTCCTTGCTGGAGGTACAGAGCTTGCTTGGGATTCTCTCTCTCTTTCTCTCTCTCTGCTCCTCCCCTGCTCGCTCGAGCTCGCTCTCTGTCTCTCTCAAAATAAATAAATACGAACTTAAAAAAAAAATACTTTGGGAGCTGCAAGAAATGGAAACGATGGGGGTGTCCCTGACCCAGAGGGACTGGACTGTGTCTGGGCAAACAGGGTGTCGAGGAGCCACCGCTCCTGCCACAGCCTGCAGGGGGCGCCACGTCCCCGGCCACAGCTCCCAGGGCTGGAGGGTCCTGAGTCTCTCCCTCCGCTCTACCACAGACACCCCCACAGAAGCAGGGGCACAGGAGGGGTGAGCCCCGGAGGGGGTGGAGCCAGCCAGGGAACCTCAGGGTGGCTATTCCATCTTCTGGACCAAAACTGTGTGGAGCTGGGCAGGGGGAGGTGAGGAGAAGGAAGGGGTCCTAGGCTCTCACGCGCCCACCTTCACCTCCTTTAATGGTGGGGACAGGTGGGGACAACCCAGGAGAAGACCGCAGAGGTCAAGATTTCAACAACAGTTCCTCACAGGCTGAAATCAGCCTTTAGGGGATGAAGCCCTTTGGTCTCCTGTGGGTCACTCCCTAGGGGTGCCAGAGTTTGGGGATCACTTGCAAGAGAGCCCCCAAGCTAACATTTCTCTCTCCTCTGACCCGTCTGAATTCTGTTCCTCTTCTTTTTTTTTTTTTCCTGTTTTTTGGTTTTTTACTCTTCTCTTCTTTTCAAAACTTTGGCAGAAATAACTCTGCCGTCGCCCACAGGTACTGTTCTGTTCTCCCTAAACCTAATCAGTACAGAAGAGAACGGAGAGGTTAAGAGAAAAGGCCACACAGCTAACTGCGCTGGTCTCCTAACCCTTACTTCAATGTTAATTTCTCTGCCCTGGGTCACCTTCTGCCGTAGGGCGGAGGGAAGCGTTTTGGGTGGTGAGGAAGGGGGAAAGAAGACTCAGCTGGACAGAAACGCCCCGTCAAAGTCTGGCTTTGATGCACACGTCCTGAAAGACCGGGAACAAGTCAGCTGTCTTCTTTGGGCCCGTTTTCTCAGAGGGATCCGAAGGGGCAGAGACAGGCTGTAGGGACTGCCCTGGGCAATTCTGACACCTGAGTCCACCCTGCCGAGTTGCGAGTTGCGGGAGGGAGGCACAGGTGGCAGATGGGGGACTGGAGAAGGGTCCTGGGGCAGGAAGGGGATGGCTGCTCCAACCTGGGAGGTGGGAACTGAGCCCCACCCCAGCCTAGTCCCTGAGGGGGTGGGGCGGGAGAAGGAAGGCATCCCCCTGTCCCCCACCCCTGTCACTATGCTCAGGAAGCTTCAGGGAAGATGAGCGGATGGCACCTTCGAGGCCCTGGGGTTGTGAACGCTGGCCGGCAGGGTCTTAGACAGTGCCAAGTTCGCGGCCGGGCTTGTCCACAGGGGTGTCTCTGAGGGAGAACTGGGGCTTCTGCCCAGGCTGCAGCCCACATCTCGCAAGGCACAGCTGTCCCTCGTCCACAAAGAGCAACCTTGGGACAAACGCTGAGAGAGGAAGGGCAGCTTGAGGAGCCACATTTTAGGAAACTGCCAACAGAGCCAGCTCAGGCTTTCCAAATCTCTTCAGTCTGAGCCAGCTGCCGGCTCCCTCGCATCACCAGCCAACCTCTGTCCCCGGCTTCCCGAACGCTCTTCATCCAGGGGGCTCCTCTGCCAAGCTGTGTGCTCACCACCAGCCAGCACGCACCGCCTGGGTTCTGCTCCAGGAGGAGGCCCCTCCCAAAGCCCATGCCTTCTTAAGAGCTGGGTCCTTAAGGCTTCCGAGGAGCAGTACCATGTGAGTTGAACGTATTAACAAGTGCCAATCTGTCCCGGCCAAAAATCAACTGATGGAACAGAACAGGGCCTTACAGAAGGCCAATGAAAAGGCAGGAAATGCAAACCACACATACTGGAGGGAAAAGCGAGACTCGGGCCTAGAGGGAAGCAAGGCGGCAGGGTCCGCGGAGAGAGGGCTGCATGGAGCCCTGGCCTGCTCTTGAACAAGCAGAGAACAGGTGGCCGGGGCCAGGCCTCCCCCTGAAGTCCTTCCAGCCATGAGGGGGAAGAGCCTGAAGGAGAGGCATATGTGGTGTGCCTGTGTGTGTGTGTGTGTGTGTGTGTGTGTGTGTGTGTGCGCGCGCGCGCGCGTGCACGAGCGTGTGTGTCCTGCTGAGAAGGGAGACTGGTCCCGGGGGAGGTGGGCGTCAGGTCTGGGAACCCAGGCTCCCATTTTACTGACAACACGCTCCCCCCTCCTTCCCCACAGGCCTGTGCCCTTGTCCCCTCTCTGTCCCCGGGGCCCAGCACAGGGCCTGCCACAAAGCCGGCGCTCAGGGACTAGCTGTTCGGTGGAACTGATTTCCTCAGAAAGACGGCCATTCCCAGACAAGGCAGAGTAGCTCAGGGCAGCCCGTGCTCTGCGACTCGTTCGCTCACAAAACAGTTTGTTCCTCAGGACTCCCCGCTGGGTAGTTAGCACCCAGTGGCTCTGACGGCTGAGCCACCTCCCCACTTAACCCAGAGGCCAGTGTGCCACAGGGCCCCCGCTGGGACACTGGGGCTCCAGGTGCTGCCTCCATCCTGGACTCAGGGGACCCTTGGGGGACAGGGAACAGGGAACAGGAAATGCATTTCCTCAGAAAATTCCACAGGGTGGGGGGCGCCTCAGCGCCTCGGTGGCTCAGCAGGTTGAGCATCTGACAACTTCAGCTCAGGTCATGATCTCACAGCTCGTGGGTTCGAGCCCCGCATCAGGCTCTGTGCTGACAGCCCAGAGCCTGGAGCCTGCTTCGGATTCTGTCTGTCTGTCTCTCTGCCCCTCCCCCGCTCACACTGTCTCTCTCAAAAATAAATGAACATTAAAAAACTGATCTTCCTTTCTTTAAAAAAAAAAAAAAGAAAGAAAGAAAAGTCCATGGAGAAGGAGGTTCATGAGCCCCAGGCAACTTTCTGAGGCAGATCTGTGAAAACAAACTCGTTTTTACAGAGAGTTCCAATTGTCTCTCCCTAAAGTCCAAAGCTTGTCACTCTGGGTGTTAGTCACTGTCGACTGTCTCCACTGGACAAGCCACAATGCAACTGCAGTCACCTTCTGGACACTGCCGAATACAGGACAGAAACCAGCCTGCACTCGCTCATCACCCACCCCAGATGAATACTCTGGACATCTCAGTGTAAGGCCTCCCGATTTTGTTCTGGATATTTCTGTAGAAATTCCACATAAAATTGGGTTCTTGCTACACATCCTGTTTGCTGTTTTCTTATCACATGGTACTTTCTCACATTATTAAAATGCCTCAAAAAACCATGATTTTTAAGTGTAACTTAGCATTCTGGATATATTTTGTCATTTTCCTCTTTGGGAGCACACAGATGACTTGCAGTTTTCTTCTATTATATTTATATTCAACACCAAAATGCGTATCTGTGAGATAAACCTCTGTGCCTGTCTCTGATTATTTCGTTAGGATCGATTCCTTTTGTTCTCTCTCAGTGGCTGTTTGGAAGCAGCGTCCTGCTCTTGCTGGTGACTTGTGTTTGCCTTTGCACGTGGTGTGCAAAGGGGAAAGTATACTTTTGGCTAATATATTCTTGAGACAATTTTACTCTTCACAGCCGCTCAAAGCTGTCAGTTGCAGGCCTCAGCCTGCTCTCTCCGAGGTGCTTCTAGAATGGCTCACCACTTTTCGTAGTGACAGAGTTGCATCTCTTTCCCATCGGTCTCATGTGGATTTTGGATTTTCGGTCCCAGAAGGCAGATGAAAGAACCTGTCTGAAAATCTCCAATAAGCTGGTTTTATAATGCACACAGCCAGGGGTGCCTGGGTGGCTCAGTCGGTTAAGTGTCCGACTTCGGCTCAGGTCATGGTCTCACGGCTCATGAGTTTGAGCCCCACATCAGGCTCTGTGCTCAGAGCCTAGAGCCTAGAGCCTACTTCAGATTCTGTGTCTCCCTCTCTCTCTGCCCCTCCCCTGCTTGTTCTCTCCCTCTCTCTCTCAAAAATAAACATTGACAACAAAAAATGTATAACACGTACAGCCCTCTAATCACTAAAAAAGGCCTCTGCTCCACAAACATTCGCATCCACTTGAAAGAAGCCTTAAAGGGCTTCGTGTGCTCAGAATCCAGTGAAGCGAACACGGAAGTGAACACAGAGCCCCGAGTGACCCGGGTAGTCATGTAACACCGCCCCCCCCTCCAGCCAATGTTCTCCTCCGAAAAGGGGCAGGGGGGCTCCAACTCCACCACAGGCTCCTGGTGAGGAGGAAATGAAAGGGCACTGCCGTGAACTCCACACAGCAGCACAAATCGTCACTAATCCAAGAAAACACTACTGTCAGACCCCCCGTCCCTCCAAACTCACACGTGCTTTAACACAGTGCTGGGAAACGCTGCGGCTGCAGCTGTCTCCGAGAGGGCGGGGGCGGGGAGGTACAAAGCAACCCGCCCTTTGAGAAGGATTACACACACCCACGGGGTCCTCTGCTCTGCCTGCCAGGGCCAGGGTGGGGACACAGGCACCTGCCCTATTGCCAAAGCTAATCACCTTTCCCTGGGGTGGTTATGTCTCCCACCTTTAGACCCTGGCATTTTCCACCTCCTTGATTTTGTTTCAGGGAGCATCCACTGATACAGCTGGGACGATGACCATCCCTCCCCCCCGCTGCCCCCGGGGGGGGTGTGCTGTGGATAGACAGCCTCGTGGGAGAGAAGAAATGATACCGAGAGAACAGTGGGAACGGAGCCGGCAGAATGGAAGGGCTGAAAGAAACCACAGGGTCTAGGAGGGGACACCACGTGCAAAGGCAAACACAAGTCGCCAGCAAGAGCAAGACGCCGCTTCCAAACAGCCACCAAGAGAGAACAAAAGAACATGCGTGCGAGGCGTAGGAGGTTTTCTCTGAGTTGCTGAACCAGGATGAATGAAATGCAAGGTCTAGCCAAGAGCCCTGGCTGACCCATGGACTCAGGAACAATAAATAAATGTTGTAAACCGCCAAGTTTGGAGGTGCTTGTTATGCAGCATTATCGTGACAAATATATAACTGATACAAATGCTATCTGGTAAATAAAATCCCAACCCTGACCTCAGTATCCAGCCCAACCCCCTCCCAGAGCTGTTTAGGGTTTGATTTTCAAACCTGTGAGCAGTGGAAAGGCCAAAAGACCAGATGAGGAAGGCAAACTGGAGCCACAAGAGGCAAACAAGACCTCTCTGCTCCCCACCCACATGTCAGAGTAAGGAGAGGGGACTGGGGAGGGGCCTAGAGCCTTGGCAGGCAGCCTGCGCAGGGCTGGAAAAGAGGCTTCATCCCAGTGCCAAATCTGAGCCGACACGGAGAGTGCTGAACTGGGCAGGATTCAGGGCCTGCATTCAGCCTCTGGAGGACAGACGGCTGTGATCCTTTCCTCATGCCTGGCCTGGGCGGGCGGGAAGAGTGCCTGTACACCCTCTACTGCCCAGTCTGCCATCCCAAGACAGCTAGCTGTGATGGGCCAGGGTGGCAGGTGAGTAGACGAGGGTCTAAAGGAGGAAGGAAAAGCAGGGATAAATATCAAAAAATACTTGCCACCAAGCTGGCGCTTCCCGAGGTCTCCAAGACACCGTATAAGAGCCCTCAGTTCTACACCCAGGTATTAATATTCCAGGGAACCCTTAGCAACAGGCCCTGACATCTGTTCTGTTACCATGATACGGGAAACATGCTAATAGCAAGATAAGGTGAGCTGAGGCATCCGCATTTCCTCCACCTGTCACACCACACCGGAGGATGAAAGATCCAGACAGGAAGCCTCGAAGGCCTGTCTGAAACCAGAAGGAACCTCTCTATGGTGTCTTGGGCTAATTATGCATGAGGCAGGGCTCGAGGGTTTGGGAGATGAGACAGGACCCCTGAGGAAGCTACTGCCTGACAAACGTCCCTAGAACTCACCCTGTCAGCAGGCATCCTGCCAGAGCTGCTTCCTTGAGGGACTCTTCCCTCCCCTGCCTATTCAGTCCTCTGCTTCTCTTGCTCAGACTGCGGCAAAACCTTCCCAGTTGGCCTTGGGACCTCCTGGGGCCCACCTCACGCCCTTCACTTGCAGCCAGAGAGGTCGTCCTTAAAGCTTAGGTCAGGCCCTGTGATTCCCTTGCTCAAAAACCTTCAATGGCTCCCCCCTGCCAAAGGAAAAGACCAAGGCCACACTCGAGGTCATCCGTGATCTGACCCTAACTACCCCACCAGCCTCACCTGCCACCACAACCCTCCACAAAATTCATGCTCTAGTCACTGGGCACCTGGACACATTCTGGCTGCTCACCTCTGTCTCCAGAACTTCTCACATGAAACGTCGTTCCTGCACGTTGTCTGCCTGCAGAGGCCCAGTAACCACCTCCTCTGGGAATTCTCTAACTCCTCCCCACCTAGCTCCTGTTCAGAATCCACCCCTCCCTCCCTCCCCACAGCATTTCATTCCCCTTTGTATCCTGGGGCGGGGGGGGGGGGGGGTCTTTACCTCTGTTACCCGTATGAAGGCCACAGCCCCCAGGATGTGCCTCCGTGTCCCTGGGCTAGCATGGTGCTCTGAGCATGGCGGGTGTCATTGCACCTTTATGGACCTAATACTAACCTTCAAGAGTTTACCACAGCCCATGGAATAATGCCCAGCCTCCCCGGCCTGGAACTGAAGGCCCCACATTGTGACCTCGGGCTTCCTTAACCACACGCAGGCCCACCCACTGCACAGGCCTCACCTGCCCTGCCTCTGGCCCACTCTGCAAAGTGGTTTCCACCAACTAGAATGGTAGGAAACCTAGAAAGGACCCCGACTCTTGAGGAGTGGTCAACTCAACAAGAGCACATCCAGGCACAATGTCACAGTCAACATCACAAATGACAAATGACCAGGGCGCCCGGGGGGCGCAGTCAGTTAAGTGTTTGACTCTCGGTTTTGGACCAGGTCATGATCTAACAGTCATGGGATCGAGTCCCACATCAGGTTCTGTGCTGACAGCGCAGAGGCTGCTCGGGATTCCCTCTCTCCCTCCTCTCTCTCTGCCCCTACCCCGCTCGCATGCACGCCCTCCCTCTCGAAATAAATAAATAAGCATTTTTTTAAAAAGCAATGAAAATAAATGACAAAAGACCTAGAAAAGGGTTTATAGCCAGATCAGGAATAAGAAGCAGGGTAAGTGGTAGACACAAGACAGCACAACATACCGAGCGTGGGAGATGCAGAGCTCACGCGTCAGAGGAGAAGGATTTGACATCGTGGGTGAATGAATTTCTGTAATCCTCTTCTCGGGGTAAGTTAGGCACCCTACCTGTCCTCGCGGCTCCCGCTCGGATTCCTCCTCCTGGGAGGGGCTCGCTAAGACCCTGCGGCCTCTGCTCCCATTCCTGCAGCCTCTCTCGTCTGTGGCATTCCGGGACAGCCAACCCTGGGCCCCCTGTGGCCCATTCGGGAGCACATCCCCATGGACTCACAGACCTAGGAGTGTGCTGGGGTCCTCAGAAAGGCAAGCAGCGGCTACTTTTGGCTTCGCTGCCTTCACTCCTTCGCCAAGCAAGCATTGAGCGTTGACCGTGCATCGGACTTTGCTGCAGGGGGAGCTGGGGGCTGTTCTTTGTGCCCCCAGAAGGCCTCATGTGGTAGGAGGCCTCCGCAAGGAAGGAAATCCTCACCCAAGATGCCCACTCTGTGGGGCCCAACCCCCTGCCTGTCTCTTTGTCTCACCGAAGCCACTCTCTCTTTCCCAGGCTGAAGTGCTATGGAAGGCCTCCAACCGAAATGAGATGCGGAGCAACCCACTTCTTCCCCCCTCTCACTCCGAGTGCCAGCCCTCCAATTTTAACAGCCACAAGCTCTGCCGACATGTCCCCAGAGGCACAGCTCGCTTTTGTCATTTCCGAAAGGCCTAAAACCAGGCAGGTACAGGTCCCAGATCAAGGCGGTCAAAGTGGGCGGAGACCCGCTCCAGGGTAACCAGATCCCCTCGGGACGGATCCTCAACCCTCAAACACACAGGAAGCCTCCCAGGTTGGCTGCCAGGCCCCCAGCAGCGGCCCATTCCCCATCGGACCACAGGCTATAGTCTCCTAGTGCTGCTGTAACCATTTACCACAAACTGGGAGGTTTGAGCAGTTCTAGAGCCTAGAAGTCCAAAACCAAGATGGTGACAGAGCCAGTTTTCTCTGAAGGACTCAGAGAGGAATCTGTCCAATGCCTCTCTCTTGGCTTTGGGTGTTTGCCCAGCAATCCTTGGCGCTCCTTGGCTTGAAGTTGGATCACTGCAATCTGTCTTCACTTTCACGTGGCCTTCCTGCCAGGTATCTTTGTATGGTTGTCTCCCTGGGCCTCTCACCACACTGGAGTGAGACCAAGGACATTCCCGTATGACCTCACCTTAACCAATGACAACGGCAATGCCCCTATGTCTAAGTAAGACCACAGTCTAAGGTTCTGAGGGTTGGGACTTCAACATACCCCTCTGGGGGACACAATTCACCAGGTAACAGGGGGAAAGTGGAAACTGGGGCCCTCCCTTGGGGGGCCGGGTCAGCAGACTCGGGGGCCCTTCGGTGTGTACGCACAGAAGCTTAAGTTGGTCTAAAATGCACCCTGGAGTTCCTAGGTGCTGAGAACTAGGAGACGAGTCTAAATCTAAGAGAGCTGTCATGGTTGGCGCAGAAAGAGGATTCAAGAAAACATCTCCTTTGGGCACTGCTTCTCTTGGGAGTTCTATCAGGGGAGTTGTGACCTCGGGTGGGAAAAAATTATACCTTTATTTCCATTAACCTGCAACTGAAATTGTCTATTTTCTTTCACTACGAATGTAGGCAACACATCAGAGTCAAATTATTAGTACCTGTGGCTTGGTCATTAATAGATCAACGGTGTTTACATATCACAGAGTTACAGATATCTCAAAATATTATTTATGTTCATCACTACATAAGTTATATTGAAAATTGTAATAGTTATTAGACCTACTGTAAGGTGGTTTACCTAATGACTCAAAAATGAAGCACACGGATTACTATGTCAAAACTCGTCTTTTTAAAAATACGCTGAGGGGCGCCTGGGTGGCGCAGTCGGTTAAGCGTCCGACTTCAGCCAGGTCACGATCTCGCGGTCCGGGAGTTCGAGCCCCGCGTCAGGCTCTGGGCTGATGGCTCGGAGCCTGGAGCCTGTTTCCGATGCTGTGTCTCCCTCTCTCTCTGTCCCTCCCCCGTTCATGCTCTGTCTCTCTCTGTCCCAAAAATAAATAAACGTTGAAAAAAAATTTAAAAAAAAAGATTGTTTTTAAAAAATAAAAATAAAAATACGCTGAGAACTGTAAGTCAATGTAAGTGGCTCCTGTGTAATCCTGTTTGTACATTAAAAATCATTATCTTGAGAAAGGTTCCACAGGATTCACCAGACTATCAAAAAAAAAAAGGGTCGATGGCACAAAAAAAGAACAGGAAACAGAATTGGAGCTCAATTAAGGTTACCAGAAGAAAACAAGTTTTCAGGTAATCGGATGTCTGTGGCCCCCAGGGACTGTGCTCAGAAAATGCCCAAACCCCCCCAGGGGCTGCCAGGCACCTGGCTTGGGGTGCACAGTGAGGGGTGTTAGTGCTCCTTATCTTTCAGTGCAGGAATACAAGCCTGCTTCCAAGTGTACAGTGTGTGTGTGTGTGTGTGTGTGTGTGTGTGTGTGTGTGTGAAAAGTCCTAGGCAAACAATTTTTGCAAAGGAAATCTGATTTTAGTTCGAACCTAGGAGTAGCTTGCTGGAGGAACCCAGTAGAAACTTCTCCATGCAGCAGAGAAGCCTCTGGAAAAAAGGCAGGTCCAGCCCTTCTCACCTGCTTGGTAAAGTCCCAATGTTCAGGTGTGCTGACAGGAGCAGTCCTCCGGGTCCCCAGGGCTTCCACACTGCTGCCACCCCTAGGGGCCTCCGCAAGGCCCCACCAGGACACCAGCTCCCTGGCGGTTCTTCTCAGGCTCTGCCAGGCACTTCTCCATGCTTCTCCCGCCCACTTCACCAGAGCCTGGGCGGGGACCTTGGCTCCGGCTATTTGCTTGAAGCCAGCAGCCAAGGCAACCCCCAGCTGACCTAGCCTGCTATCTGCCAGCCAGCTGTCCCCTCTCGTTCATGGAAACACAAACAGACGTTTCTCTGTTCCAACTCCAAGGTTAAGTACTGCACTGCCAAGCACCAGCTGTCAACTTCTCTGTGCACTCCCCATTCCCCTGGCTGAGGCTAAGACCCCAGACAAGTGGGGGCGCCCGTCATGAATGCCCATGGTAAGGACTGCCAAGGACTTGGGCAATCGGGGGGGAGGGACATCAGGCAGTGAGAGAGGAGACCAACCCCAGAATGCGGCACGGTACAGAGGAGATGAGCTGGGGAAAGGTCAAACAGAACCACCGGCATCTTGCCGTAGTTTTTGAGGCTTTTAGGAGCAGTCTGCAAATTAAAATATACCTGCAAACACTCAGCCTGGCCCTGAGCTATCGGATGGGGAAGGGAAAGCAGCTGGCTTCATGGGGCACAACCTACCTGCAGGTACTTGCCACAGGCTGACCAACTGAAATTCATCCCAGTCCCAAGGGGATGGCTTGATCATCATCCCTTTCCAGAGAGAAAATTTGAGACTGACGCTTGAGGGGTGCAGCCTCAGGGCCACACAGCTGGTCCCTGGCACTTTCTGTCACCTCTGTTCCCCAAGGAGCCCGGGTTATGGCGTATGGCATCTAATGAAAGCAATAGACCAGGGAGTGTCTCCAACCATCTCCCCTGCTCCCAGCACTATGGAGTGTGCCAGGAATTCACGGAAACTCAGACACGCAGAATTTGGCCAAACAGGAGTTCTGAGAAGGTTCAGGATTACGTGGGCCACAGCAGCCCGCAGGTGCTGCTATGGCTCACCCTACGGCCCGAGGAGTAGTGAGGCACAGAGGCACCGTCTCTGATGGCCCCTGCTCCCCACCATTCCCACTGCCTGACCCAGGTGCTCACCCTAACCCCAGTCACCCTATGATTCTAAGTGGTTCCCCTGTCTCCAAGCTCCTCCACCCAGACGAGCCCTGCAATGGCCCAGCTCTACTCAGACACTTCCAAATCGAGCCCAACATCCTCACCTGCAAGTTCACGGCCATCCACAGGCTCTGCCCCACCTTGCCAAATTTGTCTGCAGACACACAGAAACAATTGGCATCATCCCCCATGTCTAAGCCCACACTCCCTCCAGGCAGCCCTCTTGCTGCACCCCCTGCCCCCATTCCACACCCACTGCCCCAGCCTGAAGCAACTGCTCCCTCTCCAGCATCTTCACAAACACCTACATTTTACCCCTCCCCAACACTTGCCAATTTCCGGTGGTTACGAATGTGTCTGACCTTTCCTATCGGACCAGATGCTCCCTGAGAGCAGGACAAGCCTCGTGCCTGGACGATGCTCAAAACATGTGCACGGGAGTAGATCTGAGAGTCCTGGAATAAATCCATACATCTAGGATCAACTGATCTGAGACAAGGGTGTCGAGGATGTCCCCATTCAGTGGGGAAAGGAGACTCTTTCAAAAAATGCTGCTCTGACAACTGGATAGCCACAGGCAAAAGTATGAGGTTGGACCCTTACCTCACACCACTTAAAAATTTTACCTTTAGGGGCACCTGGGTGGCTCAGCTGGTTAAGCGGCAGACTCTCCATTTCAGCTCAGGTCATGATCTTATGGTTTGTCGTTCAAGTTCCACACTGGACTCCATGCTGACAGTGCAGAGCCTGCTTGGGATTTTCTCTCTCTCCCTCTCTCTCTCTCTGCCCTTCCTTTGTTCTCTCTCTCTCTCTCTTTCTCAAAATAAACTTAAAAAAAATTTTAACTCTAGGGGTACATGGGTGGCTCTGTAGGTTAAGCTTCCAACTCCTGATTTTGGCTCAGGTCATGATCTCCCAGTTGTGAGATGGAGCTCTGCGTCAGGCTCCATGCTGAGTGTGGTGCCTGCTTGGTATTCTGTCTCTCTCTCTCTGCGCAGCGCCCCCCACTCATGCACTTCTGCGCATGCGATCTCTCAAAATAAATAAACATTTTTGTCTTAATTTAACTCTAGGGGCGCCTGGGTGGCCTCGTTGGTTAAGTGTCCCACTCTTGGTTTCGGCTCAGGTCATGATCTCGCAGTTTGTGAGTTCAAGCCCTGTGTTGGGCTCCATGCTGACAGTGCAGAGCCTGCTTGGGATTCTCTCTCTCTCCCTCTCTCTCTGCCTCTCCCCACTCGCTCCCTCTGTCTCTCAAAATAAATAAACCTCAAGAAAAATGAACAAAATTAACTCTAAATGGATCAAAGAGCTAAAGCTATAAAACTCTTGGAAGGAAATGTAGGGTTACGTCTTCACAGCCTCACACTTGGTGCTGGTCTCCTAGAGGTGACACCAAAAGCATGAGCAACAACAGCAACAACAGACCACATAAACTGGACTCCATCAACATGAAGACCTTTAGTGCACCAAAGGACATCTCAAGAAGGTGAACAGATAGAGAATGGGAGAAAATATTTGCAAATCGTGTATCTGATACGGGTCTGGTATTTAGAATAAATCATGAACTCTTACAGCTCAACAATAAGAGACAACTTACCTAAAAAATGGGTAAAGGATTTAGACATTTCTCCAAGGCAGACGGACCCAAAGCCCAAAAGCACATGAAGAGATGTCTGACATCATCAGCCATCAGGGAAACACAAACCAAAAGCACAAGGAAATGCCACTTCATACCTACTTGGATGGCTAAAACTTTGTAAATGGGAAATAACAAGTGTTAGTGAGGATATGGAGAAATCGGAACCCTCTTACATCGCTGGTGGGAATGTAAAATATTGCAGCCACTCTGGAAACCAGTTGGGCACTTCCTCAAAGAGTTAAATATAGAGGGGCGCCCGGCTGGCTCGGTCAGTGGAGCGTGTGGGCTCTTGATCCCAGGTTTGTGACTTCGAGCCCCATTTTGGGAGTAAGATTACTTCAAAATAAAATTAGGGGTGCCTGGGTGGCTCAGTCGGTTAAGCATCTGACTCTTGATCTCAGCTCAGGTCTTGATCTCAGGGTCATGAGTTCAAGCCCCATGGTGGGCTCCGTGCTGGGTCTAAAGCCTACTTTTAAAAAAAGTTAGGGGCACCTGGGCGGCTCAGCCAGTTAAGAGTCCGACTTCATCTCAGGTCATGATCTTGCAGTTCACAAGTTCGAGCCCCGTGTTGGGCTCTGTGCTGACAGCTCAGAGCCTGGAGCCTGCTTCAGATTCTGTGTCTCCCTCTCTCTGTCCCTTCCCACTCACTCACACACACACACACACACACACACACACACACACTCTCTCTCTCTCTCTCTCTCTCTCTCTCTCTCTTTCTTTCTGTCTTTCCCTCTCTCAAAAATAAAATAAGCATAGGGGTGCCTGGGTGGCTCAGTCGGTTAAGCGGCCGACTTCAGCTCAGGTTATGATCTCGCGGGTCCGTGGGTTCGAGCCCCGCGTTGGGCTCTGTGCTTGACAGCTCAGAGCCTGGAGCCTGTTTCAGATTCTGTGTCCCCCTCTCTCTGACCCTCCCCGTTCATGCTCTGTCTCTCTCTGTCTCAAAAATAAATAAACGTTAAAAAAAATTTAAAAAAAAATAAGCATTAAAATTTTTTTTTTAAAGTTAAATATAGAATTACCACACAACTCAACAGTTCCACTGCTAGGTATATTCCCAAAAGAAGTGAAAACAGGTGTCCCCAAAAAACTTGTACACAGATGTTGGTAACAGCACTATCCACAATAGCCAAAAGGTAGAAACAACCCAATGTCCATCAACTAATGAACGATGGTAAAACCATACAGCAGAATGTTATTTGGCTATAAGAAGAAACAAAGTACTGATTCATACAACATGGATGAACCTTGAAAACATAGTGCTTTAGCACACAAAAGACCACAAAAGACTGCATAGATTATTCCGTTTATGTGAAACGTCCAGAACAGGCAAATCTATAGACAGAAAGTAGACTAGTGGTTGCCTGGACTTATGGGGAAGAAGGCAGGTAACAGGATATGGGGTTTACCTCTGCAGTGATGCAAATGCTCTAAAACTGGCTGTGATGACAGCTGCCCCATCTGTGAATATACTAAAACCCACTGAATTGTACATTTTTTACAGTTGGCTCCATGCCCAGCGTGGAGCCCAATGTGGGGCTGGAACTCACAACCCTGAGATCAAGACCTGAGCTGAGATCGAGAGTCGGACGCATAACCAGCTGAGCCAACCAGGCAACCCTGAATTGTACATTTTAAGTGGGCGACCCATATGGTGTGTAAATTACATCTCAAAAAGCCGTTTAAAAAATCATGGGGCACAGTGAAGAATGAACCTGGGGTCTGAACAAGACAGCCAGGTACACAGTCTCCAGGGGGCAAAGAGCTGGCCACTGACACTTTACCATCAACCCTGATGGTGTAGGGCCAGATTAACTGTAAATCAACCTCAAAACGCGCGCACGTGTGCACACACACACATACACACAACAGATGGTGCATTTGTGATAACACTGCAGGAGAGGGGCAGGGGAGAGAGAGAGAGAGAGACAGAAAACAAATATGGTCAAATGCTAAGAATTACTGGATGTCAAGTGGAGGGAAGACAGGTTTTCTTTGTATTATTTTGTCCAGCTTCTCTGCAGTGGTTGAAAACCTTCACCACAAAAACTTTCATAATGAACTCTCAATGGTTAAAGCTGGAATGATCTGGGCAAAATAAATAACAATAGCATTGGATTATAACCCATAAAATAAAATAAATAGCTATGACTCCTTACATAGATAATTGATTAAATAAATAGGGAGAGAGGACAGCTCTTTCTCGCAGAAGAGCTCTAATTAATAAATGCAGAAGGATGGACTCCATGCTGGGCATGCAGCCTACTTAAAAAAAAAAATTATATATATATATATATTTAAGGAAACGGAAAAATCACCATTAAAACATCTCAGTAATAAGTGTTACAGGGAAGATCTATGGATGGATTCCGAAATTTGGAGGCCAAAGCTTGAGGACAAACAGGATATTTGCATCATCCCAAAGTATCTCCCCCAGAGTCTTAGTTGATTACGAAGGAAAAAGCCAGTAACTTTACAGGGGAGAAACCAGCAGATACTACCTTAACCAAATGGCCAAGACTAATATCACCAGCGATAACACAAAGGGACACCGTGTACCTCCTGATACGATGCACTGAGAAAGACCTATCACTTCTGTGAGATTCTTACCAGAATGGATCACCCCAAATGAATCATAAGAAAATACCAGACGAACCCAAACTGAGGGACATTCTCTAAGATAATTGACAGTGATCTTCAAAAATGTGAAGGTCATGAGAGATCAGGAAAAAATTAATGACAAGTGGTCATGCTGTTACGTAAGCAGGGTAAAAGGGGTACAGGAACTCTCGGGACCCTTTTTGCAAATTGCACATGAGTTTAAATGATCTCAAAATAAGAAGCTGTTAGATTTTGCATAATTAAAACACAACTTTGGGGGCGCCTGGCTGGCTCAGTCAGAAGAGCATGTGATTCTTGATCTCGGGATTATGAGTTGAAGCCCCATGTGGGGTGTAGGGATTACTTAAATAACAAACAACTTTGTATTAAGGTGTCTACTGTTTAGAATCACTTATACCAAGGGATATGCAGGGTGATGTGGCTTCATAGGACAGTGACTTCTGGAGGAACATCCCCTCCCTGCCTGAAGCGGTAGCTGAGGCCCACTCAGGAAAGGGAGGGGCTCAAGATGTGACAGTGGGTCCCCCTGCCCCAGGGAATCTGGGCTGAAGGGAGCAGGAGTTAAACAAAGGGTCTGTCTGTCAGGGTCTGTGCTTATTTCTGAGACAGAGGAGGGCTCCCCAAAAGGAAGACAACAATAGTTAAGAATTTCACAAACGGGGCCTTTTTGATGTCAAGCAGTTTATATGACTTTTATTGTTTGAAACTATTACTCTTGTATTATCACTATTTTTGTAAGTTTGTTTTGAGAGAGAGGAAGGGGAGAGAGAGCGCACAAGCCGGGAAAGGGCAGAGAACCAAGGGTCCGAAACCATGTACCGTGAGATCATGACCTGAGTCAAAATCAAGAGTCGAATGCCTAATGGACTGAGCCACGCAGGCTCCCCACACTTGTATTATTTCCATACTTTAAGATGACATAGATTCAATGCTGGGTGGCGTTTTTATTTTCTTTTTATTGTTTTTTTTTTTAATGCTTATTTATTTTTGAGAGACACAGAGAGAGACAATACAAACAGAGAAGAGGCAGAGAGAGAGGGAGACACAGAATCCAAAGCAGACTCCAGGCTCTGAGTTGTCAGCACAGGGCCTGAACCCACGAACTGCAAGATCATGACCTGAGCTGAAGTTGGCACTTGACCAACTGAGCCACCCAGGCGCCCTCCTGAGGACGGCGTTTTTTATTTTTTTTATTTTAATATGAAATTTATTGTCAAATTGGTTTCCATACAACACCCAGTGCTCATCCCATAAGGTGCCCTCCTCAATACCCATCACCCACCCTCCCCTCCCTCCCACCCCCCATCAACCCTCAGTTTGTTCTCAGTTTTTAAGAGTCTCTTATGCTTTGGCTCTCTCCCAATCTAACCTCTTTTTTTTTTTTTCCCTTCCCCTCCCCCATGGGTTTCTGTTAAGTTTCTCAGGATCCACATAAGAGTGAAAACATATGGTATCTGTCTTTCTCTGTATGGCTTATTTCACTTAGCATCACACTCTCCAGTTCCATCCACATTGCTACAAAGGGCCATATTTCATTCTTTCTCATTGCCACGTAGTACTCCATTGTGTATATGAACCACAATTTCTTTCTCCATTCATCAGTTGATGGACATTTAGGCTCTTTCCATCATTTGGCTATTGTTGAGAGTGCTGCTATAAACATTGGGGTACAAGTGCCCCTATGCATCAGCACTCCTGTACCCCCTGGATAAATTCCTAGCAGTGCTATTGCTGGGTCATAGGGTAGGTCTATTTTTAATTTTTTGAGGAACCTCCATACTCTTTTCCAGAGCGGCTGCACCAGTTTGCATTCCCACCAGCAGTGCAAGAGGGTTCCCGTTTCTCCACATCCTCGCCAGCATCTATATTTACCAACAGGCACGCAAAAAGATGCTCAACGTCGCTCCTCATCAGGGAAGTACAAATCAAAACCACACTCAGATACCACCTCACAACAGTCAGAGTGGCTAAAGGATGGTGTTTTTAAATAACATTCTGATCTATTTAGTAACTTGTTTTAACTAGTTTTGCTTCAGTGAGTAGGGTCATCCATGGCCCTGAACCTCCCCCATCAGCCTGGTTAATGTAGATCATCTTTTTCTCATTACCACTGTCTATGCTATTAATGTATTCTCCTCATGGAAAATTCACAGTGTGCTCACTGACCCACCGGGCAGAGACGATGCTGACCTGAGTTCCAGAAAAGGGAAACAGAAGTGCAGTAAAATATTAATAATAGAATCTAAGTGCTGGGCATGTAAGTATTCGCCGTAAAACACTTTCACCTTTGCTTTACACTTTTGATTTTTTCAAAATAAATTATTATTTTTTTTAAAAAAAGGAAAAATTGCAAATGAATATTTTGGGCATTCAAACCGTAAGCCCAGATTCACAGCCTTGGTGGGAGAAAGCAGACGATGAGCCTTGGAGGCCCCCCATTTGCCGAAAACTCAGCCCAGGCTGTCTTTCCTTCTCCCCACAGGTGTCTGCAGGGGACAGGGCTGCCTGGAGGAGAGAGAAGCGGCGGAACTTCCTGTCACCGGCAAAGACCCGGGGCCTGTGGAGACAGTCTCCCCGGAAATACATCCAGCTCTCCGGGTTCAAACCAAGTCAGAAAACGGAGCAGCCGCCTCCCTGTTTTTATCAGCTCCAAATGAATTTGGCAATGGGTGCCCGGGCTGACCACGCAGGCCCCAACCTGGTCACGTACCCCAGGTGGTTCTGCCGAGGGGCGGCTGAACTCGCCTTTTCTGCCGGGTAATAAAGGGCAGCGGTTACAAGTCTGTTCTTTGGATCAGGTGTCTGGGGTTTGCATTCTGCCCTGTGAATTATTAGCTGGGCGTCCTTGGACAGCTTCCTTTATTTCTCCCAGCCTCAGCTGCCTCATCTGTAAAATGAGGAGCTGCCTCCTGGGGCTGTTGAGAAGAATAAATTAGATCAGCGGTTGTGAATCAGGGTGATTTTGTCTCCCAAGGGACATCTGGTGCATTCTGGAGGCATGGCGCGGGGGGGGGGGGGGGGGGGGGGGGCGGTTGCCACTGGCCACACCAGGATGCTGCTAAACGTCCTGCAGCACGTAGAGAAGCTCCCCCCCCCCCCATAAAATCACCCAGCTGAAAACATCAAAGCGCCCAAGTTTGAGAAAGCCTGATTTCAATGGTGCGGGTCACACATCCAGCACAGGACCTGTAACTCTGTGCACTCTCAGTGCATGATGGTGGCCATCATCACCGTCACTGTACCACCATGACCGCCACCACCATCACCTTCATCATCATGGTCATGGTCAGTATTAGCAGCCCTCCGATTCGCGGTACCCGGGAGCGGGCGGGTAGGGGGCATCAATGAGTGCCACAGTACCAAACTGAACAGGTCGTCCCTTTGGGTTAAGGACCGCCCGCTTCCAGAATGCACCCTCACGCGCCTAAGCTCCCTGAGAGACCTGCAGCAGTCTGAGGCAGGGAGGGGGAGATGGGAAAGGGGGGGCAGACGGGGAAAAGGGACAGATGGGGAAAGGGACGGGGAGACGGGAAAGGATGGGAGACAGGAAAGGGGGGGAGGCAGGGAAGGGGGGAGACAGGGAAGGGGGGAGACTGGAAAGGAGGGGGAGACGGTAAAGGGGGGAGACGGGGGAAAAGGGGAGAAGATGGGGGAAAGGAGTGGGAGACAGGAAAGGGCGGGAGATGGGAAAGGGGTGGACACTGGGGAAAGGAGGGGGAGACGGGGAAAGGAGGGGGAGATGGGAAAGGGGGGAGATGGGGGAAAGTGGGGGAGACGGGGAAAGGGGGGGAGACTGGAAAGGAGGTGGCGACAGGAAAGGGTGGGAGACGGGAAGGGGGGAGACAGGGGAAAGTGGGGGGACGGGAAAGGGGGGATGGGGAAAGGAGGGGGAGACGGGAAAGGGGGGAGATGGGGGAAAGTGGGGGAGACGGGGAAAGGGGGGGAGACTGGAAAGGAGGTGGCGACAGGAAAGGGTGGGAGACGGGAAGGGGGGAGACAGGGGAAAGTGGGGGGACGGGAAAGGGGGGATGGGGAAAGGAGGGGGAGACGGGAAAGGGGGGAGATGGGGGAAAGTGGGGGAGACGGGGGGAAAGTGGGGGAGATGGGGAAAGGGGGGGAGACGGGGAAGGGGGGGAGACGGGAAAGGAGGTGGTGACAGGAAAGGGCGGGAGATGGGAAGGGAGGGAGACAGGGGAAAGTGGGGGGACGGGAAAGGGGGGATGGGGAAAGGGAGGGGGAGACGGGAAGGGAGGGGGAGACAGGAAAGGAGGAAGAGACAGGGGAAAGGGAGGGGGAGATGGGGAAAGGGGGGAGATGGGAAAAGAGGGGGAGACGGGAAAGTGGGGGAGACGGGGGGAAGAGGGGGAGACGGGAAAGGGGGGCGGGGGTGCTCCGGGGAAAGGGTCCGAACCAACGATGAGGATACCGCTGACATCCTCATTTAGCACCGACCTTGTGTGAGTTCTATTCATTTCACACGTATTAATCCAACTCTTCCAATGACCGAGGGAGGTCAGTTCATAACAGAATAATATTATCTCCCCTCCCCATCATGATGGTAACTACTGAACTGTGCTTCCCTGGCGGGAAGGAGCAGTGTTTCACAGAATTTGCCCTCTGCCTGTGCCCAGTCCTGCCACTTGTCTGACCTCTGTACAAAGAACCTCAGAATGTCGATGGTTTCCGAGCTTTCCATGCTGTTTTGTGGGAAACGCCCAAAAAGCATCATTTCTGGGCAGGGCAGAAGTCTCGGGAGAAGAAAGTCTATCTCCTGGGGAAAGAAACCAGCAGGAGGGAAAAGGCCATACTGCTTTCCTGACAGGGCTGTAGGGGCCCATCGGTTGACACCCTATGACGAGCCAACTCCAATGCCCATGTCTAAAGGAGCCAGGAGCCAGGCAGTTGGGAGCCACTGCCGGGAGGCCTCTGCCAGCCCGGTCACTTTCCCACCTCTCTTGACTTTTCCTTACTGCCATAGCAGGAACTCGCTCAAACAAGATGGAGCTGGGGTTCATCCCCAGAGAAGTCAGAATGAGGCGCAGCGAGGATGTCGACACTCGTAGCCAGGCTTAGAGCAGCAGCTCAGAGGACACGGCCCATAGAAGGAATCTCCAAGAGAAGGTGAGTGGCACAAGTCTGGGGCTTGTAACAAGGCAAGTGAGGGGAGGCCAGGGAAGGGCTGAGATCTGGGAAGTGGGTGTCTGGTAGGGCATGATGTGCCTCCCATATGCTCACACTTCCCAACTCTGGGCTGTAAAGGTAAGTGGGATTCTAGTGGGCTCTGGGGTCTCAAAGACCAGGACACAAGGGAAACATAAAATGTCACATGGGAGAAATGAAAGGTGTGCATGTTAATTATCTAGTAGAAGAACCGCCATTTATCGAGGGTTTACTGTTTGTCAAGCTTGGTACCAAGGACTTTAAAGAATCACCTCCTTTATTTTTCACAGCAGGTTTTAACATGCCCATTTTACAGGGGAGGAAACTGAGGTTCATAAAAGCAAATGATTTACCCAAAGTCACACAGTCAGTAAGTGGCAAAGCCCAGGATTTGGACTCTAAGCAAAAGCTCTTCATTTCAAGGGTATCCCAACTGCTTAACACTAGACAGAAGTATATGTGTTTTGGGGTCAATCACGCCCACTCATACACACAATCTTTCTTCTTGACCCTTTCAGATAAGTCAGAGATGATGAGTGAGATTCCAAATGGAGATCACTATTTTTTCTAAAATAAGAAATTTTAAAATTTTGCCCAGTTAAAAAATGGGCAAAATACCTGAACAGACGCCTCACCAAAGATACACAAATGGCAAATATTAGCTTAAGAAAAGATGCTCAGCATCATGTCCTTAAGGAATCCCAGATTAAGATAACAATGAGATACCTACATACCTACTGGAATGGCCACAGTCCAGAATACTGACAACACCAAATGCTGACAAGCATGTAGCGTGACAGGAACTCTTATTTACTGCAAAACTGTCCAATTGCTTTGGAAGGCTGTATTTTACAAAACTAAATATGCTCTTACCATATGATCCAGCAACTATACTCCTTGGTATTTGCCCAAAGAAATGAAAACTTATATCCACACAAAAAATAGCACACTAATGTTTATACCTGTTTTATTCATTACTGCCCAAACTTGGAAGCAACCAAGATGTCCTTCAAGAGGTGAATGGATAAACTGTTGGATGTCCATACAGTGGAATAAAATTCAGCAGTAAAAATGAGCTTAAAACATGAAAAGACATGGGGGAAACTTAAATGTGTACTGCTAAATGAGAGAAGCCAATCTGAAAGGCTACATGCTGTATGATTCCAACTACATGACATTCTGCAAGAGGCAAAACTATGGAGTCCATAAAAAGATCAGAGGTCTGGGGGGAGAGAGGAAATGATGAACAGGTAGAACACAGGAAATTTTTAGGGCAGTGAAACTATTATTCTATAGGATACTGTAATGGTGGATATACTCAAATTTGTCATTTACATTTGTTAAAACCTAAGATCCAACACCGAGAGTGATCCCTAATGTAAACTATGACTTCAGTTAATAGTAAATTCTCCTTTTCCAAAGAAGATATCCAGATGGCCAACAGACGCATGAAAAAATGCTCAGCATCACTCATCATCAGGGAAATACAAACCCAAACCACAATGAGATACACCTCACACCTGTCAGGATGGCTAACACTAACAGTTCAGACAACAACAGATGTTGGCAAGGATGCAGAGAAAGAGGATCTCTTTTCCACTGCTGGTGGGAATGCAAACTGGGGCAGCCACTCTGGAAAACCGTATGGAGGTGCCTCAAAAAACTAAAAATCGAACTACCCTCCGACCCAGCAACTGCACTACTAGGTATGTATCCAAGGGATATAGGTGTGCTGTCTCGAAGGGACACATGCACCCCAATGTTTACAGCAGCACTATCGACAACAGCCAAAGTATGGAAAGAGCCCAAATGTCCATCGGTGGATGAATGGATGAAGAAGATGTGGTATATATATACAATGGAGTATTACTTGGCAATCAAAAAGAATGAAATCTTGCCATTTGCAAAACATGGATGGAACTGGAGTGTATTAGGCTAAGCGAAATTAGTCAGGGAAAGACAAAAATCCTATGACTTCACTCATATGAGGACTTTAAGATACAAAACAGATGAATGTAGGGGAAGGGAAGTGAAAATAATATAAGAACAAGAAGGGGGACAAGAGATTCTTAAATATAGAGAACAAACTGAGGGTTGCTGGATGGGTTGTGGCGGGGGCGGGGGGGAGGATGGGTTAAATGTGTGATGGGCATTAAGGAAGAAACTTGCTGGGATGAGCCACTGCGTGTTACAGGTAAGGGATGAATCACTGGCATCTACTCCTGAAATCATTATTGCATTTATGCTAACTAGGATGTAATTTAAAAATAATAATAATAATAATGCTATAACTTGTATAATAAACATTGACAATCATTTGTTTTTAAAAAAAGTAATGTCTCAATACCAGCTCATCAATTGTCACAAATGTCATCAATGCAAGACGTTAATGGGAACCCGGGGGCAGTAAGGGGATATGTGTGAACCCTCCATACGGTTTGCTCAATTTTTTTCTGTAAACTTAAAACTGTGTTTACAAAAAGTCAGGGGCCCCTGAGTGACTCAGTCGGTTGAGCATCTGACTCTTGATTTCGGCTCAGGTCAGGATCCCAGGGTTGTAGGATCAAGTTCTGTGTTGAGCTCTACCCTGAGCGTGGAGCCTGCTTAAGATTCTCCCTCTTCCCCCACTGCTCCTCTCCCCTGCTCTCTTTTTCACTAAAATAAAAATTAAAAACAAATATTTTTTAAAAAGAACCCAATAAATACCATCCTGTTTTTTTTAAAAAAATCAAATGCCATTAATGCAATGGAAAAAATTTTTTTAAATTTTCTTCTACAGAGAGAGAAAAAAAAACTATACCCTAATCTTCATCAATGGGAAAGAATCTTTTGATACTGCCCCCATGATTAAAATTAAATCTGTAAAACGTATCTGACCCTTCAAATGTTTTGGGGCCAATTAATGATTTGATGTCATCCCCGACTACAACCAAGGAAAGCGCATAGGGCTCGTGCCTTTATTCCATGAACGTCTTCTCCGTCCCCACAACATGGCCCACATGGGGACACAGCCTATTGCAGAAGGCTGCAAGGTCAACAAACACTAGCTCCCAATTCTCTTTCTTCAGCGCATGTATCACAATTTGAGTGTGTGCATCTATTTCTTTGTTAATCTCCGCAGGGTCCTCGGGGAGAGGGGGCCCCCTCTGTTTGGCTCGCTATGAATACCCCGTGCAGACTGCACGTGAGCAGGATGAATCCTGAGTGAATCAGACAATGACTCTAATAAATGCTGGAACCGTACATAGAACAGTGAGAGCAAAGAGCAGGCGCAGTTAGGATTTCTCTCTGCGGCAATCCCGGAGGGCCTCAAAGAGAAGAGTCTGGTGGAGAGTGGAAAAGAAAAAGTAGGCGGATATCAGGCAGGCATTCCAGGAAGGGAGTCATCCTGGTAGAACGGCCAGAAAGGAAGAGGCCTCTCTGAACTGAACTTGAGAGCTGGGAAGTAATTCAGAGGATAGCAAGTTAAGATCACATTCATTCAGGACCCACAGCTCCCAGGCACCAACTCAGGACGGGTGAGATCCTGGGACCTCCTAGGAGCCCCTGAAAACAGCAGAGTGCACCTTGATTCTCAGGCCTTCACCTAAGTGAGGCTAATGACAGAAGAAAGTGAATACAGATCCCCCACCCCCAACCCCCTGGCATCCAGGGACCGGGAGTGTGGCCAGAAGCAATGGGCCCAAAGGTGAAATATCTCTGATGTCAAATTCCCATGCTGGGCCATATTATTAATTATTTTAAAATTAAAACAGTGTTTCTCCCTCACCTTAAGTGATACTGTCCCCAAAATGTCTTCCAGTAAAATTGATGTTCGGGATTGCATAAACCCTGGCTTTATGTAACAATGGTAGCAGCAGCTGATATCTATTATCAGAACTCACATAACCCTCACTGCAACGCTGTTTTGGGAGCTGTCCGTGCCCACATTTTACAGATGCACCCCAGCACACCACAGGGGGCTGCCCCACACACAGGCAGAGGAGCACAGACAGGGACGTCCTTCTCCCAAGTTACAGATCTCGTCCACAGTCTCATTCCCAGACAACACCAGCATGTGTATGGAATCAGGCTCTGCAGTTAACTGGCTACAGAACTGGGGATTAGCTGTATTTCCCCACACTCTGTTCCCTCCTTCATACAAAGCAGGGAATAATACTTTCCTCAACAGGTCTTGTCCAGGTTGAACTCTGGTAACAGGGTCAAATTCCAAACACAGTCCCTGGTACATCATAGGTCCTCAAGGGGGAAAACAAAAACTCTTGTTCTTTAAACCAAGCTTGTCTCTGAACTCCTGGTGAACTCCCCTGCACTAGAAGGGAGAAATGGGAGAGTTAAATAAGACAGCGGACCCAGAAGACCGGCCGCTGACGAACGAAACCCTTGCCTGGGGCTGTCAGCCAGGCTGCCCAGGGCCAAGCTGTAGGGCAGGAAAATGCCTGCTTCCTTCTCCCGCAGGAACTGGGAACTCTGGCCTGGAGAGGAGCTTCCTTCAGCCGTCCCTGCCCATTTCCTCCAGAACATTCCACGCTCAGCCAGAAAACACCAAGAAGAGGCCACTGGGACCAACTGGGAGAGGTGGGCAGAACCCCCCTTCCGGGCCTCTGTGCGTGACCTCTGACCTGCACCTTTGTCGGGCCCCCACTGCCTCCCCACACAGAGACTAAGAGTTGATTCGTCCACCCCAGGCCCGCCACTCTCCAGCTTCTCCAGGCTGCTGGCCAGAGCTGGCGGAAGACAGCCTGGGAAGCTAGACTGCTTGTCCTCAGCCATGGCCCTAGTTTGGCCTCTCACGCTCTCTTTCCTTAGGTCCCTGACTGGTCGTCAGGGTGCCCTGACTGGTACCTCTAGTCCTGGTACTCACTACAAGTGAGTCTCTTCAACGGCAGTCACGAACCTCTCCCCTCCTCAAGCACCTTCAATGTCTCCCACTCTCCACTGAATAAGTTCAGAGACTGCACCCTGGGATTCACTGTCTTCTCCGATATAATCCAAACCCACACTCCAGTCCCCACAGGACTGATACTGAAATAAATTATACCAGGATTTGCACACGCGTTTCTGGATCTGTGATATGGATCCACCCTATCTGGATCCCAGCTGGATCCTATTCCTCCCCCTCCCCCCACCTGACTCTCTCATGAGCCCTTTCCCTTCCTGGTCTCTGAATCCGTCTAGCACGCTGTTCCCAAACCACAGGCATCCCGTGACACCTGCCATCTCCACATGGTCCCCGCACTATTCTTTACTTAATATTTTCCTTAAAATCAGCTCACTCTTTCACTTAAATTTATTTTCAAAGGAAACTCTGTATCTCCACCATAAACAGAAACACTTATCATTTGCCATAAACAGAAGGCAACTGAAGGAAACACTTATATTCTAACAGACGTGAAAATAGTAAGCATTAAGTGTTTTAAACGCTCATCTGTATAACATACTTTTTGCATTTTTTTAAATTTTAGAGACAGAGTGAGCGAGAGCAAGTGGAGGAGGGGGCAGTGGGAGAGAGAGAATTTTCCATGTTTATTTTTGAGAGAGAAAGAGAGAGAGACACAGAGTGCAAGCAGGGGGAGGGGCAGAGAGGGAGACACAAAATCTGAAGCAGACTCCAGCCTCTGAGCTGTCAGCACAGAGCCTAATGCGGGGCTCGAACTCACAAACCATAAGATCATGACCTGAGCTGAAGTTGGATGCTCAGCCCAACCGACTGAGCCACCCAGGCACCCCAGAGAAAGAGAAAATCTTAAGCAGGCTCTGCAATGAGTGTGGCTCAGCCCCCCATTGCGGGGCTCGATCGACTCTGGGATCATAACCTGAGCCAAAATCAGTAGTTGGACGCTCAGCCAACTGAACCACCAGGCGCTCCCCTATCTATAGGACAGACTTGAATATTACTGTTTAATATACTTAAAGTCCTCTCACACCCTAAGAAACACCGCCTTGGCAGTTTAGTTTTGCCTCTCGTGGCCCTTGGTTTTTCTGACCCTATCACACAGTTATCTGGGGACTTGTTTTAGGCTTGTCCTGGTTGACCCCAAATGTGAGTACTTCGGGGACACAGATCCTGCCACCTCTCTCCTGGTGGCTACATACAGCGTAATGTGCCATAAAAATATTTATCAAACCAAATGTTCCAATTAGTCGGTTGTATTAGTGTGGCCCCATTCTCCACCTGGTCCTTAGCCGCTGCTGCTCAGCTTTCCACCAAAACACACATCCTTTCCATCTACCGCCCCCAAATCGATCCCTGTACACTGGGTCTCTTGGAGGATGGCACAGACAGTGACCGTCGAGGCAGCACTGGGCGAGGACCCCTGGAGCAGCAGGACCTGGGCAACCCAAACCCGGAAAAGCAAGTCTCCGGTTAACCATTAAGCCATACTCTCCCGGCCCAGACACACACCCTGCCCTGGGAGTCAGCAAGCTTCTGGGAAAACCCCTGCATGAGCTGAGCCCCTGGCTCCAGGAAATACAAGTCGTCTTCCTGTCCCCTCGGAGCCAGAGACCCCAAAACACCTACCAGGAATGGAGGGGGGCTTCACCGGGCCTGGCCCTGCTGGCGCCCCAGACAGGAGGAGGTCACTGTCCCTCCCACCACGTGTTGTCAGGGGCGACCCCGAGGAAGATCTGAATCACTCAGACTTAAGTCAATAAGTGGCAGCTGCCGGGGAGGCCCCAGCTGCAGCCAAACCAAGGCCTGGATTCTCCCGAGCAGACGGAAGCCTGGACGAGGCCAGCCCACGGCCAGTTTGCTGGTGACCAACTTCCTGGACGACACAGTCTTTTCTAAAATTGAACAGACTCGGGCCACTTCCTGTCAGAGGGAGGCCTCCTTTGGGAATGTTTATGATCTTTTTGGTACTACTTTTGCAGTCTGGTCACTTTTATGAATTTCAAGGATTTTTTGTCGTTGTTAAAAAAGGGTACATTTCATGGACAGGTATCCAAAATGTTCATTCATTCTAGACAGTGGTCATGCATGAGACATGAGCACCTCATAACTTTGGGTGTGGTTCCCCAGGAAGAAGGCAAAGTGAGGAACAGAGAACTTAACCAACACTGTAAATGGAATGGCCTCCCAAATGTAGCTTGAGGAGGACAAGGATAACGGAGAGAGCCCCTGTGTAGCCGGGGACCGTTACGCACGGACGCCTGGCCAGAGCGAGAGAAGGAAGATGACGAGGATCTCCTTTTTGACCTTTTCATAGTGCAAACAAGCTAATGACAGAAAAAAATGTGGTGGTGGGAAGAAAAACACCACAGCTAGCAGCCTATCGCTCGCAGGGAGCAAAGGCAGATGTCACTAAAAGGGATGGATGGCCACAATCACGAGGAGGTTCTCAAACAGGGTTCCAAGGAGCCCTGGGGTGTCACGTACCCCTTCGGGGCCGGGGATGTAGGATTGGGGGTGGGAATATAGAGTGTGCGCTCCAACCCAACCCAGAGCAACATGGCTCTTGGCCCACTTCATAGATTGACTGGACTCTCGGGGAGGGTTTCATTTCAAGAAAAGAACAGCTGGGGTGCCTGGGTGGCTCAGCTGGTCGAGCGTCTGACTGGGGCTCAGGTCATGGTCTTGTGTTTGTGGGTTCGAGTCCCGCGTCGGGCTCTGTGCTAATGGCTCAGAGCCTGGAGCCTGCTTCGGATTCTGTGTTTCCCTCTCTCTCTGCCCCTCCCCTGCTCGTGCTCTGTCTCTCTCTCTCTCTCTCTCTCAAAATAAAATAAAGCGTTAAAAAAAAAAAAAAAAGAAAAAAAAGAACAGAACAGCTGACAATGTTGAAAAAGGCTGATGTGTGACACTGGTGGTATCAAACAGGAGAAGGTGACATAAGTTGTCTCTGAGTTTGCGGGAAGCAGCTGCCACATAGCCAGGTGTGCCGGGAACCAGCTGGTCCCACACCCGGAGTGTGGGCTCGGAGCTCAGGAAAAACGAAGGACAGGAGCCTTCTTTGCGGGTCCAGCCTGGCCACTTTGCCCCTCCCCTGGCCGAACCACAGGCTGGAAAGTGTAGGTGACACCAAAATCAAGCCATGCCCAGAGGGGAGTCAAGATGCAGAAAGGAGATTCGAGCCTCAACAGGCACAGGGTCAAACGTGGAGCCAGATTTGTGAGTCCTGCGACCAGAATACCAGGACCGGAGGCCAAAGAGCCACGAGGAGTGGTGTCCGTTACTGTAGCCGATCTTGGGCAAAGACCTGGGACAATGCAGTGGCCAGAGGCTGGTTTCCGCACGCTCCTAGCAGCTTGCTGCAGGCACAAGGCTGGCTTGGATGAAGCAGACCCGAGGATGCGAAGAGGCCTAAGTGGGCATAATCCCCCCAAAGACAACAGGCACGTTATCGCGGTGCTACGCAGATGTGCCCTTGACTCCAGACAGCCACGTGCCCGTGTGCAAAGGCAGAGGCTGGCCTGAGCGGACGTGTTGTTTGCCCAGCATTCCTGTCTTTGAGAATGAGTCCTCCTCCAGGCCAGGGAAATCATGCCCAGTCCTTCTCCTGATGGTGATGGCGGGGGACGTAACAGGGGATAGGACACAGCCCCTCCTTGCCCTTCCTCAGGGCGAATGTGACTGGGGCCGACCGATTAGAATACCCCCTCCTCCCTGGGCACAGTGACTGGCTCAGGACTGAGCATATGACCCAGCCCCAGCCATTCCGGGTCCTCCGCCAGGGTTCTCACTAGAGTTACTAAGAAACATACTCTTGCCCTGTGCGAGTAAGCTGTGAGGACAGTGTTGGCTTGGGATGGCAGGTGGCCATCTCACCACCACTTGGAAACAGCCTGAGAATGAAACCAAGCCGAGCTGAGAAATGGACACAGATAACCCAAACGGCATCGTCAGTCACTGGATCCAGCCATACGTGAGTCACTATTTTGATTCCCAGGCTGCCAGGTCCACAGAGTCTCCTCTTTGCTTCAGGTAGTTTAAGCTGGGTCTTTGTTGGCTGTAATGAAGAGCCCTGAGTAAGGCACCTCTCCAGGAATGGGAAGGAACGGAAACACATATGCTAACTTGAGTGAACTTGGCATGTTAGCTGAAACGCCCTGGAAACGAGCTTCCTGCTCCAGGGCTCAACTGCCCCCGTGGAGGTCCGTGCCAGCAGCGGAGATGCCAGGGTGGTGGCTGCTCCCCTTTGAAGTGCCCCGTGATCATTCCCAGGTCTGCTTGGGTTCCTCTGCAGCGTCCCCATGCCCAGAGGGAGCCCCTGCACGGTGGGCTTCTTCCACGGCCCCTGAATGGTATGGCAACCTCCCTGGTGTCACCACAAGTGACCTTTTCCCCCGGCATCCACACAGACCGCTACGGGAGGCTCACCGCCGTTCGCGCACCGAGGATACATGAAGCTGGCCCAGGTCATCCCAGACCCCGGTTCATCTGCCAGGCTCCACGTCTGGGCTCAGGCTCCGCCGCTAACCACCCCAGGCTCTGCCGGTCTTCGGGACCAGTACCACCAGAAGGAACGTGGCAAGGAAGCCTTGCATGCCGACTCAAGAACCTTCCACACGAACACGTGGGGAGTGTGAGCAGCCTCCGGCATCTCTGAATCCAGCATCATCCTGTGACGTAGGAATCACAAGCAGAAAGGCCCATTGGCTGCATCCTCTCACGCTCCAGTCCCAACCTCACCGGACGTTTGGATGTGAAAGTAGGTACCAAATTGTTCAGTGAGTCCGTATATGAGATTTGCAAGACGGAGGCCAAAAGGGATAAACTGAATGACTCATACATGAAAGACAGTAATTTGATAGATGATATACACAAGAAATAAAAGTTCCCTATGTAAGTGACTAAAAAAAAACACCTAAAAAAGCTGAAGAGGGGGGAAATTAGGAAAATAAATCTGTTTCTGGAAAGTAAGAGCAATTAAAAAAAGCCGTGTTCAAGAAAACGTGCTACAAATACGATCAATACATATTATTCTATTTTAAACTGGAAAAGTGTCGTGCAGTGACCCAGCTGGACAAAGCCCATCTGGAGAGCCAGGCCAGGCCAGCAGGGGGTGGCAGGCATGGCCGGGGCTCAGAGGAGGTCCTGGGCCCCCCAATGTGCCAGAGGGTGGCCCCCCAGGGTTGACAGGCACGGGGAGGCAGGATGTAAACCGAGACTGAAGAGTGAAGGCTGTTAGGTCCCCCCAGGGACTGCCTTCACCACTCCTGGGGCCGACTTGGCTAATTTCCCCAGCTTTCCTCCCACCTGCCCTGCCTGCCTCAGGTCCCTCCCACCCCATCCCTGCTCCAACCACAAATCTGCCGCCACCCCCTCAGGAAGCCCGTGGGCACAGCCCCAGCAGCTGGCTCCCCGTCTCCCCGCCACTGCCCTAACAGCACTACCCCAAAGTAATTCTGGCCCCTTCTCGCCTCCAGCTCTGCCTCTCTGCCTTGGCTCCGGCTGCTCCCAGGGCCCCAGATGTCCCTCCCTGCATCCTTGCAGACACAGCGAATGGTGCGACACGACACCGAGCCCTCCTTGATCTCCCTGTCCCTCTGGAAGCAGACTCTCCTCCCCTGAGGTCCCTTAGCTCCTCACCGTCCCCTCCCTTCAGAGCTGAGGACCTGCCCCCTGATGTTGGTATTCGTCCACGTCTTTACTTCCACCAGACAGTCCGCATCCGCTTCGCCTTGTGCCCTCTTTGTTCTTTCTTCCAGTCATTCCACAATTATGGACCGAGCGCCTTCTACGTGCCACACCTGTCTGTGCTGGCACTGGGGCCGAACAAGACAGACACCGGAACTCAAGGGCAACAAGGCCACCAAACAAATCAACACAAACGAATGGATCAGTCCAAGCTGTGATGGGGCCATGAGAGAAAGGTGCAGAGTGGCCAGTGTGTGAGCTCTGAACTAGAGGAGAAGTCGAGGAAGGCGTCTCTGAGGAAGTGACCGGCACCGGAGGGGAGAGGACAGTAGGTCAGGCACACTTTCTAGGCAGATAATAATAGGCATTTGCCAAATGTCTGAGGAACACATGAGTGACCATAGTGAGTCACTCACTGTAATGAGTCAGAAATTCCTAGTGTGCCCCTGTGTCCTTCCAGACACGTTTGTCCCCTCTTATCACCCTGACGGGTCACTCCAGGTGGCACCGAGCAACTCTATCTCCGACGACGGACACACAGGACAGGTCCGCCTGGGTCACGCCTGCAGAAGTGCTTGTCAAGACAACGTGGCTCTCTACTCAGAGTCCCCTCCTGACTCCCGACACTGCCATCACCCCCCGTGTGGTCATGGCAAGTGGGTTTCATCTGGCACGTCGACTCCAGATCCCTGGTAGTGGCTGCCCGGAGCACATGCTAGAAGGATGGAAAAGGGCCATGACTGACTAGTGACGTCCGCCATGGGAGCAGGAGCAGACAGCGACAGCAATGGCACCCGCATCCCGTATTTTCTTTGCCACCCGGGGTCCCGTAGATGACCACCCAGGCAAGAAATTTCCTTCAGATCTAATGGCCTGGAAAAGCACTTGGTAGCTGGTATCCTTTTCCTTATAGATCACATGAACCATGCAAATAATATTATTTTCCTGCTTTGACTGCTCATTAGTTCAGAGAGAAGTTTGTGGTTCGATGTAGCAAACTGTGTACAGGTCTATGGCCTGAGTATGTAGTCCGACTCTCTTCCCGGTTTTGACCTTCTAGTGAATCTGCATTTTTCCTGATCTTATTTTTATGGGCTTGTATTTAATTACATACACATATACACAAATGTGTGTGTATAAATAAAACATCCACATATAGGTCGGGCATATAGTATCTCCTTTATGCTTTTATTATAAATACCTATCTCTGTATTTCTTTTATATTCAAGATGTATAGAGAAAGCTCTAGTCTTGTGGGCATCTTGATTCCTTTATGGAACAAGATGGAGGCATAAGTGGAGAGATGGGTAGACGGCACACAGGAAAAACCAGGAAGGATGAAATAGAGTCTTTGCCTAAAAGGACTCAGGACACCGCCGTGCCCCGCCGTGAACACGGGCCGGGATCAGAGATGAGAAGCCCGGCTCTGTGTCCGAGCTCTGACTGGCAGTGACTGACTGTACAGGAGAAGAACTACTCACACCCCCACCCCCACCCCGGGCAACCAGAGGTTTTACCAACTACTAAATGCACATAAGACAATCTGCCCCACTTGCTTCGCTTGGTTGTAACAGAAAGTAGATGGAAGGTTCGTGACTGCTAATCAGCGGTAAGCCCCCGGCTTATGCCGCCGACATCATTATCAGCACTGAAAACAACATTCTGGGCAACCAGCACCCAGCCGTGAGTGAGAAAACGCCACGCCGCATGGCTTCCTCTAAATGCCGCATGAATTCAAAGAGAAAGGCGCCTCAGAGCCTCCATCTGCATGCAGTGTCCTTCCTCGTCCCCCCCCCCCCCCCCCCCCCAGATGTCTGAGAGCAGTGCCTGCCTGAAGGACTTCAATTCCCTGCTTCTCACAGCAAGAGAAACAGCGCCATCCAGATCGGTCACACTCCTTGGGGCTGGAAATGGCGGCGGCCGCCTCCCCCTGGCTGGAAGGGCCAGGGGCTCCAGGCCGCCATGCATCAGGGAAAGAGCAGGAGCAGAGGCTGGAAACCGTGGGTGGGTCGGAGCGAGGTCGACAGCGGCCAACCCTCACACACGTCTCTGCCGACTGCACAGGCGTTTCCTGTCCCTTCCCGTCCCCAATCAGAGGCCCATTTATGCCACAATCACCAGGGTTTCAGGACACCTGAATCAGGGCCACTCATTTCAAACAGCAGGTGAAAGTGAGACAATGAAAATAACCCCGGTCCTTTTCAACCAGTCTGTCAGCAGGGCATGGGTTAGGACTTTCTTTTCTGGGGGAACTGACAGAATTCTCAAAGGTGGTAAGACTAATTCCAAATTCTAGAATGTTCTTTTCTGAGGGAACTGACAGAATTCTCAAAGGTGGTAAGACTAATTCCAAATTCTAGAATGTTCTTTTCTGGGGGAACTGACAGAATTCTCAAAGGTGGTAAGACTAATTCCAAATTCTAGAATGTTCTTTTCTGGGGGAACTGACAGAATTCTCAAAGGTGGTAAGACTAATTCCAAATTCTAGAATGTTCTTTTCTGGGGGAACTGACAGAATTCTCAAAGGTGGTAAGACTAATTCCAAATTCTAGAACGTTCTTTTCTGGGGGAACTGACAGAATTCTCAAAGGTGGTAAGACTAATTCCAAATTCTAGAATGTTCCCTGCCCAGTCAAGAGCTGAAAGTGAAGGCCAAAAGAGGAGAGGAGGCAGGCAGTCAGGGGGCTGTGTCTGCAAACCAGTTCAAGTGACAAAAGGTCTCATGTAGTTTTATCCCTGGAGGGGCAGACCAGTCCTAGGCAGTGAATTATCCAAGGTGGGGGTGGGGACATCCTGTCATAAGATAACCTGGCATCCCATCCAATGTCCCTTCTCCTCCCTGGCCTTCCCATAGCTGTCCAGCTGTCTTTAGAGGGACTGCAGAAGCCCAGTGTTTACACTGTGACCAGCCCCCTGGACCCAGCTGACCCCCCAGGGATGCACCCAGCCCAAGCTGGCATGTTGAGGTCCTTCCTCTTGACAATCTGAGAAATGGGCTAAGAGACCCAAGTCTCAACTTAGCTGTTCTCTGGAACAATAAGATGTAAACCTAGGAGCTAATGGAGGGGCTATTTTCCACTTGTAGAGACACCCAGGAAAGAGAAGGGTGGTGTGCAGTGAGGGAAGCGAGAGATGACCTAGCGGCTAGCGCAAACACGAGTCAGAGAAGGGGCTCTTGCATTTGTCTCTGGTCCGTGTGCTTGATTCAGACCTTCCAGGGGCCTGTGCTTCAGTGAGATACTCCAGTGCCCTGGCAAAAATTCCCGTTTTTGTTCAATGTCTACTGTTTGCAACCAGCTAGCCCTAGTCAGCCTGATTAATATGAGGCCCATTCCCTACCACGCTCCCATTACGCAAGATCTCTCAGCCGCTCTCTGGGTTGATTAAGAATACCCGGGGCAGGGCACCTGGGTGGCTCAGTCGGTTAAGCATCCAACTCTTGATTTCGGCTCAGGTCATGATCTCACAGTTCAAATAAGATAGAGCGTGGAGCCTGCCTGGGATTCTCTCTCCTCTCTCTCTGCCCCTCCCTCCGTCTCTCACTCTCTCTCTCTCTTAAAAATAAATAAACATTTAAAAAAAAAAAACATTGGGGCGACTGTGTGGCTCAGTCGGTTAAGCGTTGGACTTCGGCTCAGGTCATGATCTCATGGTTGGTGGGTTTAAGCCCCATGTCGGGCTCTATGCTGACAGCTCAGAGCCTGGAGCTTGCTTCAGATTCTATATCTCCCTCTCTCTCTGCCCCTCCTCTGCTCTCTCTCAAAAATAAATAAACATTAAAAAATTAAAAAAAAAAAAACAAAAAACAGCCAGGGGGATTCAAATCAGTGACCAGGGGAGAGGTTTCTGTGCCAGAAGGACCCAGGTCTGGCTCCATCTAGCCAGGGGACCCTGAACAATAACCTCCCTGAAATGCAGGTTCCTCCCAACTGGGCTACCGCAGATGCCTCCCCAGACCTACTGCTGACCCTCTCCAATCTGTTGTCACTGTGCAGCCCTGAAATGGAACTCCCTGTGCAAATCTGCCAGTGGCTTCCTACTGCTCTGATGACAAAACCCAAATCTTCCTCACTAACCCACCCCAGATCAGCAAGCACTCCCCATTCCCCCCCTCCCCCCAGCCCCCAGGAACCACTAATTCCCTTCTTTCTCTGTGGCTCTGCATACTCTAAACATTTCATATAAATGGCACCACATAATAGGTGGCCTTTTCTATTCTTTCATTTTTCTGTGCTCTAATCTTTATGATTTCTTTCCTTCTGCTTGCTTTGGATTGAGTTTCCTCTTCTTTTTCTAGTTTCTTAAGGTAGAAGGTTATTAATTTGAGGTCTTTCTTCTTTATTAATACAGGCATTTGTAACTACTAATTTCCTCCTAAGCACTGCTTCAGCTGCATCCTGTTAAGTTTGGGTATGTTGCATTTTCCTTTTCATACATCTCGAAGTATTTTCAAAATTCTCCTGTGACTTCCTCTTTGACGCATCGGTTATTTAGGAGTGTTTGCTTTCCACATATTTGTGACTTTCCCCAATTCCCTTTTGTTACTGATTTCTAATTTCATTCCACTGCAGTCAGAGAACATACTTTGTAGGATTTCGATCCCTTGAAATTTAATGAGGCTTGTTTCATGACCCAGCATATGGTCTCTCCTGGAGCACACTTTACACGCACCTGAGAAGAATGTGTATTCTGCTGTTGACGGGTGCAGCACCGTGTGGACGTCTGTGAGGTCTGCCTGGTTTCCAGTGTTGTTGAAGTCTCGTGTTTCCTTGCTGATTCTGCCTGCCCCGTCCATCTATCACTGAAGGTGGAACCTTGGAGTCTCCAGTGATTACTGTCGAATTGTCTAGCTCTCCTCTCATTTTGGTTAGTTTCTGCTTCATGGATTTGGGGGGGTCTGTTGTTAGGTGCATACATGTTTATGATTATTATGTTTTCCTGATTGATCAACCCCTTATTCACTACAAAATGTCCTTGTTTGCCTCTAGTAACTTTTTTTGTCTGAACTATTTTGCCTGCTGTCAGCAGAGCCACTTCAGCTCTTAGTTACTGCTTGCGTGGCATATCTTTTTCTACTCCTCTACTTTCCACTTATGTGTATCTTTGAATCTAAAGTGTGTCTCTTGTACACAGCATAGAGCTGGGTTTTTTTTTTTTTTTCATTCTGGTAATCTCTTTTTATTGGAGTATTTACTCCACCTGCATTTAACATATTTACTGATAAGATTTATGCCGTTTTGCTATTTGTTTTCCTTTTCTTTTTTTTTTTTTTAATGTTTATTTATTTTTGAGAGACACATAGAGACAGAGTACGAGCTGGGGAGGAGCAGAGAGAGAGGGAGATACAGAATCTGAAGCAGGCTCCAGGCTCCGAGCTGTCAGCACAGAGCCCGACACGGGGCTTGAACCCATGAGCCGAGAGATCATGACCTGAGCTGAAGTCAGACGCTTAACTGACTGAGCCACCCAGGTGCCCTACTATTTGTTTTCTATATGTCATAGTCTTTTTACTCCTACATTGTTGCATTAATGCCTTATAGGGACGTTCCAGCATGGCATTTTAATTCTCTTTTATTACATATTTTTTAGTTATTTTCTTAGCGATTGTCCTGGAGATTACAATTGACATTTTAACTTAAAATGGCCCAGTTCTAATTCATGCCAAATTAATTTCAACATACACAAAAACTTCATTATAATATAGCTGTTTCCTCTCCTTTGTGCTGTTATTGTCATACAAGTTACATCTTTGTATGTTATTACCCTGCCAACACCGTTTTGTAACCATTGCTTTATGCAGATGGAAGGAAGGAGTTACAAACAAAATCTATTTATAGCTTTAAAGGTGCTCCTGATCTCTTCCTGTGGACTTCAGTTCCTGTCTAGGGGCCTTTCATTTCAGCCTGAAGAACTCCCTCTAGCATTTCTTGTAGGGCAGGGCTGATGGCAACAAATTCAGTTTCTATTTATCTGGGATGTCTTAATTTCTCTTTCATTCTGAAGGATAGATCTTTTTCTGGATATAGAATTCTTAGTTGATGGTCTTTTCTTTCCACACTTTGACCGTCATCCCACTGCCTCCTGGTTTCCATGGCTTCTGATGAGAAGTCAGCAGTTAATCTTATTAAGGATCCTCTGGCTAATTAAGTTTTCCCCTTCATTTCTGAGCTCAACCATCTCTTCCTCTCTGGATGAGGTCAGGCCCTTTTATACCTACCCTCCTGTGCTCTTTACTTCTCCTTTGTAGTGATGATTACAGCTGTAATTAAATAATCCAGGACAGAAGTAGCTCTTTTGTGTCTGTTTCCACCACTAGAATATAATTCCACAAGACAAGAACCAGGCCTGCTTTGTTCACCACTCCATCCCCAGGGGCAGCACAGTGAGTGGCACACTATAGTCTTTCAAAAAAAAAAAAATTTCCTGAGCGAATGAGTGAAATTCATCCCCAAGTAGGCTGAATTATTGGTGTCAATTCTTCACTCCCGGCGATAGGATGAGATAGCCACACTCCGCCATGGCCTGATGGCGGGCAGCGTACTTCCCCGCCCCTTGGCTGGGGATTGACCACGTGGCTTGGGATTGGCCAACGGGATGTCAGCGGATATGATGTGAGCAAAGGCCTGAAATGCGCTAGTGCAACTGAGCCTGCTCTCTTGCCTTCCTGCCTGTCACCGGGACACGAACGTGCCCTTGGTGGTCACTGGTCCAAGTGGGGTGAGAGACACACGGAACACGCCTAAACCCAACTCACAGCCTGAAGCCAGTAAGTCCCACTGAGAGCAGCTTAGGTCAGCCAAACCTCACCCAACCCGCAGATACGTGAGAAGGAATTAACACTTACTGCCATATGCTGGTGGGTTTTGGGGTGGTTTGTTATGCAGCAACATTGTGGCAATAGAGGACTGAGACATATGTCTTGGCAAGTCTGAAGAGCACAAGGAAGTCCTGGGGAAGCTCTTCCATCCGGTCCTTCATATGGCCCACCATCGGGTCTAAGCTGATTCTATGGCAGATCCACAGCCCTCCTCCAGACTTACAGAATGAACTGCCCAGAATTCTACCATCTCACAACTGGGATAATCACCTCTCGGAGCAGCCTCCCAGGGCAGCCCGGAGTGGCTGAGGAGCCTGGAGCAGTGCCGGGCACACAGCAATGCTTGATGAGAGTTAGTCTTTTTCTCCTCCACCCACTGTCCCACCAACCCCCAAGAGGCCTGACGGTGCCTCTCCACAGCCAAAAGAATCTGGTTTTTCTCTCTGCAGTGGGGCTACGGAGGGGGGTGCACCCTAACCTGTCCCAGGGACTGGCCCTTCTTGCTGCCTCAACCAATCCCCCCGACTCAGGTACAGAGGAGAGGGCGGGGCACAGGCAGGCGGAGCACACCTCCTTACACTGTGACTCTTGACTCCACGTATGATCTCAAATTATATTTATTTACTCAAGATGCATAACTGCCTCTTTCAAGGAGGGCTTGAGGCAGCTTGAGGGCTAAATGCAATAACAAATAAACAAGTCAGGGATCAAAGAGAACAGAAGCCAGGCACAGAGCAGAAAGAGGAGACAGATGCCACCTGAAATCTGATGACTAACCTGAGCCACACATCTGACTCAGCCTTGCAGCCGCAGAAACAGGGCGAGCATATGGGTCACGGGATTCGAGATAAAATCAAAGCAGCAGCTCTCGTGTCTGAGCGTGAACCTCCCCCTGCAGGCAGCCCCGAGGGCAAGACACACCCGTGAGGCCAAATCGGGGAGGCGTCAATACTACCGATCGTGCCAAGCACTGTCCACGTGCCAAGCACTGTCCTACGTGTTCGTGCAACACTTCTCATTTAGTCCTCGTCGCAAGGCGGAGACTCTCGCTACTCCCATTTTACAGGTGAGGAAACTGAGGTCCACAGAGGCAAAGCAACGTTTCAAGGCGTTGAGACGTTCAAGGTGAGAGAGCATTGCAGGCAGGATGAAACCTGCAAGCCTCAACCCAGAGCCCAAGCCCTTCACCAGGAAGCGATCCCCTTCTGCTCTGCTCAGGTTGGCCCCACCCACATCCTCCAGACGCTGAGCACTTCTGGCTCTGGGCCAGCTACAGGCGCCCCTCTTCTCTACTGAGGCCTCATCGCCTGCACTTCGCTGGCCCAGCCTGTGTGTCAGGACCCCATGAGAGCCTGGTGAGCCTCCTGCAGAGAACCTGCCTGGATTCCCACCTGCCGCCTTACCTTCTTATCCCCACGAAACCTGCATTCCCAGCACTCACGCCCCCTTGCCACCTAGCCCTCCTTCGAGTGCAGCTCCTTCCAGGCTGCCTCAACGTGCTGTCCATCCCACGCGCCTCCCCCCCTTCCAACCGTAATGCTCTGAATCCACATTCTCCATCTGTCAGCAGGGCTCACCATCGACAGTGAAGCACGGTGAACCTGCTCTAGGGCAATGGCCCCTGGAGTGCAAACCTGCAGCCCCTGACTGGCTGCTTGGCCCATGCTCTGGACAGGTCTGCACAAAGTGAGGTTCGGGCCCAGCTGAGGTCCAGCTGGTCCCTTGGCGTGTCCTGTCTGCTCTGACCTCAGAGGGTGACCTGGATGCAAAGTGTCAATTCAGCGAAGGCAATTTAGATTCCACACAGGGCCTTCTTACTCCCAAGTTCCCTCCTTTGCCAAGTTATCCCCCGTCGCCCTGTCGAGGGTGACCCCGTTCATCGTACGACCCAAACCTGAAGATGGGCTTGTGGAAAGTCTGAGGCCATCCCGGCCCATGACGCGTTTGTGTGCCGCGAGAGGAGGCTGCTTATCGGAGGTGCTCCTCTTCCACCTGTTTGAAAATCATCGCAGTAAACTGAGCACACGAACACAAGACATTTCACATCCATTTGTTAGAAACTGCTGTCATCAACCACGTACACCGAAGGCCTGCTCTGTGTGATGCCCTCGTAGGATGCTCGGCTTGCAAAAAGGTCTTTGGCAAACCCACCAGGCCCACAGCCACCTGCAGCTCTGGCCGAGCAAGATACTCAAAGTGGGGCGCCTAGGTGGCTCAGCTGGTTGAGCGTCCGACTTCGACTCAGTTGACGATCTTGCGGTTTGTAGGTTCGAGCCCTGCATCGGGCTCTGTGCTAACAGCTCAGAGCCTGGAGCCTGCTTCAGATTCTGTGTCTCCCCCTCTCTCTGCCCCTCCCCCACTCACACTCTGTCTCTCTTCCTCTCTCTCTCTCTCTCAAAAATAAACATTAAAAAAAAAAAAAGATACTCCAAGCAATTTAGTCACCTGTTCAGCAGTACCCTCAAGACAGGGAAAGAACCATGTCCTGTTTCTGCTGAGCTCAAGTCACAGGTATAAGGGCCTAACAAGCCTGGAGAGTGTGAGAAACTTCTTCGTGTGTAGGCCAGGGTCATCAGACCCCAAAGTGATGGCTTCTGCAAACAAGAAAAACCACCATCAGGGTTAGAACCGATGGAAAGAGATCGCGACGGGAACCGGCTGTCCAGCAGGGCCGTGGGATGGAAACTGGGAAGATGCGGGCCACTGGGGTGGCTGCTCCCAGACACAGCAGGCTGGGCTGGTTTTCATCATCTGGGGTTAGACAGAATTTCACATTCATCTCTGACCTTTTCTTCGCGAACTTCACCCATGGCACTTTCCCCTTGATCAAATACTCTCCCAGACCCTGACATTAATGAGGACAAGCACTGTGACAACCCAGATGCCAGTGGAAATTGGGTCATTTCCTGTCACTAATCTGTGGGATTCGATGACATTAAAAAAGAAACCAGAAGCGAATTCATTTCCTTTCTTACGTTTAAATGAGGCCCCACTTAGAGTAGGACGATTTGGATGTAGAGCCTTCTCAAGCAAACGGTCCCTGAGGGGTGGTGTGGAAGAATTCGGGGTCTGGCCCTCGTGTTGTGGTCACCGCCCTGAACGGCCTCACCTTGCCCCCCAGCGCTCTATATGGAGGAGCAAAAGAAATGAACCTGGTTTCCAAAAACGAAATCCAGAAAATCATACACACTCCTACATTTCACCTGCTAAATTAAGCGTTCTCTATTAACGTTCCACTGGGGATGGAGAGAAAATTGTTACAAAATTGCAAACTAAATTTAAAGTTAGAGGGGAAAAAAAAAACCCAACAATTCACTAAACTCAAACGTTTGAAGCAGCTTTGTAACCAACGTTTAGAGATAAAGTGACTACCTGTTGGAGAGCTCACCTTGTCAGCCCAGGAATCCAAGGGTTCAAAAGGGGTCGTGTAAAAACTCAGGGATTGGTTAAAGGCAGATTCTACTGCTAAGATGATGCTAGCAATATGAGGGACACAATCCACTAAAAGGTGGGGGTTAGTGGTCTGGCATGCTGTACCCACCGGAAGTCTGTGGTTGTGAGCAACAGAAGCCAGGTCTGGCTGACGTGAAAGCACAAAGGAATCCATGGGCGGGATGGACACCTGATAGCTCAGACTCCATGGCAAAGCTGAAGCTGAAGTGGAAGGAAACAGGAACACTAGTAGCCACGGGAGTCCCGGCCTCAGAGTCTCTTCAGCTCCCCTGCAGAATCCCTTCCCTCCTTGCTTCATTCGGCACAAGTGCCAGGTCCCAGAATGGACAGCCCAGCTGACTGGCCCAGCGTGGGCCAAGATCCCACCCCTTGACCTGGATGATGGCTAGGTGGCTGCGTACACTTTGCAAAAATTATTCAAGCAGTACACTTAGGATGTGTGTGCTTTTCTGAATGGACCTGATTCTTAAAAAAAAAATAAAAAAGTTAGGCCTAACCTATGACCCAGCAATTCCACTCTTAACAGAAGTAAGACATGTAAGAGAAAATATATATAAGGGCACCTGGGTGGCTCAGTCGGTTAAGCGTCCAACTCTTGATTTCGGCTCAGGTCATGATTTCGTGGTTCGTGAGATCGAGCCCCACGTCGGGCTCTGCGCTAACAGGGTGAAGTCTGCTTGGGATTCTCTGTCTCCCTCTCTCTCTGCCCCTCTCCCACTTACACCCTGTCTCTCAAAAATAAACATTGAAAAAAAATGTTTAATAAATAAAAATTAAAAATAAATAAACTTTAATTGCTTCTTGGCCTTTTGGCTAAGATCAAGTGTAAAAATAAATAAACTTTAAATAAATCAATAAGTAAAAATAAAATTTGGAATCCAGTGTGATTCAATTGATGAAACTTCGAACGCATACAAAAGGCAAACAATGGATTGTTTAAGGACATAAACCCATACGGGAAAGCTATAAAGGACAGAAGGTTAATAACTGTAACAAAATTCAGGTTAGTGCATCCCCAGGCGGTAGGGAAAGAGGGAGATCCATTTAAGGAGAGGTATAAAAGCAATTTCTAAAGGTGTTCTATTTCTTAAGCTGGCTAGGCATATGTCTGCTTTATTATTCTTATTTAAACTGTAAAAAAAAAAATGTTTTACGTGCTCTTTTAGACATCCAGTTCACAATAATTAAAAAAATTTTTTCTCATGTTTATCTTTTGAGAGAAAGTGAGACAGAGTGCAAGTGGGAGAGGGGCAGAGAGAGAGGGAGACCCAGAATCCAAAGCAGGCTCCTGGCTGTGAGCTGTCCGCACAGAGCCCCACACAGGGGCTCAAGAACTCAAGAACCGCGAGATCGTGACCTGAGCCGAAGTCGGATGCTTAACCGACTGAACCACCCACGTGCCCCTCACAATAATTTTTTATTTTTTAAAAAAAAATTTTTTTTTCAACGTTTATTTATTTTGGGGACAGAGACAGACAGAGCATGAACGGGGGAGGGGCAGAGAGAGAGGGAGACACAGAATCGGAAACAGGCTCCAGGCTCTGAGCCATCAGCCCAGAGCCCGACGCGGGGCTCGAACTCACGGACCGCGAGATCGTGACGTGGCTGAAGTCGGACGCTTAACCGACTGCGCCACCCAGGCGCCCCTCACAATAATTTTTTAAATAACTTCTTATATTCCAACATATCCAGTTGAAAATAAAATGTTTATTAAAAAAAAAAAATCCTATTCCCGAGCAACAAAAAACATAAACCACCTAGGAACAAACTAAAGAAGAAATGTTTACAGTCTTCATAAAGAAATCTATGAAACTTTACTGCACGCTACAAAAGAAGAGATGACTGGAAAGAAAGCATAAATAAATACAGGACAGACCATATTTCTAGATAGGAAAACTCAATGCAGTTATTATTTTATAAATTTAATATAATTCCAAATTATATTATATATATTTAATATAATTCCAATAAACAGGCAAGCATAGCCAAGCAAATTTCAACAAAGAATCTGCACTACCGGATGTTAAAATTTATTTTTTAAAATGTAATTGGTGGCACCTCGGTGGCTCAATCCATTAAGTGTCTCCAGCTCGGGTCATGATCTCATGGTATGTGAGTTTGAGCCCCAAGTCTGGCTCTGTGCTGACAGCTCAGAGCCTGGAGCCTCCTTCGGATTCTATGCCTCCCTCTCTCTGCCTCTCCCCTGCTTGCACTCTGTCTCTCTCTCTCTCTCTCAAAAATAAATAAACATTAAAAAAAATTTTTTTAATAAATACAAATAAAATATGTAATCGTAGAGGAAAAAGAGACAGGTCATGGAAGAAACAGAAAGCCTGGAAGCTTATACGTTTGTGCACTATAATAAAGCCCCCATCCAGAGGAGGGGGAAGGATACCTAGGGTCCAAAACCAAAATCTATAACCTAGTCACGCCTAGCTCCTAGTAACACCTTTCTGGAACCGGGAAGCTAAGGGATAAGAGAGGGAGAATCTCACTGTTTGTCTTTTGTATCTTTTGAATTTTGTAGGTCTTTTTTAAGTTTTTATTTTCATTCCGGTTAGTTAACACATAGTGTAATATTAGTTTCAGGTGTGCAATTGTATCTGTTGAATTTTGAACAACAGGATTGTAACATATACTCAAAAAATCCACTTAAACTTAAAATATAGCTGGTGGGAAAAGAAATTAAATGGAAAGAACTGGTGACAGTTTGTAAAGCGATAAAATCGGGGTCTTATCTTACATGATAAACCAAAATAAGTTTCGATCGGATTAGAGCTGAACGCAAAAGAGAGCGGTGAATGGAAAAGCGGACACCAAATAAAGAACCAGAAGAAAATACAGGTGGATATTTATCTGACCTTGGGGTGGGGAAGTCCTTGCGAACCCTCAAGCAGAGGAAGAAATCATAAATGAAAGGACTTAGCCACAGCTATCAGTCAGCTAGGCTGCCTTAGAGACTGGGCAACCTAAACAACAGATGTTGATTCTTTGCAGTTCTGAAGGCTGAAGTTTCAAGATCAAGGTGCTGCCTAACTTGGTTCCTGGTATGGGCTCTCTTCCAGGCTGGCAGACAGGGGCCTGACTGCTGTGTGCTCACTTGGCCTTTCCTCTGTGCAAGGAGAGCAGAGAGAGAGAGAGACAGAAAGACAGAGTGGGAGGGAGGGAGAGGGAGGGGGGGGAAGCTGGTCTCTCTTCTTATAAGGACACTAATCCCAGCATGAGGGCCCCACCCTCCTGGCCTCATCTACTCGGAACTACCTGCTGAGCACACCATCTTCAAATACCATACCATTGGAGGTTAGAGCATCAACATATGAACTTTTTAAATTTTATTTTATTTTTAGTAATCTCTGTACCTAACATGGGGCGCAAACTCACAACCCTGAGATTAAGAATTGCATGCTCTTCTGACTGGGCCAGCCAGGTGTCCCTCAACACATGAATTTGGGGAGAACAGAAACATTCAGCCCACAATACCACACAGAAACTTCTCTATGTTTAATAATAATGATAAGAAGGAGGAAGAGGAGGAGGAGGAGGACACTGAACAAAGAAAAATGTGTTACATATATGTCAGTCACTATTGTTATGGATGAGTAAACAAAATGCAGGTTGTAAAATCACTAACATAGAATGATCTCAATTTTTAAACATTAAACGACAGTTATCTCTGGGGGTTCGGAATCACTGGCTTTTATTTTCTTGTGTTTTTGTGCATTTTCTAAATTTCCACGATCAACATGAATTATTTTTGTGATTCAAAAGACCATTATGTTGAAGAAGTGTTACGTCGTGGTCAAGCAACATCAGGGGCAGAGGGCCGTGTTCTGCAAAACTTGAGGAGGTTGGCTGATGAACCAGGTGCCCAGCACACTTTAGGATCTGGAATGCATGACCCGCATCAGCCCATAGTCTACAAAGGACGCCTTTAAGCAGAGAGTATTTGTGCCCAGAGGAGTCAAGCATGAGAGGGATCTTGCATCAGTGAAAATCCTGCCCCTTGTAGAAAGGAAGACTTGTTTGAAATGGCTCCAAAAGGACAGACTCAGAGGCAGAACAATAAAGAGGCAGATCTCAGCTCAAAAAAGGGAAGAATTTCTACCTACACAAGCTGCCCTTAAATGCAAAACACTATGTGGAGAGCATGTCTCAGTCCAACTGAGCTCAGAGACGCACCGAGGCAAGTTTTCTTGTATCAAACGGCCACCCCTCCTGGCTACGCACATCTGGTACCATGGGATTCCGTTTATATAAAGGTGTTGGAAGTCGGTGTAGGGGGTTCCTGGGCACGAGGAAGGTTTCTGGGAGGCTGGTAATGTTTGTTTTCCTTAGCTGGGTGTTGGTCACATAGGTGTGTTCGCATTGTCAAAATTCATCAATTTTAATATGTGTACTTCTGTGTGTGTGGATAAGATTTAGCAAAACCAGAAGAAAGGCAGCAGTGACCCTAACCCCAGGACATACTTTCGACTTCACTGTACCTGGAACCTTGGATTTCCAGTGACAACTGGGAGGTGACATGACACGAGAGTGGGTGCCCAGGGTCTGGCGGTGGTGGGGGGGAGGAGACGGGAAGCTCTGGGGATGTGCAAGCAGGGCCACATCAGCTCTGGTTTCTTCCTGTCCCCCGCCACTCTGATGGGTTTGGAGAGAGCTTGCTAAGCTAGGATGTGACTTGTTGGGATCTGCCAAGTCAGTGAAGTGGCCCTTTTCTCACTGCCGTGATGCCTGGGGGCCAGCGAGGCGATACGTATCACCTTCTGTTGGTTGTGGGGTGTCAAGTTGGCCCAGAGAAATGGCAGAAGACAGCTGGTGTTATAGCCCTCGCCACAGACATCCTCAACCCTCTGACAGCAATAAGCTGCCTGTAAAACATCGGCATTTCAAGGACCACACCAGCCTGTAAAGTAAGTGGCATTCGCTGGGAGAGCGTCTCCTTTCGTATGGCAGTTATATGCTGCTAAAAATACCAGAGCACCTTATGCAAGACCGCCGTTACGGAGCGAGCACCTTATGTAAAAGCACCTAGTATAGCATGAGCAGTTAATCGGTTGGGTGTCGCAGTAATGGCTGTTGGCATCATTACAAAGTTATGGTGTGTTTACTGGTGAGGAGAGTGAATGATCATCAATATCCAGCCTTGGGGGGTGCCCGGGTGCCTCACTGGTGAAGCTTTCGACTCTTGATTCTGGCTCAGGTCATGCTCTCACAGCCCAGGAGATCGAGGCCCGCATCGGGCTCTGTGCTGACAGCACGGAGCCCGCTTGGGATTCTCTCTCCCTCTCTCTCTGCCCCTCCCTCCCTCTCTCTCTTTCACAAAATAAATAAACTTAAAAATATATATATATCCAGCCCTGCCTGACTCACATAGCTGTGCTCATGACTACTTTATGTGTTAGTGCTTTTTCATCTTTGGATCTGATTGTCGAAGCAGCTGAGTTGATGCCGGAGTTTATAAAGTTCCCTCTTGCTTGGTCCCCACCCCCTTCTCATTCACTGATTATACATCCTACGACTCCCAGAAATGTGGCATCTTGGATTTAGAAGGGCCTCCTTCCCAGCCAAGAGTCCCCTCACAAAGTAGCCAGGATGGGGGGGGGGGGCATCTGGCCTGTGCTTAGAGTGACCAGGGACGGGCCATCGCATTGTTGGGTGATGATCAGGAAGGAAGAGCAAGGGAACAAAACCAAGGCACAGAATATGCCAGTGAGACCAAAATGCCTGCCTGAAACTGACAAGAGGAAATTTCACAGGGATCAGATGGATGAAGCCATGGGATCTGAGGCTTGGAAAGGAATGTCACAGTGGACATCAATTCGTTGAAACGACAAATGCACCTGCCCTATGGCACAGGGATTCTATTGCTCAGGATCTGCCTTAAAGAACCCCCGGCATGTGTGCACAGGTGGAAAGTTCTGGGACAGTCTCTGTGGCAGTTTGCAACTGTGAAAAACTGTGCAGTCTGAACATTCGCTGCTTGTGGAAAAGCTAAGTAAACTCAATTACTTGGCTTATGTGACTCAGCCATGTTGCTTCATGTGGCTGCACATCGTTCATCCTCGCTTAGAATGTTCCGCTGTGTGTACTCCCCCCAATTTATTTGTCCGTCCTACTGCCAGTTGGGCATTGGGTGCTCTCCAGTTCTTTGGCTATTACAAATAGTGCTGCTATAAACATTCTAGTACATGCTTTTTCACCACCGTCTTTTGCCCGTAAGACATAAAAAGTTGTAAACTAAAAAAAAAAAAAAAAGTTTGAAAACTGCTGCTTTAGGCCTCCAATCTTGAGAAAGACAACCTGCCCCACCTCTCCGATTCACCCTTTCGTTCTTTCAACATAGTCCTTCCAGCTTCTGCGTGGCACCAAATAAGGGTACTGGCCATAGGAGTCACACTTCCTAGGACTATTGCTGCGTGTCCTTGGGCAAGCACTTAAGTTCTCTATACATCAATTTCCTTACATATAAAATGGGGATAATAATATTTTTTTATTTTTATTTATTTATTTTTTAACCAGGCTTCACATCCGGCGCACAGCCCAACACAGGGCTTGAACTCACGACCCTGGGATCAAGACCTGAGTTGAGATCAGGACACTTAACTGATTGAGCCATCCAGGTGCCTCAGCAATAGCACTTTTAACTTCGCTTGGTTGAGGACTAAATAAGGGAACGGTGTCCGCGCACAGTAAATGCTCCATCAACGTCAGTAGCTATGATAACTGCCAAAGGCACCCTTTCTTCGCACCCCTGAGGCACCCCGCTTTGGGCGGCCCCTGCCGGGAGAGCTGAGCAAGACTCCGACACAGGACACAGCAGCTGAAGACAAACCATGTCACCACCTCCAAGTGGAGCAGACCTGCACCCAAAAGCCCTCCCTACCACACCACACCGCTCTCTCCCTCTGCCTCCCCGGTCCCCGAGGATGTGCCGCGGCCACAGCCACTGTTCAGTGGATGCCACTCAAAGTATGACCTAAACCAGGGGCACTGTTCTCGAGTTATTATTAACGGTATGTGCCGGCAGGCCGGTGACAAGCTGCCAGAGCATCGACATGGCCCAGAAATCGCTGCCTGAAAAAACAAAATGTTTTAACGTCCACGCAAAAGGATTGTGAAACGTAGGAGTGTGTGTTTTTAGGAGAAGAAGACGGAAAAAGCCCGTGGAAGCTTACAGTGCAGAGACCTAGGAGCAAGAGACTCAGGGCCTCACACTAGTGGTTACCATGGCAACTGTATTTCACAGCAGGAACTCATTTTCATATGACAGTGACCTGCAGAGGGAAGGAAGGACTCGGAAACTTAGTTGAAGGCCTTACTGTTTGGGAGGGTGGGGTTGATTCTGTTTACCAAAAAAAAAAAAAGCACGTAAAATTGCCTTCAGGGACCGAAAAGACCCAAACTATCCACGGGCGCTGCAGGGTTCTCTGTAGCACAACTTTTACTTAAGACACATGTGCGCGCACACACACGGAGACAAACACAAAGACAGGCTGTTTCTAAGGCCTCGGGGCAGATGTCGCAGCCTCCCTGAGTCACTTATCCGACCATTAACCATCTGTTCTGTTACTAAGTCCTTTCCTGGAGTCCCCAAGCAACCAGTTGACCAGGCCACCAACACATCCCACACACCTGGGCCAGGTGCCAAGAGGACACAGAACACGCCCTGGACTGAAGCATACATACGCTTCCCCGAACTGCAAATCCTAGCATTGAAAAAGTCTTGGGAGTCAGACACCCGAGTCCCAACCTCCACCCTTGCCCACCTACAAGCCGTGGGATTTAGGTAGGTCCCTGAAGCTCTCTGGGTTTGAGCCCTCAGGAGCAGAACGAGACAATAATCGCAGTGCCCACCCCTCTGGGCACTGAGAGGATAACACACACAAGGGAACTGCCTGGAAAGATCAGCACACCGCCCCATTCCTAATGACCACTCAATAAACAGCTGCTATGATCAAGAGCCGGAAAAGCATCTCTCACGCCCATGATACAACTGGAGGCTAATGGCAGAGAACAAAGTATTAAATTGGGTGGCACAAACTGTAATGAATCCATCAATAACCCAGCAGGAGTGTGGATGGATGGGAATCCGGAACACTGGAACAGTCTAGGATGGAGGTGGACTTTCAGCCAGACCCTGAAGGACGACAGGGAGGTATTCACAGACGTCTGGGGGTGGGAATTCCTTTACTGAGTGTTTACGGGGTGCCAGGTCCTGGGGATCTTCAGGGACACGAAGGGTTGGAGACCAGCAGGCAGACAGCTGCATGAGGGCATGGTAGACAGGGAAGGCCAAGAAAGGGGCTCCCAGTGCAGCCAGCTTTCCCCAAAGCTTTCCCAGGGGAACAGTGACTGAGCGGGATCCCAAAGGGCAAAAGGGCTGACCACAGAGGGAGGGAAGAAGTTGCACGACTGGAAACTGGTTTGGGAGAGCGAGGACACACGACCGAGGGGCCTTCAAATCTGGGAAGAAGAGCTAGGCTTTGTGCAGGAGGGAACCCAGAGCCTCTGAAGATTTCTCAGCGGAGGAAGGTCAGAGACAGAGTAGTCAGGGACCGTCAGTCTACAGGTGACTTGGCAGATGGACTGCAGAGGCTCAGACACACTTCGGGAGGGAACCCCACTGCTGAGGAGCAAATGAGAGCAGCTGCCTGGGAGGAGGCCAGACTCCAAGGTGCCGAGTTTGGGGTGTCCCCGGGGCATCCAAGGAGCCAGGACTGGAGCTAGAACCTAGAGAGGGCAGCTCCCCTAAGGGCTCCCGGAGACAGCTCCTGCAGAGGCTAAGCACAGCACCTCAAAACACACCCCGCAAAAGAGGGAAGAGGGGTCCAAAGAGAAAGAACAATGGAGAAGGACAAAACCAGGAGAGTGGGGTACGCCAGAAATCACACCAAAGAAGCTGCAGAGAAGACACAAGCACACGGGGGTCTGCTCCCCAGGCAGAAGGACGAGGCCAGCAAAAGAGCAATGTTTGGAAACAAGATGACTTTCAGGAAAGCAGTTTCGGCAAAGTGGTGGGGCCAGGCTGCGCCAGGCTGCAGAGGATTAAGAGGGGAGGCGTGGAGCTGAGAGGCAGGCGGCAGGTGCAGAGCACTTGTCTGGAAAATGTGACAGCGAGAGAAAAGAGGAAATGAAGCTTAGGGCTCCGATGTGTTTTTCCCCCCAAGAGATGGGAAGCCAAGTGGATGTCACAGGCAGGAGGATGAGGGGCGTGGAGACCCGGTAGGGGCACATTCTCTCAAGGAGGTGGGGAGGGACTGCAGCCCTAGCTCTGCAGGGTGCCACAGGGCCACCCCTGCCTCCTCCAACCCCCAGCTGCTAGGAAGATCAAAGGTTCCCATGGAGCAGCACAGATGGAACTTGATCTGGCACCACAATCTCCCTGGCCCTGATCTCACTGAGGATGGGTTTCCATCTTCTGCATCACACCTGTCCTTAGAACAACCTGGGGAGTTGGGGGTGGGGGTGGGGGGGGGGGGGAACAGACCACCCAGACGGGAAAATCAGGTCCTCAGCCTTCCAGCCAGGCAAGGGACAAACGTCCCAGATCTCCCAACAGAGCCCTTGCTAGAGCCCAAGAAAGGAAGAAAGGGGGCTTCCGCCGCAATAGTGCTGTGTCATAGGCACCACTACGAGCCCAGAGCCTTCATCCCGAAAGCAGCGAGGCACCCTGGTTTCAACACTTCCTCCAAGTCTTCTACCTGGGAAAAACAGGTGGCTGGAGTGCGTTTCCGGAGAGTCAGAAAGCAAACCCAGGGCAAGATTCTCAAGCCGAAAGAGGTGGGCAGAGTGACAGAAGAATCCCGTCTGGCCAGTGAGAAACACCTCCATCCCGCACTCACACGCTCCTGGGCACCAACGTGTCATGGGAATCCCACTCCCGACCACCTAACTACGGGCGAGGGCCCAAACGTCCAGGGCCGGGGCCCACGGCGGAGCCCCAAGCCTATCACCCGGAGAGCGGGATCCTCAACGAGGGCAAGGTCGAGCGCAGAGGGACAGTGGCGCGGCGACACCGAGGCCCCTCCCGCCGCACGTGCGCGCCCCGGCGGGGCGACCGGCGGCGCAACCCGCGGCGGGTGCTCGGTAAACACGGCACTTGTTGACTCGCTCGCGGGGAACGCTCACCCCAGCGCCGCCTGGCGTCGGCGGCCGCACTCGCCCGCCCTCCCCCTCCCCGCCGCGGCCGCCCCCGCCTCGCCCCCGCCGCCCCCCAGCTCGGGGCGCACGACCCGCTCCGCGAAGGGCCCCGGGCCGGCAGCGGGCCAGACGCCGAGCGCACGCCGTCCCGGGGCCCGGGCCCGGGCGCTGCCCGCGGCCGCTCGGGTCCAGCCCGGGCTCCGGGAGAGACCGGCGGCGAGCGCGGCGGGGAGGGGAGCGCGGCGCCAGGGCCTGCCAGCGCCCCGCCGGCCCCCGGGGCTCTCGCCCCCGCCCCGAGAGCCAAGAGCTCCCAGGCCCCGCCCGCCGCTCCGCGGCCGCCCCGCCGGGAGCCAGACGCACCCCCCGGCCCTCCGAGACTGGGCCCCGGACGAGAAGGCGGCCCCACTTTGGCCACACTCACCTGAGGGGTGGGGGGCGGGGGTCCGCCCTGCCGCCGGGCGCGCTCCCTGGCTGCCCTCTGCCGGCGGCCGCAGGTACCCAGGCGCCCGCCCCGCCCCGCCCCGCCCCTCTCCGCCCCGAGACCTGTTGCGGCGCGCGCGGGAGAACCGGGCCTGAGGTCACCTGGCGGGCGAGGGTCCCGCTGCACCGCGACGTTCGCCGCGGACGGGTCTCCAGGGCCCCTTCTTGTTGGTTTGCAAGCATCACTCTTTTCCACAAGCAGCTTCAAGTCCCCAAAGCCAAAAACGAGGCGTTCTAACAACCCCAGGATGCCAAGGGAGGGCAGGTGGGAGGCCTGAAACGGTACCCGGCACCCGCCGGAGCTCCACGTCAGTTCATTGAGTGGACGAATCCTCCATTGATGGAGGGGCAAACGGAGGCAACTTGCTCCAGTCCTTGAGGGAAACAGCGACGAAAAGCTAAAGCTTTCATTGGCCTGGGGTGTTGCCTCCACCAGTTCAAGAACCTGTGCAATCAATGTTCTCCATTTTCATTGCCTCTGAGCCTCAGGGTGGGGGTCAGGGAAGAATGGAGGGGCCACGCTGAAGCTCTTTAACCCTTCACTCTACCAGGGAAGCCATTAGACAAAAAAAAAAATAAAAATACATATATATATGAATATATATGAATATATCTATCTATCTATCTATCTATCTATATATATGAAATAATTTCCTGAGATAATCCCAGAAGTCAGTAGTCGAGTGATAACCAAATCTGAGAGTCCTGGTTTCCAGACACACGGCAGCCCCCACCAGTCCCTGAGGTTGACTTCCATTTCGGATCTGGATCTTCCCCGTGGGAGTCGTGATCTTGGCCATGTGAGCAAATCTCTCTAAGCCAGCACCGTCCCGCAGACTTCCTGCAATTAGAGACATGTTGTACTGCTATGCTGTCCACCAGCCACTAGTCACATGAGATGGATTCTTAAATTTCATTTAATTGTGCTTAATTTAAATTGAAATCACCAAGGTAGCTAGTGGCTAAGTCTCCGTTTCTTTATACGAGAAAGAGACCTCATAACAGTCCTGCTGTAAGGATTGAATGACCAACGCTGCAGGGATTCCACAAGTGCTACCCCACCTACCGCCCCCAAAACCGTCCCCCCCAGGAGTCGCCCACATGCTGCTTGCGTAGCCTGTGACAGTGCACTTACCGTCTGTGGGGGGACCTGACTTTTCTTTGGATCGCTGACCACCCAGAAAAGATTTATACCTGACCCTTCTGTGTGCATAGATTTGGGTGGAGAACTCAAAGAAGTGTTGAGTTTCAAGGGCGCACAGCAGCCAAGGACAGGGCGAGGCCCGAGGCAGAGAGCCTTGAAAGAGCAAGTGCCTCAAATTAGGGACTGAGCCTGCTTTCATTTCAAGGCTTGGGGGAGCCCCAGCTGACAACCTGGTTATTAAGAATTATTTCCCAGGGCGCCTGGGTGGCTCAGTCTGTTAAGTGTCCAACTTCGGCTCAGATCATCATCTCACAGTTCATGTGTTTGAGCCCCACGTCAGACTCTGTGCTGACAGCTCGGAGCCTGGAGTCTGCTTCGGATTCTGTGTCCCCCTCTCTCTCTGCTCCTCCCCCACGCACACTGTCTCTCTCTCTCTCTCCCTCTCTCTCTCTCCCAAAAATAAATAAAAACATTTAAAAATTAAAAAGAGAGAGAATCAGCAATCTATTTGCATGCGTATGAAGACGTCTCTTTTCTATTGAGTCTGTGAGAGAAGGGTGAATAGATATTGGCTTATACAAATTCATTCCCACAGGGGGAAGACTTTATGAATATAATGCATCCTCATTATAGAGTTCCATATATTTCCAAGTGCCACTGACGGATGTAATAACCTGTGGCATAGATATTCAGGTCCTCAGGTTATAGATGCGCTCATGTGTATGCCCAGAGACACCCTGGCAGAAATTAGTGACTGAAGCTCAAACTCACTTCTCCTTACTTCAGGGCACTTGGAGACCTTGTGATCCAATAAACCACAGCTCCTTCTGTATGTTTCCTATGACACTTTCAGTAGATTGGAGATGGGGATCAGGCAGTGTGGACTAGTTGGTCTAAACTTACAGAACAGGGGTGCCTGGGTGGCTCAGTCGGTTAAGCACCTGACTTTGGCTCAGGTCATGATCTCGCAGTGCATGAGTTCAAGCCCCGAGTCGGACTCTGCTGACAGCTCAGAGCCTGGAGCCTGCTTCAGATTCTGTGTCTCCCTCTCCCTTTGCCCCTCCCCTGTTCACGCGCTCTCTCTCTCTCAAAAATAAATAAACATTTTTTAAAAATTTAATTAATAGACTATTTGTAGAAGAGCATTAGATTTACAGAAAAATTGAGCTTACACAGATTTCCTTAGTTTTTGTCTAATATCCTTTTTATGTCCCATCCAAGATACCGTATTACACTTAATTGTCATGTCTCCTTAAGCTCCTCTTAGCTACGACAGTTCCTCAAACTTTCCTTGTTTCTGATGACCTTGACAATTTTGAGAAGGACTTGCCAGGTATGTTATAGGACGCCCCACTGTTGGGATTTGTCTGATATCTCTTCGTGGCTACACTGGAGCTATGGGTTTGAGGAGGTGGACCATAGAGGCAAAGGGCCATTTTCTTCCCATCATATCAAGGGTTCATGACTGTTGCCATAATTTATCATTGTCGATTGTTGGCCTTGGTCACCTGGCTGAGGTGTCCATCAGATTTCTCCTCTCCAAAGTTACTCTCTCCGTGGAGGGCACTATGCAGGGCCCACACTTAAGGAGTGGGATGTTCTGTTCCTCCTCCTTGAGAGTGGGGTAGCTACATAATCTATTTGGAATTCTTCTGTATGGGAGATTTGTGTCTTCCCCGCCATGATACTGCGATATAATAAGAAATATAGGGGCACCTGGGTAGCTCAGTCGGTTGAACGTCCGACTCTTGATTTCGGCTCAGGTCACGATCTCACGGTTCGTGACATCGAACCTTGTGTCAGGCTCTGCGCTGACAGCGGGGAGCCTGCTTGAGATTCTCTCTCTCCCTCTCTCTCCGCCCCTCCCCTGCTTGCATGCGCTTGTGTGCACACACTCTCTCAAAAATAAATAAATATTTTCTAAAAAGAAGAAGAAATTCATATGTTGGTTTTCTTCCTGACTCCTGACCAGAGCTCCTAAAACCCGTCTATGTTTCCTAAGTGGTAGGAACTCTAGGGCCATCTTTTGTTATGATATTTAGGTGTTGTCCCAGGCTCCTGAAACAGCTCCAGAGGGATAGAAGCGAGAGAGCATCTTTTCTGGCCCATAACAAGCCCCTTTCAAGCACACCTGAGTTTATGTTAATGAGTGACTTTTGGAAAGCCCCTAAGGATGCCCTAAGGATGGATGAGCCCGTTGCCAGGGGAACCGACCACGTGATTAGAGGGTTGGCACTTTTAGCCCCACCTCTGGGGAGCAGAGAGGGAAAGGGACTGGAGACTGACTTCATCATCACTGGCCAATGATTTAGCCAGTCATGCTTACATCAGGAAGCCTCCACAAAAATCCTAACTAAAAGGGTTTGGAGAGTTGCCAGGTTGGTGAAAACATGGAGGCGCTGGGAAGGTGATGCCCCAAGAGGGCGTGAAGCTCGGCATCCCTCCCCACACCCCTTCCCTATGTATCTCTTCATCTAGCTGTTCGTTTGTACCCTCTATTTTATTTTTGGTTTTAGAGAGAGAGTGCGCGAGCAGGGGAGGGGCAGAGACAGAGACAGAGAGAGAATCTCAAGCAGGCTCCACACTCAGCACAGAGCCCAATGCAGGGTTTGATCCCACCACCCTGGGATCATGACCTGAGTCGAAATCAAGAGCCTGACGCTCAACCGACTGAGCCACCCACGCACCCTGCATTTGTATCCTTTAATATATCCATATATCCTTTGTAATAAATTGGTGACCCCTCCCCCCCCCCGTTTATAACTGATCAGTTTAAAGCATGGGAGGCCTGGATCTGTATTGGCATCTGAATGGGCGTGGGGGTAGAGCGGTCTTGTGGGATTGAGCCCTTAATTTGTGAGGTCTGTGCTACCTCTGGGCAATTAGTGTCAGAATTAAATTAAATTGTAAAACACTCAGCTGGCGTCTGCCGAGAATTGGAGACTTGGTTGGTGTGGAAAAACCCATATATCTGGTGCCAGAAGTGTTATGTGTTTAAAAGGAAACAAAGCAAAATTTTCCTTCAGTGGATGTCAAAAAAAAGTGGGATTTGCTAGAATGGCCCTGGCTCGTGGGTGTAATTTGGGAAGAGAAGGATAAAAGGCTGGGGGTGAGGAATTGTGTGGGGGACAGTTCCTGTGTGAGGGACCTAGGTGGTCCCCGATGGTCTGAATCAGTAGCTGTGCTCAGTTACTAGAGGTAAAAGTTACCAATGGAATTTAGAGAGAGCTCCAACTCCCAGGGAGATGGTTCACAGGATGTATAAGGAAATGCAAACTAGTAAGAAAAAGGCAAAATACTCAGTCCTTTGGTTACTATCTGTAATAGCTAAAATGAAATTCAGAGTTCTGGGATGGACTTTAATGCTAGGCTAAGTTCAGATCTGGGTCAGTTTAAATTTCGGCTACTAGCCTCAAAGCCCCCCACCAAAGGAAAAAGTATGCAGTGACAACAGAAAGGATTTCTAAGACTTCACTGGCTACCAAGAAGGTGGTCAATGTCGGGGGAGGGCAAAACCGAGAAACTTCTGAAACCAGGGGTATAGTATGAAGGAGCTGTTAAATTTTATAGGTTGGTGTCGTCAGCTTCCAGAGGAACTTGAAGCAAAATGGATTGTGGAAGTAACTAATTTGGGGGCTTTGTCTTTGGTTTTGAGTGCTGCAGAGTAGAAGAACATGCTGGGGTCGATGCAGGACCCACGGGTCCCTAGGGAACAGCACAGACTATTTGATACATAACCCAGACACAAAACAGCTCATTCCCAAGGGCACAGCCAGCCTGGTGGACTGGATAAAAGCCACTGTAAGGTCTGTTTACCCTCAGAATGGGACAGTCTGTCCTCTGCGATGAATGCCAAGTAGAGCACCGCAGATGAAGCAGCAAGTCAGGGGGACAGCTTTACAATGACCCGGATATTCGCCGCCCATTACTCAGATCATGATAAATGCCAGGGTTAACGGAGTGACTGTTACATGGGCACCCCATATAACCTTACTACTGTAACACTGAGGCTAGGTTCTGGAAACCTTATCAAATTTGCCGCCTCAGCTTCCCCTCATGGGTCTTACTGACACTAGTAAAAATTAGTAAAAACTAGTAAAAACATTAGGTTAATTAATGAGAGAATGGGGAAAGGCAGAGCCTAGGCACTGGTTCAAGTATGGTGGAAATTTTTAAATGGTTATTAAGAAATAAGACGAATAAAGTAAATATTTATAGGAGCAAAACAAAGAGGAAACAGAAAGGAAAAGTCATGGGACTTACCCAGCAGAATGGAAACCTTTGGATGGTTATTAAGAAGCAGGATGAGTGGGGATGCCTGGCTGGCTACTTGGTAAGGCACGCGACTCTTAATCTCAGGGTTGTGAGTTCAAGCCCTACGTTGGGCATCGAGCCTACTTAAAAAAGAAGAAACGGGGTGCCTGGGTGGCTCAGTCGGTTAAGCGACCGACTTCAGCTCAGGTCATGATCTCAAAGCTCGTGGGTTTGAGCCCCGCGTCGGGGCGAGTGACCGGTTCGTGGGTTCCAGCCCGGAGTCCGGATCTGCAGACAGCTCAGAGCCTGGAGCCTGCTTCAGATTCTGTGTCTCCCTCTCTCCCCGCCCCGCCCCCGCTCGCACTGTCTCTCCTTCAAAAATAAACAAACATTAAAAATTTGGGGGAAAAAAATGAAATGTTTGAACAGGCTTTTTGTGAAGTGCTGAGGTCTCTTTCACCTGATTGTATTATGAGGCTGTGTCAGAGGCTGTGGTTAGTTAGTCTTTTTAACCGGATGCCTGGAGGCCAACAAATGGGGAGTTGGAGGCCGAGGCCGCTATCAGGACAGTTAGCAACCTGCCCTCGCGGCATTCCACAGGCAGGGCCACAAGAAGCCAGATCAAACCAGACAGGCCCCAGACAAAGAAGGCCTTGAGACCCTGACCAAGTAAGGAAGAAAAATTGCAAAACTCTGCTCCCAAAGAAATCCCCTCCCCAAATAATAAATATTCCACTCTACCCATAGTCAACATTGTCAATAAAAGAGCCCCCAAACCCTGGGTAGAGCTGACTCTTGCGGTCTCTTGCTCTCACATTTCCAGAATGCACTCTCTTTTTAATAAACCCTTCCCTCGCACTGCTCAACCACTCTCTGGTCTGTCCTTGAATTCTTTTCTTGGGACAGGAGTAAGACCCTCAATGATGTCTGGTGGATGGGCTGAGCGGACACCTCCGGGTCACCCAGCATCAGATGGACGTTGTGTCTGACTGGGGCACGTCTCCCCTGCCTGGGGCTGTCAAATAGAGGAGATGGGAATCCACCCTGCAAGCAGTAGTGATTGGACATGCCAGGGCGCCTGGCTGGCTCAACTGGAAGAACATGTGACTCTTGATCTTAGGGTCCTGAGTTCGAGCCCCATGTTGGGTGTAGAGATTACTTAAATAAAACTTTGATTAAACAATGTATAAAATAAAAAAAATTAATTAGACATGCAAAATGGGAACAAATAAGATTGCCTGCACCCACCCAGTGTAGAATAAAATGTGGAGTGTTGGTGGGGACAAATGCTCTGTGTGGTAGCCCTGTGTAGGGCATAGACGGGGGCTTATGGCATAAGCTGGTGAGTGCCTCTCAGCAGTCTCCTGGGACTCGAGAATTTCCATCTGCAGGGCCTTTACTAGCTTGCTCTCTGACATTTATTGAAACTGCCCCTATGGCTAAAAGACAAAAAATAATCTTGAAGCCCGAAGTATGCAGGATGTCTTGGATGATGTCAGAAAAGCACTCGCTCCCATGAGATTGGCAGTGCTCAGAGAGTTCCGGAACAATATGGAAATGGCGTATGTAGGATCGTGCTGCCTGGGGAATGCATGATGCTGTTGGAGTTTCTTGGGCAAGAGGTCATTACTGTGGGTGTTTGCCTGAAGAAGGTTTCTGGTTGTCTGTGTATCTATTTGAGAGACTTTGTTTGTTTATGAGAGAGAAAGAGAGAGAGAGAGAGAGAGAGAGAGAGAGAGAGAGAGAGAGAAAGAATCCCAAGAAGACTCCATGCCCAGCATGGAGCCCGACACAGGGCTCATGACTGTGAGATCATGACCTGAGCCGGAATCAAGAGCCTGATGCTTAACCAAGAGAGTCAGGGAGGCACCTGGAGAGGCTATGTTTATACTTCAAGCCAATTTCTCAAAAGTGGCCTCTTGTGTCAGAAGCACCTGAGGGCTTGTTAAATATGCAGATTCACAGGCTATGTATTGAATCTGGAGGTGGGGCCCAGAATCACATTTTAACATACTCTCCCAAGGATTCTGATGCACACCAAGGTGAACCCTATCAGGAAGGGCTGGGAGTCCACTAGCAGGAGACCACTGAAGAGAGAATCTATGTTCTTCTACAGAGGCCAGCCTGATTCGTTGTTACCTTGGTTCTTCTTTCGCCACATGTAGAGCATTGGAACAGACACATCGCTCAGTTGCGAGCCTCTAGTAACCTCAGCAGGAACAGCCTCCTTGACTCCTACCTTCCTTTGGACAAAGACTCGCACCTTGACCAAATTTTAGTCGGCTCCTCTGATCCTACTTCTGGACGAGGCCTCAACCTTGGCCTGTAAGAACTGCAATTTTCAACATGAACAAGATTGTCCACTTCCTCCACATGGAGACTTGAAAAAGTATCTGGTATGGCTTGTAGCAGCCCAAGGTCACCATGTCACCCGGATGACCAGCCCTCCTTGAGTTCCTTAAGTGCCTTTTTTTTTTTTTTTAAGTAGGCTCAAAGCCCAGTGTGGGTCTTGAACTCACGACCCTGGGATCAAGCTCAAGAGTCACGTGCTCTACTCACTGGGCCAGCCAGGTGCCCCTTGAGTTCCTGTCTGAAAAGCTCAAGGCTGCCAAAAGAATCTGCCATTTGTCCGGGCACCTGGGTGACTCAGTCAGTTGAGTGTCTGACTCTTGACTTCAGGTCTAGGCATGATCCCAGGGTTGTGGGATCAGCTCTGCCTGTGTTGGCCTCCACACTCAGCCTGGAGCCTGCTTGAGATTCTCTCTCTCTCTCTCTCTCTCTCTCTCTCTCTCTCTCTCCTCTCTCTCTCTCCCTCTGCCCCTTACCCCTGCCTCACACCCTGTCTCTGTCTCAAAACAAACAAACAAACAATCTACTATTAGTTCCACCTAACATTTGCCGTAGGCCCCTGTCCTCCATTTTCTTAGAGCATTTATTTTAAAAACTTGGTATTGTATATTCTTTCTCTGTCCCTTTCGGATGTACGTGTACCTTCTAGAACCCAGGAGCGTCTTCCTCAAGGACCTGGGAGTCATTCCTTTGCAATATAACCATCAGGAAGGACACGGTCCCTGGGTCCCAGTCTCTGTGCAACAGTAGGAGCCTGACTGGGTAAGTGCCAAATTAAAGGCCTAATCGCTTTGATATTGACCACTTTCTGGCCTTTGGTAATTTTTTTTTACTTTTCTGACTCTGCTCGAGCGTCCACTTGCTCCCTGTCCCTACTCCCTCACTCTCCCCACCCTTTATTTTTCTAATTTTTAATTTTCTATTTTAGAGAGAGAGTGAGAGAGAGAGAGAGAGCACAAATGAGCAGAGGAAGGGACAGGGGGAGGGAAAGAGAGAGAGAGAGAGAGAGAGAGAAAGAGAGAGAGGAGGGGGGAGAATCTTAAGCAGGCTCCATGTTCAGGGTAGAGCCCACATGGGGCTCGATCCTACAACCCTGGAATCATGACCTGAGCTGAAATCAAGAATCGGACACTCAACCGACTAGCCACACAGACGACTCATTCTGTTTAAAAGACCATGTCACCTGTACACAGCTCAGAACCAAACTCAGTTCTATATTAAAGCAGACTCTTTCCTCTATTGCTGTACTATTGAAAATCTGTCTTTACCACCATTAACTAATAACCAGCTTTATTTTTTCTGTAACACTTCCCAGGAATGTTCTGGGTAAGATGGAGCCTTAGGGCTCCCTGCCACCTTAGAATGAACAGGCCTTGGGACTCAGCCATTAAGTATCAGTCCACAAAGGCAAGCCTGAGGGCAATAGGTCAGCTGTCAGCCAATAAGGCCTGGATCTCATACAAAAGGCTCTCCCTTTGCCCAGTCAGGGAGGCCCTAGAGAGGCAACAGGCGTCCTACAGAGATGGCAGCTGTCCTCAACAATAACTAATACAGAAAGAAACGTGGATCTTCTGAGTTCTGGAAACAGTGGGGGGGGGGGGGGGTGCAAAATGTGGATGTAATCGCTTAACATTCCAGAGGAAACTACAGTCACAGAAGGGTCCCAGCACTTAATTATACAGAGTCTGGGGAAGGGGCCCTGCAAACAGACCCACAAGTGTGTGTGTGTGTCGGGGGGGGGGAGGGGTCCCAACTTCCTGGAACTAGCGACCTGAAAAGACAGCAAAAATGGTCCAGGCGTGAATAAATAACAAATCATCCCATTCGTGAAGCACACAAACCCCGAGTAATTACATTCCGTGCGTTATCTCAGAGGTGCCATTATTGTCCCCATTTCACAGGTATGGGGACCAGGGCTTGGAACAGCTAAGCTCACTTACCCAACGTGAGAAGTAAGGGAGATGATTCATTTTCAGAAGTACCAAATAAAAGGAGTACTGTCTAGCTAACAGTAGGTTCACAGCCTGCTGGAAATATGTATGAACTCCCCACAACGGAGTCCCAAACCCTTAGACACTTCACTTCCTGGTTCTTCTCCTCTCCATTTCGAGGGCTTATTTTCATTGGTTTTGCAATGAGCGTGCGCCAAAGAACAAGGAGAAGACGGACTGAAAGTCTCTGCATCACCTCAGGGAATGTACCTTTGTTCCAATCGGACTACTTGTTGCCTTACATGGGCATAGGTGACATCGGGTAAGACTGTAACCTCTGTGGTACTCAGCCAATGAGGAATCAGGGGAGGGACTTGCACGCTAGGAATAAATTGTCTGCTGAAACCCCCCCCCCCCCCCCCAGTGTGTCTGTTCATTACACATCTGCTCTAGCAAGGACATTGATTAAAGCCTCACTTCACTGTGCTCAGAGCCTCCGTGTCCCTCCTTTGATTGAGTCGGTGGGCTTATTTCTCACACCCAAGGTCACAGAGCTATTAAGTGCTTGGCCCAGGGTTCCAATGTGAGCCGTCTCTAGTGCTGGCTCTTCTCCATTCCAACACACTGTCTGCTTGGTGCCAGGGCAACACTGAAATGCATCAGCTCCCTCGCTTCTGCTGCTGGTCTAGGAGTGGAAAAGAGTCCATTCATCACAAACCTTCTTCAGACCCCTGATCCCACCTCCCTGCATTCCACCAGCAGAGCCCCCTCCTGGGTTTCCATGACACCCAGGCTGTGCAGGACCTGAAGGCCACGGTGGTCGTAGTCAGGGCTATTTGCTCAGGGCTACCTGGTGAATGACAGGTGTCATTTCAAAGCTCCCTGTAGTTACAGGAAGGGAAATACTCCAGGAGTATCCAAGCACCCACCTCTGGGCCAGGCTGAAATCTTCACTGGGTGACTGTGATTGCAAGGCAGAATCCTGAGGAAAACGCCCATAGTGCTAAAGCCTGGTGACAAGTGTCCCTCTCATTGGCTTCCACACATTGCACAAAATGTTCTGAAAATCGTGTTTTCCAGAAATAAACGTCATCTCTAGAATCAGCCGGGAGTTGAGAATGTCTTATCACTGATACTGCACCCAGGCCATTTTGTTCAGAGAAATAAATATTGATGTGAATGACATGGACATGGGGGGCGTGCAAGGGCACCTGGCTCTAGGGGTGTCAGGCAGACCAGGTTCCGCCCAGGCCGCTGATGACAGAGTGGTGGTAAAACAAGAAAGTTTCTCTCTCTCCCTCTCTCTGCCCCCCCCAAACAGATATAGATAGATAGATGATAGATAGATAGATAGATAGATGATAGATAGATAGATAGATAGATAGGAGATAAATTTTTAAAAAGGGGGCACGCGGGTGGTTCAGTCTGTTGAGCATCCAACTCTTGACTTTGGCTCAGGTCACGATCTCATGGTTTGTGAGATCGAGCCCTGAGTGGGGCTCTGTGCTGACAGGGTGGAGCCTGCTTGGGATTCTCCCTCCCTCTCTCTGCCCCTCCCCTGCTCCTGCACTCCTCTTTCTCTCTCTCAAAGTAAATAAATACATTTTAAAAAAGAAACAAGAAAGGAATTTATTTTCTGAGGTCAACACTGGGCAAACAGTGGACTAGGGTCTCAAATACTGTCGCCAAAGTGCCAGAAATACTTCCAGGTTTCTATCAGGAAAATGTAGGGCAAAGTGGGTGGGTAGGAGCAGGTAGGCAGTCAAGGTCAAATATTCACAGTCTTAGAGTGAACCACCGGCAGGGCCTTGCTGGCTCAGGGCAGTCCTTGCCTGAGGGGGTAGTTTCGGTTCCCATCAGGGGATGGTTTGCCTGCAGGGTCCTCCGCCTAAGCCAAGAGACAAGATGGCAAGATGATAAACTATAAAGTTTGAAGCCAAAATGGAAGCAGCTGAAGACCTCTTTCATGGAGTTTAAAGCAAAGCAGAACAAAACAAAACACGACACTATACATGTGACGTTGGCAGGCCAGCTCTGGGGACCCAGTGGGGGTCCCGCAGGACCAGCCCAGAGGGCCCTGGCTGAGCACAGGATGGAAATCAAATGCGAGCCAGCAGAAGGTGAAGGCGGAGTTCATTGTACAGAGAGAGGGCAGGTATGGAGTGGGGCACTCAGAAAGGAAAGGACGGAGTCTTGCCTTTCTGTGTCGGGTCTGGGGGGTTTTACTGAGGACGCTGGTCTGGTGTGTCTGTCCTCTCAGGCATCCAGGAACTGGTTAGGACAAAGACGGGAGCCCAGGTGTTACTCCACGGAGCTGGGGGACTCGATGTGGAGACATGTAGTGCTGGTGGTCTGCAAAACACATGTGATAGCTTCTTCCTGACACCCTCGCATGGTCCTTCCTTAGACATGTTCTATCCTAAAGAAATCATTAACTCCTGGTCCCTTATAAGGACGACATACACTATTTGCATTCTCAGGCGTGTATAAAAGCGGGGATGCAGGTCCTGGCAAGAACAGAAGCAGGAAAAGGAGCAAAAAGCAGGCTTTTATGCAGTCTTTCCATTTCCCTATCTCACGTGCGCTAGGAACTATGTTAAAAGTTTTTCATACTCATCTAATCCTCTCAACAACTCTAGGATGTAAGTACTCATAATCTCAATTTAAAAGATAAGAAAACGGAGGCACAGAAAGGTCAAGCATTGCCCCAGGTCACACAGCAAGTAAGTAGCAGAACCAGGATTCAAATCCAAGCAATCTGGTCCCAGAGCCCATGCAAGTAACCAGCACAGGACACAGCCAGCCAGGGTGGGACAGGTGGGTAGCTGGGGGCCTTCCCACATCCCCCAGGTCTTCAGTCAGCCCCAAGCCGTTCTCCAAGCTCCTGGCATGATCACTGCCAGTTTCTCCCCCTGGAACCCCAGCTCCTACCTGGTCTAGGTCCAGGTCTGAAGATGGGTTTTTAAAATGCTAAAAACAGGAGATGGGAGGATGAGTCTTTCAGCCAACGCAGATCCCTGGGCCTTCCCACCCTTTTCTGTGCTGTATTTTGTCTGCTCTGGTGGCTAAACATAGCAGGAAGTCATGCAGTGAGCCTCATATAAGGTGGAAGATGGGAAGTGGAGAGGGAAAACTGTGGCCTGTGGGAAACTGGGGGGGGGGGGGCGGGTAAGACAAAAATCCATATGAGTCTACTTAGCCTAACACAACAAAGAACCACAGACTGGGGGGCTAAAACAACAGCATTTTACTTCCCACGTTTATTGAGGGCAGAAGTCCGAGATCAAGGTGCTGACAAGGTGGCTTCTCCTGAGGCCTCTCTCCTTGGCCGGTAGACAGCCCTCTTCCTGATGTGTCCTCACATGGTCGTCCCTCAGTGCATGCCTGTGTCCCAATTTCTTACAATTATGCCAGTCACATTGAACTAGGGCCCACTCTAGTATCCTCATTTTTATTTATCACTGCTTTAAAGATCCTATCTCTAGGGGCGCCTGGGTGGCTCAGTCAGTTAAACATCCGACTTCAGCTCAGGTTATGATCTATAGTTTGTGGGTTCGAGCCCCGCATTGGGCTCTGTGCTGACAGCTCAGAGCCTGGAGACTGCTTCCAATTCTGTCTCCCTCTCTCTGCCCCTCCCATTTGCACATGCTCTCTCTCTCTCAAAAATAAATAAACTTAAAAAAATGAAAGAAAAAAAAAAGATCCTATCTCTAAATACACTCCCATTCTGCATTACTGGGGTTAGGACTTCAACATATAAATGGAGGCAACACAATTCAGCAGATACTAGGATCCTAAGGAAATGGATAGGCTGGAGCTGTGTGAGATTTTGAATTGCTTAGGAAAAAAAAAAAAAAAAAAATATATATATATATATATATATATATATATAATTTTTTTTTTAAGTAGGCTCCATGCCCAAAGTGGGGCTTGAACTCATGACCCTGAGATCAAGAGTTCCACGCTCTACTGGCTGAGCCAGCCAGACAACCCTGCTTAGAAAATATTTTAGACAGGGGTGCCTGGCTAGCTCCATTGGAAGGGCATGTGAATCTTGATTTTGGGGTCATGGGTTCAAGCCCCACACTGGGTGTAGAGATTATTTAAGTAAATAAATAAAAGTAAAAACTTAAAAAATATTTTAGACATACTGAAAGGTATAAAGAATAATATAAACTATACGTATATGATGTACCCACCACTCACCTGAAGAAATGCTCCTGGCTGGCTCAGTCGGTAGAGTATGGGACTCTTGATCATGGTCAAGATCTTCATCATGAGTTCAAGCCCCATGTTGGATGTATTTATTTATTTATTTGTAAATGTTTGAAAGAGAGCCCTCAAGCGGGGGAGGGGAGGGCAGAAAGAGAGAGAGAATCCCAAGCAGGCTCCGTGGCTCTATCCCAAGACCCGTGAGATCATGACAAGAACCAAAACCAAGAGTCAGATGCTTAACAAACTGAGCCACCCAGGTGCACCAGGATGTAGAGATTACGTTAAAAAGAAAAAAAAAAAAAAAAAAAAAAAGATAGGGCACTTGGATATGCTCCGCTCAGCATGGATTGGGATTCTCTCTCTGTTTCTCTCTGTCCCTCCTGCACTCTCTTTCTCAAAATAAAGAAACTTTTTAAAAAAAAAATTTGAAAAGAGAAGAGAAATGAAATGTTTCCAATCCAGTGGAAGCTCTGCTTGTAACCTTCACAGTCATGATCATCTCCCAACCTCCAGAGGTAAACGTATCTAGAATTTAGTGTTTCCAGTTTCCCCGGTGTTCCTTTATACTTTTACTATATACCTGTGCATCCTAAAATGATATATAATATTGTCTTTTTATGCCTTCAACTTTATGTAAATTGTAACATTCTCTCTGTTTTTTAATTGAGGTGAAATTCACATAACATACAGTTCCCAGTATTAAAGTGTACAATGCAGTGGCATTTAGTGCATTCACAGTGTTGTGCAAACACCACTTCTCTCTAGTTCCAAAATTTTTCATCACACTAAAAGAAAACTCCACATCCATTAAGCAATTATTTTCCGTGTCCCCCTTCTTCCTCCCCACTGGCCACTACGGATCTGCTTTCTGTCTCTACAGAGTTGCTTCTCTGTGTTCTTTTGCAATGCTTTTGTTCAGCATTTCAGACATCCATCCATGTGGTCACCTTTGACCATTGTTTGCTTGTTTTTCATTCCCATAAAATAAAATCAGTCCCATCATGGGACTCAACCACATTTTTCAAGTTCTTAGTTCTCACTCCTATTGATGAATTTATGGAACTTTTAAAAAAGTCATTTGAGGGGCACCTGGGTGGCTCAGTTGGTTGAGCATCCGACCCTTGATTTCAGCTCAGGTCATGATCCCAGGGTCATGAGATCAAGCCCAGAGTCCAGCTCCATGCTGAGTGTAGAGCCTGCTTAAGATTCTCTCTCTCTCTCTTTCTCTCTCCCCCTCTGCCCCTCTTCCCCCACCTCTCAAATTAAAAAAAGAAATCAGGGGCGCCTGGGTGGCGCAGTCGGTTAAGCGTCCAACTTCAGCCAGGTCACAATCTCGCGGTCCGTGAGTTTGAGCCCCGCGTCAGGCTCTGGGCTGATGGGTCAGAGCCTGGAGCCTGTTTCCGATTCTGTGTCTCCCTCTCTCTCTGCCCCCCCCCCCCCCCCCCCCGTTCATGCTCTGTCTCTCTCTGTCCCAAAAATAAATAAATAAAACGTTGAAAAAAAGAAAAAAAAATTTTAAAAATTAAAAAAAAAAAAAAGAAATCATTTGAAAAATAAGTATTATATGCATGTGGCCACAAAGTCAAGCATCACAAAAGAAAATACGGTGAAACTGTCTTTTCCCCCCTTTCAAAGAGACAACCACTTTACCTGTTTTTTTTTTTAAGTTTATTTATTTATTTTGAGAGATAGAGAGTGTGCATGCACACCAGTAGGAGGAAAAGCAGAGAGGGGGAGGGAGAGGGAGAATCCCAAGCAGGCTCCATGCTGTCGGCACAGCGCCCGACTTGGGGCTCAATCTTGGAACTGTGAGATCGTGACCCGAGGCAAAATCAAGAGTTAGACACTCAACCAACTGAGCCACCCAGGTGCCCCTATTTTTTTAAGTTTATTTATTTTTACTGATCTCTACACCCAATGTGGGGTTTGAACCCACAACCCTAAGATGGGAGTCGTACACTTCTCCAACTGAGCCAGCCAAGGCCCCCTGATAAGTAGTTACTGAGTGCTTGTTGTATGTAAAGCACTGTTTCAGGTTTTGGAGGTCCAGCAGTGAACAAAACAAAGCTCCCAGCTCATATTCTAGCAGAGACAGACAGAGGAGGCACAAATAAACAACTAGATGTATATGTCAAAGGGCAGTAAGTGCTCTGAAAGAAAATAAAGGACCCTCAGGGACAGCAGTCAGGAAAGGCTTTCCTGATAAGGTAATATTTGAATTGTAGAGGACGAAACATCTTTTTCTTTCTATCCTCCAAGATTTGGTAGCTAGGACCTGTGAATTAAACTGATAGAAGACAGGTTAACAAGAGAACAAAAGTTTTAATTAGGTGCACACTAGAGTTTACATAGAAAAAATGTGACTCAGGAGGGTCCAGGTGCTTGAGACTTATATACCATCTGAGGCTAAACAAAGGAAAGGGGATTTTGGGCTTCTGTGTGGGAGGGAGTATGGGAAGGTGACCAGGAGAAGTATGGTAAGCAAGGGTTGCCTAGTAAGGTCTGTTATGTCTATTTCAGCCAGTGACTTCTCTGAATTAAGAGTTCACTTCTGGAATGGGAGAGGGAGACCTCTCTACAAATGTAAATTTCTTTTATAAATGTCACTTTCCTTTACAAGAGCTTTTTAGGGCTTTTCCTGTGTCTGCTAGTTCTCAATGGCCTTTAGCTCAAAATAAACCATATTCTAAAGAGATCTATTTGTGGGTGGCTTATTCTGGTACCCTTTGGAATAAAGGCAGGACATCTAGAGCAAGAATGTTCCGGGGGCAGCATGTGTAAAGACCTGAGCTGAGAGGTCTCAGCGTGTCGAAGAAGCAGCAAGGAGCTCAGTGGGGCTGAAGGGAAGTGAGGGCGGGGGTAACAGGTGTTAGCAAACCATTTATGCTGCTCTGCACTTCTCCACGAGCACTCTCTTGGCCTCTGTCCCGAATCAGCCTAACTCAAACTGCCTCATTCTGTTTCAGAAGCTCCCAGGGACTCCACCATATGGATACAGGGCAATTTATATAACTGGTTGTAGGGTTTTTCCTCTAATTTTTTTTTTTTTTTTTTTTAGATAACATGAGGTATGAAGCGTGTAAAAAAGAAAACCACAGGTCCAAAATGGTGTCACTTAGGCCAAGTCAGCTAACCAAGACTTAATACCTAACCTAACTGCAGTTTCAACCCCCCAGGAATGTAGCTTTTAACCAGGCCACATGGAACTTCCTGGTCAGTACTAGGAAATATACTGATAGACCCCTTCCTCCCGCCTTAGGAGGGCAATCTTGCCTAAACAATGCGTTTCTTGCTAATAATTTTCTTCCTTCCTTCCTTCCTTCCTTCCTTCCCTCCCTCCCTCCCTCCTTCCTTCCCTTCTCTTCCTTTCTCTTTCTCCTTTTTCCCCTCCCTCTGTCTGCATTTACAAACTTTTCTTTAGCTCAGCTCAGTAGACATCTCTCTACTTACTAAATGGGATGCTGTCCAATTCACAAATAGATTAATAAAACCAATTAGTTCTTCACATTTATTCAGTTGAATTTTTGTTATTTAACAAGTGAATATCAGGAAGCGGTCAGAGTGGGTTATAAAAGGAGGAAAGAAAAGAGCAGACCTGCTCTTAACAGTTGTAAAGCCCGGGGCAAGAGTGGAAACGGAGGCCCACATACCATATGTCTAAATATTAAAAGTTATAAATTAAATGAACATACTGTTAAATAAAATATGCACTATTTCTTACCTTCATAACAATCTGGAAAGCTACATTTAAATTTAAAATCTCAGGGCCTTTGGGGTTCTGCACCCAGCCCGTGGTCTGCCCACTCTTCTTACCATTCCCGGGTCCATCCTGCACTGACAAGGTCCTTGAATGCATAGGTCTGGACATCTCAGTCAGCTTAGGAGTTTCCATCTATGCTGCCCTTGGCCTAGAGCTACTTGGGAGGATAGGGCCAGGGAAGAGGTCCAGATAGCCCCTACACGTGGGCTGGGGCCATTTAGGCAATAAAGTCCAAGGTGCCAGGGACTCAGATGATGGGCTAAAAGGGTGGGGGAGGGCACCTGGATGGCCTCGTTGGCTAAGCATCTGACTCTTGGTTTTGACTCAGGTCACGATCTCACGGTTCGTGGGTTGGAGCCCCGCATCAGGCTCTGTGTTGACAGTGCAGAGCCTGCTTTGGATTCTCTCTCTCCCCCTCCCTTACATGCATGCTGTCTCTCTTTCAAAATAAATAAACTAAAAAAAAAAAAAAAAAAGGACGGGGGAGAGGACGAGGTTAGCAGAACCACTTAATTCCACAGACTTCCTGCCCTTTAGGGAGACAGCTGGAGGAGAGTCAGAACAGGGTCCTGTGAAGTACAAGACCCAGGGCAGGGTCTCCACTTGCCCAAGTCTAAGGCCGGTGCGGCTGAAGAGTAGAAACTGCCTAGTGGCCTTGGGGGAAAAAAACTAACAGCATGGAGAAAGTGGGCTGGGCAGGGCAGAGCAGAGAGTGGGAACCATCAGCCCAGCCAGCTGGAGGGACCCGGCTAAGCGGGTAGCAGGAAGGGATAAAGTCCCAAGCTCTCCAAGGCATGCCCACATCAGGGCTGGCCAAAGGGAAAACTTGACCCTTGTAAAGGAAGCTCAGCTCTTAACTGCTCAAAACAATACCAGCCACTGAGACCACAAGAAGAAAGTATAAACAAGGAAGCTGGAACAAGTAATGAAAATACTATCATCTCTTCTGTTGGTCAGTGAACATCACTGTAAAATCAACTGATCTCCTGCAAGAGATATAGAACTAGGAATGTGGATTTTGTCACCAGCAAGACCCCAAGACCTGACCCTTGCATGTACCCACTCACCTTTGTCCCACATTTCCTTAAGTCTTCTTTCCAGCTTATTTTTCTTTAAGTAAACTCTAGCTCCAACATGGGGCTCAAACCCAAGACCCCAAGATCAAGAGTCACATGCTGTACTGATTGAACGAGGCACTCAATTTCCAGCTTGTCTTTTAACTCAGGCAAAAAATCCCACGGGTATAGCATCCCATGATAAAAACTGAAAGGACAGCCCTGACCACCCAGACTAGTCTGAGCTCAACCACGACTCCCAACTGTGCAGATGGGCCCTGGAGTAACCAACAGTTGTCTCTACCTCATTGTAATTCTAAAATATCCACCCAGGAAGGAGCTGAACTTCATTAACATCACGCACAATGCGTGCATAGGCACTTTTCCCTGACCTTATGCCCACCTCTACCTACAATGACACAACTCCTCTTTCTGAATATTCATCCTACCCTAAACAAAAGAAAGCCACATACTCATGCTTGGGAAGTCACAGCTTCCCAAGTTACAGTTTTGGAACTTATTCCCCTGATCTCCCTATTTGCTGCAAACAAAGTTTCCTTTCTCTGACACCTCGAGCTGGTGTAGTCTCTACCTGTAACTCACCAAGGAGGGAACTCACATTAGTTCAGTTACAATTTCAGGCCCAACATGGGGGCTAATTAACAGAGAGAGATGGAGCAAGTCACTTTGCATCTCTGATTCCTCATCAATCAAATTGGGATATACTTCCCCAATCTCTACTTGCAAGAGCTTTTTATGATTATACAACAGTATGTTCCTTTCCTGGATGTGAATTTTCTCTTTCAAAGCTGACTGGCTGGCTCAACATAACCTCTATGCAACCTTCACTAAAATCAAGAATCAAAATGGTCAAGCTGCCTCCTGCCAGATGAACATCCAGGCACAGAGGACCAGCTGAGAGGAAGACATGCCAGCCTTTCTTGGAAAGGAAGAGAAGCCAGCCTTTCCAAGCACCTGTCTACAAGCACCAGGGGGAATAGGGCAGAGTACCTGGAAAGCCAACCCTGACGTCTCTATTGGCAGGTGATCATTTGCACAAAGGATCTCTGTCATTTACATTTCACTTAACTCCTAGGGACAAAAGCAGACAGGCAAAAGGCAGATTCCAAACACTCGGTATGTAGAGTTGCGCTGGACACATTAGGGAGCTTGCCAGTGTCTGAGAGGACTAAGGACATACCTACAGAACAACAGAACAGTCCTTTACAGAGGAGTAATGTGTCCACACATGCCTGTGTGTGGGTCAGTACTAATGACTGCCATTACTGAGTAAAAGAGTGCCATGCCAAACCTGATAGATCTGATGCAATCCCCATCAAAATCCCAGCAGGCTGTTTTAAGGAAATAGACAAGATGATTTAAAAATGTGTATGGAAAAGCAAAAGCTCTGGAATAGTCAAAACAATCTTGAAAACGAACAGAGCTGGAAAACATACATGACCTGACATCGACATTTACTGTAAAGCTTACAATAACCAGGACAATGCGGTATCAGTGGGAGGAGAGACAAATAGATTGATGGAACAGAATAGAGTCCAGAAATGGATTCATACATATACGTTAGTTGATATTTAACAAACAAACAAACAAACAAAAAAATGCCAAGTCAAGTCAATGGGGAGAGAAGTGTCTCTTCAATGAAAATTGCTGGGAAAAAAAAAAAAGAAAAGAAAATTGCTGAAAATATTGGAAATCCATTTGGAAAAAAAATGAACCCTGGAACCATAAAGCTTCTTGAAGAAAACAGAAGACTATCTTTGTGATTAGGAGTAAGGAAAGAAAAAAAAAAAAGGAGTAAGAGTAAGGAAAGACTCCTTGGGGAGGATATTAAAAGAAAAAAAACCTGATAAAATGGCTTCATCAGCATTTTAAATGTCTGCTTTCTTTTTTTTTTTTTTTTAATGTTTATTTATTTTTGAGAGAGAGAGAGAGAGAGAGAGAGAGAGAGAGCATACGCCAGGGAGGGCCAGAGAGAGGGGGACAGAGGATCCCAAGGAGGCTCCACACTGACAGCAGAAAGCCCGATGTGGTGCTCAAATTCATGAAGCATGAGATCGTGACCTGATCCAAAGTTGGACACTTAACCCATTGAGCCACACAGGTGCCCCATAATGTCTGCTTATCAAAAGACACTAACAAGAAAATAATTGACAAGCTGCAGACCTGGAAAAATATCTTTGCAGCCATAAAACTGGGAAAGGATTTATAGCCAAGACATGTAAAGAACTCTTACAAATCGACACTAAAAACATAAACATTCCAATTACAAAATGGGAAAAGACTTCAACAAACACTTTCACAAAGTAAGATACACAAATGGCCAATAAGCAGTTTAAAAAGTGCTCACTGGGGTTCCTGGGTGGCTCAGTCAGTTAAGCACCCGATTCTTGATTTCAGCTCAGGTCACGATCTCACAGTTTATGAGTTCCAGCCCCAAGTCGGGCTCTGTGTTGACAGCACGGAGCCCGCTTGAGACTCTCTATCTCCCTCTCTCTCTCTCTGCCCCTCCCCTGCTCACGCTCTCTCTCCCCAAATAAAGAAAAACATTTAAAAAATAAAAAATTACTTCTGAGGGAAATGGCATTTACAACCACAGAGAAATACAACTTCATACACACTAGTGATGAGGGACCATAAGGCAAGCTGAGGGCAAAGCACAAGCTAGCACCTCCCTCCCCCCAGGTGGGAGGTGCGTGATATTCCTCAGGCACCCCGGCTGCCCAAGGACAAAGGAAAGGAAAGAAAACAGATCACAGTCATGCAGGACATGAGTCTCCATCGGTTTACAAATACCTCAGTAAATTACAAGAAAAAGGCAATCTTATCAGTAGCCTCATCTCCAGAAACCTGTAGACTCAGATTCCTGGAGCCCCAACATCCCCCTTCCATAGTGATGTGGGAACAAAGGCAACAAGGAAACGGCAGGTAAAATTAAGTTTCCTTATAACCTGCTGCCCGTTGACAAACACTTGAGGCAAATACAGAGTAGAACACTTCTCCAGGAACGCCCTACCGTCCTAACGTTAATGTCTTACTAGAGGGAAAACTACCTTAGCTAGACAACAGCAAGGCCTCAGGCATCTTAGGCGTCCTCTTTAGTGTATCAAAGTCCCTCTGGAGGCCTCCCTTTTGTCTTTACCTCCCCCAATTCCATAGTATATAAGCAGTCACTCTACACGACACCAGCGCAGCTCTTTCTGCCCGCGGGTCCTGTCCCCGTGCTTTACTAAAATCACCTTTTTTCACCAAAGAAGTCTTCAAGAATTCTTTCTGAGTCATCAGCTCCGAACGCCACCACCCCCACCATCACCCCAAAACCTCATCACTAGAATGGCTAAAGTAGAAAGACTGATGTGCCGGTTACCTATTGGTGCGTATCTTATTACCCCAAAACTTAGTTTGGTCGACAACTACAATCGTTTTGTCTCTTACAGCTTCTTTGGGTCAGGAAGTCAGGATGGGGTTGGCTTCGTGAGGCTGGCCTGGGCTGGGGGTGGGAGGCGGTCTGCTGTTGCAGTGACACTACGGCTGGATGTGGAAAAGGGGGACTGGAGCAGCTGGGGCCTCTCTCTCTTCCTTCACATACTTTTACCGTCTCTCCGTGTGGTCTAGTTTGGGCTTCTTCCCAGCATGGCAGCCTCAAGGTATCAGACTTCCTTCCAGGGGGCTGAGGTCTCCAAGGCTAACATGGATGCTGCTGATTACTTTGCACTACCTAGCCAAGAAGCCACAGCCGCCCTTTCCTCCCATTCCATGGGTTACAAGTGAGTCAACCAACCCACCCACATTGAAGGGGCATGGACTTAGACTCTGTCTCTTGACGTGGAAGTGGTAGGAGGCTAGAAGAGCACAGGAGGATGAGAGATACTCTCGCACTCGTTTTTGGAAAACAACCTGTGGTGGATACGCTCGGCAAGAGAAGCAGATCACACCAGGCCTCGTAAGCCACACTAAAGTTCAGTCTTTTTTTGAGAGAGAGAGAGAGAGAGAGAGAGAAAGGGAGAGAGAGAGGAGCAGACATAGGCAGGGGACAGAGGATCCCTGTGCTGACAGCAGGGAGCCAAGAGAGCCTGATGCGGGGCTCGAACTCAGGAACTATGAGATCACGACCTGAGTCGAAGGCAGTCGCTCAACCGACCGAGCCACCCCTAAAGTTCAGTCTTGCTAGGTATTGTGATGGGGGGGCCCCCTGGAGGGTTTTAAGCAAGAGAGTGAAATTTAGCCAATTGTTTTGAAGAGTTCATTACAGCAGGTTGCGGGATAAAGAATTTGTGAGGAGGGTTTGGATGCAGAGAGACCATTTAGGTGGGAGGTCCAGAAGTTCAAGTGCCAGGCAGGACCGTGAGTCCAGCCTAGGTAAGGGCACAGGGAGAATGTCGGGGAAGGTTTCTGCCCGTCCAGCTGCTCTGTTCCAGGAGAACCATGGGGAAACAGGTTTGTTTGAGACGCGTTGGGCTTGCAAGGCCCGGGGGGACGTACCGAGACTGGAAGCTGGGAGATAAAAATTTAGTAGACAACCAACATTATTTTAAAAGGCACAGAAGTGAACGTGTGCGTCAGCCGGAGCTTTAGAATCTCTCTCCTCCTCCGGGACTCACCGCGGACGGGGCCAAGGTCTCACACAGACTGAAAGGCGCATGCGCACGCCTACTCCCACGGGCGGCCCCTGGGCGGCAGCTTCCTGCTTGCGCACGCGCGATGTGCGGCGGTCGCCATGGAGACGCGTGGCCCTGGGCTGGCGCTTAGCTCCTGCGGCCGCGGACTCGGCGGCCGCGGGTCTTGGGCTGCCCCAGGCGCAGGTGGCGGCCGGGAGGGCGGATGGACTGCCGCGGTGGGGCCGGGGCATCTGGGTACGGCGAAGAGGGCGAGGACGACGAGGAGAAAGAGGAGGAGGAGGAGGAGCGAGAGGGTGACCCTGCGAGCTCGCAGAGACCCAAACTGCCCCCCATAGCAGGCAACGCCTTAGAACTGAGCAAACAGAAGGTGAAGAAGAAAAGGAAGAAGAAGAAGACGAAAGGGTCGGGCAAGGGGGACGGTAAGAGGCGCAGCTAGCGCGGCAGCCTCAGCTCCCGTGCCAGAGTTTCTTTCTTCCTTTCTTTTTTTAAAATGTTTTAATTTGGGGCGCCTGGGTGGCGCAGTCGGTTAAGCGTCCGACTTCAGCCAGGTCACGATCTCGCGGTCCGTGAGTTCGAGCCCCGCGTCAGGCTCTGGGCTGATGGCTCAGAGCCTGGAGCCTGTTTCCGATTCTGTGTCTCCCTCTCTCTCTGCCCCTCGCCCGTTCATGCTCTGTCTCTCTCTGTCCCAAAAATAAATAAACGTTGAAAAAAAAATTAAAAAAAAAAAAAAGAAACAACCTTTTAAAAATAAAATAAAATAAAATGTTTTAATTTACATGTGTTTATTTTTGAGAGACAGAATGAGACAGAGCATGAGCGGAGGAGGGGCAGAGAGAGGAGACACAGAATCTGAAGCAGGTTCCAGGCTCTGAGCTGACAGCACAGAGCCTGATGTGGGGCTCGAATCCACCAACCTCCAACCTCGGAGATCATGACCTGAGCCGAAGTCAGACACTTCACCGACTGAGCCACCCACCCAGGCGCCCCTCCCATGCCAGGGTTTCTTCTCCAAGGTCACCTCTCCCCACTCCTCACAGAGATCTCTCATCTACTTGCAGGACCACTTTAGACCAGAAACAGAAACTCGCAAGTCCCAAACAGAGGTCCTCCCTCTTAACGCAACACAGTGATGCCCCAGCCCCACCCATAAAAACCATAGGTGTCCACAGAGACCCCAAATATCCTGCGTGGAGAATTCTCTACAGCCTTGGAGACCCTCTACCCCACAGAGACCCCCCACATAGCATTATTCCCACAGAGGGTCCCAGCTCCACACAGCAACTCAACTTTGCACGGACACCCTCTCAATTTCCTAATCCCTCAGCTGGAACTCAGAATCTTAAATATCCCCTCCTTGCCCACAGAAATTTCAAGCCCTCCTACAGAGATCCCCTCATCTACACACACACACACACACACACACACACACACACACACACACACTTTCCCCAATCCTAAAATACTAAGACACTAAGTGACCAACATGCTCAGAAATGCAGGCTTTTTGCCTTCTGTCTCGTGCTCGGGACACCTGCCCTAGATGTTAGACATCCTGTAAATATATATAAAGTATCTTTACTGCACAGACTGTCTTCTGCCCCCCCCCCCTTTGCCAGGGCCAGCCATCAGCCACACACACACCATCACACTAGTCACTGCTACATACTCTTATACTCCCCAACACCCTCAACAACAACCCCCTTATATCATTATAGTCACCAAATAAAACTCAAGTACAGATACCCCATCAGGCACAACCTTTCCCAGTCTACACATACACATGGGTCCTCTGCTACACACACACATTCATAAACCCCACCCCACCCCAGACACTTCCTGCACACATGTGACTCTACGCCCTCAGGTTCTCCAGCTTTATGGACACCTCTCATACATACACACAGCAACACATGCCACAACCCCACGGGCTACCTGTATCTCACAAATTTCCTCTCCCAGAACCGCCCATCCCCCTCGATTTCTCAACAGAGGCACTGAGCACCCACTTTATGGAGAGTGCAACTGTGACATGGAATGCACCTGCCTTTGTCACTTGTGTGGTCCCCCTCTGGGGACCGTCCTTGATCCTGGCACAGCAGCCCTGACCTGCAGCATGGTTAGTTCCTGGTTCAAGTTCCTGGGCCCTGGCCCGTTGGCCTGCAGAGCTGGTACCCCCTGGCAAGCTGGGGGCAGAAGGAGCGGCAGCCTTCCCCATGTCATCCTTGTATTTGGGGGAGGGAGCCATGGGAAGATTATAATGGCTCCTGTGGGTGGAATCTTCACAGAAAGGCAAGAAAGAAATTCTGGAGTTTAGGTCCAAAAGCCCCATGTGTATCTCCAAAACCAAACTGGGAAACTTCTTGTCTTTTTGGCTTCGCTTCTGACTCGAGACGTTGTAATGGCATATAACTCATACTGTCAGCAGGGGACACCGAGTTGTTTTTGGGGAGTAGGAAGATACAGAAATGCCCAGACAGGATTTTTTTTTCTTATTTTCTCTTGTTTTGGGAGGGATTTCTGTCTCCCCAAAAGTAGAAGGATGAGCTGATGAAAGAGCCATAACTTACAGTATTTTATATGAGTCTTCTACAATTCAGAAATGCTATTAATATAAGAAATATCAGCACAAGCCACGAAGCAGAAGTATTTCCCGGCTTGGCATAATATCGCTTTCCACAATCAGATGTAGGGAGCGTCTCTGTTGTTCTCATTTCTCCCATCATGAAGAAGTCTGCACTAGGGGTAGAGACTCCTGGAAGCGGAAGGTACCTCGATGTGCATGTGGAGCATGGTGGAAAGAACAGGGCACTGGGAGTCAGGCCTGTGTTCAAATCCTGGTCCTGCCACTCACTATGTGACGTTGCTTGAGTTAGACTTTTTTTTCTTATTTATTTATTTATTTATTTATTTATTTATTTAAAGAGCACGAGTAGGGGAGGGGCAGAGAGAGAGGGAGAGAGAGAATCCTGAGCAGGCTCCGTGCCCTCAGCACAGAGCCCGATACAGGGCTCGAACTCACAAACCATGAGATCATGACCAGAGCCAAATCAAGGGTCAGACGCTTAACGGACTGAGCCACCCAGGTGCCCCCGTTAAGACTTCTGGAGTCTCAGTTTCCTCAGCTGGAAAATAGGGCTGATAGACTTTATCCAGAGGACCTGGCCTACAGTATGTGCTCAATAAATGGTTCCTCCTCCCCGCAAAATGACCTGACGGAAAGCATAGAGCCAGTGCGTGTGTACAGGTTGGTGGGCTTGGCTAGCTGAGCTCTAGGTCCCCAGGGGCCTCCACCCCCTCACATCTTTGGTGACTCGGGCATCGCAACCGAGCAGGCGGAGGGCAGGAAGCAGGCTGACAATCGCTAACACCTTTCATCTGCTCAGCAGATAAACATCAGAGTCGAGGCCTGAAGGATCAGCAGCTGTCCTCATCCTTCCACGACATCTTAAGTCCCCGCAAAGATCCCGGCCTGAGACCAGAGCGCAAGCAGGACAAAGCTGAAAGCAAGCCCACGCCCCCTTACTCCTCCACTCGAAGTCTCCGCTCTGTCGCTGAAATAGAAGAGCACCTCGCCAAGCAGGTCAACGAAAGCCTGCGTTGGGATGGAATTCTCGCCGACCCGGAGGCAGAGAAGGAAAGGATTCGCGTATATAAACTGAACCGGAGGAAGCGGTACCGGCTCTTGGCCCTGAAGGGCCTCCACCCTGACCCGTGTGCCGAGGAGGACCCGGAGAGCCGACCCTACCTCCCGGAGATAGACGGTGGCCCCAACGGCAGGAAAGCCCACCACCCCGACCCCTTCTTCCGAGGCACCGTCACACATTCTGACCTGGCTCTGCCAGAGTGACCATCCACCCCCGACACCGACCGGCTTGCGCGTTGTCCTCCCCACAGGTTTACCCGTTAGAAAAGAATAATAAAAAGAAATCGGACCTCCGTCGGAAGGAAGCGGATGTCTGGTGTGTCCGGCGGGTCGGCCTCTCTCCTTCCACCAGGGCGTCCGAATCGCCCGGGGGAACCGCAGTCCCTTAACCAACGCAGTGTAATGGACAGAGCTGCTTCAGGATTTTTTGTTTCTTTCTCAGACGAGTTGGCATCTCTTTCTTAATTTCTCGTCGCAGATGTCTGTCATCTTCCCCTCAGAAAGAGAAAGTGTGTAGATGATCTCAGTTCTAAATCTTAAGCTAATTTAACGGGTAAAACACAGCATGCTTCTCTGGGCCCGAGAAAAGTGCCTCAAATATCCTGGAGCCTTTTTTTTTTTTTTTTTAATTACACACACTCCCTGCCCTGATGTGGTTGTCAAAATAACTGAGTTCCAGAACTCCAACCCTGGGAGATAATTATGAGAAGGCTCAAAAGGAATATTGCTTCTCTTCTAAATATGGTCCTCCCAGAGAGCAAATTGCTGGTTGCCAGAGGGGAAGGGGTGGGGGCAGGGGGGAAATGGGTAAAGGGGCCCAACTGCTCAGTGATGGATGGTAAGCACACTTGTGGTGGTGATCACCTTGTCGTGTGGGCAAATACTGAATTATAATGTACACCTGGAACGCCATAATGTTATATACCAATTTTATCTCACTTAAAAAATATATATATATTGTCCTCTAATCCCTTAAAACGGGATTTTAAGCAAAGTTCTGGAGGATTAAAAAGACCTTACTATGCTACTTGTCCTAAACTAATATCCTTCCCTCGCACAAGTATTTATTGAGTGAGGGCCATGTGTTGGGTTAGTTTGGGTTTTCCAGAAGCAGACCTCGAGACAAAGACCCCAATGCAACTAGATTATTTGGGGAGGTAAAGGAAAGGTCAGTAGAGAAGGCACAGGAGGGAAAGACCATCAGTCCAGGGACACTGTTAAACCAGTTTCCATACTGGGTAACTGGAGCTTATCCAGCCCGAGAGTGAGGGAGCTGGGCTGTTATACTGCCCATAGGCATTGGCTGAGGTGTGGTGCTGGGAGGGGGGGGGGGGGGGTTAATTTCCTGTCGTTTCCAGCGTGCCAAACGTGTGGGCCTTGAGGCCTACTTCCCTTGGGGGCACGGGGATCACCCTCAGGCACAAAGATGCAGCCCTCGAGAGGGGTCCAAGGGATAGGGTAGTTTCTATGCAGCGTAGTGTAGGGCCCAAGAGGGTCAGAGCGGAGGTCTAAGATCAGGTCCCTGCCTTCTGAGGAATTAAAGACCTGCAGTGTACTCAGGAAACGTTGAAAGCCAATACAAAACATCACAATGCCTTTTTGAAAGTTAAGCACAAGTGGTCATCTTGGTCCCTGTTAGCCCCAGCTGACCGAGCAGCCTTCTTCGTGCCTTAAACGGCTGCTTACTGAGTTTTCACGTTTGGAAGAGGCCTGTCCTCCCCTGGAGAGCCCCCCTGGCAGGGGCCCTCGAGCAGACAGCAATGGCCCCCTCTGCGTGGCCATCCAGGTTGAAGGGCAACCATGGAATCACGTGAAGGGAACATGGGCTTTGGCGCGGCCCCAAGGGGGGGAGGACAGGGGACGTGCGTTAATGCTCAGCCACAGGACCTTGCCCGACACCCCAGTGCTCAAGGTGAAGACAGCAGAGGGTGGAAAGCTGGGCTGCACCTCCCATGGTGTTCGGGTCAGCCACAGTGTGCCTGAGGGAGTGCGGCGCACGGAAGGGTCTGTGGCCTCAGGATGTCTTGGTCGCTTTGCATTAGGGCTTTCTTTCCGTGGGTGGTGAGAGTGGGGATGGCCTGTGGTCACCTTTCTGCTATGAGACAGTCTGGCATAGTGGTGGAAATGAGGAGTTCTGACGTCAGAGCTGAATTTCTCTCTTTCCCACTATATGTGCGGGCTGTGTCACCTCGGGCACACGGAATGGCCTCTCCAAGCATGAGTCACCGTATCTGGAAAGAGGGACGCAGATACCTACCTCAGTGCCATGAGAATCACATGCGATAATTGCGTAGGGCATTTGGCATAGCGCCTCGCCCCCTGGGAAGCACGCAATCCACAGTAAGAGTTTTGGCGATGATGTTTTGGGCCGGGGTAACTCCGCAGCTGTTGGAGAGACCGGCCTGGTGCTGGTGTAGAGCTCCACCTCATCAAAGGGCGAGCTTCACAAAGAAATGGGGATTCAGTGGCTGGCCAATTCAAAGAAGCCACAAAACAAATTCCTGGGGTGCAGCCAAGAGGGAATGTGGGAGGAGTGAAGCCAGGGTCTCAGAGTCTGGTGTTTGGGGGGCCTTGGGGCCGAACAAAAAAGTGCCTACTTGGAACTTGGAACCTTTTTATTACGAAGTGGTTTTCCATCTTGTGAATATACGCCACAGACATTTCAGTCACTGTGAAATGGACACATAGCAGTTACCTCATATGGCTCTTGTGAATAAAACTGTCATGAGTGTGCTCCTTTTTGGACACGTTTTCATTTCTCTTGGATAACTATCTCCTGGTATTTCGTTGTGGTTTTATTTGGCATTTCCCTGACATCTAATGATGTTGAACACCTTTTCATGTGCTCATTTTGCATCCATGTATCTGCCTTTGTGAAGTGTCTGTTCAAGTCCCTTGCCCATTTAAAAAATATGTATGTATTTTTAATGTTTATTTTTGAGAGAGAGAGAGAGAGCGTGTGAGCAGGGGAAGGGCAGAGAGAGAAGGCGAGAGAATCCCAAGCAGGCTCTACACTGCCAGTGCAGAGCCCGACGTGGGGCTTGACCCCACAAACCGGGAGATCATGACCTGAGCTGAAATCAAGAGTTGGATGCTCAGCCGACTGAACCATCCAAGTGCCCCCATCGCCCATTTTTAACAGGGTTGTTCATCTTTCAATGTTGACTGTAGGAGCTCTTTGTATATTCTGGATATAAGTCCTTTGTCAGATGTAAATCTTTTTTTTGTCTGGATTACCTTTTATTTTCTTAAAGGAGTCTCTGAAGAACAGAAGTTTATATATAGAGAGAGTTTGATGTATCTTTTCTTCAGATTTTCTATTTCATTGTGTCAATTGGGTAAGATAAGTTTGTCAAAGGAATTTCCCCTTTTTAACTAAGCTGTCAAATTCATTGGCATAAAGGTGTTCCTAATATTACCTTAGTATACTTTCGGTGCCTGTGAGATCTGTATGCAAATCATGGCATTGGTAATTTGTGCTATTTCTCGATCAATCTACGAGTGGGAACTGCCCCACACAGTTACTGATAATTGGGGTTACTTCAGGGTCCCCTTTTTGTTCTTTTAGCCTGCTGACACCTGTGTGATCAATCCTCTGTATGAAATCCCCTCTGCTGGAAATATCTAGTATGATTTGGGCCTTGCTGACTGGACTCTGATTGTCATACATGGTTTATACCAGCATTTCTTAAAGTGCATTTCAAAAAACATTAGTGCTATGTTTTTTAGTCCTTCATTAGTCCATGAAATGCTCATGGGTCCTCTGGTCCAATGAGTTTAGAATATTCTGCAAACTAGATTTTCCCTATTGAAGATTCTCCATCCACATTATCATATTAAAGGCTAGGGTAGTTTATTGCACAGCAAATATTTACTCCTCCCACATTCATGGGGGAAGTATGGTTCCCTGACCCACTGATGTTAGGTTTGACCATGCAACTTGCTTTGGCCAATAGAACATGCATGGAAGTGACTGGGTGGCAGTTCCTAGTGCAAACTTTAAGAGGTTTTGTATGTTTCTACTTGCTCCTCTGGGATCTTTTGACCTCTTGCATGAGAAGAATGTGCCCCAGATAATCTCTCTAGCCTGCTTCAGAGACAAGTGGAATGAACCTGAACTCAACACCTGACCTTGGGCAGAACTGCCCTGTCAGGCCTATAAACTTTTACACAAGAAATTAATGCGGCTGTGTGCCACTGCGATTTTGTGGCTGGTAAGCAGCAAAAGCTGACTAATGCAGGTGTTCTAAACACTAGCGGTTTTGTTTTGTTTTGATATTTATTTATTTTTGAGACAGAGAGAGACAGAGTGCTAGTGGGGGAGGGGCAGAGAGAGAGGGAGACACAGAATCCGAAACAGGCTCCAGGCTCTGAGCTCTCAGCACAGAGCCTGATGAAGGGCTCAAACCCATGAACTGTGAAACCATGACCTGAGCCGAAGTCAGGTGCTTAACCAACTGAGCCACCCAGGTGCCCCACTAATGTGGGTGTTCTAAAGAGCCCTGCAATGAACATATTTGGTATTTTCGGCTTTTCATTTTCCCAAACTTATTTTTTTTTTAATGTTTAATTCATTTATTTTGAGAGAGAGAGAGCAGTAGAGGGGCAGAGACAGAGAGAAAGAATCCTAAGCAGGCTCCATGCTGTCGGCATTGACAAGAGCCCAGTGTGGGACTCGATCTCATGAACTGTGAGATGATGACCTGAGCTGAAGCCAAGAGTTGTACGCTTAACTGACTGAGCCACCCAGCACGCCTTCCCAAACTTATTTGATCACAGAACCTCCTTTTGGTCCATAGAAAGAACTCTGGGAAGTAGTGTTATGCACAAAACACTTTGTAGTGATTATACTCTAAAACAAAATTATTAGAATTTAATTTTGAGGGTCACCTGGGTGGCTCCGTCAGTTAAGTGTCTAACTTCGGCTCAGGTCACGATCTCACGGTTCACGGGTATGAGCCCCGCGTCGGGCTCTGTGCTGACAGCTCAGAGCCTGGAGCCTGCTTCAGATTCTGTGTCTCCCTCTCTCTCTGTCTCTCCCCTGCTCGCACTCTGTCTCTCTCTCTCTTTCTCTCAAAAATAAATAAAACATTAAAAAATTTTTGAAAAGAGGCGGTTTTTTTTGCAATATGATTTGTTACCTAATCAATAAGGTCATTCATTTTTCGCATTTCTGGGAAGTATACCAAAAAGGCTTCCTAAGATTTATATTATTAGGGGTGCCTGGGTGACTCAGTCGGTTAAGCATCTGACTCTTGGTTTTGGCTCAGGTCATGATCTCACAGTTTCGTGAGTTTGAGCCCCACATTGGGCTCTGTGCTCTCCCTCTCTCTCTGCCCCTCCCCCATTCATGCTCTGTCTCTCTCTGTCCCAAAAATAAATAAACGTTGAAAAAAAAATAATAAACTTAAAGTAAAAAAAAAAAAAGATTTATCATATTGTTAATTACACCTACTACTTTTTCCCTTGAGATACCAGCTTAATCTGATATTCTCAGAAAGATACTTTTTGAGGGAAAAGTGAAATATTAATTTCAACATGTATTTGCTTCTCTCTACACACACACACACGTACACAATTATAGCTTTAATCTTACTTTAAATATTTTTCCAACAAAACCTTGAAACTGCTATTAGCTCATTCATTTTATGGGAAATTTACCCTATATAACCTAAGTGGCAATATCAGTTCTTGTTGTCATCCCTACCAGCCAAATTAGACTTCATTTCTGTTAAAAAGAGACTGGCTTTAAATATATATACGTATGATAATATAGAAATGATAACATGCATTCCTGGGACATACTTGAGTTGTAACTCGAGGACTAACAGATAAGGCACAGAGCCTTGCCGTGAATTTGACACTTGAATGAAATAATACGCCTTCACATTTCTTATCAACTCTCTTCTTATCAACACTTTGCCCACAGGGACTTTCCTTCAGGGAAGGCAACAGTCTGAGATTGAAGAGACTGTGGGTATTAAATGAATAGTGTTATCACTTCAACTGCCTCACTTTATGAGACGTCGGAAGGAAGAACTTCCCAACACAGGCCAATCTTGCTTCTGCTACCATACTTCGTTCTTGACGAAATTATGTGTAGTACAATGACAGACGTGAATCCCTCCAGTGGGGTTTTGGTGCCCCGATACCGAGGTTTCTGTCCCTTTGTCTAGTGCCTATGGGTTTTTCCAGCCCAGAGCAACATCCCACCATACAATTAAGATGTGTTAGACTAACACGTGTATTTCTTCTGCAAAATGGGAGAGAGGCAACTTGAAAGGGGAGGTGGGGAGGAAGGACTGGCGCAGTCACAGCTGCAGGGCAGATGGGTTTCAGGAAAGAGTACACATTGACTCTGGGAACAAATTCTTTAAAACTGCGTGTGCCGAGGGGTCCCTGTGAAATCTTCTTGTACGCCTAGGGGAATGCATACTCCCGACAGAAATGTGATATGATTAAAGCACAATCACGTCTTAAAATTTCTCAAGTTGAGGAGCTGTTCTTCTCACGTTTCTTCACCAAAACATTACAATTTTACTTTAAAAAAAGAGAGGCATCTCTAAGTTTTGTTTCTTTAAAGATAATTTATTGTTAAATGAAGAAGTCACAAAGCAAAATGGAATGGGACAGATGTCAAGATAAATTGAAAAAGTAGTTTTTGTCAAATGCTCTTCTGGATCTCCTAAGGTTAGAAACAGGAAAAGAGTTGAATGAAAAGGTAATCGTTCTTTTTAACAGGTCTGAATTTGAAAAGAAAACAACTTTTGTCCGAAAATACAAATCCGCTTTATTACATGAAAGCTATAAGTTAAGAGACTGAGAAAAAAGACTTTTTTTTTTTTTAAGTAGGCTCCACGCCCAACGTGGGGCTCAAATTCACGACCCTGAGATCAAGAGTCGCGTGCTCTTCCTACTGAGCGAGCCAGGTGCCCCAAAGACTTTTTACTTAATAAGTAAACTGTATCTCTCAGATATGCTTAGGAATGTTTGGTTTTAATGAGCAAGTTTTAGAAATCATTGCTTCCACCTTGTAAACTCACACAAATCCACCAAAGATCAACGTCATTTATTCACCAAAGTGTCCCATCACATCTTCATATGCTTCCTTTCTTGCAACTTGCAGAAAGCAGGTATGAAGAAAAAGAGAAGGTGAGAAAGATCTACAGTTGGTTCCCTAGTGAATAACTTAAAACCTGCTTTTCCATTTGTATTACACATTCACAATCGATCCCTTCTACTTACTTTATTGATACATTTCAGATTCTCTCCACACCTAGAATGATTTTCCCGAACTTAACCCAACCCCCAAAACAAACAAGTCTCGTATGGACATCTCAAAGCGCGGCTGTGCTCAAAGGCTATGTTCTCCCACATGTCTCTCCTGCCATGCTGTCCACAGTACTGTTCTGAGTTCATTCAAGTGTCCCCACTGGGCCAGAGCAAAGCCTTGGGAATTCTCTTAACATAACTTAAAAATTACATTTACCACTTGTCTTCAATGATAAGATTATGAAATCAGAGAGGAAAATTCGTGTTTGTCAAGAAATGCCAGGTAATTTTCCAGAAGCAGACAGTACTTGTTACTCTGCATGACGGAGCAGGGTGTGGAATCCCAGGGGGCCCCTTTACGGGTTCCAGCTCAACTTCGCTACGGCACACTCAGGACCATGGACCCGACCACGGGTTCCACCGAGAGATGCGTCCAAACAGGGGCACGACAGACTAAACATTGTTAAAGCTGAAGAGGACACCGGACAGATTGTCTCGAGGGGCTTCTGATAACGTTAAAGGAGAGTGATTATCAGCACACCTGCTCTCCTCAGAACAAAGGTCCCTGCTGTGGCTCCAGGGTACTTACAGAGTTGTCAATTTCGCTCTCAGGACACACAGAAACCATCCACAGAAACCCAAAGATACAGTGGGAATCCGGATTTACGATACCCTATAACCCTCGAGCACATGAGAGAACGTGGTTGTATTCAAAGGAAATATCCGTGGAATGTTCTTTCCAATAATGGAAGAGAAAAAGCCATCTGCCACCTTCTTCACTCAAAAACCTCAGGGAGAGGCAGGAAGAAGTACACGCTGGGGCAGGGAGGAGGCAGGATGGGCAGGGAGCCGAAGCCAGAGACAGCCTGGCCCACCGCACCCTCCGGCCCATCGGCCATTTCTGCTTCTGAGGCCAGTTCAGCCGAATTCACGAAGTGTCTTCCGTCCGCACCTAATGCCCTGATTGTCACTTACACTAAAATAAGCACTTTCGAGAAATATGTACCATCGCGACAGTGCCCGGGTTTTGGAGTTTGACTTGTGACATTAACCCCTATCCTGAAGTCACCCTTCCTTCACCCGGAGGGGGTTGGAGTGATTTTCTTGCTTTTGGGCTTAGACCTAAGGCACTGGTGGAATTCTCTGCAGTGTGGACGCCGTCAGTCAAAGTCTGAAAAGCAGTTGACCCAGGATCCCTGGAGAGAGGACAACCATCCTGATGAAGCAGATTACCAGAAACATCTACCTCTGTCCCCTCCCAGACAGCGGCAAGTCCTAGGTGTGGCCGTCCATTCCACTGTGAGCAAAACTCCCTCGTGGAATCCCCAAAAGTAGTTTCCCTAAGCATTCTTTAAAAATGCTGTTTCTCTCAAAAGGGCCCTCTGCTATGTTTTGCCTTATGAAAAAATAGGAAAGTATTTGGAAACCCCAAAATACATATCAGGAGAGTTACACAAGCCTGTGGACACATTACCAGATGCCAAGGGTTCAAGGCGCTTTGCCAGAGCCCAAGCTTGGAACTAATGGGTGGAAGGAATAAGAACAAAGCCGTTGCTCTCAAATTGGCCAGTTTGACCTGACTCTCCTGAAGAGGTGAGAACAGGGTGAAACTTTCTTTCTTTCTTTCTTTCTTTCTTTCTTTCTTTCTTTCTTTCTTTCTTTCTTTCTTTTAAGGCAACTTATATTGTGGTTTGGGGTTTTTTGATATCATGAAAAAGATTTCGAGAATTCCGAGAGTTTTGGTGAACAGGAAATACAAATGGAAATGGAAAAAAAAATACGGCATGAAGCTCGGCTCTCCACAGATTGAACCCATATGGATGTCACAGCTCACTGAATTAGCACCGCTTTCAGGGAAGACACCTCAGGCTGAAATGTCTCCAAACTCACTTTTTCCGTCCCAGAGACTTTCTCCACGGTCTTCCTCAGGCCAGCTGACCAATAGAAGAGCTCGCTCCTCCCTCCCTATTTCAAACTGGGGCCGTTTTCCTTTTGCTTCAGTTGGCTTCCTGTTTTCTCATCAGATTGAGACTTTGGGGAAACCAGGCAGCAGCAAACTAACAATATACTCCTTTTGAAAAAAATTTGACCATTTGTATAAACCAAATTCTCTCAATGGTTCTAATACGATGCCGTGACATTTTTTTCCTTCCCCGGGCTGGGCTTAGAGGTGTCTCTAGGTCAGACTCCTCTGGGGCACGAGCCACGAGCCACACTCGAGGGCAAGGGAGGAGCTGGTCCAACCCCACCCAGGCTTGAGTCAGCACTCGTCCGAGAGGCAATCACTGCCCAGGAGCTCTGTGGCTTCGAGCTCCACGCTGGACAGGAATCTCCTCAGTGTCTTGCGGCAGTTGTAATCCAGAGTGGTGGTGTAGACGGTCTTGGGGTACTTGGGGTAGACGATGGTGGTGCTGAGGAAGCGGGTGGGCTTGTGGCGGGGTTCGAAGCGCACCTCGGCCTTATAGTTGCGCCACGTGCAGTTGGGGATGCAGGTGACTGTCTGGCTGCAGGAGGTCACTGCCAGGCCCAGGGGCAGGTGGACATCGTCAATGAAGTGCCTCTCTGAGTCGTACTTGACCGAGGAAGTGTACCTGGGAGGGAGATATAAGGCAGCACGAAGCCGTTCCCCTTGAGCTTGGGGCTCAGGGGTCCCTACCGTGACCTTGATCCTCTCGTGTGGTGCAAACCTTGAGATGTGGCTACTCTGGTCAGAAGCAGCAAGGAGCTGAAGCACTTACTGTGTGGTACAGTTCTAAGCACTTCACTTCCAGGATCTAATTTAACTGAACCAACTACCCTGGGAGAGAAAACGGAGGTGCAGAGGTCAAGGTCACAGTGGGAGTGAGTAGTGGGGCTGGGGTTTACATGCAGGTGTGCAAGATCCCAAAGTTTACCCTGCACGCACTATTTCCCTTTGCGGGCCGCAGCCCCTAGAGTCCAAGAGTTTTGGTGAATTTAAGCTAGGAGAGCCTGGTCACCTTACTTCCCCAAGCCTTGGTTCCTCTTTCTGCAAAAGGTGCCCAATAAGAACGGGGCAGAGTATTAACACGCAGCAAGTGCTGTTGGTGGTATAACAAGGTGGATTCTACCTTTACTAGGGGTGAATGGTTTGTATTCTCTGTCCCCTGAAGTCACCATCAGCTTGCTTGCTTGCTTTATTCCTTCCTTCCTTCCTTTCTTTTTTTTAATGTAAGCTTTATGCCCAACGAGGGGCTTGAACTCACAACCCTGAGATCAAGAGTCACACGCTCTACCGACTGAGCCAGCCAGGCACGCCCACCATCAGTTCTTTAATGAGAGGATGTCGGAACCCAGGAATCCTGAATGTTGGTTATGGAAGTTCAGTGATACCAAGTACTTGTACTTGGTCCAAACTTGGCCTTCGGTTTGGAGACCCCCTCAAACCAGAGACTCCGATATCTGACCTTATCAATCAAAGCCAATTACAGTCTTGCTTTCTATAAAATAAATTAACATCCATATTCTACTTTTTTTTTTTTTTAAGTCCTTCTTTGGTAACTTGGAACCTACCTTTTTTTTCTTTTCTTTTTTTTTTCTTAAATGTAAGCAAAGCATTAGTTCATTTTACTGAGTAATTATGGCAGCTTCATAGATCTTGAAATAAGAATGAGCATCACACAGCATTACCCACACCAGTGCCCCCTACCCACCGGTCAGGGGGTAAGAATTAGCATTCTTTTCGATGGAGAGGGTGAAAACACGTATTCTCCTTAGGCAAGTAGGTTAGAGGCTGGTGGAAGCTAATGTCATGAAGTCATGTCCTCATTTTGTTCAAAATACAAACTCCCCAGGAATAAAGGACTGACCCGCTCACCTCCCAACTGGTGAGCCACCTTTGTTCCCCATAAAAGGGCCCTTTGTACTAAGGGAACTGAGACTCCAGCAAAAAACCCACCAGCTACCAAAAGTAAAATTCCTTTCTCTGAAAAGACAGATCTTTAACAGAGGCTCTCAGTGAATCTCTGCCCCCAGGTAATCCTGGATGAGATAAATTCCCAAAGGAAGAATGGTACTTTCAGATTGCAAGTGAAATTGTAATTGGAGACAAGGTTATTGCACCTTGAGGCAGGGGTGGGGAATGGGGGTGGGGGGAGCAGCTTCTGAAAGGGGAATTATTTTATTACAAAATTGTAAATATCTGATGGTCATGATACACAAAGTGCAAAAAGCAAGGGGCGGACTTTATGTATAACACGATCTTGTTTTTATTTTAAGAGCTGTGTCTATGTATTTAATTGGTGAGAATACACAAAGAAATCCGAAATGGTACCCAATAAACTATGAAAAGTCTTTGGCACACTTTTGTGGTTAACTCATTTTTTTTTTTTTTTTTTTAAATAACAAGCATTACTTTCTGGACCAAAACATGAAAAGTGACAAAATCCAATCAGACCAGGGCCTGCTGTATTTACCTTACTTCTGTCGGTGGTAAGGGGTCAAACTCCACTCCTTCGCCAAAGGACAGGGGGCAGAGCCTTGGCGAGCAGGCGAAGGCCAGGGGGCTGGGGACAGACGCTGGATTCTGTGAGGATGGAGAAGGCAGTTAGACCACAGGCCAGTCTGACGCATCCCCCACAGAGGTCCTGGCTCTGAGCTTCCTCCTGATGGACCCGACTGTGATCTGTGTCCTCCTCCTGGCAACGATGCCGGAGAAGGGCTGCCCCACAGCACGGGAAGAGCTCTGCATGGGGAGCCAGGAAATCTGGGTCACATCCCATGCCCTGTCACTTTATCTGCACACCAAGGGGATGCCCCTTTCCATCACTGAGGTTTTGTGAAAGGCTGAGGAGCTCAGTGTCACAACCTTGGTGAGACCCTGGGGCTGCTGCGTCATCGCACGGCAAGGCGATGAGAAAACCTCGATGAACTGGGGCCTCACTAACCAGAACCCTCAATTACGTGTACCCCAACGCTGTCATTGTCTCAGCAATACTTCAGAAAAGGCCAAAACAAAACTAAACTCTACCAGGAATTTTTTCACACTGGAAGATTCCAACTTCCCCGCCGCCTTCTCTGCCTCTGGGACTGCTAGATTTACACCCAACGAAGATGCAGAGATCCATAAACTCACTGGTAAGATGAACACCCCAAAGGTCTCGACCCCACCTTTCACCATTCAGAAACCAGAGCACGGCATTCCTGGAGGTTAACGGGCTTCTAGCCTGCACCAAGCCCCGAACTTTGATTCATCAAGTAGCCTGAGTAAGGGGGACAGTCCCGTCCTAGACACGGGGGCTACTTTTCACCCGATTTGACTGGAATTGGGCTTCTGTGTTAAGTGTTCACGGGAAGCAGCCTTTTGGAGTCCCGGGTTTACAAGCGATCTGTCATTTTCTCTGCCTAATTTGAGAGTAGAAGCCACACTCCGGCCAGGATGTGGAGGTGGCGGCCCGGCCCCCACATCTTCCAGGATGGAGAAGGAAGCAGACATTTTTAGAAGGTAGGCTCTAAGACGGTTATCATGTTACCCAGGCAGAGTGTCAAGTGAGGGTGTAGGGTGGAAACACCAAAGTCAAAGGGGACCATGGTAGGTGAGGGAGGGGCAAAGGGTCCAGCTCCTGAACTGGGGTGGAGAGCTTAAGAAGCCTTGGCTGGGGGAGGGGCTGTGGTTGGGAACTAAGGTCCGTGGGCGAGGGGGGGGAGGGGCAGGGGAAGGTGTGGGCATTGGCTGCTGCAGAGCTGCGGAAACAGCCCCCAAGTGGTGGCAGGGAGGCCTACTCTGTCCCCAGCTCTCCTCAACCCAGGGAGCGCCTTCAGGCAGTGCTGAGGGCGGCAGGACGCAGGATGACGGGGAGTGGAGGTGTTCAACTCTTAACACTCACACTGCAGCCAGGAATCCACACAAGCACTCAGTTCTCTTGCCCCTGCCTTGCCTTCTCAGCTGCCTCACCCTGCCCACTCAACAGACACTCCCTGAGCACACCCCTTGGCCCAGGTCCAGGCTGGGGACGGTGCACGCAGCAGGAGTTCCAACAGACGCTTGAACAAGGTGCCGCCAGGGAACGGGGACCACGCCACTGATTTGGCCTGGCTCAGGGAAGCATCGAGGAAGGCTTCCCAGAGGAGGTGACAAGTTGAGCTTGAAGGGCCAGCAGAGCTCTGATAGGTCAAAAAGGCAGCTGGGTGTTGGGGGAGGTTGGAGGGGATGGGCTCGGAGGGAAAAAACATGCCAGGTAGAGGGAGCAGCATCGGAGGCACCAATGCATGTATCTGCCTAAGGTCAGGGGTATGCCGGACAGCAAGGGTTCTGAAGGCCAAGTTGAAGCAAGTGCTGCCTTCCAACGGAAATGAGAGAGTACACGGAGGTCTCTGAGACAGGGTCAGTGGGGCAAGAATTCCACGCCCATGAAAGTGCATAGGTCTTTAAGGAACAGCAGGAGCCACTGACAACTCCACCCCCCCCCCCCACCCGGGAGAGGCTGTAAATACCCATCCCCAAGGGGAAGGGAGGGGGGCTGAGAGCCCCACTTTGGGCCTTGGCTCTAGGCAGGATGTGGCTTCCCATGAGCTCTAGGGAAAGGCAATAAACACCACCTGAGTGATTCCTGAGGCAAAAAAGTCTAAGTGTTTTTTCTTTAAATACAAATTTTGAAATAAAAGAAAAGAACTCCTTTTTGAAAGTTTCCTCCCACCCATCTAGAGTCAGACAGAGGTTGGGTGACAGGACAAGGTGGGGGAGGGGACACCAGGAGGCCAGAAGCTCATGGGGTAACTTTTCTCAAAGGCTGTCTTCCACGCCACTGACATGGTCCCCAAAGGCTGCCCGCCCCCTTGCTCCCTGAATCAGGGAGCTGAAGCACACCCTTCTCCCCCAAGACCAGCCAGGAGGAGCCAGGCCCTCGGGAGGCGCCCCCCGGTAGGGGCAAAGCCGGGTGGGGGCGGGTGGCGGAGGTGCCAGGCCCGCAGTACGGAGGAGGCTGGGGTTCCTTCTCCGTGTCCCGGGCCCCTCTCCGGCCGGACCCGGGCGGGAATGTGGCCGAGTTGTAGACTCGCAGTCCCGGGGGCCGCCACCCCGAAGAGAGGAGGCGGCGGCGCGCCTCTCCCGGGGCTCCCGCGCCTCCCAGGCGATGACAATTTTCCAGCCACCGGCTCCAGCTGGCCAGGCTCTCGCCGCGCTCCCGCCCCGGGCTCCCGGCGATGGCCACGCCGTCCCGACGGGCGGGTGGCGGCGCCGACAGCGCGCCCCGAGCGGGCCGGCGGGGCTGGCCGATGGCCCCTCGGGAACCGGCTGCGGGTGGGATGGGGAGGGAAGGGGCCGGAGCGGAGCCACTCACCGGGGCTGCTGGGGTCGCCACCGCGTCGGGCTCCAGGGTCCCGGGTGCCGGCGCGCGCTCCCCGCCGCTGCCACCGCCCCCGGCCGCCGCGAGCCCCCAGTGGCTGGGGCTGGGGCTGGGGGGCAGCCCCGAGTCCGGACTGTCCAGGACGCCGTCGCCCTTCTTCTTCGTGTCCACGAGCTCGGGCACATCCTGCAGGCTCAGCCGGCCCACCATGGCTGTGAGCGCGCCGGGGCCGGGGGCCGCGGGCGAGCGAGGGGCGCGAGGAGCTCACACGCGGGCCGGGGCCGCTGCCCGCCCGGCCGCCCTCCTTGCCGGCTGCCCGTGCGCCGTCCGGGTCTCGCCGGCAGCCGCGCTCCGGGCCCCGCCCTCCGCCCCGCCCCGCCCCGCCCGGCGCGCGGGGCCCGACCCGCACTGGCCCAGCTGCGAGCCTCGGCGCCAGGGGCCGCTGCGCTCCCGCCTTGCGTCGCCCGCGCGGCGCTCCGCACCGCAGCCCGGCCCGCCCGCAGCTGCCGATCCGGGCGTGCCGGCAGCGCCGGGCGGGCCTCGCAGCGGGAGGAAAGGCGCCCCGGCCCCGACCGGCCCCGCGCCCCGCTACAGGTGCTGGAGCCTGCTCGCCCCAGGCTCCCGATGGCGCCTTGTTCCCTGGCCTTGGCCCCGCAGAGCCCGGCGGGCGCTAGTCCTGGCGGTCGGGGGAGCCAGAGTTGAGCCCCGGCCTGTAGAGAGGCCTGGGGAGCCGGCCGAACCCAGCGAGCAAACAACTGGAAATTATTAATAGTTAATGCTCTTCGTATGGCTCCAGCCGCCTCTTGGCTCAGCAGGGCGGGCTCTCAGTGTGTCTCTGGCTCTCATTTCTGCCCCGGAGGGAAAGAGGACCTACTCCGAGTATCCTCAGGAGATTCGGGGGGTGGGGAAACCCCACCCCCTGGCCTGGCTGCTCTGCTGAACAGGCTGTGACCACACCAGACAGGGAAATTCTGCAGTGGGCGCGAACCGGAACCTTGAAGGACTTGGACAAGCTCAGCAGGCTGCCCACGGGCTGTCCGGGGGGCTGGGGCTCTCCGGTGGGGGCCACAGCTTCTCATTCATGGCAGTTCCTTTCTAAAAACCAGATTGGGGGATTGCTCCCTCCTTTGGCTTGACAGAGAGGCCCTGAGTGGGAACTCGTTTCAATAGCTGTCAGCTGTAGCTATTCTCAAATCTAGTGCTTTTGCTCAGAGACCTCCGTGATTTATCAGTTACGTATTGGAAGCTCTCACCCCCACCAGCCCCCCTACCCTGGGAGTTTCTGATGGGTGTTTAGCTCAGGGCCTCAAGCAGGAGGTGTGCCTAGACCTAGCTGGCAGGTGCCAGCTCTGGGGGGAGGTGTGTCCTGGCCGGAGGAGAGGCGAGCTCTGTGCATGCTCCACGATGGCAGCCAGTCCGCATCCTGGCAAAAACAAAGGATACTTGTCCTGCCTGGGACCTGTTAAAGTCAGAATCTAAAGTGAGTAGATGTTAGAGGTCTGCTGGCAAACTTTAGCCCTCCTACCCTCCTTACCTCATCATGTTCAGGTAACAGAAAAGGGGCTTGACTCGGTCCAAGTCACATAGCTGGTACAAGGCACCTTGTCTTGGATGGTCCCCAAGGTTTCGTCACTGGAAAAGAAACCTGGCAGGTGCCTCTGTACTGGGAAGTCATTCTTTCATTTAGGGCCTGTGGGAATAGATTACAAAGTCAACGGAGCACAGTGTTAGCTCAACGATGGACTGTTAGCAATGGGCCTTGCGAGATGGGCCAAGTATGTGGCTATGTTGATCCCACCATGTGCACACCCCAGACTGCCCTGCCTCAAGTGGGGCATCCCAAAAGGGTTGGCAGTGCCTCTTGGGGTTGTGGCAAGCATGGGGTGTTGGCAGTAGGAGGACTCAGCGCCCTGGAGGGAACTCACCCCCCAGCATTCCCAGGTAGATCCTAAGAACTCTTCCCTAATCCTGGTCAGGTTAGGAAAGGTGTCCAGGAAGATGGCAGTTGCTCCAAGGAGGTGATGGCCTTCAAGGTCATCGGCCAGGAAGAGGTGGAGTGTGAGACTGTGGAACGTTGGCATGTTAGGCCAGTGCCCCAGCTCTCTCCATCAAAGTGTGGTCTGTTGTGGGGAGCTTGGGAGGGGTCTCCACCTGCACCTGCTAAAACCCGGGAGCCCAGCACTGCCACCCTCTGAGGGAAATTCTGAAGCATTTGGATTATCCACATTCTGACAGAAGATCCACAGAGACATCAAAGCTGCCAAAGTGAGCCAGGGGATCCGAACCTCCTGGCTTTGTGGGAGCCAGGCAGATCAGAGTGATGCCTTTGAGGCACCCCTTCCTCCTTGGCTCCAGGGTCATCAAGCAGCTGGCCCAGGATTTCACATATCCTCTTGGCCATCAAAGTGGACCCAAGAAGCATCCACACACTGACCTCCATCCTGCCAAAGTTTTGTCTGATCCCCAAGAACAGGTCCTCAAATCTACAGTGGATATCAGGAACTCTTCAAGCAGAGCTCAGTCAGGGCTTTCTGAATCCAGAGGATATCCTTGGCCCTCACCCAGGACAACTACCAAGGAGTTCCCAAAGCCTAAGCTGTTGGCCCACCACGGCCTCCTTCCCCACAGAGGAACCCAGCATCGACACACACAAGAAACTGGAGGGGCTTGAAGAGGTATCCAGCTCCGGGTCTGGACACTGATGGAGAAGTAGAGTTGGAGACCAGGGTCCCAGACAGACTCCTGTGAAACAGGTGCACCCTCTCCCAATAAGCTGCACCAAACTCTGACCCTCCATTGGCTCCCAGCCAATCAAAAGACAAAGAGGAAGGACCCAAGGTTTGTACACTCTTGCTAGACTGTCCTTGAAGAGCTTCAAGGTAAGTCCGAGCTGACTGGAAGCCACATGGGGACCAAGGAGAGGGTGGGGAACATCCTGCCTGCACAGGCATCTCCATCGACTCATGGCATTCCTGATGGAGATGAGCAGAGGTTTTCTTACAACAGAAATTATCCAACTTCAACCTGACCACGTGTCCTTCTGGGTGGGAGAGCAGGGGGACTTCCTTTGTAACTCAAAGGGAGCCATGTAGCTCAGACTGGAAATCAGTTGTATTTCCTCAGCCCTGAGCAATGAGTTCATGCTGTAAATGTACTGTGGTCCTTTGGAAGATCCCCACTTCCCTGGGCTCATCATTGTCCTACATCTTATTCCAGATTGCTTTCCACGGGATGTTTCTTTAAAAAATCTCTAACCAAACCTTGGGAGGGATGATGGATTCCACCTTTGCCCCCTCCCGGTCCAGCTTTGAGGCCTTCTTCTGAGGCATAGCAGGGGCACACCTAGAAATCAGGGGGGTAGCTACACGAAACAAAACAAGACCATGGAGCCTGCTTAAGAGTGGACTCTTCTCAAAGCTGTCTTTTCAGAGCGTGCCAGGGCCATTGTCCCCCTGCCTGGTTCACAGAGACCGGTGTCCTCAGAGGACTTGGCTTCTGGCCTGGGGCCTTTCTCAGCAGGGTCTGAGGAACAATGATGCCAGTCCTGCATTCTCCCTTTTTCTGCACTAAATTAAGCTGATGGCTGAATGGAGTTGAATCAGACAAGAACAGGGCAGGACCCCCACAACTGCTGCTGTTTATTGTTTTGGAACAGCCTGTCTTCGGTAAACCCGGCCAGCCAGAGGATTAAAAACAGCGACGGCTCCAGCATGCTGGCCTGTGCCCCGTGCCCCGTGCCACCTTGCAGTCCCAGCGCATTGGGCCCTGGAGTTCTGGAATTCACAGAGCCGCGGATTTGCCTTAGTGTTGAATCAGGTCCCCCCTTTCCTTCACATGCACCTGTATCAACCAAAATGCTTTTTTTTAAATTAAACTTTATTTCCATAAGTATTTTGGGATTAAGATTAGAGTTTTCAAAGAACATTGAAAGGGACCTGCCATATTCAATAAAAAAAAAAAAAAGGAACTGAATAAAAAGATATACTCACAGGAGTGTGTGCACAGGCACTGGTGAGGATGGTTTATAACCCTGAGCCCTGACACTCACAAAGGTGATGTGAGCCACATAGAGCCAAGGGACACCCAAGTTCTGGCTTAGCAATTTCAGGTTGAAGTGGGCCTGAGGGAACAGGTCAGTTCCTCTTCTGTTTTTTTTTTTTTTTTTTAAATGTCTTTTTAAATGTTTATTCTTGAGAGAGAGAGACAGAGACAGAGACAGAGACAGAGCTAGAGCAGGAGACGGGCAGAGAGAGACACACACACACAGAATCTGAAGCAGAATCCAGGCTGAGCTGTCAGCACAGAGCCAGACATGGGCTCAAACTAACGGACTGTGAGATCATGACCTGAGCTGAATTGGATGCTTAACCGCCTGAGCCACCCAGGCGCCCCCCCACCCCCACCCCCCGGCTCAGCTCCTTTTGTGACCTTTCAACTGGGAGACCACCTGGTCAGGTGGGAAGACACCTGGTCCAGCACAGCTGGCGACACTAACCTAGAAACTGCATGCAGCTTGGGATGGAGTCAGGCTGGTGTCCCCTGGGGGGAGAGCCCTGTGACCCCAAATACGACTCCGTCCTTGAGGGCTCCTGATTTGTAAGCTGAGAGCTGTGCTCCCAAATGCTCCCTAGTTACACAGAAAAGGGCCGTGGCCTCTGCAAAATAAAACCCAGATGGGATTTTGCAGAGAGCTGGGGCACATGACCTCCTTGGACCTGCGTCAATACACTTGCACTCCTGGCTCCGTTCTGCGTATTCACACTGGACAGGACTTGCAGCCCAGAAAAAGAGCCCTTAGTTGAGCAATTGAAGTTAAGCCCCTTGGCTCCTTGGCTGAAAGGCATGATAGAAGGGTGTGCTGTCACTGTCCCTGGGCAACAGATGGCCGGTCCGCGCTGCCACGCTCCAAAGGCAGCCTCGAGACGCCATGGTGTTTCAGGACCACCCGGGGACGCCGGCCTGCCCGGGCTGTGTGGGAAGAGATGGTGAGTGGGAGCCCGTGGAGGCGGCCAGTTGGCTCCATAGTGATGGTCTGACCCATGGTGTCCTTCCTGGGAGCCAGGGCCCCTAAGTGCTTTCCTCTCCTCCCCCAAATTCAAAGCAGGATACACGCAGGCAGGAGGCGGCTGTGGTTTGCAGCTATGTACAACTGGAATCTCTTGATACTTGCTGAAGACATTTACGTGCCTTTGAAGAAATGTTTTTCAGTTTTGAGTCTTTACTGAAAATTAGCCAGGGGTGGGGGAAGGACTTGATGAGGGAAGAGAGGTCGTGAAGAAAGTGTTGTCTCCCGTTTTCCCAGGCCGTATCACTGGGGGGTAACTGGAATTTGACCTTGCACTTTTGCAGGATGACCCTAAGCACGGACAAGCATTTCTGGAAACTTCTGAAGGTGTCTCTCATGTGCTCATAAATAAATCTGGTCATACACATGGGATGCCTGCTATTAATTTCCCTTTTCCTGCCCCTACCGCCCCTGCTTCTGGTTCTGCTAAGTCATGTGACAGTGTCCCACCACGGCCCCCCAGCAGGCTGCCCTTGCGGAGACCACCATCAGCCATGCCGCTGCCCCTTACCAGGCGCTACCCGGAGCCCTGAGGGCCGCTGCTGCCAACACGGGCGGTGGGGGGAGGCTATATTTGTAGTGCGGTCCTGGAGCAGTGTGGCTTTCTTTATGCCTGCTTCCTGCCCTAGGACTCAAACTTGAACCCTGAAGGGCTAGGCCAAGAGGCAAATAGTAAAACAGACAAACAAAACCAAACCCCCCTTTGAATTCCAAATCTCCCTCCCATGAGTCAGGCCTGTCCTTCTGGCCCCTTCTCTTCGAGGCTCCGGGGTCCTGCACGGAAAGAGGTTGTCTGGACCTGGGGATGATGAAGATACTCAACTCTAGCCTCAGCTGGGGACCTCTGCTCCACCAGACAACCATCAAATATCACCCAAATCCCATCTCCACGTCCTGTTTTTGAAGACTGAAAACTGGACTCTGATATCCCAGGGAGATCAGCTGCCTTCCTTTACATCAAGGCTGTCTGTCTGCCTGGCAGGCTTTTCAGGCCAGAGCCACCAGGTAAAGGATCAGAGAAAGGGCCTTCTGGTGTTAGTGGGTGGTATTGGAAGCAGGAGTTTCTAGAATGCCAGATGCCATCACCTTCCACATCCCAAGACAGGCCTTCTGCAAAGGACACAATGCCTGCCTGTCCTGCTATACACTTGTAGTCAAAAGAGCAGTTAACACAAGCTCGGCTGGGCCTTCCATCCCACAAGGACAGTAAAAAATCTGGGTTCAGAGGTGCCTGGGTGGCTCAGTCGGTTGGGCGTCCGACTTCAGCTCAGGTCATGATCTCACGGTTTGTGGGTTCGAGCCCCATGTCGGGCTCTGTGCTGAGAGCTCGGAGCCTGGAGCCTGCTTCGGATTCTGTGTCTCCCTCTCTCTCTCTGCCCCTCCCCTGCTCATGTTCTGTCTCTGTCTCAAAAATAAATAAAACATTAAAAAAAATCTGGGTTCTGGGCTCCTCATTGAAATACTATTTACCAGCAATCTCCTGGCCTTGTTCCACCAGAATGCATTTCACTTCTACTCCCAAGGCTGGTAGCTCTTACCAAAATCCACTTGGGATTCATTTGAGTAAGCCTGCTCTCCCACAAGGCCCATTCATTCAACCAGCACCTACCAAGGGCTTATTCTGTGAGAGGCAGAGTGTGGGAGCACAGAGGGGGCTCCACCCGGCCTGGGGAGGAAGGGAGGCGAAGCTTGGGCAAAGATTTCCGGAGGAAGTAGCATGCGTGCTGATCTTAGCACACCAAGTATGAAACAGGCGGGCAAGGAAGGGGCGGGGAGAAGGCAGAAGGAACAACAGGTGAAGGCTGGGAGCTCTGATGGTCTTTGTTGATTACCGAGAAGTAGCCCCTAAAGCATCCTCTCTACCAAATGCTACCTGCTTCGTGGTCAACCTGGGGAGCTTTCTGGTGGCCACACCCAGGATAAACTGCCTAAACTGGGGATAAAGGGCATGTTGGAATCCAATCACGTTTCCTTGAGTTTGCCTAACAGTCTTGGACTAGATCTTGAGACCTCGTCGCAGAGCTTTGGCGGTCATCTTTCTCTTCTGCCTTAACCTCACTGGGTAGAGAGCACTGAGCGCTGCAGACCTGGCCAGGGTTCCAAGTTCAATCCCTACTGGAGTCAATTAGTTCCACTCCTGGACATGCATCCTGCAAAGGTGATCAAGGGAAGCAAAGGTTAGGGTGGCTGGCTTAGTCTAGACATGCTCTCGGCTGGAAATGCCATGTCAAGTACGCGGCCACAAGCTGTTAGTTTTCTTCTTCACTTGTAATGGGGATTGTTTTGTGACTATATACACTGGCAGACGAAAGGTTAATACTCTTTTAATTTTTTTAACTGGACTCAGTTTAGCTCCTATGCCCCGATTTTCTCTCAATGGAAAACTGTCTTGCTAACTCAGTGTAGTTTCTTATCTTCTGGAAATGACTAGTGGCTTTGGGTAATTAATATTCTTGTCTTTCTCTTTTGCCTGGGTGGCATCTGGAGGGGCTTATAGAACACCACGGCAGCAAGGATGGGGTGGCTGGGATGAGTGCCTGGTCCACGGTCATCTTCCTCTCTCTCTGGCCTCCACTAAAGTATAGCTTGTTTTGCTGGGCCCTGGAATGCTACCTTCTGCTTTCGATATCCATAAGCCACCTGTTCTGCATCACAGTTGCCCTAGCCTAAGGTATCTTCCAATGAGCTGGCCCTTTCACTACTTCTGGGAACTCAGGGGGCTTGGGAGCCGTCACCTCCCCATGATGGGAGTGTGAGGGACTCTGTGAGGTGCACCTCTGTCAGGCCTGTCTACATAATACCCTCACACACAGTTTCTCTTCCTTCGGGTGCCTTGTTGAACGCAGGGCTTCTCTATGGGGTCTGTGGTCTCCTAGGTTGATCACTGGAAGCCGGGTAATGGCTTCTGGATCAGGACTTCCCTCAAACTTATGGGGGGTCTTTTCCACCCCCAGAGGGCTCAGCCCAGAGTGGTGAGGTTCTGGATTTCTTTTCAGTGACCTTTAGCCTCTCTGCCTAGTCATATTCCCTCTAGTTTTTCCTTTCCTGACCGTCAAAATCCTCCTTTAAAATGGAAAAAGATACTTATGTCAAAATCCACTGTCCTGTGATGATGGCGTGGATTGTAAGCAAAGTTCTCCAGAATTTTGGCTCTTAAAATTTATTTTTTTAATGTTTATTTATTTAGAGAAAGAGAGAGAGAGAGAGAGAGAGAGAGAGAGAGAGAGAGAGTGCAAGAGGGCGAGTGTGAGCAGGGGAGGGGCAGAGAGAGAGGAAGAGAGAGAAAATGCCAGGCAGGCTCCAAGCTGTCAGCACAGAGCCTGACCCAGGGCTTGGTCCCATGAACTGTGAGATCTTGACCTAAGTCAAAATCAAGAGTCAGATGCTTAACCAGCTAAGCCACCCAGGCGCCCTGGCTCTTAAAATTTAACGGTAGGGGCACCTACCTGGCTGGCTCAGTTGGTAGAGCATGCAACTCTTGATCTCAGGGTAGCAAGTTCGAGCCCCACATTGGGCACAGAGATTACTTTAAAAAAAATTAAAGGTACATGTTCAGAATAAGAAACAAGGGGCACCTGGGTGGCTCAGTCGGTTAGGTGTCTGACTCCGGCTTAGGTCATTATCTCACATTCGTGGGTTCGAGCTCTGCATCGGGCTCTACACTGACAATGTGGAGCCTACTTGGGACTCTCTCATTCTCTCTCTCTCTGTCCCTCCCTGACTTGCACTTTCTCTCTTAAAATAAATAAATAAACTTAAAAAAATACTTTACAAAATAAGAAACAAAAACAAAACAAAATGCTATCCCAACACTCTTGCGTTGCCAGCCACGGCTTTAAAGACCACTCAAGACTTTCCTCTCTACTACAAAATCACGAAAGTCTATATAGGTCTGAAGCTAGGAATTTAAGCTATTCCATCTCTATCCTTTCCCCCATTCGCACCTGAGGGCAATGCCCACAGGACACCCTGCCTGCTCCCAGAGTGGTGGGGAAAGTGGAGAGGTACAGAGGAATAGGAAGGATGCCCAATTTAACATCAAACTATCACCTCTCTCATGCACAAAGGATAGTCATTGCTGTCATGAGGGACCCAACAAAGCACATCCTCCAGCAGCCCTGACCGTGAAGGAAGCCACAGGTCATTTGCTTAATAAGAAAGCTTTCTTGCAACATGATACGGCACCAGTTGGGTCACATTTGGTTTTCTGCAACAAAACCCAAAGGGGAACTTCTGCTTCCTGGGTCTCCTTGGGCACAGCTGCAACCACATCCTCTAGATCAAGGAGCAGGAAAAAATATCCAGGGCAAGTGATGTGGAGAAGTGGGCACACACACACACCATCGAGGACAGTGTGCAACAAAACCATCTCTGTGGAGGATGTTTTGGTAAAGAGCTAGCAACCTTCTAAATGTGCACATCCTTTAAAGGGGAACAGGACAATTTTAGAAGAGTATCCTACAAAAAGACGAGAACAAGTAAGCAAAGATACTTACACAGAGTTTCACTGATGAGGTGTTTCTAACAGCCAAAGAATACAAACCACCTGTTTATAGATTGATGGGAAACTAGCTAAATCAACAATGATATATCTGAACTATAAAATACCAGGCAGTCACTTAAATCAATAGATCTCTATATGCTGAAGAACAAGATGTCTTAAATTATGTTGTTAAGCTGCTTACTATTGACTTTTTTTTTTTGGCAAAAGCCCCTCTTCCCCCCACCCCCCACAGTATAGAGACAAAGTCTAGAAGGAGAGCAGGACTTTTGATATCTTGCCACATTGTTGTTGTTTTCAATTTTTTTATGTTTATTTTTGAGAGAGACAGAGAGCAAGCAGGGGAGAGGCAGAGAGAGAGAGGGGGAGACACAGAATCTGAAACAGGCGCCAGGCTCTGAGCTGTCAGCACAGAGCCCGACGCGGGCCTCGAACCGTGAGATCATGACTGGAGCCGAAGTTGGATGCTCAACTGATTGAGCCACCCAACCCTGCCTCCCCTGTATCTTGCCACACTGTTTTAACTTATTAACAGCAATACCGATATGATGCTTTAAAGAGGAGTATTACTGTTGCAACATTTTATAAGGTAAGGAAAATGGAAGCAGCAGCCCAGGAAACACTCAGAACCATCAGTGTTGCCAGTTAGGAGACAGGAGACTGGCTGGAGTGGGGTTCACACCAGCTCCTTCTGAGAAAGCCTCGGAACGAAGAGGAAGTCCCTGGGCCCAGTCGGGAGACCACGGAGAGGGGCTTCCCCATGCTGAAACCCCACCTCCCAGGCCTTCCGGGGGCCCACAGTCTTGACTTGTTGGGGCAAGTTGCATTTTCTCTTGATTAATAATTCAGAGATCAAGGATCAAGTAACCGTATTGGTTGACAGTGAGAGTTGTCAAGTGCGACTGAGTCTAAGGCTTGGTGATGCAGGAGCCAGGGAAGGGAGGTGGTGCCACAGAGACATGGGGGGTTCCAGGAAGGCGGCTGAGCCTACCTGGGGGTTACACAGGAGCTAATGATGGGACGTGAAGGTAGGCTGAAGGGAAGGACACCAGCTAAAAATCTGAGAAACCTCTGAAGGCACAGCAGGTGTTTGCACCTGTGATGAATACATTGCCTGAAGGAATCCGGAGTGAAGACCTTGGGGCCTGACCACAGTCAAGGCTCACTCAGGTCAAGAAGAGCCAGTGAAGGAGACCAAGAGGGACTGGAACAAGAAAGCAAGGCATCACGGGGGTTTCGGGAGAATTCCCGGGGAGGGGTGGGGAGGACTCATCAAATAAATGGAGAGTGCACAGAGAATGAAAGTTTAGCAAGATCATCAGCGACCTCCAAGAAACATTTCTGGAAAGTAGCTGATTGGATACCTTCTAAGAGGAAACGCGTGTGGGGGATGCAGACAGAGGCTGTCCCTCTCATCTGAAATGATAACAAAAACAACAGCAGTAGCATGGGGGCTGGGAGGGTGGTGGGATCATAATGGGGAGAAAGCAAGTGTTTGAAATGCTCAGAGCCTCAATTTCCCATCTGCAAAAGAAGGGATTTTGACCGACGTTCCAAAAACAAGTAAACATGCTACCTAATGCTGACGCTCCGATTTGGAGCTTCCCGACCCCAGAGCCAAGCCACCGCTATAACTAATGCACAGCAAATGACCATACCAATCCCCTCAGCAATGAGGCTGTGTGTGGGGGCACCCTGAAGCAGCCACAGTCCCTGCGCCCATCACCTCTGGCCTTAGCACCCCATTTGTCCAAGCATGAGGTGACAGAAGCACAAATGTTACCATTTCTAGGTTTCAAGTCCCAGGGGGTTGGGGAAGCACCAATACACAGGTGTAACCCGTGGGGCTCGTGGGAGATTTGGAAGAAGGATGGGCTTCCCCTCAAATGGTGCCCAAGCCTCCGCCGCCCCTTCCAGTTGGCACGGTTTTGTTCTTAGAGCACAGCTGCCTTGCACGGGGGGCTCCTTGCCTTCTGATGTCCTTCCTTCCACCCTCCCTGCCTCCCTCCCTTCCTTTGTTTATTTTTGAAGGAGAGAGAGATAGAGTGTGAGCCAGGGAAGGGCAGAGAGAGAGGGAGACACAGAATCTGAAGCAGGCTCCAGGCTCCGAGCTGTCAGCACAGAGCCCGATGTAGGGCTCGAACTCATGAACTGAGATCATGACCTGAGCCGAAGTTGGACGCCCAACGGACTGAGCCACCCAGGGGCCCCTGATGTTCTTCCTAAAGGTGGCAGGGCCTCCAGGGGTCTCCACGTGGGATGTGGGTGATGGGTCAGGTGTGTTGCTGACTGGGTAGTGAATTTCAAATGAAACGGTGCTCTCTCCTGTACAAAGGTGACGCTGCCCCCCAGCCCACCCCACTCCACCCTGAGGTCAGAAAAGTCATGCGTGGCAGCTATTAATGAGGGTAACAGCTTCCAAACTGATTTCTGGGCGAATCTGGAGTTCTTCAGAGATGTTCTGGTGGGCAAAGGAGCTCCACAAAGGTTCAATATTAACTTCTGCCTGAGAGTGCATTTAAAAAAAAATTTGTTTTTTTAATGTTTGTTTATTTTTGAGAGAGACAGAGACAGAATGTGAGTGGGTTAGGGGCAGAGAGAGAGGGAGACAAAGAATCTGAAACAGGCTCCAGGCTCCGAGCTGTCAGCACAGAGCCCGATGTGGGGCTTGAACTCACAGAGCTGTGAGATCATGACCTGAGCCGAAGTCAGACGCTCAACTGACTGAGCCACCCAGGCGCCCCCCGAAGAGTGCATATTTAAAACCTATTCTAAAAACTAAACATTTGGGGCAACTGGGTGGCTCAGTGAAATTAAGTGTCTTGACTCTTGATTTCAGCTCATGGTTTGTGAGATCGAGCCCTGCGTCGGGCTCTGAGCTGACAGTGCGGAGCCTGCTTGGGATTCTCCCTCTCTCCCTCTCTCTCTCTGCCTCTCCTCTGCTCACCTGCTCTCTCTTTCTCTCAAAAATAAATAAACATATTAAAAAATACCTAAATATTCAAAACTGTAACAGTACAACATGCATCCTCAAATGTGTCTCGGGTGCAAACGTACGATGATACAGACCCTTTGTGTGTTAATCTGTGCCGTTAGGGCTGCTCACGTACCCGTAGACCTCAGGATCAAGAGTCCTTGTCACGTCTGTGTAACTGAAGGGTGTCGGGGATTGCAAGGAGGGCTGTTAAAACAGAACTGTGTTAGCTGCAAATTCTAAGCTGGATTAAATCAAGCTTTCTGTATTCTGTGCAACCAAAGCCAAGCACAGAAATAAGTTGGATGCTGGGATTGATAAAGTGTCATCCATCACCTGAGATTTAAAATGCTATTTACTGCAGTGGTTTCAATGCTCTCTCTCTGATTTGCTTTGAAAGTTACTTGAACTTGTAACACGTATTAATAAAATAGTTCTGTAGAGTGAGAGTCCCACGTAAAATGGTGTCTCATGAATTTGAAAGCCACAGGTGTGGCACAAAGAGCATGGGTGGACCGAGACAGGAGTCAGACTCTGGCACCACCACCTGCTGGCCGTGGCAGTGGCATCTGCCTTCCAGGCCTCCAGGTCCACGTCGACAGAATGGAGCTGGCCACACCTGCTTAGCAGCGATTTTGATCCCACGAGGTAGCACCTCGTATTCAGGATGCAGTAAATACTCAGCAGCTGGTTCCCGTCCAGATACAGAGAGCACGGAAGAGTGCAGACCCCTTGGTCCCCCTCACGATCAAAGAGATGATCTGCCTGCCCGACAGTATGGGTAGCTGGGGCTGCAGCCAAGGGCCCGGACGAACCCAGCTGGGACCTCACCTACAGTGGGCGCCCTCCTGTGACAGCATAGCCAGCCACCTGTAGTGCCAACGGCATGAAAACTTTAAGAGCCGTGCCAGGAAGGCAACAGGCATTGGGCACGAGGTCGTGGGGTGTCTCTGTGTGTGAATTCATGTTTTTCTTTCTACAACATTGGCTATTTTTCCGTCTGCCTGCTAATGCTCTTCAGGGTCTGCTCCAGGCAGCCCAGCCACAGTGCTTTAGTTTGGGAATAATTCTGGGGCACGCAGTCTCTCCAGCAGCTGGTCTGCTTCCCTTCTCCCCGAGAACCGCCTTTCTTTTCCATCAGCACAGAGCAAACATGCACAAGAAGATAGAGTTTCTCTCCATCACTTCACCTGGCTCTCCTGAAAGTGGCTGCCCGCTTTGCAAATAATTTCCTTGGCCTCAGAAGCAAAGGAAAGTTTGTGGAGAAGCTGTTCTTAATTTCTCACTTTTGAAAAATGACCCCAAATGGGAGGAGGCACGGCAATTGTACAAATTCCATTTGCTTACTGAGCAGAAGCTACCAGAGCCCTGAGATTAAGTGATAAACATCCCTAGGGGACAAAGCGCTGAACCCTGTTTAACTTTAATATCCCTCTATCACTTAGCATTCTCTGTATCAATATCCCCAAAGCGGATTGAAAACCCAGATTATAGGGATTCAGCTGGCCTTGGGAAAGGTCTAAACTTCTTTGAAAGGCAACTGTAAAGTAATGCAAATAGCTAGTGAACCTCTGCCTGTCCCAAGATATTCTTCCGTAGTTTTTTGGGTATTGTAGGAAAGGGGGAAAAAAAAAAAAAAAAAAAAAAAAGGAGGGCAGGCAGGAATTCTGTCCCTGCCATGAATGGCCAGTTGAAGTCTGGTCTATGGACACCAGACACCGTATTTAAAGAATTTGTTTGGAAGGGAGCCTTTGGCAACCTTTCTAATTTGCCTTCAGAGGAAACGTGCCACATTTTCCACAACAGGCAGCCCAGCCAACACCACCAGGAGGGAGGAAGCTCTTTTCTGTCTGTAGGGTTATCCCTAAATACTGTGGAAACAGCAGCTGTTAGGACAAGGGGAATAGAGGGTTCGGAGAGTCTTAAAACGCTTGAATAAGTTGGATATCACTAGCATGACCTGAAAAGGCAAAGACTTGGGGCGCCTGGGTGGCTCAGTCGGTCGAGTGTCTGACTTTGGCTCAGGTCACGATCTTGCGGTTCGTGAGTTTGAGCCCCGCTTCGGGCTCACTCTGCACTAACAGTGCGGAGCCTAGGAGCCCGTTTTGAATTCCGTGTCTCCTTCTCTCTCTGCCCCTCCCCTGCTCACGCTCTGTCTCTGTCTCTCAAAAATAAATAGACATTACAATTTTTTTTTTAAAAAGGCAAAGACTAGCTATTCCGCTGCTCACCCCCGAGGCAGCCTGCACACAGCAGCATGGTTATGTTGTCACCTGGCCATTTTGTTCAAGTCAGTCCAGGGACAGAACAAGCCCTATGGCCACCCACCATCCAGCCAGGCCGGGCACTGGTGGTTCAGGCCTGGCGAGCGATAATGGACACTTACTTCGTTTTTCACGCTGCCTGATGGCTGACAGAGCGTGTGCACGCAACCTGGTCTCCCGTGACCTACACAATCCTATTCATTATAACCCCCTTTTACAGATCCTGAAAACTAAGGTTCGGAGGACTAAGGACTCGTCCAACATCAAGTCAAAGTGCCGTAACCGGACCTGGAGACCAGGTCCTTCTGTAGAAATTTCCAGTCTCAGGCTGCTTTTGTTTCAGATGGACACATTCTTCCTACCCTGCTGCTCTCCAGTGGCTGGTTATGTTGGTGACAAGGACGAGAATAGGGCAGGTGAGCCACCTCGCACTGCTCTTCTGGAGGGTTCTAAGGAAAAGTCTCTTTTCTCATCAGATTGATCTCTGGGTACCCCAGTGAAGTGGGGAGGGGGTGGAAATAAAGAATGGAAACTAGGTAAGGCTCTTGAAGCCAGCCTAATGGAAGTGCTGCAACAGATTTTCCACCGCTGAAGGAAACGCCAGACTTCCCAAAAAGTTCACTGCAAAATGCCCACCCACTTATTACGGAAACAGGATTAACTTACTGTGTACAGGACAGAACTCATCTGCAGTCACATGGAAAAGCAGGCTATGACCGGAACAGTAAGGTGGAGAAGGGAAAGTCAACAGGACAGAAATTCAGAGCACAAGAAGGGTTCCAGATCGGACGCAGCATGCTCTACGCGTATTTAGAGGTGTCCAGCAGACTGGACGTGCCAGGACCGCGCTGATGAACGAGTCTGTTTTCAGGCACTGCTTCCTTCGGCCGTCAGGGAAGGGGCACATCTTCATCGGGGAGAAGGGGAGACGCTGCGGAGGGCCCGAGGTTCACAGGCTTCCTGATTCTTTCCTATTGTCCGTTCTGTTTTCTGTCATCAGTAAGGAAATACACCCTAGCAAATGACATCCAGTAATGCTTTAATTAACTGTAGTACTTTATGCTCCAATATGCACCGCGAAATCACTTCCAGATGGGGGAAATGAAAGATATTTACACAAAAAAGCAGTCCCTTTATTTTAAGGAAATTGATATCTCCCACAAGTATAGAACTTTGAGGGTCTGGGAGGCTATCTATTTTGATAAATACTAGGATCAGACTGGAAATTGAGATTTACGATATAAAATGGATGCCAACTTTTCATGTGTCCGTGTTTCCAAGGCTATTGTTTAAATGGCCCGATGCAGTTCTAATGATTTTATTTTTAGAAATCTGACTTGGAGTAGAGAAGTGTGAAACACTTGCTCTCACCGTCAGCCAGCTAGTTATTCTGGAGATTTCTCTTCCTAGGGAGAGGAATTACATTTCCAGCTGTGACCTTTTGGCATTTCCCCTAGCATTCCGTAAACAGGGAGCTAGGTTTCCTTGTCCAACAGCAATTCAGGATGGGCTGGTGGAGCACCCCCACATCAGGCAGCAGCCGCAGACGTGCTTGCTCGCCCTGTCCGGTCCGTAAATGTCATCCTGCTCCCTCGAAGTCTGCTCTCAGTCCCGTTTGATCTGCACCCAAGAGCCATCCTCGGCTTGAGAAAGGAGGCACCTTTTTCTGGGGGCAAAGTCCTAGGTACTAGTTCTTGGTTCTTTAAGAGAGGGAGGAGTGGCGACAGTTTCACTTCCAGAACCGAACTTGGAGGTCCAAACACTCTGTCCACCCATTGTGGTTCCTATCACATGGTTATGATTCAGACAGAAGTTTCTCCGGCCTGGCCACCCCTAAGCCAGCCGTCAGGAAGTCTGTCCATAAAAGTAGATCTTCATCAATTACAAATTACCAATATGTATTTTAACCACATAAAGTGGCTTCAAGTTTTTTTTTTTGTTTGTTTTTGTTTTTTTAGGAGTTAGAGAAAGCGGGGGGGGGGGAGGAATGGGCACAATATCTAATTTAGCTTAATAACAGAGTTCTTTGTTACTGTTTTTATCTCCTTTATATATGTTATTTTGAAGTGACAATCATATATCAAATTTCTCTTTGGGGCCAGGTTGTCAAAACGGAAAGAATCTTCTTAGTCTGTATGGGGACAGCACAATTCTGGCATGGTCCCTGTCATCAACACAAGCTTCAAATTAAAGCCCCTGGATGTTAGCAAAGAGTCTTTCCCATGTTGGTACCAGCTCAACGGTACAGTAATTACACTTGTTAGAGAGTTGGGAAAAATAAATCTTCACGAAAACGTGCTACGGGAACACTTTGATAAAGCAAATGTCGCTCTATTGCAATAGTTTCTAACAAGGGGGGTAAATGTTCCAATCACCCACATGCCCAGACCCCACTCCAGACTTCCTGATTCAGAATCTCCAGGCAACTGTATTTGTAAAATGGGCCCCAGGTGATTCTGATGCGTACCCCCAGTTGAGAAACATGCAGTCTTTAGAAGATGCATACGCGGAATTCAGACTCTATCAACGAGACATTTAGCATAACTCCTACTGACATCTGTGGGCTCCTTGGAGATTACTGACAATGTAATAAATCAAGAAAGCAACTTCCCTGGCCGTGACCACCAACAGGGGGGAAACAGCGGCTTGACATCTCAATGCGTTACGGAGACGTCCAGAAAACAACTCCTCAGAATGAACCAGAGAGAGAAGTGCGGGTCTATAAACACCGAGAGTGACAAGAACCAGGTGCAAGAGTCCACTGGCTCTCCCAGCTCCCCAGGTTGATGACAGATGGCTGAAGTGCCTGTGCTGTTTGGAGATGGGCCCATCAGCCCTTCTTTCAAGGGCAGGAAGAGAATGTTAACCTCCCTCAGTGCGCGCTGTGGGGCGTCACCGGGGCAGCAGGACGGCTGTCCCGGCAAAGTGAAGTCCGGGCAGTGTGCGGCCTGCGCTCGCCCTGTCCCCTCCCCGGCCTTTCTGCACTTTTCTCATTTAGCAATCTTTCCCTAAGAGAGCTCAGCCAAAGGTCACACCTCTTACTTTCTTCTCGGTGTTGTCCAGTTTGAGAAGCTCAGCACATACGAGTCATACTGACTAGCAAGAAGAGACTGGAAGCCGGTGAAGAAGTGAGGCCTGGGATCAAAGCTGCAGCCGATGGGCTGAGTCTGGGACAAGGCTGATGGAGGGGAAGGGGCGCCGCACAGACTGGTTGCATTGGAAAACAAGAAAGGGAAAAATAATCAGTTCTTGGTCTGGTTTTCAAACCTTAAAGTTTCCTCCTTTATGGCTGTCACATGTTTTATGGATTTTCAGGAAACTTCCTCTATCCTGAAAACTCATTTTTGAGCGCTAGTTGATATCCCAATTTTATCCTGAGGGCCTGTTATGTGCATTTTCTGTAAAGAGCTCCTCCTTCCTCCTTAGCGCTCTCTCCCCACCTGGCCAACACATTGTTCAGAATTCCCGAACAATGCAGACACGAACGGCGGCTGCCCTGAGGCTGTGGTCCCGGTTAACTGAGGCTCCGTTTCCACTGAACCAGGCAAGTCAGGGCAGCTACCTGACATGCTGCCCGTTCTCATGCTGCAGGATGATGTGGGGACTGAGCGGCTCTAGGGGGCAGCTCTCTTCTGCAAAGCCATGCTGGCTGAGAGCCAGTGGACAGGCCGGGCAGGCCGGGGGTCAGGCTGTGTTCTGGGCTGGCGCAGGCTCTGAGCAGGTGTTTAAGGTCAACATTCTGTTCCGAAGGTATGTTGTTCTGGCACCTCACGTCACCTCTGTTGTTTCAGATCATTCTGGAAAGTAATGTGGATTTGAAAATACATGGCCAGGAAGGAGATTAGAGGGCCCAGGCCTCCTGTGCTGTCCCACAGCGTCATCTGAGGAGAAAGCCTAGGACAAGTTTTCTAGGAAAACTTCCTAGTTTCTTTTCACAGAAGGCAATCCCTCCCCCTAGAAGTCAGGGCTAGAGTGGGAATAAAGAAATGGAGAAAATAATCTGCTTACAGCATGCGGTGAGTATGCCGAGCAGAACCCTCTCTCCAAGGCAGATATGGGTGTACCCCCATACCCAGGCAAGGAGCCCCAGGGCACAGAGGGCACCTGCTTCTGAGGCCTAGCACATACAGTCTTCCTGGGTGAGACACACAGAGGGACTTTCTCCTGAGACACATACAGAGAGGGGACCGGAGATTACGGAGATAACCTGGCCTAGGCATGACAATACATACCGGGAGATGGATCTAGAAGGAAGAATGCACCTGCTTCCACTGCCTTCATCAGGCAAGACTAATGTCCTACAGCTGTAATGTGTCACTGCATTAGCTCAGGCCCCAGACCCAAGCCCACAGAACAGGGAGCACAAATCTTAGCGTCTGGCTGCAGGGGTAAGCTCCCACAGCAGCAAATGGAGGAAGGGGTGAGATCCAGGGCTTCTACCCATGTTGTCTGGCCAGGTGGGGCAGATAGGGCCACGTGCCAGAAGGTGTGACAGCAGAGGTGAGGCTGTAAAGCCAGTGACGAGCAGTTCAGGAACACAAGTGAACCGCAGGGCCCTTTCACCCACCGCTGCCTCTGCTATAGAATCAAAGACCAACTCTGTAGCCTTTTTATCACCCTGCCCTTGCTTGGCTTTTTGATTAGGACAAGAATTAAGACAGGTCATGGAGAAGACACATGAACAACCCAAATGTCCCAGGAGGTTTCAGGATTGATGATCTGAGAGTCAGGGGGAATGCAGGATTGGTGGGGGGCTTCCAGGCAGCCGGGTGCTGAGGGGCACCAGCCAGGGAAAACAGTGCCCCATGCATGCTCCTACAGTCTCTTTTTAATCAGTTTCTCTAGTTTGCGGATGCGAGAGGATTCCTGTTCTGGTGTCGGAGCCAGTAGTGACAGCGAGCCGGAGCCTTCTGGCCCTGAAGGCGGGGTGGGGAGCCTCTGGCGCAGGAGCTCCAGCATGCTGCTCTGCTCGCTTCTCTTCAGCCCCTGAAGTTGAAAGAGAAAGGAGGGTAATCATGACATCTGGCCCCAGTAAGTCCCCAGGGGAGAGTGCAGTATCTCGTGTGCTGTTAGCCACGGCTGTGCAAACAGCATAATTGCTCTAGGCTGAAGATGAACACTTCCTTCGGGGGCGTTGCCTGCCGTGGGTAGTAGCCTGGGAGAAGAGCGGAGGGAAGAAAAACGGGTGAAAGGAAAGGAGAGAAAGAAGGGGCGGAGAGAAGGGACAGTTCACTCCTTCCGCCCCCAACCTCTGCTGAGCCTTTGCTTCTCCATGGGGCTCGGAGGTACCAGCAGAGTCAGGAAGTTATTTTGTCCGGGGTCCTTCTCCTCAGAAGACGTCTTAGAATCTGGTTTGTGGCCTGGGGCTAGGCAGATGCACTCTGAGAAAGCTCCCCAGGAGCCCGTATCCAACCCCCTGGTTAGGAACCACCGCATGTGAGAAGGATGTGCAAGTGTGGACAAAACAACACAGCGAGCTAACCTTCATGTCCAGTATCTTCTGGAAGGTTTCTGTGTTGCAGTCCGTAAGGAGTTTGATATAGTTGTCAACAAACACCACCAGCGGTTCGTGAGGGGCCATCACTACCTGCAGGGCAGGGAGACAAGAGTGGGCCTGCAGGAAAACTCATGACTGGAAAGCAGGGGATCATTTTTCCTTACTTGCAAGCTGACCACAAAATGGATTCTGCAAGATTTCCTTAAGCGGCAGCAACCCTAAACTCAGAAATGTCCCGACGGCCTATTTCATCTCAACGTTCAATTACAGCAATGTTTCTTAAATTGACTAAAGCATAAATATCACCTGGATTGCTTTTTAAGTGTAGATTTCTAGGTGCCTCCCCTGAAGATCTGAACTCAGAGACCTGGGGTGGGGTCCTCCCACGTGGTTTTTAAGTATCGGGACCATTTGTGAAATGCTGTGCCGGAGAGCCTCCTGTTCTGAGATGGGGGTTCATGATACCTGCTCCTACTGTCCCAATGCATCTTTATCCCTGAGGAATGACTCACAAAACCCATAGATCTAAATGGATTTTCTCAAGGACAAAAATCCCAAAGTTGCCTTTCAAGACTTAAAACCTGAACTTCATTTAACTACATGCACTTAAACTGTCAATTAATCTACAAACAGAAGGAAACTGAGGGCATGACAATCTTCAGATCCATTCCACTTTGGTTTTGGAATGCAGGAACTCCTGAGAATGGACCAGAGGGTGACAAGCAGTATTCACTCAGACACTCCCTGCAGATCGCTCCCCAACTGCACGCTCCCCTCTCCAGTGAGTGAGCCAGGTGGGGGAAGAAGCCGATTAGGCCGCTTCCAGTTTCCTCCGGCCTGGGCTCAAGGTCTATGTAGGAACCTCACCTGGTCCCACTGATGGGACTTAGCTACTCTTCACTCCCGCCATCATTCGAGCCATTCTGTTTGGGAGACAGGCCTGACGAGCTTGCAGGCCCTGTACTTTTAGGAACATTTCATGATAGTTCCATTTGTTCTCCAGCCTTCTCCCCTCCCCCAAACAGGCCCCCCTCTCTTCTCAACAAGTGCAGGTGAAAATCAGATGCAGGTGCTCAAGGCTTCAGACATTCTCCATATCATCACCCCACACATAATAGTTTGTTAAACGGGCCTAAAGCCCCCGTTAAAGCCTATTTGCTGATCAGATTCAGTTACTGCAACATCTGCTTGGAGTTCCTGGAAAGTTGCAGGGTATAGAAAGCTAAAGAGGTTTATGTGGGAAAGTGAGCAACTGATAGCTGGGCTAAATTCCTGCTGAGAAGTAAAGAGATCCCTGACTCAGACACTGATTCACAGCGACAGCCCCACCTAATTTCCAATCTTGGCCAAATCCTACAAGAGGATCCCATTACAATGAAAAATTCATTTGTCACAAAGAATTACTGATCCCCTGAGTAACTGTCCACTGACTTTCAACAATCTCTGATGAGGCCCAAATCTGGCTAGCCAAAGAATGTGGACAATCCTTTGGGGCTGATGGGGACAGCCCTCATCTGTACTTTCAAAACCAGTAGTCCTTCAAATAAACCACCAGATAACCAGCCCCTTTTAATAGAAACCCTGGGGAAGACACAAGACCCACCTTGAGTATCATTTCTGCCCGGGTCATGCCTTTCACAACAATTTTAGTGTAACTGGCAGGTGCTTTCCTCACCACCTGTGAGCCAATGGAAGGTAGATCAAGCAGGACCATCTTCAAGGAATGGGTGTCCAGCAGCAGCTGTGGGAATGAAGCAGATTACTAGCCACTTCATGGGAACACAGCACTTAGTATACCTATGCTGACGAATACCATTTTCCTGGGGCGCCTGGGTGGCTCAGTCAGTTAAGTGTCTGACTTTGGCTCAGGTCATGATCTTGTGGTTCACAAATTCGAGTCCTGCGTGGGGCTCTGTGCTGACAGCTCAGAGCCTGGAGCCTGCTTCGTATTCTGTGTCTCCCTCTCTCTCTGCCCCTCCCTGCCCCATGCTCTGTCTCTGTCTCTCTCAAAAAAACCAAAAGCAAAAGCAAGCATTTTCCTGATTTCTCCATTCTTGATGGAGAGAATTTGGAAAATAAACAGAAATATAAAAGGAAAAACATTTGTTACATACAATTCCCATTACCCAGGAAAAAACCAAGATGACACAGTTAAATGTTGGTAAGAGAGTAGATCTTAAATGTTCTCACCACAAAAAAGAAATGGTAATTATGTGACAGGATGGAGGTGTTAATTAACGCTGTGGCGGGAATCATTTTAGAAGATATTAACGTATCAAACTAACACACTGTGTATCCTTTATACTTACACAATGTTATATGCCAATTATATCTCAATAAAGCTAGAAAAAAATGTGGTATAATTTCTGCCCGTTAAAAACTAAATTAGGAGCACCTGGGTAGCTCAGTTGGTTAAGCGTCTGACTTCGGCTCAGGTCATGATCCCGCAGTTCCTGAGTTTGAGCCCCGTGTCAGGCTCTGTGCTAACAGCTCAGAGCCTGGAGCCTGCTTCGGATTCTGTGTCTCCCTCTCTCTCTGCCCCTCCCCTGTTCCTGCTCTGTCTCTCAAAAATGAATAAACGTTAAAAAAATTAAAAAAAAAATCTATCGCTTAAAATAAAATGAGGCTATATCAAAGGTACATAAGCAAAGGAAAAAGACAAACTAGAAAAGCGTATGTGCGGTACGGGCAAAGGAATACCATTCAGAAAACATAAAGATTCCTATAAATCAACATGAAAAAGATCAGCAACCCCAAAGCAATAATAACACCAACAGTGGAGCAAAGATTTCAACTGGCAACTCACAGAAGCAGAAACTGAAGTGCCTACAAGGCAAGTGAAATGATAGTTAACCTTATTAGTAATCTAGTAAATGCAAATTAAAACCACAATTGTATACCATTTCATAATCATGAGATAGGCACAAGTAAAAAGGCTGATAATATCAAGTGTTGGCATGGATACAGCGTAATGAAATTCACACTTGTGGTAAGAGTATAAATTAAAGCACTTTGAGGGGAATTTAGTAACATTTCCTGCTTGTGCATGTGCATAACCCATAACACAGCCCTCACACTTACATCCTTGAGAGAAATTCTTGCCCCCGTGAAAAATGTTCCCTGCATCTGCTGTCTATAAAAGCAAAAGACTGGGCGTGCCTTGGGTGGCTCAGTTAGGTAAGCGTCTGACTTTTGATATCAGCTCAGGTCATGATCTCATGGTTCATGAAATTAAGCCCCTCACTGGGCTCTGCACTGACAGCATGGAGCCTGCTTGGGATTCTCTCTCTCTCTCTCTCTCTCTCTCTCTCTCTCTCTCTGCTTCTCCCCCGCTTGCTCACACACATATGCCCTCTCTCTCAAAATAAATAAATAAACATTAAAAAAAAAAAGTAAAAGCAGAAGACTGGAAACAATCTAAATGTCCATCAACAGCAGAATGAACAAACAAATGGTGGCATATTCGTGCAATGGAACAAGATACTGAAGTTGAAATGAATGAACTCAAACAACATATATCAATGTGGTTAAATCTCAAAAAACACTGTTAGCCAAAAATAGCAAGTGGGGAAATGATACATTTAGTACCACTTGCATAAAGTTTTAAAATGCAAAACAAAATCACGTATCATTTGAGAATATATACACACGCAACATACCAAAACACACACGGGAATGATAAAAATCAAGATCAGAATAATGGTTACCTTTGGGCACGGAGGGAGGGGAATGGCAGGGTAGAGTCCACAGCGGGCTTCGGTAGTAACTGTATGATTTCCTTTATAAGAAAAACTAAAGCAAACTACAGCATGTTAAGATCTGACCGAGCTACGTGTTACACCAGTGTTCCCGACACTAGTTCCTGTACTTTTGTTAACTGGGAATATTAATATTTTCTTTTTTTTGTCACTCCTTCTCTGTTTTGTTTTTGTTTTATGGAATGCTATTTGACGCTTGGTGAGGATTCAACTTTATCTTCCATGTAGCTAATTTTCAGAGGCTTGTCAAAATCAAAGCCATGTCTTAGCATTATTTGTTGGTGGGAAAAACACGATTAGGTTTTAAAACACATGGGGATACTTCCTACTTTTTCTACACTTCCTACTTCCCAGAGATATATTATATGCATAAATAATTGTATAGTCTTAAGTGACAGGAAGAGTTTTGAAGGAACTTGACATAATTCTCTGGGTCTCCCATATCTTGAGAGAGATGACATTTTCAGTCCCTGGCCAGTCACAATAAAATTCTGTTCTCACCAGACAGCTGAACAGATGGGAGACCTTGGTCTCAGGTTTTACAAAAAGCAATGAAGTCAGAAAAGGCAAGAGTTAGTCTGACAGACTTTGCAGCTGTCTGTAGGAAGTGCAGGTGAAAGGCCCCATTTATCATGAAAATCTGCTGGTTTTTCCCGTCGAAAATAGCTAGCAGTTCATCTTCTTAGGCATGAAGCACTGGAGAAAGAGATGGCCATCAGCCAAATTTGTTTGAGCCTCAGAGAAAATTTTTGGGGTGCTATAGCTCTTGTTGGTGTGCTCCTGGGGCGTAAGGCTGGCCAGCACCCCATGCCCGTGAAAGGTCATCACCCAGCAGCAGAAAGTTTGGAGGGTTCACTTCTGAAGACTCCTACAACTCTTGGGGGACATCGTGACTGGCACTAGTGATGAAAACCTTAAGAAGAGAAGATCAAGGCACACGCCTTGAAGGCATAGAAGCACGTGCACACTGCTAAGTTCTTCTTCAATGAGGTGGCACAGTTGAAGATACAAGGAACGAATGGACCAAGGTAGGAATGGTCCAAGGAATGGACCAAGGTGAGGAGACATGCCATTTCTTTTCTTTTTTAAATTTACGTCCAAGTTAGTTAACATATAGTGCCCTTTTTCTTTTTCTTGAAAGATTTTACTTTTAAGTAATCTCTATGCCCAACATGGGGCTCGAACTCATAACCCTGAGATGAAGAGGTGCATGCTCCACTGACTGAGCCAGCCAGGCGCCCCTCCTTTCTTCCCCTTTTAAATTTAGATGAAAGCTTCATACAGTAAAGTATAGGAAAACCAAGTGTATAGCCTCATAAACTTTTACATACATAGACATTCTACTGTCTAATTAAAGATAGAGGACATCTGTGGTATTCCAGAAGGCTCCCTCATGTTCTCTTCCAGTCAGTGCTCTCCCCGCCTTCCCGACAAAGGTAACTACTCTTCTGGCCTCTGTATTAGTTTACTGCTCATTACCCTGCTATGAGCGTTCTTGTACATGTCTTTGGTGCATACACCCTCATTTCTTTGGGGTGGAATCTGCCCAGTGTAGAATTGCTGGGTCATGGGGTAGACAGATACGTGTTTAACTTTAGTAGAGGTGGCCTAACAGTTTTCCAATGTGGCTGTGCCAATCTCCATTCCTACCAGCGATGTATGAAAGTTTCAGATGCTTCGCATTCTCACCAACACTTGGTATTGTCAGTCTTTTTACGTTCTGGCCATTCTGGTATCACTGTGGTTTTCATTTACATTTCCCTGGATGACTAATAATACATTTATTGGCTTTCCAGGTATCTTCTTTTTGAACTGCCTATTTAAGTCTTTTGCCACTTTGCTATTGGTTGATCATCTTTTTCTAATTGATTTATTAGGTTTTTTTTTTTAGTGTTTTTTTTTTTCAATTTTATTGAAGAATGACAAATACAATTGCATATATTTAAAGTGTACAATGTGATGACCTGGTATGCATATATACTGTGGAGTGATTACCAAGATCAAGGCAATTAATCGTTTTTGTGTGTGTGTGGTGCTAATGCTCACAACCTGTTCTTGGCACATGTCAAGTACATAAAATACCTATTATTAATTATAGTCACCATGCTGTATATTAGGTCCTCAGAACTTATTCATCTTGTAACTGAAAGTCCGTACCCTTAGACCCACATCTCCCAATATTCCCTCTTCCACCAGCCCCTGGCAACTCTCATTCTATTCTCCAAGTCTATGATTTTTGTTTTTGTTTTTTTAGATTTCACATATAAGTGATATGTCAGAGGTTTTAAAAATATATTGAGAATGAGTACTTTGTTAGTTGTATGTATTGCAACTATCATGTGCTACTCTGTAGCTTGTTTCTTGATGAAAATAAGTTCTGAATTTTAATTATTCCAAATAATCTTTTCTTGGACGATTAGTACTTTCAATGTTTTGTTAAGGAATCTTTGCCTAACTCAAAGTCATAAAGATATTTTCTTATATCTTCCAGAAGCTTTATTGTCTTATCACTTTTAGAGCTTTAATCCGCCTGGAATTGATTTTTTAAAAGCTGAGATACAATTCGTATATAGTAATATTCGCCTTTTAAAAGTACAATTCAGTGTTTTTAGCTAAGTATATTCACAAGGTTGTGCAACCATCACCACTGTGTAGTTCCAGAACATCTCATCACCCCAGGTGGTAAGGGGTAAAAAACCCCTTACCCCTTTGCAGTCACACCCCTTTCTCTCCTCCCCACCTCTAGCCCTCACCAACCATGAATCTACTTTCTGTCTTTTAGATTTGCCCATTCTGGATATTTCATGTAGAAGGAATCATACAGTACATGGCCTTTTGTATCTGGCTTCTTTCACTTAGCATGTTTCCAAGGTTTATCTGTGTTACAGCAAGAGTGAGTACTTTATTCCTATTTATGGCTGAATAATATTCCCTTGTGAGATTATACCACATTTTGTTCATCCACTCATCAGCTGGCACACGTCTGAGTTGTTTCTACTTTTTGGCTACTATGAATAATGCTGCCATAAACATCTGTGCACAAGTTTTTGTGTGAACGTACTTTTTCTATTCTTATGGTTTTATATCTAAGAGTGAAAATGCTGGGTCATATGGTGACTCTATGTTCAACTTTTTGAGAAACTGCCAAAGTTTCCCAACAATGGCTTCAGCATTTTATATTCTGACCAGCAGTGTATGAGAGTTCCAATTTCTCCATGTCCTTGCTGGAACGGATTTTTTTGTATATGGTGTGTGGTAAAGGTCAAGATTAATTTTCTTCCCCATATGGATATCCAATTACTCAGCACTGTTTATCAAGAAGACCATCCCTCCCCAGCTGAATTACAGTGCCACCTGGTCATAAATCAAGTGTCTCTATGTGTGTGGGTTTATTTCTGAACTAGATTCTGTTCTGCTGGCCTATCTGTCTCTGCTGCCTGTACCACACAGCCCTACTAAAAGAAGTCTTGATAGCCTGAGATTTAAGTCTTCCAACTCTGTTCTTTTTTAAAAATAGTATTTTAGGTATTCTTGGTCTTTTGCATTTCTACCTAACTTTAAACCTTTTTTAAATGTTTATTTATTTTTGAGAGAGAGAGAGAGGGACAGAGTGCAAGTGGGAGAGGGGCAGAGAGAGAGGGAGACACAGAATGCAAAGCAGGCTCCAGGCTCTGAGCTGTCAGCACAGAGCCCGATGGGGGGGGGCTCGAACCCATGAACCGTGAGATCATGACCTGTGCTGAAGTCGGATGCTTAACCAACTGAGCTACCCAGGTACCCCTCTATCTAACTTTTAGAATCAACTTATCAATTTATACCCACACTCCCACCTACCCCCAACTCAACCCAACTCAACCCAAACCTTGCTGGGATTTACTGTATCTAAGGATTAATCTTGGAAGAACTGACATTAAAAACTTTTTTTTTTAATTAATCTATTTTGAGGGAGCACATGCAAATGTAGGAGTAGGGGAAGGGCAGAGAGAGAGGTGGAGAGGGAATCCTAAGCTGGCTCCATGCTGACGTGGGGCTCGATACCACCGAACTGTGAGATCGTGACCTGAGCCGGAATTAAGAGTCAGACGCTCAACTGACTGAGCCACCCAGGGGCCCCTCCACTTATTTTTTTGTTTTTTGGTTTTTTTTAAAAGAATGCATACAGGGGCGCCTGGGTGGCGCAGTTGGTTAAGCGTCTGACTTCAGCCAGGTCACGATCTCGCGGTCCGGGAGTTCGAGCCCCGCGTCAGGCTCTGGGCTGATGGCTCAGAGCCTGGAGCCTGTTTCCGATTCTGTGTCTCCCTCTCTCTCTGCCCCTCCCCCGTTCATGCTCTGTCTCTCTCTGTCCCAAAAATAAATAAACGTTGAAAAAAAAATTAAAAAAAAAAAAAAAAAGTGGCAGGGCATTTGTAAGCATTCTTTTTTTTTTTTTTTTTTTAATTTTTTTTTTTCAACGTTTTTATTTATTTTTGGGACAGAGAGAGACAGAGCATGAACGGGGGAGGGGCAGAGAGAGAGGGAGACACAGAATCGGAAACAGGCTCCAGGCTCTGAGCCATCAGCCCAGAGCCCGACGCGGGGCTCGAACTCCCGGACCGAGAGATCGTGACCTGGCTGAAGTCGGACGCTTAACCGACTGCGCCACCCAGGCGCCCCGCCCTGCCACTTTTAGGAGATTACCTGAGAACTGTGCCCAAGAATAACCATCCTATTTTCTCATTTTTCCAACCGCCATTATGCATACCTGATTCTCTTTTCCCCTTTCCTTGGTGTTTGGGCTTAAGAAAAAAATCTAAAACTCGCTTTAAATATTTTTTCCAGATGGTTTTGAATTATGTGCATTTTTAAAAAGCTCAATATGGTCAAAGTACAGTGTATGTACATATGATGGAATATTATTCAGCCTTAAGGAAAGAAATTTTGAAACATGGCTAAACCCTGAAGACACGCTAAGTGAAATAAGCCAGACACCAAAGGCCAGACTTGGTACGACTCCACTTCCAGGAGGTACCTAAAGCATCATATTCATAGAGACAGGAAGTAGAGCGGAGGGAATGAGAAGTTACTGTTTAACGGGAGTGGAGTCTCAGGTTAGGAAGATGAAAAGGTCTGGAGGTGGATGGTGGATGGCTGCGCAACAACATGAATGCACTTAATTCTATTGTACACTTAGAAATGCTTAAAACGGTACATTTTATGTTATGTATGTTTTACCACAATACAAACTAAGTCAATGTGGTATTATAAAGATAACATAAAGGAAAAGAAAATAGCTTCACAGGCAATCTATTGCTCAAAATATTTCAGACTCTGTAATACGATAAATCTAGAAGGGCCATGTGAGGGTCTGATTCAGTGCTCGTATTTAAACACGGGGAAACTGAGCCCAGAGGAGAGAGGCAACCACTCGTGATCACAGGGGCCATTAAGAGCACAGGAAGGATTGGACCCCAAGTCTCAGGGTCCTTTTTACCACACCATATTGTGATGCTTCCTCTATGGTAACTTTGTGCAAATGGATTCCATTTCTATCTACCGTGTGCTCAGTCACAGCTACTATTGCTGCAGGACTCATTAATGACCCTGCAAATCCCATAAGATTCTCTGAAAAATCACAAACTAGCACGAAGCATTACAAATATCGGTATGGTTCAGTTCCATGTGCCCTTGCAATTGCTCAAGAGGGCTCTGGGGCCCAAAGATAAATAATTCACTTCGTGGAGTAATCAGGAAGAGAATAAAGAGCAGGAAAACGTCCCCTTTCCTATTTTTAGCACAAGTATTGAAGGTAATCTAAATTTAGGATCTAGTACCTTTGTGGCAAAGCAGAGGCAGCTGAGATTAGGCTGAATCTTAGCTTTCAATTCTACAGCTTTTGTTAAAGCTTGGATTACAGCCGATACAGGACCCGAGTCAGAATCTGTTTCAGTCTTTGTTAACTACCTGATGCCTATGGTTCTGCTGCCTGAGTAATCCCGCCTCCAGCTGCTTGGGTTTCTAAGCCCAGATACTCAGGGCAAGCATGGACCCGGCCAAACCTGAATTTCATGTGGGACTCCATCAAGGCTCACACTGCCCTGCCGTTCCTACCAATGCCCTCTCCCAGGCTGGGCTCTCTTAATCACCCACCCTATTTGCCTTGTAAATAAAGGAAAATTCCAGCTTCACAGATGGTTTTCTCATCCACATCTCAAAGCAGAAGTTAATACTGGCCAAACTGATATTTTTCTGAAGATATGGGCTTTGAGTCTGAGCTGATTATTTTAACATTCGTTTAAAGAAGAGAAAATCTGAGGAACATAGATGTGATATTGGATTTAGGTGACAGTATGAAAATATCATGGTTATTAGACACTAAGTCAGCTAGCACGGCCTGGGCAAAACTGCAAACTCATGAAAACGTGTTTCTAACCAGTCAACTTTATGTCCCAGTGGCTTCTTCAAGTCTAGACACAGAAAGCTAGTACCTCAGAACTCTATTTAAAGCTTCTCTCAGACACACAGAGCAGTGCTCCACAACCTCTCTGAATATACACAACAGTGAGGTGAACAGAATGAATCCCCAGTAAACACGTGCCAGCAACGCTGGAGACGTGCTGGGGCATTATTCCACTGTTTCCAATGGAGAGAAACAGTCCTACGCTTGTGACATTCAGGAGTCAAGAATTTCAAAACACCGAAACTCTATCATCAGATACAGTCCACCTGCCTCTGTCTGAATCCATGCAACCTCCCAGGAAGCTTTCTGAGACAATACTTTTGACTGACTTTTGAAGCTGGTCAGCCAGATAGCCCGCGGCAAGTATCAACCAGATGTCACTGCGAGGGGAGGTGGGCACTGAAAGCAGAAATGAGCCATGGCCTTGGTCTGAGAATGCTTAAATTAGTAAGAGCTGGCATTTGTTGAGGACTTACCATGGGCCACACGTTGCGTCAAACACTTTCTGTGCACTGTCTTGTTAATCGCCACAACTATCCTGTAAGGTGGTACCAGGATTATCCCCATTTTATAGATGGAGAAACTAAAGTGCTGGGGGGTTTGTCTAAGGACAAAGGGTTGCTATGTTGCAGAGATAGGATTCAGCTTCGGACCTCCATGATTCTGGAACCCAAGGTCTCAATGCTCACATCATAGTGCTTCTTTTCATAACCTAGGAAGGCCATCCACTTACAAAGAGTATAAACGTAACTGGGTGTTCTTTCAAATATAAAAAATAAGAGGGGAGCCCCTGGGTGGCTCAGTTGGTTAAGTGTCCGACTTCGGCTCATGTCATGATCTTGCGGCTTGTGAGTTCGAGCCCCGCATCAGGCTCTGTGCTGACAGCTCAGAGCCTGGAGCCTGCTTTGGATTCTGTGTCTCCTTCCCACTCTGCCCCTCCCCTGCTTGTGCTCAGTCTCTCCCTCTTTCTCAAAAATTAACATTAAAATAAATAAATAAATAAAAAGTAACAAATTGGTTAAATGTTGCTACATAGAGGTCTAGAGAGGATTTACTTTAATGAATACATGAGAATTATTTATCAGTACATGAATAGTCTGTATCTAAACAGGTGTTTTTCAAGAACTGCGTGCTGAATATTACTGTGTGTGTGTGTTTTTTAATGTTTATTTTTGAGAGAGTGAGAGAGACAAAGCATGAGTGGGGTAGGGCAGAGAGAGAGGGAGGGGCAAAGAGAGAGGGAGACACAGAATCTGAAGCAGGTTCCAGGCTCTGAGCTGTCTGCACAGAGCCCAACACGGGGCTCGAACCTATGAACCTTGAGATCGTGACCTGAGCCAAAGTCGGACACTTAACCAACTGAGCCACCCAGGCACCCCTTATTGTTTTTGTTTTTAAAGCAGCTTAAACTGTTCTCCAAATTCAAGCTGCTCAAATTTCTGACAGTCTGAATAGGTGCTAGCTGAAAAGAAGTGACTCCGCTGTAGCATATAACTCAACTCATCAGTGCTGAGGTGACACAATCTGTGAAGAGATGTCTTGAAGCAAAGGACTGAAGTGAACAGAGGGGGTGAATCAAGGAAGCCTTTCTGGGTGAGGTGAACAGTTTCTCAGTACCAAAAAGATAAGCCTTTCTTTTCTTTTCTCTCTTTTTTTTTTTAAACATTTATTCATTTTTGAGAGACAGCGCAAGTTGGGGAGGGGCAGGGAGAAGGGGACAGAGGATCTGAAGCAGGCTCCAGGCTCTGAGCTGAAAGCAGCAAGCCCGATGTGGGGTTCAAACCCACAAACCTTGAGATCATGACCTGAGTCGAAGTCCGGTGCTCAACCGACTCAGCCACCCAGGCACCCCAAGATAAGCCTTTCTTTGCTTGCTACTCTTAAGTGGCTTCTGCCCAGCCACTGTGGGATCTAAAATAATCAGTCTCTCTGCTTCCTCTGCTTGGACCCTTTTCTCCTAGTCCTCTCAAGCCCCAGGTCTCAGAGAAGACTTCTCTGAGCATCCAGTCTGGAGCCATTACTCCCAGGATGCCTGCGTGGCTCAGGCATGTTAAGCGTCTGACTCTTTGATTTCGGTTCATGATCTCAGGGTTCATGAGTTTGAACCCCACATCAGCCTCTGTGCTAATGGTGTGGAGCCTGCTTGGGATTCTCTGTCTCCCTCTCTCTCTGCCTCTCCCCTGCTCTCTCTCTCTCTCTCTCAAAATAAATAAACGTTAAAAAAAAAAAAAAAAAAGTCATTAGTCCCTCATGCCCCTAAGAGAATTCCTTCACAGAACATAGTTTTATACCCTTTAGCTTACTTAAGTTAAAATTATCTTCTCGTTTATTTGTTAACTCATATATTAATCTGTCTCTTCTTACTGGAATGTGAGCATCATGAAGGAGAGATCTTTTCTGCCTTATTCACTGTGGTATACCTACACCTAGCACAATGCCTGGTACTTAGTAGGTGCTCAACAAAAATGTTTTAAATGAGTGGATGCATTAAGCTGCCAGGTCTTCCTTTTGCCCCCAAACAGGGGAAATAAGCAATTTTATTTCTCCAGAATAAATCCCTACTAGAAAGATGTGTTTGATCTATGACAAAAGCCATAAGGAAAAGGCCCTATACCAATTCATCTCACCTGTTCTGCTCCCACCATGCTAATTGGCTTGCACTTGAAGAGGTGAGTGATGAACTTGGGAATGAAGGAGCTGTGGATTAAAAAAGAAAAAAAAAGGGACAAATTAGGCTTCATTCTCTCTTTGGTAAAGGACTGTAGAAATTTGTTTTTGTTTTGTTTTTTTAAAGTATGCTCCATGGCCAGCATGGAGCCCAACTTGGGGCTTGAACTCACGACCCTGGGATCAAGACCTGCGCTGAGGTCAAGAGTCGGACGCTTAACCGACTAAGTCACCCAGGTGCCTCAGAAACTTTTTTTTTTAAGGCCTCACTTCCTTCTATACAAAAACTGAGAAGTTGAAGTAGATGTTACTGTGGCCTCCCAGCATCCATTGTCTTCTTTTTCTTTCCAGTCAAAGTCCCGGTTTTACTCAGGTCTTGAGATGATGGGAAAAAGCTGATCGCTCCTAAACTGCAGAGGTGAGTTCTGATTAGCCTCAGCCAATCAGAGCATGGCATTCCCTTGTTGACTGCTGTTGGTCCTGAGATGGGGGACACAATCCAAGCTGGACAATCGGACTGGAGGAAAGGACTTCACTGCATGGCCTGGGCAAGAGTTTCTCTCCTTCTTCAGGGTATTCTTGTGTTTGAATAAAACATCTAGGGTTGCCATTTTACCACCATTCTAAGGATGAAGCCAGCCCCAAGGAGAGCAGGGGAATAAGGAACGTGGGTCCTTAATGACATTGCCGAACCACTGAATCAACCATCTTTCAATGTATCCTACCTCTGATGTCCTGGTTACAAGAAACACAAAGTTCACCTTATGCTTAAGTGAGTTTAAGTCAGGCTTCTATTACTAGCAGCTGAAAATCACCCTAACAGACATGACAGTGACATAGTTATAGGGTGTTAAATGCAAAGATAGGAAGTAATTGCTAACGGAGTAACTGTCAGAACAAGGGAAAAAATACATGATCTCTGAAAAATTTACTGGGGACTGAAGGGCAACTGGTTTGGGGAAAGGGAGAAGTAATTTTTATAGATCATGAGGGCTTTTTTAGAACAAACTGCAGGGCCTGAGTAGGGAAAGCTGAGTTGTACTGGTGCGGAATGGAAGGTGTGGGAACTAGAAATGCCTATAATCAAGGGCAGATCCAGACTGGACTGACCAGCGGAACACAGGGCCCACGAAGGAACGATAATAAAACAGGATGTGGAGGTCAAGAGAAAGGCTGGCTAGCACCCTCATCGCCTACTCTTCAAAAGCTGCTCTCAGGCCCATGACTCCACCCTCCTGGGTCTCTCTGCGCTGTCTCCTGTACCTTGGTGCCCGCTCTAATCTCTAATACCCGACCAAGTACCGGCCGTCTCACTGGAACAGCATTGGCACCTCAATTCCAGCACGGCCAGGACTCAGCCTCACCCTGGAACCCAGGCTCAGTGGACCTGATCTCGTTACCCAGTCACCTGAGCCAGAAACCAGGAGTGACCCGAGCCGGCTCCCTCAGCCTTCCATCCCAATATCCAGTCAGTTCCCAGCCCTTCCCCGGCGCTCCCTCACCCAGCCTCCTGACACTGCTGCTCTTCCTCTTCCCACCTGAGCTCTTTTAACTGTTTCCTAACTGGGCTCCCTGCCTTCGGCCTCATCTTTGGTAACCATCGGCTGTCAAAGGGATTTCTTTCAGATGCCATATGCTCAAGCCCCTTCCCTGATTCAAATTCTTGAAATGGCTGCAGACGACACCTTCCATGACTGTCCTGACTCTCTGTCCCTAGCCTCTCATGCTAAGCTGTGGCCCCCTAGGCTTGATCCTGCAGGCTATTTACTGCCTCTGTGACTGCTTACACGGCTCCCTGTGCCCAGAATGCCCTTCCCTACGGCCTTGTGGGTCAGTACCCACACAGCTCTTGCACCCTGCTCCAGGACCTCCCTCCTTATGAAGCCTCTCCTCAGTCGCCTCCGCCATCTTCTACACAGAGTTCACAGACCTCTAGCCTAGCAGAAACTTCCTCACGATGCTATTTGCTCACATGTTTATTTCCCTCCACTAGACTGTATGGCAAATGAAAACAGGGACCACGTCTATTAAGCCAAAGCACTTAATTCTATGTCTGGGACAGAGCAGGTGCTCAAATGACTGCATGTTAAATAAATAATATGTAATAACAAATTAAAACGGTAGCAGCTACCACTTTTTGAATGTCAGCTTGGTACCAGCACGGAAGTTTACACAAGACCTCTCATTTCATCCTCTCAACCACTATTAAGAGAGTTGTTTTACGATCCCCATTATTGAATGGAAGAGAATCGGCTTAGTGGATGAGGGAAGTTGCTTGTGATTGTGATGTCAAAACAGGAAAGACTGCTGTTGCTTCAGAAACCAAATGGAGGCAAAAGGAAACACGTATGGCTTGCATCGATGTGATAAGAGAGGAAGTTAAAGGGAAAGAAACCTAAACTCTAGAGATCTGATGTAGAGGGAGGTCTGCTGACCAGGAGGGAGAACAGGGGCCACGCAGAAGGGATTCTTCAGTGCTCTACATCAGAGCCAGGCCAAACAAAAAACATGACATTGAATTCATGACTAATCACAATGGTACACAGTTTATTACCTAAGTTACTTCTCTCCAGAGTGGGCTTCGGTTGTACGCTTGAATTGGCTCTGTGTGCTAGTCTACAAGGGTGGGGTGGGGAAAATTTAGGGACCAGAGACATGTCATAGTGGGGAGAGGTGCTGGCAATGTGATGGGTAACTGCCCAAGGCTGCTCCAGCCCCAAGGGGCAGTGGCGGCCATTGCTTTTGATGGGGAAGGATCTTCTCACAGCGCCATCTCTGAGGTTTCTAGTCTTTGGCTGGGATTTACAAGGATGAGAGGGTACCATGGATTAAATCAGAAGACCACTTTTCCTATCAGAGGTTAAACTTCCAGATATGAGAGATGGGCATCGTCTTCCTAGCTCATCCAATAGAAGCTTAGCAATAAAATCAAAGGGCTCTGACAGAACGTGAGGCTGATGCCGGGACTAGCTAAGTAAATGACTCCTTGTTCTCTTTAACATTAGTTCAGACCCCTGCGCAACCATACTGGAGATTTTGGGCCACAGGGAAATTGTACAGAGACTGTTTCTACCAAGGGTACAGGGAGTGTCACAGCATGATTTATCAGCAATGCTTTTAACACAGACCGATGAGCACTCAGAGGGTGTAGGGAATGTCAACTCCCGGTTCGTCCACCATATTGCAAACGTTAATGCCTCCCTGGGGAGTCCACCCGATCCTTTCTTGACAAACTGGAAACGAAGCTCATGCCACAAGCTCTCCATAACCGTTGTTCCTTCGGGTTTATTTGTGAGGGAGAGAGAGGCGGCCTTAATTGAATACAAACCGGGAGAGATCTGGGGAGGACAGAAACTTGGGAGCCCTAAACCCCCCTTTGGGACTTGGATGAGGACAACTTAAATACAGTAGCTGGGAACAGGCTGACCTTCTCGAAGCCCTTCCTGGCGGCGTGTGCCAAAACGCGTGTTGGCTAGCTGGTCGGAGGAGGCACTGACCCTCTCCGTTGCCTCGTCTCGGGGGAAACAGTGCTACAGCGAGATGCTGACTGGCAAAGGCCCAAACCGTATCCCCGCTTCCAAACGTCAAGCCAGAAATGGCCACACACAAGGACATAGCAGAAAGACAAGCAGTGCAGTGTTCACTACATGTCCTTTGGCAGTGGGGCTCCCTGACTTGCTCTTCCCAATTTCTAGTACCTTCTCCGGACTCCAGGAGGTCCAGAAGCAGATCAATTCTGGCAGCCCCAGCAATAAGTACTATGGGGAAGGAGGAAGAGAAGGCTTCAAAGAAGTAGAACTGACAGTCCCTACCCTAAAAATAGTTTAGAATCTAGTTGGAGAGACAAAATATATAACTGAAATCAGTGAAAAATAATTTTAATTATCCGAACTTGTGGGGAGGCAGGGGCACTGTTACGTCCACCTAATTCAAAACAAGTTTCCCCAGCTCATCTGAGTTTGTCTTCATGTGGTTGGTGACTGTCCTGCTGTTACTGTTGTCTATGACTTTAAGTAGTAGACTTCGTTTTATTATCCTTCTTTGGAGCACGAAAAAATGTTTGTTTACAGGCACCAGAATGAATTCCAGCTGGATGGCGGGACACCTGGGTGGTGAGCACGCTGGCGGTAAGTGTGGCACTCAGAATAACCCAGTGATGGGAATGTTCCAGGACTTACTTTGCAAATTTAATGCAGAACTGAGTGAAGTATTTCCGGGTGGAGGCCAGGTTGTCGCGGATGATAGGGACATTCTGCTTAATGTGAAGAATGACAGAGGTGACATAAGGGCTCTGATCACCAACGTGCTCCACATTCTGCCACTGCATCTGCAAACAGAGATAAGGGAGGACAAGTCTTTAGATCCTTCGCGGGAGGACAGTCTTCCGCGTCGCTGGGGAAGGGCAGGTGGAGTGACAGTGAGGCAAGAGCTTGCGACCACAGCTGCCGTTTTATTTTGGGCAGTTTGTCTTACTTCGTCTGTAGTGGCTGATGGTGAATAAAAACAAGCAGACCCACCTCATCCTTATCCGTGAGATGTGACTCAGGTACCCTTTTCTACACTGTCCCCCTCATGCTTGAAATAGCCTTCCCTGCCCCTCTAAGTGGCCAACTTGTAATGGAACCCTCGCCAGGCAGGTGAACCGGACTGCACTGCTGTCCGCTGTCACACCGGAAAAGGACTGTGGGAGAACAGGGGAGGCACATCCATTTCTGAGCAGGTTGGTAGCTTGGGAGATCGAGGGGTGGTTGGGCTAAGTGAAATGAAACGTGGACGACAGTTACTTAGGCCTTTCTCTCAAGTCAACGGTAAGGAGGTGAGGATTTTGAAAAAAGGGAGCTAGAAATGCTGGGACGTGTGAGACGTGCTTCAAAATAATCTAGGATTAGGAGGAGCAGATGAAAGATCGCTGAAGCTGGGTGATGGGTCCATGAGGTTTGTGGTACTGTTTTCTCTACTTTTGTACATAACTGAACTCTTCCATAGCAAAACATTCAAACCTTACTCCTAAAACCTTCGAGATTATGTTGGGGTTTCAGTCCAGGGAAAGGAATTCATCTCTGGCAAGTACGAGGGGGCAGATGAGAGGGTAGGACAGTGGCATGTGGAACAGGGCAGGAAGGAAGCACCCGGGGTAGTGTGAATGGCAGGTGGGGGGCACACCAGCCATCACTGAGAGGACCTGAGTGGTCCCTGGGCAGGCCATGGACACAAATGAGGTACCTGACTGGCTCAAGCTCTAACCACCTGAGGAGAATCAGGAGACATGCTCCGCAAAAACAGGGCAAGAAGCAATGCCGTGGAGCCTCTCCCTGCTTGGATGCGCACAGGAGAAGAGAGGCAGTGTGGGCTCCCAGCCTGCCCCGAAGCTGGCAGCAAATGGGCACTTTAATCCTGAAAAGAGCAGGAATGTGCTGGAGGAGTTCTGCTGAGTCAGCCTCTCAGAATGGAGCTGGGCTATTAAAAAGATCCTAAGCCAAACACAAACCATATAATATGTTCATAGAAGGAGGGCGGTAGTTCTGAGGCCTTGATGTCTCTGGCAAGAGAACTAGTGTTTTTATAGAGCTCTTGGGGAAAGGAAAAATTCAATACTGAGGGAACTTGTTTAAAAGAATCATATTGTACATGGATGGCTCTCCAGCTCCTGGGAAGCTATAATGACTCCATGTTTTGTTCTAATGTTTCTTCAAATCAGCAGATATTTAATAAAAAAAATTTTTTTTAACGTTTATTCATTTTGGAGAGACAGAGCGTGAGTGGGGGAGGGGGAGGGAGAGAGAGAGAGAGAGAAAGAGAGAGAGGGAGGGAGACACAGAATCCAAAGCAGGCTCCAGGCTCTGAGCTGCCAGCACAGAGCCCGATGCGGGGCTCGAACTCACGGACCGTGAGATCATGACCTGAGCTGAAGTCGGATGCTTAACCGACCGAGCCACCCAGGTGCCCCCAAATCAGCAGATATTTATATTTTAAAAGCTTTACGTATGTGTAAGCATATAAAAACGCAGGAAGGAACTTCTGTCTTCATTTTACACATAAGAAAACCAAGGCCCAGCAACATTAAGTCTTATGCAAGGTTTCACAACAAAGTGCCAGATAGAAAAAAGTCTCTAATTTTTTACTGGGGAAAATTAGAAACAAACCATGGAGAAACAGTAGAAGGTTCTAATATGAACCGACTTTATATTCTAATGCTTTGGCTATGTGTCATGTTTTCCTCCATTATCTTTTTATCTTATTCAAAAGGCTTCTTTTCCCATGTGAATTTAGAGATTTGACCCATCTGAACAAAAAGCATCTTAGGAGATCTTAAATGAGCTCATGGGGTGAGGCCAAAATTGACAGATGCTGTTAATGTCTGCACCTCACCTTCTTTTCCCCAGCTGGGAGCACCACGTGGAGCCCAAGGCCCTGTGTAAACACAGCAACCCAGGAAGAGGGCTCGATGCCCCTTCCTCCACTGGCCACCAAGCTCTTGCACTGTAATGACTACTGTTGTCCAGGTTGGCAACATTTTACATTTCAGCATCTCACAAAGTTGATAAATAATTATCTACACATCACAGTTCTCCATTAACAGAAGACAACCATAAAGGGAGGTGGAGACGTGCCCTGTCATTGATTACAAAGCAGCTCTGAAGCAAGACAAAGCGTGGGACGCTGGACTTCAAGTTCTCACTGGTGAGCTAAACCCTCTTACTGGCCATGTCAGTACACATCCACATTTGGAATATATGTGAAAAGATCAGGTTTGGTTTAATAGTTATGACTCCACTGGTCAAGTTAAAAGTATGAGCAAAAGTCAAGTAGATTTGGGATTTTAAATTTAAGTCAGCTTAATGACATAAGAAAACTATGTATGTATGTATGTATGTATGTATTTATGAGAGAGAGAGAGAGAGAGAGAGAGAGAGAGAGAGAGAGAGAGAGAATCCCAAGCAGGCTCTGCACTGATTGAGTGGCTTGATCTCATGAACTGCAAGATCATGACCTGAGCTGGTATCAACAGTCAGTCGCTTAACTGACTGAGCCATCCAGGTGCCCCATGTCAGAAAACAATTTAAAGTACTGGAGCACAATGAAAGTTGACACTGGCTTTACTATTTAAAAAAATCTGCAAAATGTAATTAGCAGGGATTCTGTCCAGTCACTGCCTTAGATGGTTGATGCTTGCCCATCCCAGACAACTTAGGGTTTAAGTTGTAACCGGAATGGCCCAAGACGCTGACATTAGGACCCACCGTATGCAGGTTGCTTTGCCTGGCACATTGTATACATTATCTCATTTATTATTCACACATGAGCTCATCTGGTGATGAGGAAAGTCAAAAGCTCAACGAGGTTAGGTAACTTGCACAAAGTCACACAGCTGGTAAATAACACAGTGGAGACAACCCAAGTCTGTCTAAAGCCCAAGCACTATGACACCAGGCTGTTTCCAAGATGATTGTTTAAAAAAAAAAAAAAAGTAACAAAAGCAATTCCTGGGCCTTAATGCAAGCCAAGCCCCGTTTCTCAGGGAGAAGCTAATGAAATATACAGTGATCAAGCAAAGTTCTCTGTCAAAAAAGGAAACAAAAATTAGCCTGCACTGGAAGAACAAACATCATGAAAAACCATCAGTAGAAATAAGATTCTGACTTTTCCAGGTAAACTTTGCATTTGACATTTAAAATTCACCCCTTCAGGGGCGCCTGACTGCTTCAGTTGGAGGAGCATGTGACTCCTGATCCAATGGTTGTGAGTTCGAGCCCTGTGTTGGGTGTAGAGGTTACTTAAAAATAAAATCTTAAAAGAAAGAATTTACCCCTCCCTACTTAAAGTTTTCCTCTTGTGCTTTTAGTGTAGGTGGGGTTGCATAATACTGCTACTATATAAACAAGAAGAAAAACAGTTTGCAAAAGAAGCTGTAACTAAGATACAGGATTGACAGAAGCAGCACCCAAGGAAATGATCACACTTAGCTACAGAAGAGGCTACAGGGGCAGAGGCACAACCACGGTTTCTGCCACCCGAGGAAGGAGTGTGTGACTGATGCTAATGCTTCACAGGAAGGCTGGGGAGAATAACTGCTTCCTAGAGAAGGCCCACTGTAGCAGAGAATTCTGACCAATCCACCAGTCAGAGAGCAAAGCTCCATAAGTAGCTTACTGTGGAACTTGTTTTTCTCTATTGCTATATGAAGCTTGGAAAGAGGCCTCCTGAGAAACTAATTTTCCTCAAGTTCAAATTCCCACCTATTCATTTTGATCATGGAACTAGAGAGATACAGAACATAGACTGAGGCATGCGGATTCTGGGGACATTTCAGGCAATCGGAATGTAGCATTATGGTGTAGGCTGCTGGGCCACTGGCCCCAAGCACCGGCCTTTGCCCAGGTACACACACATACTCTAAAGCTTGTCTGGGGGCGCCTGGGTGGTGCAGTCGGTTAAGCGTCCGACTTCAGCCAGGTCACGATCTCGTGGTCCGTGAGTTCGAGCCCCGCGTCAGGCTTTGGGCTGATAGCTCAGAGCCTGGAGCCTGTTTCCGATTCTGTGTCTCCTTCTCTCTCTGCCCCTCCCCCGTTCATGCTCTGTCTCTCTCTGTCCCAAAAATAAATAAATGTTGAAAAAAAAATAAAAATAAATAAAAAATAAATAAAAAAAAATAAAATAAAGCTTGTCTGGGCTACTTTTACTCCTACAACAAGCACCTGCGACACTTACAGGTACCTTGTGTGTGCATAACACTGGACCAGCATTGTGTGGGGAATAAAAAGGGAGAAGGAACATTTTTTGAGCACCTACGATGTACCGGGCATCATGTGATTGACATTTTCACATGAACTTCCTGCTTACAATAATACAGTAGGAGTGTTATTACTCCTGCTTTATAGATAAGACAGGCTTGAGGACAGGGATTTGCCTAATGAAGCTTGAGGACAGGGATTTGCCTAATGAAACATAACTGAGAAGTTAACAGAGCTGAGATCTAGAAATTGGTTTGTCTGACTCTAAAATCCATGTTCTTTCCATTTTACCATGTTGCTTTCCAAAAAAGTATTACCACCCTAAACGAACTTGAAATTAGTGGAAGGAATTGGAGCGAGCAAAATCTCTGTATGAGGCTGCACGAATGCAGGTGATGTGGCAGAGGTGATGGCGGTACAGAGGAAGAGGACACATGCGCCTTGACTCCGACGGGAAAACCAACAAGACCCAGAACAGAAAGTGGAGTAACAAAGGCTTTCGGAAGATAAATATATATTTTTCCTACTCACTGCTAGGCCAATGGGAAGGTGAATTTGTACAACCTTTTCTTAAATACAATTTGAAAGTATCTACCCAAAGTCTTAGCATTTTACATAGCTTTTGATCTCTGCAATTCCCTTTAAGGCAATTAATCTGAGGCTAATAATTACAAATGTTTAGAAGACACACACATGCGCACACACACACGCATTTATGAGGTTGTCCGTCGCCAGACTGTTTTTAAACGTGAATAATTGGAAAGAATGATCAAAATTGAGTTGATGACCTACATTTTAAGGGCAGGACTCCACTGGAATACTTAAAGTGAGGAAATGTGGAGTCTGCCAGTCCTGTGCAAGCCGCTAAGTGTGTGACCTGGGTAAGTTACCTAACCTACCTAACCTCTCCGAACCTCGGTTTTCTTGGCTATACAAATTGGGGTGATAATATCTGTAATCCATACAGTTGTTGGAAGATAACACGTTAAGTGCTCTTAACATAGTGCCTGTCAGGTATTAATTCCATGGTAAATGTTAACTGTTGCTATGGTTTTAACAATAAATACTCTGTCCTATGGAATACTATGCAATCACTAAAAATACAGTAGCTCTGGATTAAACAACACAGAAAACTATTAAAACCTGCTAAATGAGAAAAAAGTTATGAAGCTGTATATAAAGCATAAACTTCTATTTAAACACTATATGCATAAAGAGAAAGACTGACATAAATCTATTGGCTGGAATATGAATGACTTAAATTTTCTTCTTTTTAAAAATCTGTATTTTTTATACAATTGTTTATAATAAAGGTGATTTGCTTTGGTCATAATGAAAAAAGAAATCTTTCTTTTTTTAAATTTTTTTTTTTAACGTTTATTTATTTTTGAGACAGGGAGAGACAGCATGAACAGGGGAGGGTCAGAGAGAGAGGGAGACACAGAATCTGAACAGGCTCCAGGCTCTGAGCTGTCAGCACAGAGCCTGACGCGGGGCTCGAACTCACGGACCGCGAGATCATGACCTGAGCCCAAGTCGGATGCTTAACCGACTGAACCACCCAGGCGCCCCAAGAAATCTTTTATAAAAAAAGAAAGATGTGCTTTGATTGTTAAGTGGAAGGTGAGCTTCAGGATTTCTTAATGATGGAGTTCTGCGGGCCTCCTGTAATAGATCTACATTTTAATGACAGAGGAAAATGAGAACAGATTTGAGGACTGTTCTAGCTATTTCAAAATGTCTTTGGGGGATAGTAATGTAGCCTCCTAGATTAGCACACGTTCAGTCTTGAAACCTACTAGAAATTACATGCCAGACTGTAAGGAAATTTAACTTGTTCAGTTTCTTCTTTCTGTTTTTTTCTAAAACTACTATTAATGGGCAAAAGCTAAGTGTGCTTGGTTTTGGACCGAGAGTTAGATTCTTTCAACCAAGTGATGTGAGTAGCCCCAGGAAAAAGGACACCTCGAGGAGGGTACCATGGGACCAATGGTCTCTTTTTAAGGAAGCCATAGAATTTTTAAAGATCCTACTTGTAAAGCCTAATTACAATGGCTAATTGCTAAAGATTTATAGAATTTACATTCAAACAATGTATTTCTCCTAAAGCACTTCAAACAATTACCTTTTCAAAAACTGGGGAGACTTGGTTTTATTTCTGGCTTCACCGTTACAAGGCTACATGGCTTCGGGCATATTATGAAAAGGAAAGAAAACACACACACCAGAAAGACAATTCCTTCCTTTTCAGTGAGAAATATGCAAACCAGACTGGAACACCTGGGTTGGCTGCTCAGCCCATTTTCGTCCCCAGGAGGAAAGTCACAGTGTCGGATAGAGAAAAGCTGAAGACAGATATCCAACAGGGTGCCTGTGAATGCCTGAAGACTCGCGGTCAGGTAGGCATGACGATTTTCGTGAACCCAGCAGTCCTGGGCACACACTGACTTAGGGCCCTTCTACTATCAGGCAAGTTACTGAAGCTAATTTTGCTTCAGTTTCCACGTTTGCTCATTCTGTATGTATGGTGTAGTATAATCCAGCTGAGAGACAGACCTGAATTTGAACCCTGGCTCTCCTACATGCTAGCTAAGAGATCTGGGACAAGGGACTTAACTTCTTTGAGTCTCAGTTCCCTTATCTGTGAAAGAGAGGTACCTTATACATTTATTGTCAGAATTAAATGAGATACTGCATTTGGGTGCTGATTCCCGGTAAAGTGCTCCATGTAAATAACCACTTACTATTATCTCATAGAGCTCATCTAAGAAAATAATGCAACACAGGAGGGAAAAATGGTCTGAAATTTTGATGTAACTTATCCACATTACTGTAATCTCAAAATTATCGTTTCAGAGAGACCACTAAACTCTTACCATATTTTACTTCCTTCACACAGGCCCGGCCTGTTTTAGGCTGTTCCTGTGTATTTTCTACCAAACTTTGCCACTCTGTGTTTTCTTCTCCTTTTCCAGCAGCAGGGCTCTTGCCCACGCTTAGGGGGCGAACAGCTAGATGTGGGCATTTCCTATTTCTGACCTCCCTTCAACCAGCTCCAGGATGCTACTTGTTGGAAGTTAGGAGCCCTGCTATTGAGTACTATCAAGGAGCATCATACCTTCAACAGCACTTGTATGCGCCGAAAGGTTTCAGGGTCTCTGATCCTGCCATTTCCTAAAGAGACACTCTATGTCTACCGGCTCTGTCCAGCTAAGTCCGTTCAGTAGGGTTATCTGTGACTCACTTTGTCACCATTCTTTGGTCAAATGGGTGTCTACAAACTTTAGTTCTTTCTTCTTCTTGCCCTCTTTACCGTCAAAGGCATTTAGGGAATACTACTGTTAAGCTATGCCATGAAGATCCAAAAGTGAGCAAGACACAGCTCTCAAGTTGTTCAAAGCTTAACAGGGGAGACAGATATAAAAAGAATTGTATAACAGAGTAGAGAGATGGTCTAGGTACTGTGGTGCTTCACAGAGAAGGACACTGCGGGGAAGACAAAAATGGTGACATCGCAAGAGATCAAAATAGTCAAAACTATTGGAGGATCAAAACTTGGAGGATTCACACTTTCCGATTTTAAAGCTTGCTACAAAGCTGCAATAATTGGGGCACATGGGTGGCTTAGTTGGTTAAGCGTCCAACTTCGGCTCAGGTCATGATCTCACAGTTCATAAGTTCAAGCCCCCATCGGACTCTGTGCTGACAATGCGGAGCCTGCTTGGGATTTTGTCCCTCTCTCTCTCTCTCAAAAATAAGTAAACATTAAAAAAACCCTAAAAAAACAAAAACAAGAACAAAGCTGCAATATTCAAAACAGTGTGGTACTGGCATAAAGACAGACATAATGGATCTATGGAATATAATTGAAAGTCCAGAAATAAACCTGTACATCTGTGGTTAACTGATTCTTAACAAGAGTGTCAAGACCATCTAATGGGTAAAGAAAAGTCTTTTCAACAAATGGTACCGGGACAGCTATATATCTACATGCAAAGGAACAAAAGCTGAATCCTTACGTTACACCATATACAAAAATTAACTGAAAATGGATTAAGGGCCCAAATGTAAAGAGCTGAAGCTACAAAAAACTTGGAAGAAAATACAGGTGTAAATCTTTGTAATTCTGGATTAGGCAATGGTGTCTTGGATAGAACACCAAAAGCACAAGTATCAAAGGAAAAAATATAAAAACTGGACTTCAACAAAACTAAAAATTTTAGTGTTTCAAAGTACATAATCAAGAAACTGAGGGGCATCTGGGTGGCTTAGTCGGTTAAGTGTCTGACCTCAGTTCAGGTCATGGTCTCACAGTCCGTGAGTTCGAGGCCTGTGTCAGGCTCTGTGCTGACAGCTTGGAGCCTGGAGCCTGCCTCGGATTCTGTGTCTCCCTCTCTCTCAGCCCCTCCCCTGCTCACACTCTGTCTCTGTCTTTCTCTCTCAAAAATAAATAAATGTTACAAATAAATAAATAAATACAATAAAGAAAGTGAAAAGACAACCCACAGAAAAGGAGAAAATATTTGCAAATCATATATCTGATAAGGAGTGTAGTTATCCAGACTATAAACAGAAGTTTACAACTCAACAATAAAAAGACAACCCAGTTTAAAAATGGATGAAGGACTTGGACTGACATTTCTTCAAAAGAGATATACACATGTTCAACATCTTAGTCATCGGAGAAATGCAGATACAAACTGAAACCACAATGAGATAGAATGGCTATGTTAAAAATAAAGCATTGGTAAAGATACAGGCATTTTAGAACCCCTGACTGTTGCTGGTGGGAATGTAAAATGGTGCAGCTACTTGTGGAACACAGTTCGGCAGTTTCTCAAAATGTTAAGCACAGAGCTACCACATGATACAGCAGTTCCACTCCTAGGTATATATTCGAGAACTGAAAACATATCTATCCAAAAGCTTGTACGTGAATATTCATAGTATTATTCATAGAAGTTACAAAGTGGACACAACCCGGGGTGCCTGGGTGGCTCAGTCGGTTGAGCGTCCAACTCTTGATTTTGGCTCAGGTCATGATCTTGTGGTTCGTGAGATTGAGCCCAAGTTGGGCCCGGTGCTAATGGCATGGAGACTGCTTGAGATTCTTTCTCTCTCCCTCTTTCTGTTTCTCCCCCATTCTTGTGCATTCTCTCTCTCTCTCTCTCTCTCTCTCTCTCTCTCTCTCAAAATAAATAAATAGAACTTAAAAAAAAAAGCGCAAACAACCCAAATGTCTATCAACTGATGAATGGATAAACAAAATGTGGTCTAACTGCACAATGGAATAGTATTCAGCCATAAAAAGGAAGCCTGATACATGCTACCACATAGAGTAACACTGAAAACATTAGGCTATGTGAAGAAAGCCAGTCACAAATGGCCACATGTTGTATGATTCCATTTATGTGAAATGTCCAGATCAGGCAAATACAAAGACAGAAAGTAGATTAGTGGCTGCCAGGGAAATAAGAAGTGACTGCTAATGAGTAGGAGGTTTCTTTTTTTGGCGTGATGAAGATATTCTGGAGTTAGTGGCAGTGGTTGCACAGTCTTGGGAACATGCTAAGACCTACTGAATTATACATTTTTAAAATTTATTTTGTGATATTTACTTATTTTTGAGAGAGAGACAGAGCACAAGTGGGAAAGGGGCAGAGAGAGAGAGAGGGAGACACAGAATCCGAAACAAGCTCCAGGTTCTGAGCCGTCAGCACAGAGTCCAATGTGGGCTTGAACTCACGAACCGTGAGATCATGACCTGAGCCAAAGTTGGATGCTCAACCGACTGAGCCACCCAGGCGCCCCTGAATTATACATTTTAAAAGGGTGAATTCTGTGGTATGTGAATTATACCTTAATTTTTAAAAAGGGGGCAGACATTGGAACTAGATCTTAAAGGGTGCGCTCATTGGGCAGGCAATAATGGGAAGGGAATTCTAGGCAGAAAGAACAGAATGAGAAATGCATGGAAGCTGCCCCATCCCCGAAAAGTAACGCATCCGGGGAGCAGGAGTGGCTGAGTGGCTGGGAGGCTGGAGTACAGGTATATGCACAGGGGTGGCAGAATGAACAAGGCAGCGAAGGGACAAATAATGGAAGCTCTACCTGCTACCCAGGGGGTGCCTTCGACAAGAATGAGGTGTCTTCCCAGCCGAATAACAGAATTAAATTGCTTGGCTCCACCCATTTTGTCAAGCCTTCTTTCACCAACTCAGAATCCTCTAACTCCACTCCACTTTGGCAAGCCCAACACTCGTTTTCTCACTATTTATAAAATCCATTTCTTTACAGCATCAATTCTTCGAACTTTTCTCCCCACCAGGATAGACACCCCTTGAGGGCAGCCAATTTCCTGTTTCCGATCTTGACTACGGAAGCATGCGTGCAGAGTGCTCTGTGAAACTCCAAAGATGGGTAACGAGATTGGCAGTTTTGACAAAGTTCAGAGCTTTTCCTAACTTTATAAATCTTTACTCATATTGTCACCCTGTTTGGAATGCCCTCTTCATCGCAAATTCGTTCCAAATTTCACCATCTCTTGTGGTCTGTTTCAAATGCCACTTCCTTAGGAAGGCTTTCTTTGTTTCCCCACCTGATGTGAACAGAGAGATGAACTCTCTCCTCTTTTAAAGAGGGCACATTTTGTACTTCTCTCACATACTGATTTCCTCATACCTTTTTTGCTGTTACCTGGGCATTCCTCTCATCTCATACATCCCTTATCCCACACATTGCGGAATCTAAGCACCTTGGGATAAGGTCCTTGTCTTTCCCGGCCTTGTAACTCCCAGCACCGTGCTAGATAGAGTCTGAATTGAACTGTCCAACTAGCAGCAAAAACGGTGGAATCAGAGACAGAAATAAGCATGATCACAAAATAGAAGTTTGAAAAAAGATCCTGGAAGGAACTACACAAAACAGGATGGCAGGCACAAATAACAAAGAGTGTATGTTGAATCAATTTGTGACCACTCGGCTTGTTTGTATCTGGTCATTTTCATCACATGGATCTCATTTCCCTAGAACTCCAGAAGACTCAGACAAAGACCAATGGCTTCCCAGCTGCTGCGCTCCCTAGTCTGTGGTTTTCCTATGATATAAACAAAAGATTCTGGAGGTATGGTCTCTGTTAATATTTGCTGGTGTGGGTCTGGAGAGAAATGGGTGGTGGTCCGGGGCGGTGGGGGGGGGGGGGGGGGAAGTTTGAGGGAAATCCACTAATGAACTGACAGTTCATATAAGCAACACCTGGAGTGTTAAACCCCCCCTACAACTGTTATTTTACTGGGGGAAAAAATCCCCTCTTCCTTTGTTAAATGTAAAAATTCTTCCCCCAGCTGCATTCCAATCTAAAGTGTGTGGCAGTTCAGGGGAGATGGCAGCTGGAACAGATCAGATGCAGGGTACGGTGCATGTTCACCAGCAACTAGGGGATAATCAGAGCCCAAAGATGAATCTTCAGAGCCATATTCCTTTAAGAAAATGGGTTAGCCTCAATTTGCCTGCTCATGTTCTGCTCATAAACACTGAGAATACTGGAAATATACACGCACATCTGACTGGTGGAAAGCATCAGCTTTTTGAATAGAAACTTTGTGACATCAGCTATTCAGGACTCCCCACTCAGCTTCCTAAAACCCTGCAGCTTAAGTTTTGGTTTTCGTCCTACTTTCGTTAAATATTTACAATCTACTACAAACCCAAATTCAGACCAAATGTGTGCTTACACAACCTTGTGACATGGCCACTCCTCCCGACAAGAGCACCAACATCTACGGGCGCCAGGCCAGTCAGTCATTCTCATGTTCCGTCCTGACAACCCTGGGAGGCACAGAGCCGCATTTCACATACTTGAATTCATTTGGGCCCAGAGAGGTTAAGTCATTTGCTCAATGGCCCCAGAGAAAAAAATGAGAAGAGTTAGGTCCATCTGACTCCGAGGCCAGTGTTTTTTCCACTGTACTCTACTACTGGCCAGAAGGCTCCAGAGAAGTTCTTTCTTCAGAGTTTAAGAATGCTATAAGAGTTTGATAACTCGAGAACAGGCATTGGCAAACATTTTCTGTAAAGGGCCAGACAGGAAGTATTTTAGGCTTTTTGAGCTGTATAGTCTCATTACTTATTTACTAATTCATTACTTGCTTCTGCCACTATAACACAAAAGAACCCACAGATAATATATATGTGAATGGGCATGGCTGTGTTCCCATAAAACTTTATTTACAAAAACAGGCAATGGGTAAGATTTAGACTATAGGCTATAGTTTGCTGACCCCTGCTCTAGAAATTCTAGAGTGGACGGCATCATGTTATTTGGGTTAAAAATCAACAAAGAACTGCCCATTTACAACTTAACTAATCAACAAACAAGAGACTCTTCTAGATCCTATATGTCCAGGCACTTCAGGAATTTACATCCTTTTAGGAAGAAAAGACACAGACAAGTAAAAGGCAAATGGTAACATGAGGCAGCACGTGCTAAAGGAGGGAACTGAGGGCCCACGGCTGACTGATGGGCCACCATGACATTAGAAAACCAATGTCCACAAGCTGACCAAATAATCCTGTACTGATACCAGAGCTGAGAAAGAGCCAGAAGTTCCTGCCATAAGCACTAACAAAACCACCCATTCTGCTGAGACCACATGAACGTTTTCAGCATGTATCAGATGCTAAACAAAGACATCTCCTTTGGACTTACCAAACACACCCGCTCCCTGTCTCATTCTCAGAGAACAAGCAACTGACCTAAAGTACAAGATAAACTGATTTCCTAGAGGACTTCCATCCTCCTCCCTGCTGATACTTGAAGCAGTGAAGAACCTCAAGGAGCTACGGGCAAGGGCTGGCAGGAACCACCGGGGGTCCCTCTTGGAGGGCTAGAAGAGGCACTTCCCCAAACCTTACCTTGCTCATGGCAGTGAGGGCAGGGTCGCAGGCAGCATCGAGATCTTGAACCAACAACTGGATGCTGCTAGAGATGACACTGCAAGTCAAACACATCACTGTGGTCATGACTTTAAAAGACTAACTTTCTCAATTACCAACACGGCCCCTGCCAAATCTTTTAGGGACTTGTCTCAAAGTTAGATTCATCATTTCTTCAGAAGAACTCGAGCTTGATTTCAAAAGGGAACGGATGACAAGGAGGAACCTTTCAGCTCTTCATTCTTGCTCCGTGTCCTGGCCTCTATTTGGGTGTGTGCCCGCTGAGTCAGATCACAAAATTCCATGGCTAGTCCCCCTGATCACTCCATCCAGAATCCCTCTATTTGCCCCAAATGTTTAAATCAGAACTTGAAAAAAAAAAAAAAAAGTTGAGAAAAGGAGAGGAAATAACTTAGGAGGAGAATCTTGACTTTTCCTTGGTAAGTGCTTGATGTGCAGGCTGAAGCCTGGCCTGCCCCGGTCTTATTTACTGACCACAACAAATGAACTGCAGACCGTACTGGCAAAAGGACTACTTTGAGAAGGCTTTCCAGTTTGAACCTCTTGGACAGACAGCCTCCACCCCACCCCCACCCCCAGCTAAAGTCAAGATGCTCACATTTCCTGTTGGAAGACACTGCAGATAGGGCTGCCCTTTGTGGATTTGGGGCAGGCGGGGGGCAGACAGGAGGCCCTGGACTTGACCTTCCTACAAGGATGGCCAAGGGAGGACTTCTCTTTTTGTTATTGTCAGTAGTGCAACAGTAAAGGCCCCGTATGCTAAAAATGACTGCTCGTGAGGAGGCAGCGTGGGAGGCACCAACTTCTAATGCTTTTTCTTAGTGGCTACTGGAGAATCATCCTGATTCAACAGGAGGCCTGGGGGACCTCTGAAGTTCTGTAGTGGTAAGGCCGACAGCCCGAGACATTCTGCTTTGTGAGGGGTAAAGGGCAGGCCTTAAGCAAATATGTGCAAGGTACATACGTGCTGAATGTATCCATTTCTCCGGTCAGATTGATTCGTTCAGTCAGACTCACATCAACTTTTTCTTTGAGTTTTTCTTCTAGCTATTAACAATAAGAGAGAAAAACATGCTTAACGATTATCCAAAGGAGTGCTATAAATAAGAATACTTAACATGTACCGAGTTTGATGATTCAGTACAATTCCAGGCACTTTTCATGTACTGACTCATTTAATCCTCACAACCCGAGGAGGAAGATTCTATTATTATCTCATTTTACAGAAGAGAAAGTGGAGGTGTGACCTTCCCAAGACAGTACGAGGTAGGGCCACGAGTCAAACTTCCTCTAGAACCTGTGCCCTTTAGCACTGGGCTGCACTCGTTTCTTATGACACACTGACAATTCACTTCATTAATTTTAAAAAGACCCCGGTTTTTAGGCTCCTCCCTGCTCCATGAACTGCAGGCTTGCTCACCAGCACTGGAAGCCTCTGGTGGTAAGTGGCAGTAAAATCAGTGAAAGTATTCACTGAGAGCACTGCTATGGGCCACCCACTATGCGAAGGTGCGGGGGGGATACGCAGGTAAACAACAACAAAAAAAGCACAGGCTGCCCTCATCAGCCTACAGCCAAACACTGGCCATGCTCCCAACCGCCTCAAAGAAGAAGACAACTGACCGGGAATTGTAAACATCTCCAAGCATCCTGGGAACTGACTCATCTAGCACTCCCAAAGCTATTGAGTACACAAACTCTAATAATGAGTGTTTTGTCTTAAACTTAAAAATGCTCTTAGGGGTGTGTACATTAGTGTAACTTTCCGGAATGCAATTTATTTAAAAAGCAGAGATTTAAATACACACACTCTTTAAAACAGCAATTTCACACCTAGAGATATATTTCAATGAATAACGAGAATGATATAGAGAGATACGCGAGTATTCTTTGCAGCGTTCGTTAATTCAACCAAAACTTACAGAAAACCTGCTTTGTGCCAGGCTCTGTAACAGAGTGAGTTACTCAGTGAACAAAACAGGTAAGATCCTCTTTTCTTTTCTTTCCTTTTTTTTTTTTTTTTAAATGTTTACTTATATTAGAGAGAGACAGAGTGCGAGCAGGGGAAGGACAGAGAGGGAGGGAGACACAGAATCTGAAGCGGGCTCCAGGCTCTGAGCTGTCAGCATAGAGCCTGACATAGGGCTCAAACTCACGAACCGGGAAATCATGACCTGAGCCGCTGGACACGTAACTGACTGAGCCACCCAGGCACCCCAAGATCCTCTTTTCTTAAAGCATACACTCTGGTGGTCTTGCTTATGTTAGTGACAAGCTGGAAACAGTTCACATGTTTATAAGGGGTCAGTGGAGCAAATGACAGCGCAGGCTTACAACGCTTAAACTCTTCAGCGGCCTTTTTCTGTTACGCTGAAAATACAATCTAAACTTTCTAACTGTGATTTGGGTCCTCTCTGGCTCTCCGGCCCACTTCTGGCTTTCCCCTTGCCTGCTTGGCCTCACTTACTCTGATGGCTTAAGGTTCTGGAACGCACCAAGTCTCTCCCCCTCAGGGCCTTTACACTTCACACTTTCCGCTTCCTCTCCCTGAAACAGCCTTGCTCACCCCTCCTAACCAGGCTCCTTGCTTTGCCACCCCCACCTCCCAACCCTTCCTCACTCCTCCCCTGGCAGTCCCCCTCCCAACCCTTGGTGTCAGCTTCAATGCCAGCTCCCCTCAGAGAGGCCTTCCTTGAGCAGCTACTTGAGTAAGCAACTCCCTAACTAGTACTCACCACAAGACTGAAGTTACATTGTGGCTTATTATTATCATCTTGGTTTCTCTGTTAGTTCTAAGTTCCCTTACGGTAAGAAACCATCTACTTTGTTCACTTCTGTTAATTAACACCAAATACCATGCCTGGTACATAGTAAGCGCTTCATAAAGATCTCTTGGATGAGTGAAAGCAACACTCTATGCAGGCGTTAAGTGTAAAAGGGTTACAATTAATGAGCCAATAGTGAGACATTATTGGCATTGTTTTCCAAGTTTTATTTTTGAATTCTTCACTACTTAGATCTTTTTTTTTTTTTAAGTTTATCTATTTTGAGAGACTGGAGGGGGGGTGGAGAGAGAGAGAGAGGGAATGTATGTGAGGGAGGGAGGGCCAGAGAGAGAGGGAGAGAGAGAAGCCCAAGCAGGCTCTGCACTGTCAGCGCAGAGCCTGATGCAGGGCTTGTACTAACAAACCGTGAGATCATGACCTGAACTAAACTCGAGTCAGACACTTAACCAGGCGCCCTGCACCACTTGGATTCCTGTCTCTAAGGTATCTCCTTCCATTTCTTCTTGCCTTCTTCCTGCCATTTTTTTCTAAGGAAACTGGATTGTCTGCTCTGTAGTTTTCCCACAGTTTGGATTTTGTTGATTGTAGCCACAGGGTATTAATTAACATGTTCCTTGTTCCTTGTATTTTCTTTGAATTGTAGTTTCATGTAGAAGCTTAATCAGATTCAGGTTCTTTTTTTCCTTCTCTTCTTTTTTAGAAAACTACTTCATGATGGTGTTGTGTATTTCTATCAGCAGATACACGATGTTCGCTTGTCTCTGTTTTTGTGATGTCAGCAGCCATTGACAGTCAATGCCTAGATCCATTATTTCATTAGGAGGTATAAAAGAATGACATTCTAATTCATTTCTTCTTCACTTATTAGCTAGACTTCTGCTATAAAGAGATACCTCCCATTGTCAATGATTTCATTATCCTGAAGTCTAAGTTAAATAGGAAAGACAGGATAAGAACTTTCTCTGTACCAGTTTTCAATTCACACCAGTGGTTCCTTAGTGTGTTCGAAGGTGGTAAGTAAACTTAAAACAAAACAAAACAAAACAAATCATCGTAACCACATGGATTTAAACACATCTGATGTTTTCAATGCACTGCCGTTAACTTCTCATTGATGCTTCTACAACCCACCTTTGACCAGCAGAGTGTATTCAGGCAGGCTCCTGCATTAGTTTCTTAGGGCTGCTTGAACAAATTACTACAAACCTGGTGGCTCAGAACAGACATTTATTCTCTCAGTTCCAGAGGCCGCAAGTCCAAAGTCAAGGTGTTGGCAGAGCAGGTTCCTTCCGGAGGTTCTGAGGGAGAAACTATCCCATGCCTCTTTTCTATCTTCTGGTTGCTGGAAATCCTTGGTGTTCCTTGGCTTGTAGACGTATCTCCCCAATCTCTGCCTCTGTCTTCATGTGGCTTTCTTGCCTGTGTCTTTGTTAGACCTTCCTCTCCTTTCTAAGGATGCCAGTCATTGGATTTAGGGTTCCTAAATGCAAAATAATCTCTTCTTCAGATCCTTACTTAATTATAGCTTCAAAGACCCTATTTCCAAATAGGGTCACATTCACAGGTACTGGTAGTTAGGACTTGCACACATCTTTCTGTACAATAAGCCCATTATGGCTCCTAAATCCTTTTGAAAGGACTCTCACAGTCTCTGATCTTTTTCTTGCTTTTTGTACAACACGATGCTCCAGGCTCATCTTGTACATTTTGTGTCCCAGACCTGGAATTACTCATTTCTGCCGGAATCTCTGGTTTCTTTTAGGGGAAAATAGTATTTAGAGATCACAATATAGGTGCTAAGAATGTACTGACTTTTATAATCAATAAAAATAATTTTTTATAAATAACAAAAAAAATTGGCTACATCTATCATGAGTCGTCAAAATGGTCTTTGGTCCACTAGTACTTCTAGAACCTTTAAGAATATGGGTGTCTGGATGGCTCAAGTTGGTTAAGCAACTGACTCTTGATTTTTGCTTTGGTCATGATCTCTGGTTTGAGGGATCGAGCCCTGTGTTGGGCTCTGCACTGACAGTGTGGAGCCTGCTTGGGATTCGCTGTAGCAATCTCTCTGCCCCTCCCCTGTTTGTGTGTTCTCTCTCTCTCAAAATAAATAAATACACATTAAAAAAAAAAAAAAAGAATCTGTTCTAGAAAAATAATGCAAAGCATATTAGATATTCTTTGTAGAATTTACTTACAGAAGCAAAACCTGAAACAGCACAGATAATTATGCAGGATCCTGTTAAATCATTTATGGTATTGTCCCTTAATGAAATATTATAGAACTATAATATTGTTGGTAATGAAGATACCATAGCAACAGGAGAAATGCTAATGCTGTGATGTCAATAAAAACAGCAAAGGGGTAAGAGTGAAGTAAATTAAGATTATAGCATACAAAATTGTGGTGGTAAAGCATCTGACTCTTGATTTTGGCTCAGGTCATGATCTTAGGGTCCGTGTCCCTCTGCGCTGACAGTGTGGAGCCTGCTTGAGATTCTTTATCTCCTTCTCTCTCTCTCTTCCCCTGCCCCCCCCCCCCACATTCTCTCTCTCTCAAAATAAACAAACTAACTAAACTGCCTCTCAGAAAGAAAAAAAATGACTGTAGCATACCAAACTATGTTCATGAAAAAGGACTGAAAGAAAATACTCCAAATTGCTAATATGATTATTATCAGGTGATGAGATTAAGAGTTATTTTTTTTTAATATTTATTTATTGGGGCGCCTGGGTGGCTCAGTTGGTTGAGCTTCTGACTTCGGCTCAGGTCATGCTCTCACAGTTCGTGGGTTTGAGCCCTGCATTGGGCTCTGTGCTGACAGCTCAGAGCCTGGAGGCTGCTTTGGATTCTGTGTCCTCCTGTCTGTCCCTCCCCTGCTCATGCCTTGTCTCTCTCAAGAGTGAATAAAGGCTAAAAAAATTTTTTTTAATTAATTAATTAATTTTGAGAGACAGAAAGAGAGCTCGTGAGCAGAGGAGGGGCAGGGAGAGTGAGAAAGAGAGAATCCTAAGCAGACTCATGCTGTCAGCACAGAGCCCAATGTGGGGCTTGATCCCATGAACTGTGAAATCATGACCTGAGCCGAAATCAAGAGTCGGATCCTTTAATTGAATGAGCCACCCAGGCGCCCCAAGAGTCATTAACTTTGTATTTTTCCCCCTTTGGTACCATGGTTATTTTACTTTTAAAATACTCTATTTTGGGGGCACCTGGGTGGCTCAGTCAGTTAAGCATCTGACTCGATTTTGGCTCAGGTCATGATCTCACAGTTCGTGGGTTCGAGCCTCGTGTTGGGCTCTGCACTCAAGGCACGCACACGCTCTTTCTCTCTCTCAAAATAAATAATCTTAAAAAAAATTCTATTCACATGTGTGTATGCCTTCCTTTTCTGCACACATGCAAAACAGTTAAATGGTGTTTCTTCACCACAGAACTCTGGGACCTCTCTGCCTTGGAGGTCTTCATCAATATTGCTGTCCTGCCCTAGGGGTTCTTGGGGGCTAACGGGATTGCCGTCTCTGGCTCTGAGGCCAAACCATTACAGATCATCACCTTTATAACCCGATGTGACCACATCCCCAAACAGAGCATGCTATTGCCTCTGGTTGGCTTACCCTCAACTGTGAAGTTTTGGGGGGAACGCTTCTTATTCTGGCCTCCTGTAGTCTTGCTCTGGCTCACAGGCATTCCAAGCTGTACCGTCTGAACCATAATTTATGACTACCTTCCTATGATCCAGACATGTGTAAATAATAAGCCCAAAAGCGGGGGAAGAGCAGAACCTTCTCCAATTATTTTCCTTCTCTTGGCCTTAGGTGAATTCCAGACCAAATGTGAAAAGGAACTTCTAATCCCACATCTACGGCTGAATGGAAAATTCTTCTGGGTCTTCCTTCTGCTAATGGGGAGCTCCAGGAGAGGCATCACCCTTTCCTGCTTCATAGTTCCTGAACGTCAGCGTCCAAACAATGGCTGTTTGTTTAGGCAGGCTGAGAATGCTGTGTGCATTTCAGGAGACACATGAAAGCCCAAAGGATTTTGCTTAGCCCAGTAACACTTCTGAGCATGGGATCACTGGCTGTGACTCATCACCACCAAAGGCCGGGTCCTAGCACTGTTAAGTTTGTTGCTACTTTTCTCCTACGGGAGACAGTGCTACTGACCTACTTTCAAGAAGGCATGCCCTCTGAGGAACTTAAACCACTCTGGGGGAGAGCAGTCATACTTTCTTGCCCAGTCTCCTTTTAACAAGGCTCTTCTGTAAGATGGCTGCCTGGGCCGTCTTCTGGCTGGACTGCAAATTTTCCTCTGTGACCAACCTTTACGTGGCTGCCCAAGGTTGTACACAGCTTGTTAGGGCCCACAGTTTCAGCCACTGAGTTAGGAGGCCCAGATGGGTCAGGAAAAGGAGGTGGTGGGCAGCTCACCTGCTGGGTGGTGGCCAGACAGTACTCTGCTGTGCTCAGGATGCTGCAGATGAGGCAGAGCTCCTCTAGAGTGAACTTGGCCACTTCTGAGCCTTCCTTTTCCTTGAGGAGGCTGCTGATGGTCAGCCCTCCACTGCTGCTTGTGGTTCTGAGGAAAAGGAACAGGAACCGGTCAGGCTGGGACTTCTTATTTGCTTCCTGAACTGGTAACTGCACATCTTAAGACAAAGAAAAGGGGGAAGGAAAGGCTGGACATGGCCCAAACAAACCTACGTACACTGAGTCCTTTTCCTACTGACCTTACCTTGACTATCATCTGTTTAAATTCTCTGACCATCAGAAGTAGGAAGAGACGATTCCAACAGCAAGCCAATAATCAGTCACATGAACGAAGATGACTCTCATACTCACAGAGAAGGCGGCTGAGTGACTTCTCTGCTTAGCTTAGAATCTCCTGATCTGGAAAGTTCAAGAGTTCTGTAGCACAAAAGCTGGTTCTCCAATTGCCCCTCTCAGTTAGGAAACTTCTGCACAGGAATGTGTACGCTGTGCTTGTGGAGGGGTACCAAAGTGAATGTTAAAGCATGGCTCCTGCCCAAAGCCCGACTATCTCACACCTTCCTACTGATCGAATCATGTGTCCACAAAATATAAAAATACAGTTATAAAACCTTCTGCTATTTCAACTGTGAGATTCTAAATTTTTTAAAAGGCAGAACTCAATGACATTTACCGTAAAAATAAAATGTTAAAAAAGGTAACCCTAAAACTGCCAAGTCTTACTGGGAATCAAAGATTTGAAAATATCTTAATTTCCAGCACTTGCAAGGGTTGTGAGGACACTGGCCCTCTCTTGCACTATGGGTCCAGAGTACTGAGTTGTAAAAACTTCGGGAGGCGTATTTCAGGAGCTTAAAAAAAAGGTTCACACTGTTTGACCCGGTGGTTCCACTGCTGTTCAAGGATGCTTTTCTGAGTGTTACTTAAAATACTAAAGTAGTGAAACCAACCTAAATGATCAATTAGAAGTTCGGAAGTGAGGTGAGGTTCTTCTGTATGCTGGATTATCACGACATCGTGAAGTGTTTTGATGACGATGTGCTAGTGTTGGACGGTGTCTGGTGGCCTCCCAGATCCATTCATTGCTCTTCTCTTCCCTCCTCTATGGCTCAGGAGACTGACCTCTACAGACCTATCACCCAGGCTTGAGAGGTAGAGGGGAGAGAAGGCTGAGTACTAATAAGGCCTCCTGCTCCCTCTGCTTAAGTGTGGTGCTGGCCCCCACCGTGGCCCTCTTCTGTGGGGCAGCCCTTCGTCCACAGCCCTGGCTCTCAAGGGCGTTTTTTAATTTTTTTATTAAAAAAAAATTTTTTTTTAATGTTTATTTATTTCTGAGACAGAGAGAGACAGAACATGAGTGGGGGAGGGGCAGAGAGAGAGGGAGACACAGAATCCGAAGCAGGCTCCAGGCTCTGAGCTGTCAGCACAGAGCCCGACGCGGGGCTCGAACCCACAGACTGTGAGATCATGACCCGAGCCGAAGCCAGACGCTCAACCGACTGAGCCACCCAGGCCCTCAAGGGAGTTTTAAAGTAGTTAACAATTACCCACCCCCTCCCGGTATTTGGATGCTTCAGAATCCTCTGCTGGTGCCTTTCACCGTGCCCCCATTTCTGTGAATAGCTGCTTTGGTAACAACACCCTAGCTGAGTACACTGTTTCCTGCTGGGACACGTGGGAAAATGCTCACAGGATGATGTTAGGTGAAAGCTGCAGGGTATAAAACTACAGGCTGTATAGTCCCAGCACTGTTGATGGAGCAAGAGCACAAAATCACGCACGTTACATACATAAGTAAACAACAGAAAAACATATACCAAAAATTTGAATTTGTCTTCTCCGGGTGGTGAGATGACAGCTGACTTTTATTTCTGTCTTTGTGCTTTTCTGTGTTTTCTAAACTATGATAAATTTATATCATTCTGACGATCAGAATAAAAATTATTAAAAATTAAAAAAATGTTACCATGGTCAAAGAAATTCTCGGTGATATATATCTTTTACTTCTAATCTCTGGCTACAGCATAAGGATTTTATTTTCTTTCCTCCAAATAACATAAAACTCCCATATACAATACATTTTAGTGAAAACAACAGCAACTAATTCCAGAATTATTGAATTTGGCCCTGGGGATGATTTATAAATACTAAGTTCCAAAGCATCACTTTAGATCGCATTATTATAATTGAAATTGCTATGGAACCAAAAATCTTTAAGCTCTAGTCAAACACCATTAATTTCCATTAGTAAGCAATATAACAATATTCTAATGTCCCAGAATGCATACAGTGAAGTCACTATAATTAGGGGCTGTGCTACGCAACCCCCTTCCCCCAAATCCTACCAGATCTTTAAACACTAGACTCTATCCAGTATAGCAAGACACAGATACCATAAGAGAGACTTTGGAATGTACTCAGCTCGAGGGAAAAGCAGATTAGTGCCTCCCATGTGCTTATCACCCCAGGGTATGCAATCATTGAATGAAATTGCCCATGCTATTTAAAAATTATTGCTACCAGCGCCTTACCGTTTTTTGTTTTGTTTTTTTTTTTTTTTGCCAACAACCTATTGTTGAAACCATGTCAATTAAAGATATACATAATGGAACTGACTCCCTTGAGTCCACTGTGGGAAGATCTCACCTATGCTGGCGACCACGGTGGGCATTTCCTCTAACAGTCTTGATCAGCTGTGGAATCCCATTAGACAGGAAATAGTCTCAGGCCCTTGGGAACTCAGTAAGGGTATTTTCCTCATTGAGGCTCTTAGCAGTTCAGTAAACTATTTCGGAGTAGATTTCCTCAGATTCCCATATTTAGGTATATTCAGAATCTTACTTCACCACTGGGACCAGAAAGAATAGCACTCACTTGGGCAGATTGCCAGAGAGGATTTTCCAGGCATATTCTCGGAGGTACTTCTGGAAAATGGTGGTCAGAGCGATCATCGGCTCCCCAGTACTGAGTTGAGAGCACTGCACCATGCACTTCTTGTAGTAGACAAAGAGGTCAGCACAGCTGGGGAGCACAGCACCCCCTTCATCAGTGTTGGGCTTAGGTGGCCCCTGGGCTTTGAAATCGGCCACGAACCGATCTATCAGCTCTCCAAGGTTTCTAGAAGGAAGAAAACCTGCCATGTTATTTCAAGAAAGATAAAGCAAATGTGCTTAACTGCCATGAGTAAATCATTCCTAATGCTTTTTACATTTAAAATTGGACCCAGGGGCGCCTGGGTGGCTCAGTCGGTTAAGTGTCCGACTTCGGCCCAGGTCATGATCTCGCGGTTTGTGGGTTTGAGCCCCGCGTCAGGCTCTGTGCTGACAGTTGGGAGCCTGGAGCCTGCTTCGGATTCTGTGTCTCCCTCTCTGCCTCTCTCTAGCTCATGCTTGTACTCTATCTCTCTGTCAAAAATAAACTTAAAAAATAAATAAATAAATAAAATAAATAAAATTGGACCCATTTTTATCGCACCAGCCCTCTTATAGTAACAGCAGCAAGAATAACTGGCATTTGTGTGCTGCTTTATACTTTTTTTTTTTTTTTAACTAATGTTTAATGATTTTTGAGAGAGACACAGAGAGCAAGCATGGGAGGGGCAGAGAGAGAGGGAGACACAGAATCTGAAGCTCTGAGCTCTCCTCACAGAGCCTGATGCGGAGCTCGAATCCATAAACCATGAGATCGTGACCTGAGCTGAAGTCGGACGCTCAACTGACTGAGCCACCCAGGAAGCCCCTGCTTTATACTTTTCAAGGCATTTCATGATCACATTTGACCCCAAGCCTCTGTGAGAGAGGTAAGGTATTACTGGACTCTCTAAGAGATGAAAAAATTAAGGTCTATAAAGTTTGTCACATAATTTAGTGGCAGAGCTGAGCCTAGAATCCGCTACCATGTAAGTATCATTTCGCCTTTCCCCAAATGAAATAATGATAGAGACCACTGTCTGAACGCTTATGATGTATCAGGCACACACCATGTCGGCAGTTTATAAGTGTTATTTCATTGCATTTCACTTAATTTGCACAATAACCTTATGAAGTACGTATTATTAACTGTCCTCATTTTCAAAAAGCAAGGTGCAGAAAAGTTAAGGACCTTGTCCAAGGTCATACAGCAAGAGGGGTGGGGGGAGCCAGGATTCAAAACCAAACAGCCTGGCTCAAACCTCATGTTTTTAACCCCTCTACCTTACTGCCTCTGAAAACACAAAAAAGTTATGATGTCAGGAAACATTTGGTATCATTAACCTAAATATGCCCACGAGGTAGATGCCAAAACAAGGAGAAAGTGTAAAGAAATATTCTAAGGCTTTCTTGATGTTTTTAATGCAGTTTCTCCTTAAAACTTACAGAATCAAAGGTGTAAAAGCTCTTGGGAGAGGGGAGGGTAGGGCAGCCCCAGGCTTGTAGCAGGTCACGATGGTGAGCATGGTTGCAGCTGTCCCCCCACTCCCCATTCAAACATCACTGAGTTTGCTCCGTCGTGTTGAGTCATCGTAGCTACGATCCAGTGGGGCTCTACTCACTGCTTCCTGCACAGTCGTGCTGTATGAAAAATGGGAAGGGTCCCTCCACCCCTTGACATTTTACATCTTTCTAGGTTGCTGTCCAAGGCTACAAGAATCCAGCTGTGCTTTTTTTTTTTAATGTTTGTTTATTTTTGAGAGAGACAGAGACAGAATGCGAGTGGGTTGGGGCAGAGAGAGAAGGAGGCACACAATCTGAAGCAAGCTCCAGGCTCTGAGCTGTCGGCACAGAGCCCGACACAGGGCTTGAACCCACAAACCGTGAGATCATGACCTGAGCTGAAGTTGGGACGCTTAACCGACTGAGCCACCCAGGTTGTGCTTTCAAAATGTATTTATATAACAGGAAGAAAAAGATAAGAACCACACACAGCAGAGGAGAAAACTGACATTTTACTCAGGAGTTTTTGTTATTGAAAGTTTATTACATCCAGATGTAGCCACTCTGCCCTCAAAGAACTTCAGGCCTAGGCTGGGTCTTTGTGAGGATGGTTAGCAAGCAGGGGAGGACCTTGTTAGTTAACCTCGAAAGCTGCGGTGCCACCACCCCCATTCCTCACCACCTCTTCCTGCCCCACCTTTTCCATTGAATCTCTCACTTCTCTTCCTCAGTGACCCTCCACTCTAGCCAGACTCCCCTTTACTTCCCCCTGTTCCATCTCTATCCCTGACTCTGAACCTTTGCCTGGATGCCTCCCCTGGCCAAGATGCTCTCCTGCCACCTCTCTCAGGCTCAACTCAGGGCTCACCCAGACAACCCCTACTCACACCATTCCTCTGTCTCAGTTTCAACTTCTGTCATCTGCAACACACTGACACTGTATTATCATTTCTTTTTTTTTTTTTTTTAACACTTTACCATACAGTGTAAGGATGTCAAATGTTCAAGAAACATGACGACCTTCTGCCATCCTGGGCCCACAGCCGGCAATGCTCTCAAGAATGGCTCTTTTTCATTGGTCTTTGGTGTAATTTCAGAATCTGTGTTGAGAGAGCATTCTAGCCAGTCACTTCTAATAAGCTGAAGTTGGTACAAAGGTGAAAGGTGCTTGCTACAGAGGAGAATCGTCGGCAATTCATATGTTATCATATGCTCCTTGAGAGGACGGATAATGTTTCTGGGACCTCTGCTCTCCCCAGGCCCACCCGTCACGTTTACGTGTGAGGTTAATCTTTCAGTTATGTTGGTGCCCAATACGTATGCAGCTGATCAGCCCCCATGCTTTGTTCCTGAAGGATGGGAATGGAAGGGTAGGAGAGTGGAGACGGGGCAGGGGCTGGTGCAGTAGAGGGGAGCATGTAATAGGAAAGCAAAGGGTTCCACTTGAGTCTTCTTAGGAGAGATTCTAACCTCCAAATCTCTACTGCTGACCAAAAGAGGGGCCAGAGCTCCAAAGTGCTTTTTACTTTAACCACTTATCCAATTCCGCTAGCAGCTGAAGTCAGAATACCTACTCAAATGCCTCATATTTCCGAGCCAACGAGATCAATAAGATTATAAACTAATTAAACTCATAGAGCATAAAGAAAATTTCCACTTAAAAAAAAAAAAAACCTCTAAAAGACCACCCATACTTTGCAGGCCATCTCCCAAGTCACTTCTGACACTGCTCTCTGTGTAGGTGAGACATAATCCATTAGAATAAGCTTCCCTCCCTTCAATCTCCACTCTCTGCGCCTGCGTGCTTCTAAGCCACACGAGACACTGGAAAACGAGTAACTGACATGTCACAGCATAGATGGTTCAGTCCATCGATTTCCAGCTGAGCATTTAGTATGTGCAAGGCTCTGGGCTGTGTTTGCCATGCATATGAGACATAAGTGAGTGCAACTAAAGAAAAAAAAGCAAAGGTTGTCATTTCTTCCAGGTGCCAAACACTAGCCTGAGTTTTGGTGAGACCTTCTGGCAGGGTTACCAGAGAAAGGAATGTTGTAGCATACCGACCTGCTGATTGGAATCACAAGGAGACGTCTTTTACACCATAAAGCAAGTACAATCAAGTAAGAGTTTATCAAGGGCCAGGTTCTGATTAAGGTGTTGCTGGGTGTGGGGGTTAAGACACACATCTGCCTATTAGAAGCTTTGATCTTATTTGGGGGGATAGGACCCTCATGCTCATGATATTTAGATTTCAAGACAGCAACTACATGCTAATCTTGTAGTACAGACAAGAGGAACAATTTGTTTCAGACAAAGGAAACTAGAGGCAGCTAGAGAGAAAATTTCGCAGCAGACTCAGGTGAGAATAAAGGCATGGAGTCAGAAGTGAGCACAGATTATGATGTGTGGAAGGGAGGATGTAAGGAGGAGGGGACGTGCCTAAGGTGGAAGTCCCAAATTGGAAAAGCCCGACCTACGGTTTGATTTACAAGCTCCTCTGCATTCCCACAGCAAAGTGCTGCCAGCTTCATGTCTTCACAGCGGGTACCACTGACTCCCAAGAGGCCATGAGCCTATAAAGTAGGCATTGTGCTGGATGCATCAGAAATTCAATCTCCTGTAATCCTCCCAACAGCCCTGAAGAGAAGGCATTATTATCTCCACTTCATAAATGACAAAATTGAGGCTGAGAAAAAGACTGTAACTTGCCCTGGGTCACGGAATTTGTCGGAGCCAGACTCTGAACCTGGGGATGCCTGACTCCCAAGCCCAGCTCTATCTACTCTACTGTGCTCTGACTTTGCAACACTAAAGCGCTACACAGAGAGATGGAATTGTGCTTATTGCTGTGATTCACTTGCTCTCCGGCTTAAAGGAACACGTCACAGACGTGGATGGTATCTTTTACCCCCTTCCCTGTAGCTTGAGCTTTCTGAGCAAGATGCATGAGAATGTCAGGGGCCCACACGAACTACTGCTGGGGGTTCTGCTGATCAATGAAATGACCCAGGAAGAAAAGACCAATGCAGAGCAGTATTAGTAAAGGATGAGCAGGGCAGTTTCTTCCGGTGGATCTGCAGTCGGCATCCCTAGCAACAATATTCTAACTGGAAGGCAGAGTGGTGACGGCACGGGGAGAGGCAGGCGGCAGTCAGTCAAAGCTGGCAAGGAGGTGAGCATGGGCAAAGCGGCTTCAGATCCCCAGGTAGTTACAGGACTTGTTAAATCGAGGGTACCCAAACTGATCTGCACCCCCTCCCTCTCCTGCCCTTAGGACGGGGCCAAGGATTTGGCTCTGGTGTGGCCAGTGGGGTTGGGAAGCCCAGGTGTGGCTTGAGCACAACTGGGAGATGGATTACACACAGGTAAATGGAGCAAATCAGTAAATACATGGAAGATCTGGGGGGGTGGCCAAGTTTCTCACTGCTGCAGAAAGTAGTTACAGACGAGGAAAGGGGGAGACTAAGATAAACCCTGTGGTGTCAGAGCAGAATTAGAGTTACCAGCATAGATTCACAGGTTCTAATATAGGCTGGTATAAAAACAGATACCGATGCATGTGTTTAAACATGTATGTATATACATACATATATTTCTCAGCTCTCTCAGCTGCGAGGACCTAGAAGCATGACATCCGAGGAGTAATGAACATACTTGATGCCCGGAACTTAGTTTCTAAATATCATTCCCCACCAAAGAAACAAGGGATCCTGGAAAAACAGATGACTCCAGGGCTGGGGTAGGAAAGTACAAGATGGGCCTGGTATATTTTGTTGTGCCAGAAAAGAAGTGCCCCAGAAATGATAGGAATATGCAAAAAGCACGAAAAACCAGCTCAAAGGGGGGTTCCAATGGCCAAATCAGGGACAATTTGAGCATTAAAATAACGATGGATCCTGCAAGAGAAAAAGGACATCAGTGGAAAAACTGGTGAAGCCCAAATAAAGTCTGAGTTTAGGAAAGAGTACTGTACCAGTGTTAACTTGCTGGTTTTGAGAACTGTTCTATGGTTACGTAAGATGTTAACATTAGGAGAACTTGGGGAGAAGGGAATACAGGAAATCTGCACTACTTTTGAAGTTTTTATGTAGGTTTAAATTTATTCCAACATAAGCTTTAAAAAAAGGTAATAACGGCTATAACCCATTGAATAAAATTGGAATCGACGAGTAGGTGCTGATACAATAAATGGGGAAAAGAGAAAGCTTTTTCTTAAAATATAATGCCAACTCATAAATGTAGAAGAAATGGCAGTATTAGAAAAATCACCATTTGGCAACGATCTTGGTAATAAATGATTCAGACAAGTATCAGGGGGAGGTGAAAGATGAGAAAAAGACCATTTATATGGTTTCAACGTTTCTCCTGACACTTTTTAATTATTAATGACTTATTAATAAATAGAGAAACCTGGCGGACTCCATCTGAAGTGATAAAAGTGAACACCACAAGCTGTAGGGCAAACTGACAGTGTGCCTCCCGACATGAATTACTGAGAAGAGCCCGGCACTATTTCTGCATAAATCATAAATCATGAGGAGACAGTCGAACGCAGACTGAGGGACATTCCACAAACTGGCCTGTGCTTCTTCAAAAATTTCAAGGTCACGAAAGATAAAGAAAGAATGAGTTATTTTTCTGGATGGAAGGGACCAAAGAGACGTGACAAATAAATGCATCCTGTGATCCTGGCACGGACTCTGGGTCCAGAAAAGACCTGATCGGGACAACTGGTAAAGAGGAATGGGGTCCGTGAGTTAAATGGTAATGGCGGATCAAGTTAACTTCTTTTTTTTTTTTAATTTTTTTTTTTTTCAACGTTTATTTATTTTTGGGACAGAGAGAGACAGAGCATGAACGGGGGAGGGGCAGAGAGAGAGGGAGACACAGTATCGGAAACAGGCTCCAGGCTCTGAGCCATCAGCCCAGAGCCCGACGCGGGGCTCGAACTCCCGGACCGCGAGATCGTGACCTGGCTGAAGTCGGACGCTTAACCGACTGTACCACCCAGGCGCCCCATGATCAAGTTAACTTCTGATGCTCCCAGGTATACTGTGGTTAGGTAGACGGTGCCCTTATTTACAGGAAACGCACGCTGAGGTATGAGGGGGAATGGGGCCCTCTCATCTACGATCTGGAGGAAGTGTTGACGTGGGGAAATCTCCAAGAGAAAATCACTACATCCCCAAGAGTAAAAGTTCTATTAACTTCTTTCTTGCACATAAACAAAACTGGAGAAAGCCACCTAATGCACAGAAGGACAGCTTCGCCCAGCCTGCCGAGGAGATGGCTCTGGGAATATCCTGCTTCCTGCCCCCTCACCAGGTGCCGGCTCTGCAGTCCTCCCACCGCTGTTTGGCTTTTGGTGGGGGCAGGTGCCGCCAGAACTTACCTCGGGCAGGTGGGAGGCTGGGGAGAGGAGACGGCAGACCCCATGCCAGGCCCAGCGAAAAGCTGGGAACACTGATCGGGCCACACAACCGCTTAAGAGTCCGGAACAAGACCACTGGCGGGGGGCAGCAGGCACAGTTCCTGCCCACTTGTGCCAAATGCCAACACGTCACCTCGATTCACCCTCGCCACTAATCTTGTGAGGGGAACAGTACTGACTTCACTGTAGAGAGGACAAAACAAACTCGAACAGGTCAAGTACCACGCTTGAGGTCCCAGGCTAGTGAGTGCGGAGCTCTGACTCAAATCCAGGTCTGTCTGGCATCCAGGCCCACGCTCTTTCCACAATACCGTGCTGGGTCTCTGTCATCTGGGAGCTTGTGAATGGTCTAAGGTTTTCCTCCCTTGCAGATTTCTGAGTCAGAGCTACAAGAATGTAACATGTACAAAATCAGTCCCCACCTGAGTCTCTTCCCCAGCCTTAAGACTCTCTGACAAAAGGGAGAAAGGGCTTTGCAGAACCCCTTGAAATTGTACTCAAAATAGTGGGGGGGTTTATGTGATTTTTTTGTTTTTTGGGGGTTTTTTTTGGCAAGAGAGTCTACAGTCTCATCGGGCTCTCAAGGGGATCTATGACTCAAAAAAGGTTAATCACCACACAGCTTTAGGCATTATTTTGCCCGATTCTCTGCTTTAAAAGCCGAGGAAACAGATTTCTTGAACTCTCTTTTCTACTTCAAGCCTTTGTTGCTTATTCTGGAGTGACAAGAGCACAACCTACGCAGTTCTCCTACGAGCAGCTCCCACTGCTTCCCCAGCCCTGTGGAAACATCCCAGTGAGGCCAGACGGCAGGATGAGTGGCGAGCACTTCATTTTTCACAGAGAAATGGAGAGTCCCTATGGAAGGGAGGTCTGGCTCTCTGCCTGAAATAGCACGGACAATGAGTACACTTTATATGAATCAAGGCCATGTGAAAAGAGTAGATACCACAATTGTAATAATTCAGAAAAATGACTCTCCAGACCAGGTGGATTTGGGGAACGTATGTGGTTATCTCCGATATGCACTTTAAACCTGGGACCCGATGGCTTTGAAACCTTTTGAAAAATAAAGAGTTTGGGTTGATGAGAGAAGACGGGCTTTGTCCAAGAAGAGTCATCCAAGGGGTCTGCTCTAAGACCTGTTAATCTAATAGGCAAATAACTGATCATTCCCCTGCCCCTCGAGGTGTCTTATTAACATCCTGAGAAAAAACTTTTAAACACAGAAAATGGCGTTTCAAAGAAGCAAATGGCAATAGTTAATAACTGCCTTTCTGTGTGCCTTCGGACATGAGCCCAATGGATAGAGAGGAGGAGGCAGACTGGCTCTACAAGGTGAAATGTGAAAGCAACTCTTTTTTTGGGGGGGGGCGCGGGAGGGGCGGGAGGTTGTATCTGTTAGCACAGAAGCTCTTCTACAAAGTTTATTTTCTAAGGCTTTAACATGAAACATTTTGTAATCTGGGAGGAGAAGAGTAGACACAATCTATAAAATCAAATAGGCAAATAATAATAATGTTCCGTGTAGTGATTCCACTTGAAATAGTCTCTTAATCTTATGGTTTACCTCCAAAACATACTCGGAAACAAGAATTTGCTAACCTACACAACAGGGGGATTAAAAACAAAAACCAAAAAACTAAGTCTCAGCACCTAAATGCTTTCCCAGAGAACTCCTCGAGAATTTTCTCACAGACGCTATTGCACTCCCTGCAATGAGCCACCGTCTGGTCCTCACAAGTGTGTTCTTTAGGCTACAAGGCCTCCTCTCAGAGCCAGGGCCAGCCTGTCTCCAGAAACCCGACCTTTCCAAACTCTGCCTTCCTGCGTGGAAGGGCCTTCAACAGTTCCTCTGGCTGGGGACAGAGATTCAGGGATGAGGAGGGCTCTTCCTCCTTTGCGTGAATTACGGACACTGGAGTTTGAACACACTTCCCTGGCTGTGAGGACACTTGGCTGTGGTGGGCTGCTTTGTGGACATTTCTGAGAACCCCTGAGTTTGTAAAAAGTATATATATTAAATGGCTGATAATCCATGAAAGGAAGTAAGAATCCATCCATACTGAATCCATACTGAAGCGCCTCCTTACAGAATAGCTCCAATTAATTAATTCGGGAGAAACGATGGGAACAGAAAATGAACATTTGGCAAATGCTACAGTAAATTATTGCTTCAGGCAGAAATCATCAGGGCATGTCAAAACGAGTGGGCAAAGTGTGAGGAGAAACAGGGTATTTACGTAGTCCCGAAGTGTCCCACCGTGAGATACTTACTAATCACAAAGAGAAAAATAGTAGCTGCACAGTAGAGAAAGCTAGTGAGCGCCACCAGAGGCAAGCGATCAGAGTTGACATCACCATTGAGGGGACAGGTCCACATGGTGTGTCTCCCGCTATGAAGTACCGAGAGAGACACAGCATCGCCTCTATGGTATACTTGCCTGCGATGCAATAATCCGGATTTAATCAAGAGCAAACATCAGACAAACACAGAAAGTAATCTGCCAGTACTCTGTAAAGCGTCAAGGTCATGAGAGACCAACGAACGAGAGACTGAGGGAGTATATTCGAGGTTAAAGGAGACTAAAGAGACCTGACAACTAAATGCATGATGGGATCTCAGGCCAGAAAATGGACATTCATGCCACAGTGTTTCCGTCCTGATTTTGAGAACCACGGTAATGTAAAATGGTAGCATTCTCTGGGGGAAGGGCATATGAGAATTTTGTATAGCTTTTCTGTAAGTCTAAATTATTTTGCAATGAAAACTTAAGCAAATGATACTTGAAAACATATACAGTAGAGATTAGGCTTTCTTTCCCTGGTTTCCAGTACCTGACATTGTCAAGGCTTGTGGGCTGACGTGTGCACACAGGGGAAGGGGTTGTTGGGATACATTTGGGAGCTCATCTGAGTCAGATTCAGGCTTCTAAGATTTATGAACACAATGAGTGATAACATTCGTAAGATATAAAAAATATCCTTAGCAGGTTTCCAGAGGGCGTCACAGGAGCCATGCCAAGTCCCTCCTTCAGCCTCTGGAAGGAGTCACGCCCTCGTGAGGCCCACCCGTGACTGGAGGAGGGAGAAATGCAGTAGAAAACAGCAAAATATTCATCACTCACTTGTCCTGGGACTCAATATACACGTAGAGATGAGGCTCAAAACACTTGGAAACAATGCCATGAAACGGATTGTCTGGGGCTTTAGGCTTCTTTGGCTGTAAAGGAAGGAAACAAAGAAGAAACCTATACTTGAGCCATCTTTGCAAGTTTTCAAGCAGTTTCAAAGAAAACATCCCTTCAAAGTTCACTCCTAACACAGATTAAAAGCACTCCACGTAACTAAACTGGGACTATGTCTTGCATTATGATTCATGCCAGTTTGTGAACAATGAGCCAGTTTTGTTAGCATCACTGACTTGCTTCGCATGTTGAAAGATTTACTGCTACTTTGATAACACACGTGCTTTTGATCTGGAAGCTATTCATCATCTTACTGATGTTTTAAAATTTTAAATCCTGGCGAATAACAGTACCTTATATTTGTACAGTGCTTTAAAATTTATAAAGTGCCTTCATGTGATCTATTTTTTTTTACTTTATTTTTTTGAGAGAGAGAGCACGAGAGCGCACGCACACAAGCACGCAGGAGGGGTAGAGAGAGGGAGAGACAGAGAATCCCAAGCAGGCTCCACGTTGTCAGCGCAGAGCCTGATGCGGGGCTCCGCCTCACGAAACCGTGAGATCATGACCTGAGCCAAGACGAAGAGTCAGATGCTTACCTGACTGAGCCACCCAGGCGCGCCCATGTGATCTATTTTTCATAGCCTCCATTTACTGACGGTTATCATAGACCAAGCTCTTTGATATGAAGTAACATCTCATCTATTCCTCACAACAACCCTCAGAGTAGGAATTAATACTACTTTACACCTAAAGAACGGAAGGCTCAGAGGGTTCTAGCGGCCTGCCCAAAGGCACACAGTGAAGCTTCCTATCTCCTAAACTAGAATTTTCTATTATAGCATTGCTTTCCTGCAATGGTTCCTAGATTGTTGAATTTCACTGACAAGTAAATGTAAGAAAAAGAAGCATAAGGGACCACTATAGCGTTGCTGACTTTTTATTTTGCTCTTCTCCATTCTCGGTAGGTTCCTGAAAAAAAGAGTATTTTATACCCAAACATTTTATAGGGAGAACATACCAGCATGAGGGCAGTCCTTCCTTTTCAGAGAGTTGGTGACCCTATACCAGCTTGCTAGCTGGGCAGGCAGCAGGCAGTTTTGTCTTTATTTTTTGCCTTGGACCAGTGTAAAACAGGGCTAGCACTGGTCCCCAGTTGATACTTAAAAACCACTGACATACAGACCATGTAGGTAGGCAAGCATTAAAAAACTATATTTGCTCCCTAATTCCTTTTCTAAATCTCTAAAAAAATAAGCAAAGATCTTCCTACATATTTTGTTCTATTCCTAAAAAACGTCAATTCTATTTATTGTCAAACACCAACAAAAGGACCCTGAGGCCTTGTTGGGGTACTAGAGTACAAACTGGGCATAAATTGACACCCACAGCATACTTGCTGAATTGAGCTGTTCGTATCTTTTAATAAATACAGGAAAAGCTGAGCCCCTAATGATAGATAGAAAGAATGATTCCCTTCCAGTAACTTTTAAAAATAAAACACTCTAATGGTTAAAAGCATCTGTAAAAACTGGAAATGAACACCAAAAATTAAATGTCAACCCTAGACATATCCCATTCAATTTCCTATTTAGCTCTCTTCCCTTTTCACCTTTTGAGAGTTCCATGTCTTTACTTTTTTTGTTTTTGTTTTTTGTTGTTGTTGTTGTTTCTTTGCAAGATTTTTAGAAATCTGGTGCTTCCTAAAATCTGGGCTATTTTCCCTTATTGTCCCAAAGCCACTGCCAAAGTCAGGTCTCAGAGTGAGACTACAACAGGCTCCCAAGACTGGGTTTGTGGAGTTTGAACTCTGGATCCAAAGTTCCACCTTCATTTCACAGGTGCCCCAGGAGTTTTTCCCACATGTCCATCAGTTTAACGTGGCGGATCCATGACATAGTATGATGGCTGTGTGGGGATGGTCCTTACCTAATTGTTCTACATTTTCCATGTCAGTTACCTATTTTTTAGTATTTTATTCTTTTCAATAAGGTGATTTTTATTTTTATTTTATTTTATTTATTTATTTTATTATTATTTTTTTTTTTTCAAAATCATGGTTATTTTATTGAAGTGTTTCACCATTTGGAGATGTTAAGGCTAAAATAGGACCGGAGTGCCTGGGTGGCTGAGTCGGTTAAGCATGTGGACTCGGTTCCAGCTCAGGTCCCAATCCTCACATTGCCTCGCATCGGGCTGAGCTGCCAGAGCAGACCACGCTTGGGATTCTCTGCCCCTCCTCTGCTCGTTCAAAGAACCTGAACTAGGACTCAATGTAGAATAAAGGGGGTTAAGGCATTCAGAGGGAAAAGGCATTCATAGGCATTCAGAGGGAAAACCGGTCCTTGGCTTCTTACTACCCGTGGGCTAAAGGTTGTACACAACACTCCACTAGAACAAATGGCTGTGGGGGGAGCCAGCCTGCTGGAGGAATGGGTGGGCTGGAAGCCATAGCTCGGGTCCAGGACAGCAGGCTGGGAAGTTAAGCTTTCCAAGCTCTAGGACGTTGAGGATTTCCTCAGACAAGGCAATAAGGTGATTTTTAAATGAAGAGGCAAATCTGATTTGTCTAACTTTTTTAAGACTAGGTGTCCTGATTTTAGAATTAGGAAATATAGCCACAACACCCAAGTATCTTTTTATTAATAAAATATAATCATTATAAGGATTATAATTATCCCCTTTATTTACATGTTCTTCCCTTGACCAAAATATTCATACATCTGCAGGATACCTTCTGCTAATTATAAACTGGAAAATAACTTATGTAATATAGAATGTTGTCGTATTTTTTAAATTAATTTTTTAAAAAGGTTATTTATTCTGAGAGAGAGAGAATGAGCAGTGGAGGGGCAGAGAGAGAGAAAATCTCAGGGAGGCTCCTTGCTGCCAGCACAGAGTCTAACACGGGGCTCAATCCCAAAAACCACGATATCATGACCTGAGCCGAAATCAAAAGTCGGACGCTTAACCGACTGAGCCATCCAGGCACTCTACATGTTGTCATGTTTTAAATCAACGTGTATATTTTGAATTTGGTTTTGTTCACTAATTTATGTGCAATTTTCCAATTACTGAAAACAGTTTAAGTTATCGCCTTAGAATGGCTACATTATGAGATTTCAGCTCTACAAATTAGGTAATAGTGCTGCACTGAAACACATTTTCTGATTTCGATCTGTAGTGATTTAAGTGAATGACCTTCTTCTTAGGAAATGCACACAGGAATATTTAGAGGTAAAGGACATGATATCAGCTAACTTAAACTGTTCCAAAAGAGAGAGAGAGAGAGAAAGAAGTGGGGAGAGAGGGACAGAGGGAGACAGAAATGGGAAGGAAAAAAAGGAAATGATAAAGCGAATGTAGCAGAATGCTAACAATTAGTAAACCCAGGTGAAAGATACTTGAGAGTTCTTGCAATATTCTTAAGACTTTTCTCTAATTTTGGTATTTTCTTTTTAAAAAGCAAGAAATAACGATAAAAAGCTTGAGAGATGGCTGTGGACGGCCTGGCAGATAACCCCAGAGATGGTGGTGGAGCACTCAAGCAGTGGCACGTCACCCATGCTCTGGACGGCCTGGACGACAACAGTGTGGGAAAATGCAGACCTCCAAGCCTGAGTACAACAGGGGTTGGAATCAATTTCACAGATTTAATAATGCACTAGTTATGGTAGCTGTCACCGCTGGGGGAAGCTAGGAGGAGATGGGTACACAGGACCTCTCTGCACTCTGCAACTACTTATGACTTTATAATTATTTAAAAATACAAAGCTTTTTTTTTTTTTTTAAAAACATTTATTCTTCTTCGAGAGACAGAGTGCAAGCCAGGATGGAGCAGAGAGAGAGGGAGACACAGAATCAGAAGCAGGCACCAGGCTCTGAGCTGTTAGAGCCTGACGCGGGGCTCGAACTCACCAACCGTGAGATCATGACCTGAGCCAAAGTCAGACACTTAACTGACTGAGCCACCCAGGAGCCCCAGCATACAAAGATTTTTTAAAAAGTGGTACAGGAGGGGCGCCTGGGTGGCGCAGTCGGTTAGGCGTCCGACTTCAGTCAGGTCACGATCTCGCGGTCCGTGAGTTCGAGCCCCGCGTCAGGCTCTGGGCTGATGGCTCAGAGCCTGGAGCCTGTTTCTGATTCTGTGTCTCCCTCTCTCTCTGCCCCTCCCCCATTCATGCTCTGTCTCTCTCTGTCCCAAAAATAAATAAACGTTGAAAAAAAAAAATTAAAAAAAAAAAAAAAAAGTGGTACAGGAGACTTGGACTCTGACTGTGAAGTTGTTTTAGGAGTATCTTAACCTATTTATTTCGCTCTTATTTTCCTGTTTATGTGTGTGCAAAAGCAATATATGATAAAAATCTGTGTCGAGGAGAGTCTGAGGAGCTCGCTCGGCATACGCATAAAAAGAGTCTAAGGGATAAAAGAAAACAGCTACATGCTATTCCAGCAATCTCATCATGGTCAGTCTTCCACAGGCCATGTGCTCGATGAGGCCCCATGGAACAACACTCGGAACCCACAGAACGTCGTCAGACCGCGCGGGCGTCCCAACCCTATGGCAGGTGACTGCCCACTAATGCCGCTCCTGGCAGGGAGCGGAGACCCAACACCTCGCCTCCTGGTCCCTTGCAGCGTTTTTAGTGTGAGTTGGAAGCAAAAGGGGAATAATGGGAGGGACTGCCCAAAGTTTCCTTTTTGATTTTTGTCCACAGGGCTGCTTTATGACTGTGCTCCTATTTAGATAAGAGGTGCTGGAATTTCAGCTCAAACTGGCGTCTCCCTTCGCACCAGCCAGCTCCCCAAAGGGTTGATTCTCAGCTTAAAGTACATACTAAGTCATTTAGCAGTAGCATCGGGCTGCATTTCTGAGTGTGTGAATTCTGTCCAAGAGCCGCAGATGTTTAAGTTATTTCCTCCCGGAGTTAGATGGAATAATAGAAGGTTACTGTTGTCACAGTAAGGAGCTGTGCAGCTGGCCCCATTTCCTTTTATTACTATCCAGTGTAAAGAGATTAAATCTAACTGCTTGGATCACCAGAAGGGTATGTTTTTAAACCAGAAATTCCTCACTTCTTTGTCTCCGGGCACCTTCAGTCCCCTTTCGGATGCTGTTTTTTAACACTGGGAGTAGGATGGCAACTGACTGCTCAAACTAAATACCTCTTCTCGAGTTCACACCCCTTTCTCAACAGCATACACTCCAGGAGCGAGCAGGGAGAGGCCCTTACACCTTGCGGGCCAACTGTCTACTTATGCAGTGACGCAGTGAGTTGGGTAACCCCAGACAACCGCAGGCGCGGCTCACCTAGCATCTTGTGGACTTCCTCCCTGAGGCCCCACGGGGCTCCCGCGCTTCCTGCACACCCAACTCCAGAAGCCAGTAAGTGGCTGGGAAGACGGAGATCCTGGAGCTCCCACCTAATGGACCACCAGCAAGACATGGGCAGGGGAGGCCGCAGGAGTCTGGGGACGGAATGTGAGGAGGCCTTAGTCACTGGTGCACACGTGTCCTCACTGACAAGCAATGGCCAAGGAAACTGCAGGTGGGTCATCTAGCCTAGGGGTTTTTGGTACTTTCTTTTTAAACAGATCTCAAACCCCTGGTTTGAAAGAATTCCATGACAGATGTGACTCAGAACAGAACTGCTCTATTTTGGAGGGACTCAGAGCCCTGATCTCCTCCCAACTCCCCACAGTGACATGGGATGGGGCACCAAGGAATATAGTTTGAAAACCACAGGCTCTCTCTAAAGACGAAAAAAACTAGGTAAGTCTAGAGACAGTAAAAACCTACCACATGGTCAGTTAACAGCGGACCAGAGTCTGGCTCTGCCCTACCCCCTGGATCTGTGTCCTGTGTCCTTGGAATGAGCAGTCTTCGTCCTTACAACAATAACGTCTGGCTTCCAGGATGAGCAAACAGTTCCATGAGGGAGACAGATCATATCGTATCTACCAAGCCGATTTCGTAGTAACGGGGGCTGCTGTCATAATCCAGTTTAACGACATCCAGAGATGACTGGCTAAAGGGATAACTTTTCATGGCAGCCACCAGCACTGGGAAGACACAGAGCCCTGAAAACAGAACTACCACCCAAAGCTCAAACGGGTGCAGGCAACGGAGTGTGGGTAGAGGACACACCAGAAAAGTGAACTCTACGTCCAGACTCCTTCCTATCGGGGTCCTTCCTCTCCAAATGTGAGAGATGCATTTCTTTAGTTGGAAGAAATCTGTTTTCTCCCACAAGAGTTGATATGATATTTAAATCAGTTATACCTAATCCCACAGATCTCTGGGATATAACCCTGAGGTATCCTTCCAGTTTATGTATCCGCCTGTATTCATGGGGTTCATTTCTGTGTTCTCCACTTTTCACTGAGACACCCCGGTGTAGTGAAAGAGCTGCAGGAAAGGAATTCTAGTCTCTGACTTCTAGACCTTGCTTTCGGTCCTTGCTCTTCCACGCCCAAACTCTGTACCCCTGGGCAAATCACTTGACCTCTCTGAGCAGCACGCACTACAGCTCATATATAGAACCCTACAAAGAGAGAGGCAGGGGTTGGGAAGAGGAAATGGAACGCAGCATGTAGAAGAATCTGAAACTATAAAGCCCATGAAAATGTGAAGTATCCACGTTATTACAATTATTTAATCAGTGGACCAGACACACTCCACCACATTGCTTCGGAATTGCTCCTGGAAATTCTGTTCTCTCGGCTCCTGCCACGATTGTCCACCTACCCTCACCGTGCTAGGAATGCAGGGTTAGCTGCAAAGTGCATGGCTACAGGTTTCCCAGGCTGGTCTTCCCAGCCAGCCCCCTTTTGGCGGTGTCTGGAGCAAAACAACACTATAAAATAATCCTCGAGCAGCCAAGTGTAGAAAATTAAAAAGAAGGGATCGCTAATCCAGACAGGAAGAGGTCTGATTTATTGCTCTAACCACTCTGCCATAAAATGGCAGTGAAACAGCAACACCATTCTATAGGATGGAGGGAGAGGAAATTTAGAGTTGGAAAGAAAATCCAAAGGAAATGAAAGTGTTAGTGTGCTCTGAAAAGTAACTCTCCAAATATGCCATTGGTCACCTGGATGTTTCCAGGCCGCCCCGATGGCTTCCAGACCTCAAGTGCTTGGCTTACACTGAGTGGAGGCCTCTCCTAGCTGATGGTGCTGCTAACTTCACGGGGGATTGCTGAGCCTCTGGTGTGGTCACCGGACAGACAAGGACACCATCGAGGGCTAGGCTGGCAGGCACAGGAGGTGATGGACAAGGCAGGGCGGAGTTCCCACCACTGCACTGCACGGGCCAATGAAGCTTGTGCGTGTCGGTCATTCCAGTGGGGAAGCTCTTGGGGAACAGAGGTGGGCAGGACGGGCTGTTCTTCCATTCAGTTTTCAGATAAAGGCTTTCTCTAAGACCACCAAAGTTGTCATCTCTGCATGTGGTCAAGAGCCAAAGGACCATATTTAGAGCGAGCAGACCCATAATCGGAAGCAAACATTGGGTAGGTCACATGTGGAGATGCAAACTGGACTTACTTGATCTAAGTCTCCCTTCTCTATCGCCAGTTCCTCCATTTCTGGCGCTGGTTCATCTTCCAGGAAGGGATTGGTCGATTGGGGTGGAGACTCGAGTTTTTTCTGTTAAGAAGACATGAGAAAGAGACAGGTATTACCTGAGTATACCCTTAATACCTTTTGCCATCGATCTGCTTTTTTCCTAGTCTCTCCAACAGCTGAATCACGAAATCTGATGTAATGAGCAAGAATGGAGACGACATGGACCATATTCTCACCTCCTGGCCTTCAAACTGTCTTGCATCTTCCTGAAACCTTATTGCCCATCCCACCCCAAACCCAATCTGGCTAGAACTCTCATTCATCCTTCAGCCTTCAAATCAGAAGTCCCTTCTTCTGGGAAGCCTTCCCCATCTGTCAAGTTTGGGTTAGATGCCCCTGCTACATGATTCTATCCTACCCAGTATGTCCCCAGACCAAGGTATTTATTAAAATATTGCAAATACCCAGTTGTCTGTCTTATCCCCACTAGATTCTGTAATGGCAGGGATCATGTCTGTCTTCCTCACCCTCTGTCTGGTGCCTGGCATTGACTAGCTGCTCCCCGAATATGAATGAATCAAAATGCTGGATGGGCTGGAATTCAAGAACAAACTAGAAAGCTAATCTTATGTGTTCTAGATTATAGACAGGAGTCCCTTCCCAAATAAGTCCCATTACCAGAAACACAACAAAATCTCCTAGGGAAAAATTACTTCCTAGGTCCTGATGATGAATACTCTGTTAAAATATGCCCCTGAGTGGGAACACAGGCTAGTGGGAAAGCTGGAGGCAGGAAGTATGGGCTTTAGCTCCAACTCTTCGGCGCTGGCCAATCCCCTAAATTCTCTCTCAGCCATAGCAGCCTGAGGTCACAGGTACAGGACTACCTGAAGGATCAGATGGGAGGAAGTGTGCAAAAGGGGAGAAGGGGCACACGGCACATACAAGGGACAATGGTGATGATAATTCCAGTGCAACAACAGAACTGAGGCAGCTCTTTGGAATTTTTTTACAAATTTGACCTGAATATGTTGTTTATGTCAGGGAGCTGGGAGTCCTAGCAGAAAGAAAACTAAGTGGACAAGAAGGAGAAAAGGGATTGGCTGGTGCTGGGGGTGAGGGGAAGGGGCAAGGAACGGCTCTTTGGAGACAAGAAGCCAGGTGGAGAGGGTGTTTCTAAATGTGACATTTTCACATATATCAGCAGAGAAACTTGAACTAACCCTCTAAGCCAAGAGGGACAGCACATGGACTGTACAGAGTGAATGACTTTGTTAAGTGTTAGGATATCAGATGAAGATACAAGGGGAAAAAAAACCAACAACGACAATCAAACAAAAACAATCCAGAAAAAATAAACAATTTGAACACAAAAAACACAAGCCACACCAGTGTCCGGTTTAGGCTTTAGGCCCATTCTGCTTACACTCATGTAAACTACTTAATTCTTGGCTCAAACACTTAGATGCTGTTATGTTGCTAGATAAAGACTCTGTATGAGAAAAACCTTGTGATCAATGCATTAGCTTTAAGGTAACCATTAATTAGTAGGACAATGACTTCTACAGTATCCTGCTGAGAAACAATATGGTGTAACTACCAAGTAACCATTTAAAATTTATACACTCCAAACTTTGGCTGCTTTGCCTGCTAAGGGGAAAAAAGTCCCTATAAACTTAACCCGAAATAGTTTGTTTTTAGAACTGGGCTATTTTTAGAAAGCAATGTATCTTTCTAACAATATTTCCAAGTGCTTCTTTATACAGGTGATCAGACAAGGCCCCTTCCAGGAGGTGATATCTGAGCAGAGACCAGAATGAGAAGGAGCTAGTCAGGCAAAGATCTGGAAAGAGCACTCTTAGCACGGGACCTCGTGCATTGCCTAGAACAGGCTTGGTGAGTCCGAGGGACAGGGAGGAGGACAGGGGACATGAAGAAAGAGAGGCAGCAGGAGCCCAATCACAGACCTCCATGGGCCGTGGTAAAGGTGAGATTTTCTTCTCAATGCAACTGGGCAGTCACTGGGGGGTTTTAAACAGGGAAGTGATGTGATTTAGTTTAGATTTTTAGAAGATCATTCCACTGCTGTGGAGAGGATGGACTGTAACGCATGAAGACCAGTTTAAGAGGCTGGTTCCAAAGGTTCCAAGCAAAGACTGACCCAGGACTGGACTAAGCCAGCGTTGTGGAGACTGACACAGGCAGCCGGATTTGGGACATACTTAGGAGATAAAGCCAAGAGGACTGACTGGGTGACAGGTGAAGGCAAGAAAGGAATCAAGGGTCAGTCACTTTTTGGCCAGAGCAACCATATGGCTGGTGTCACCATTAAGGGAGTGACACACCTGGGTTTGTGTCCACGCTCTATCGCTTGGATACGCTGCTCAGCTCCTCCAAGCCTCAGCTCTTCCTTTGCGAGGGGTATCGATGCCCACCACACAGAGCTGCGTGAGGATCAAATGAGACCGTGTTGGTGAAGCATGACACGTGTACCAAGCGGCTCAACACCACGGCTGGCACTAGGAACGCTCAGTAGGTGGGGGTTCTCATTAGTGTTTAAGGGGGTTGAACTGTGGCTGTGCCCCTCTCAATGGAGCATCTCTGAGACGGGGAAGAAGTGGGAGCACAGGGCTACGAAGTGTGGTAGAAAGGATTCCCTTTTTGGGGCGTCCGGGTGGCTCAGTTAGGCTTGATTTCAGTTCAGGTCATGATCTCACAGTTCATGAGATCAAGCCCAGTGTTGGGCTCTGCGTTGACAGGGCAGAGGCTGCTTGGGATTCTCTCTCTCTCCCCCTCCCCTCTGCCCCTTCCCCCCAGTAAATAAACTTAAAAAAAAAAAAAAAGAATTCCTTTAATCACAAATAGGATTTTGTCCCTACTCTCTGCCTTTTTGGGCTATCTCCAGGAAATGAAAATAATGGGTCCATCAAATTACAAAGGCACAGGCAGGTGCTGAGCTGCTGCCTTCCTCTATGGTAAAGGGAGGAGAAAGCCCTGAGGGGCGGATATAGACGCTTGCTGTTTGGAGGGCTAGTTTAGCTTGCTGTTTGGAGGGCTAGTTTAGCGCTCAATTTCACCTGCAGTGATGAAAGCCTAAATCTTTGCAGCCAGCATTCACCAGCACAACTGAAGCCTTCTATGCAAGAGCCCTGTTGTCAGAGCCAACCACACCACGCCTCTCATTTCTGCTCTGCAGCTGTCGTAGGCCATAAAGAATTACAGGTTTGGGTTTAGATTAGAAATAACTCAAATGACACAGTCCATGAGCTCTGGGGCCGCTAAATAAAACAAAAAAAAAAATTGCCAAGAAATGAACGACTTTCCAATGTTACAAGAATTCATTCTTTCTGCCATGAGGACAGTTGATTTCAAGTCCGTACAGGAAAGACAAATTCTTCAGATAGAAAGTTAATTCCTCCTAACTAAACCACATGGCGTTCCCAACACCTCCAAAACAATAAGGTGCACAGGCCGGCCAACCTGTCTAATTTACTACTGGAAGAGAGAACGCGGCTTTAGTCAGTAGTGTGTCTGCATTGGGGTCCAGCTGCACAAATGCTTTCCTGAGGCCCTAGCTGGACACTCCAAGTGATCAGAGAAGGCACTCTGAAATTTAAGACCAATCTGTTTCCTCTCCCTGGAGGAGAAAGCTTTCAGTTACAGGACGAAAATTCCACAATTTCTGTACTTCTTATTCCATAAATGCTTTACTTCAGCCCCACTCCTGATTCGTCCTTAAAGAGATGACCTGGAGGCTCCAGTTGATAGGCCTGTAAACACAGGGCTCTGCACACCTGCTTTAGTATCACTGGGACCTCGCTTGGCACACCGTGCTCGTACCTTACACTGTGACTGTTACACATTGGCTCCTTTTTCCGCTAGACCGTAGGCACCTGTCTGATTCAATTTTTCATCTTTTCCTAAGGCTCTGCCCAAACAGGGGCCTTGAAAAACTTTGTGAATAAATCCTGGTCAGATGGGAAACACTCATTAAAATCTTCTTTGGACACACAGGCAACATTTTCTATTTTCTGTAAACAAAACAAAGAAACCTGTGCGTTTGTGCATGTATGCTTGTTGGAGGATCTCAAGCTATTAAACAGTGGACATCTCTGGGGAGAGGGATTTAGGGCAACTAAGAAGGAAGAGGTTGTCCTTTTAAAATATTTTATTCTGTTTGAGCTTTAATAAGCTATTTCTCTCTTCTCGTTTTTTTGGTAGACAAATTATCTGAAGAGTGAAGATGATTTATAACTAAACTCGGTATTTTCTAAAACGCTTAGTATTTTAAAACTGTGATACAGGGGCGCCTGGGTGGCGCAGTCGGTTAAGCGTCCGACTTCAGCCAGGTCACGATCTCGCGGTCCGTGAGTTCGAGCCCCGCATCGGGCTCTGCGCTGATGGCTCAGAGCCTGGAGCCTGTTTCTGATTCTGTGTCTCCCTCTCTCTCTGCCCCTCCCCTGTTCATGCTCTGTCTCTCTCTGTCCCCAAAAAAATAAACGTTGAAAAAAAAATTAAAAAAAAAAACTGTGATACATAATTAACATAAAATTCACCATTTTTGGTGACTTAAAATTTAGTGATTTTCAGCATATTCACAAAGCTGTGCCACCATCACCACTATCTAGTCCCAGAACCATTTTTACCCCAAAGGAGGCCCCATATCCATTAGCTGTCACTTCCAATCCTTCCCTTCCCCCAATCCCTGGTAACTCCTAATCTACTTACTATCTCTATGAATTTGCCCATCCCCGACATTTCATATAAATGGAATCATATAACATGTGGCCTTTTGTGTCTGGCATCTTTTACTTAGTACAGTGTTTTGGAGGTTAATCCTATAATATATATCAGTATTTGTTTTTTTGTTTTTGTTTTCTTTTTGCTGAATAATATTCCACTGTATGGATATGCCATATTTTGCTTCTCCATTTGTCCATTAATAGACATTTGGGTTGTTTCTACTTTTTGGCTATCGTGAATAGTGCTGCCATGAACATTCATGTAAAGTGTTTGTACAAACACAGGAGAATTTTCAATTCTCTTGAGTGTGTGCCTAGGAGGCAAAGCATGTATTACTCTAAAGAAACATTTTCGGATTGCTTTGCCTTTTTTTAATCTGGCAGTTACCCCTTTACATCAGGCATCAATACATGAGCACCATGAATTTCACAAAAAGCAGAGTAACTATTTCTTCTGAATTTTAACAAACTGTCACTAACATCAAGATTCAGTGCTGGGAGACTAGGCAGGTGCATTTATAAGAGACAAGAACACAGAAAGCAGTTTAAAACAGGGCTATCCTTGCTTGAGATTCTGTGTCTCCGTCTCTCTCTGTGTCCCTCCCCCACTTGTGCTCTCTCTCAAAAGTAAGTAAATAAACACTAAAAAATTAAAAAAAAAACAGAGGCTATCTTAAATATGAAAATACTCTTACTTTTTGGCCCTGTAATTCATTCAACTTGTATCATAAGAAAATAATCTCCAATGTGAACAAAACTGTGTTCACCATGACCTTATTTATAATAGTGAAAAAATGACAAGTACTTAAGGGTCCAACAAGAAAAGGATAGTTAAGGAAATTCTGGACTATCTATATAATGAAATATTATATACTGATCGAGAAACCACTTGAGCTATGATATAACGAAGGAAAGTAAGCTTTAAAATTGTATTTACACATCATGGGGTGCCTAGGTGGCTCAGGTGGTTAGACGTCCAACTCTTGATTTCTGCTCAGGTCACAATCTCATGGTTTGTGCGATTAAGCTCCACATCAGGCTCTGTGCTGTCAGCACAGCTGCTTGGGATTCTTTCTCTCTCTGTGTGCCCCTATCCCACTCACATACGCTCACGCATTCTCTCTCTCTCAAAATAAATAAACATTAAAAATTGTATTTATACATCATATATAAAAACAAACAATATGGATTAGAGATCTAAATATAAGAACAAAGACCATAAAACTCTTAGGATGAAGCATAGGTAAATGTTTGTGACCTTGAGGATGACACCAAAACTCAAAGAACAAAAGAAAAAAAAAACCTAGAAAAGTGGGATCTCATCAAAATGGAAAACTTTTGTATATCAAAGGACACTATCAAAAAAGTGAAAAGACAACCCACAGAATGGGAGAAAATATTTACAAACCATGCAGCTGATCTATGATAGACTATATCTAGAAAATGTTTTACAAAACCCTCTCACAACTTAACAATAAAAATACAAACAACCCAAGTAAAAAATGGGCAAAGGACTTGAATAGACATTTCTCAAAAGAAGAAGTCCAATAAACACATGGAAAAGATGTTCAGTGTTATCAGTCACTAGGAAAATGCACATCAAAACCACGATGAGATACTACTTTCTATCCATGAGGATGGCTGTAGTAATTAAAAAACAAAAAAACCCAGAAAGTAGTAACTACTGGCAAAAACGTGGAAAAATCAAAACCTCCCTGCACATGTGGTGAGAATGTAAAATGGCGTAGCTGCCTTGGAAAACAATGATGGTTCCTCAAAAAGTTAGACACAGAGTTACCATGTAACCCTGTGATTCCACTCTTGGGTACACTACCAAGAACACTGAAAACATATTTACACAAAAACTGGTCCATTAATGTTCACAGCATTGTAAGAGCCAAAAAGTGGAAACAACTCAAATGTCTATTAACTGATAAATGGCTTAAAGCATCTACCCAAGCAATGGAATATGATTCAGCCATGAAAAGGACTGAAGGGCACCTGGGTGGCTCAGTTGGTTAAGCAGCCAATTCTTGATCTCGGCTCAGATCATGATGTCGGGGTTCCTGGGATACAGCCCTGAGTTAGGCTCTGTGCCGAGTGTGGAGCCTGCTTGGGATTCTCTCTCTGTCCCTCCCCTGCTCTTGCTCTCTCTCTCAAAATAAACATATAACTGTGCTGACAGCTCAGAGCCTGGAGCCTGCTTCAGATCTGTGTCCCACTCTCGCTCTGCCCCTGCCCGCTCATATTCTCTCTCAAAAAGAAATAAATGTTAAAATTTTTTTTAAATCATTAAAAAAAAAAAGAAGGATTGAAATACTGATACATGTTACCCAATGGATGAACCTCTTAAAAACGCTATGCTGAGTGAAGAAAGTCAGGCACAGAAGGCCACATATTACAAGATTCCATTTATATGAAATATCCAGAACAGGCAAACCCATAAAGACAGAAAATAGATTAGTGCTTGCCTGGGGCCGGGGGTGGGGGGAAGGAGGAAATTGGAAGTGGCTGCTACAGTGGGAGTGGGGCAGGGTTCTTTTGGGGACAATGGAAACATCTTAGAATTGGATAGTTGGAATGCTGGCATAACCTTATGAATATACTAAAACCAACTGAACCGTATACTTTAAATGTATTATGTGAAATTTTGTTATACGAATTACATTTCAATTTAAAAATATATTTAAAAAAATTTTTTTAATCTTTACTGATTTTTGAGAGAGAGATAGAGCGCAAGCAGGGGAGGGGCAGAGAGAGAGGGAGACACAGAACCCAAAGCAGGCTCCAGGCTCTGAGCTGTCGGCACAGAGCCCGACGCGGGGCTCGAACTCACGAACCACGAGATCATGACCTGAGCCAAAGCTGGACACTTAACCAACTGAGGCACTGAGGTGCCCCTGAAAATATATTTTAAAAGTGCAATTTCAACTGTGTAAAATGAACCCCAAATCTTCACCTCTGACTGATGGGAAAATAAATGATGTTTTTTTTTTCTTCTCCATTCTTGCTATAATTTCTACATTTTCTATCTTGACCGTGTATTGCTTTCTTATCAGAAACAAACAAGCAGAAGGTAATATCCTCTTAGGATGCTATTCAAATAAAGCATTTATAAAACATTTTGAAACATGAAAGGAGAGCTCCTTCCGTGCTCAGGACCCAAGTCCTTGTACTGTGGCAGAACCACTAAGACCCTGCCCTCCTCCACTTGTGCAGTCTCCCTGACACAGGTGTTAAGTTGCTGGAAGACTGAGGTATAGGGCAAGCTGCTTTGTGTGGGCTCTCGTTATGTTTAAACCGTGTGATTAAAAATCACATCTATAGCTTGTATATTTACAATGTACTTTAAAAAACTGGGCCAGTATAAATGTATATTGAAATGACCCCTAGAGGCAAAGGATGATTCTATTTAGAAAGGCAACTTATGCAATGGGGAATTTTTTAATTAAAAAAAAAAAATTTTTTTTTTAATGTTTATTCATTTTTGAGACAGAGAGAGACAGAGCATGAACGGGGGAGGGTCAGAGAGAGGGAGACACAGAATCTGAAACAGGCTCCAGGCTCTGAGCTGTCAGCACAGAGCCCGGTGCGGGGCTCGAACTCGTGGACAGTGAGATTGTGACCTGAGCCGAAGTCTGCCGCTCAACCGACGGAGCCACCCAGGTGCCCCGGGAATTTTTTAATTTTATTAAAAATTTTAATTTTATTAAAAATACTACAGCGAGCCAGTTATAAAAACTTAACCCAGTCTACTTTGCTTTTGTAGAGGCTAAATACAGTGTTTACCTTGAATCTAATCATTGAGTCACTAATAATGCAAGTTGATATAGCTTTTTTTTTTTTTTTAATCCCAGTTAATTAACATATAGTGTAATAATGGTTTCAGGAGAATTTAGTGATTCATCATTTACATATAATAGCCACTGCTCATCCCAACAAGTGTCCTCCTTAATGCCCATCCCCCATTTAGCCCATCCCCCTACACAACACCCCCTCCAGCAATCCTATTTGTTCTCTGTATTTAACAGTCGCTTATGGTTTGCCTCCCTCTCTGTTTTTATCATATTTTTTCTTCCCTTTCCCTATGTTCACCTCTTTTGTTGCTTAAATTCCATATATGAATGCAATCATACACAGTATTTGTCTTTCTCTGACTTATTTCACTTAGCATGATACATCCTAGTTCCATCCACGTTGTTGCAAATGGCAAGATTTCATTCTCTCTGATTGCCAAGTAATATTCCATTGTATATACACACCACATCGTCTGTATCCATTCATCAGTCAATGGACATTTGGGCTCTTCTCATAATTTGGCTATTGTTGAGAGCACTTCTATACACATTGGGGTGCATGTGCCCCTTTGAATCAGCATTTTTGTATCCCTTTGATAAATACTTGGTAGTGCTATTGCTGGGTAGTTCTATTTTACATTTTTTGAGGAACCTGCGTACTGTTTTCCAGAGTGGCTGCACCAGTTTGCATTCCCACCAGCAGTGCACAAGTGTTCCCCTTTCTCTGCATCCTCGCCAACATCTGTTGTTTCCTGAATTGTTAATTTTAGCAATTCTGACAGGTGTGAGGTGGTATCTCATTATGGTTCTGATTTGTATTTCCCTGATGATGAGTGATGTTGGGCATCTTTCCATGCATCTGTTAGCCATCTGGATGTCTTCTTGTCTGTTCATGTCTTTTACCCATTTCTTCACTGGATTGTTTTTTGGGTGCTGAGTTTGATTAAGTTCTTTATAGATTTTGGAGAATGTAGGTACAGTTAAGTCACATCCAGACATTTGCTTTTAATTTCAAGGCATTTAAAAAAATTTTTTTTAACGTTTATTTATTTTTGAGACAGAGAGAGACACAGAGCGTGAACAGGGGAGGGGCAGAGAGAGAGGGAGACACAGAATCTGAAACAGGCTCCAGGCTCTGAGCTGTCAGCACAGAGCCTGACGCGGGGCTCGAACTCACAGACCGTGAGATCATGACCTGAGCCGAAGTCGGACGCTTAACCAACCGAGCCACCCAGGCGCCCCTAATTTCAAGGCATTTTAATTTACAGAGTATTTTGAATCCCTCTTCAGGGCCAGGAGCTTAGGCAATTAGCAACAAGCAATGGTAGCTCACCTCCTCCAGGAAATTACAGCAGAGGACGCCGTAACTGTGTTAGGGTTTGTACCTAAAACCAGACGAGCCCTGTCCTTAAAGTTCTTTCAGTGGACATCTCTAACAGATGTCAAAGTGGCATCTGTTAAAAAAGAGCCAAAGATGACCTATCACACTGATCAGTTAGAGGCACTGGACTGTGATAGGTCCTTCCAGCTGAGTTCATCGCCGCTATAGCTCACCCTAATTGTTAATCAGTCAGCAAGGGGCTTAACAGGGTCTGAATATCAGTGAGAGGGGTGGGTGGGCCTGGGAGGGTCTTTGGTCAACTCTCTCCTTGGCTGACTTATCTGTCCCATAACTTTGCAAGGAATTCACTGGCTTTCTATGAAATTTGGTATATGTTATAGGGTATCAAGATATACCTGGGTTTACTTTGTAGTTTATTCTGATGCCCTGAAGTAATGGTAACCACAAAAATTTTCCAAAAAGCAAGACAGCTCAGGGAGGGTGTAAGGAGACAGGGAGCAGCAAGTCTTCAGGTGGGGTGCCTAGCAGCTAGACTGGGGAGTCAGGCCACTTGGACCCCCAGCCCAGCCTAGCCCAGGCCACCCCTTCCCAACACTGTCTGTTGGGAGCATGGTCAGCGGCCATGACTAATCTACCAGTGGCCCTGCCATTGAGACCTATGGGCTACAGGTGAAGGCCCCACTTGGGCCACAGCAAGGTGATGGCACCTCAGGCTCACCTCAGGGTGAACATCACCTACAGTGAGAAGCACATTTACATACTCCCAAGGCAGGGCTGCAATGAACTGATTCTCTAAGACCTGGCCTGCCTTGTTGAGGGGGCCACAGGAGTTGTTGCCTTTCCACTAACTAATCTTTAAGCGGAAATCCTTAAAGGTTATGGAGCAGCCACTGTCAGGACTTGGAATGCAGAATGGTTGCTGGGTCATGATAACGGAAACAAAGAATGGTCCGGGGTATGAGTCTGATCCAAAGGAGTTGAATGGTTTGGAGAAGTCTGTGGAGAAAACTGCTGACCCCATTGAGAGGGATGAATAAAGAGCTTATAGCTCAGCAGGACTTTCTGGCCCAGGATTTGTAACCTGAAACTCTTTGCAAACTTGACAGGAGAAGCAACAACTGAACAATTGGAGAAATTTATAAATCAATTATGCCAGAAAATTTTCAAAATAGAAGACAAAAAAGGGAAGAAATTGGTTTAAAAAAAAAAAAAAAGGTTCGAGCATTCCCATCTGACCATGACCAACCCCACAGAGCGCAGCACCTGCCAGGAGACAGGGAGACAGAAGGCTGCAGCCCAGGAGCCTAGACAGTGGAGAGAGGCCATGTTGCCCCAAGAGACAAGCACCCCCAAGCCCTCTCCTCCCCTACAGAAAGAAGGTGCTTACAGTGGGGCAATTGCCACTTTGGCATTCCTGTACCTACTTTCTATAAAAAAGCGTGGTCTTCACACAGCCCCTCCTAGTTTTTCATGGTCTCTACAGGGTTATCCTGTTTGTTAGGCTCACCTTGTCCAAAGGGGGCCTTCCTGGCCCCCACATTACTCTGCCTCTTTGGACCTGTGGGGCATTTCCTAGCATGAATGAGAGGCGACACGTCCTGGGACAGCTCCAAGTTTACAGGCTCTCCTGGTCATCAGATACAACGGGGCCATCTGTTTCCCAGTAATCCCAGAGCCTCCTAAATGTAAAAGCAAAACCAGCAGGAAGTAGGGCCCAGTCAGAGAAGGAGAAGAATGGCGCAAAACAGGTGTTTGTGTGGCACTGGTGTCATTCAAGCAGCCTCCACGGGGTTCTATTTACCGTAGTCAGCTGGACAAACCCGTCCTTTGGCTCCCCTGACCCTGCCTGGCTGGAAGCCACGGGTGCACAGTGGGACACTCTCGGATGGGGTCTGTGTTCAATGCTTAAGCCTCCTGTGTGCAAGCAGACCTCTGTGGGGCTAAACCCAGAGCCAGATGAGTGTCCGTCTGAAACCAGGCCAGAAACGGCTTGGGGAGGGCAGAGAGAATATCAGGAGCTGCTGAGGTCAACCAAAGACGTCTCAGGAGAGAGATGCATTCTTCTTTCAGTCACATTTCTATTACCTATTATTTCCTTTTGTGACCTGCAGTTTAAGGGCATTTTCATTTGTTTCGTGGCTTATTTTTTTCGTTACTACTAAAAAGAAATCAATTTTGACCATGAAGTAACAAGCAGAGGAGTATACACATGTAGTTTTATTTTTTAAGTATGGAAAGAGTGCTCTGTGGTTCCTTGTATTTTATTTCCCTAAGTAGGTAGGGCCTTATGGTCTTGCCTTAAAATTGAGTGTTGCAGGGGCACCTGGCTCGCTCAGTTGGTAGAGCGTGCGACTCTTGATCTTGGGGTTGTAAGTTCAAGTCCCATGTTGGGACCTCTCCACTGTCTCCAACTTCCTTCCCCAGAGGCAGCCACTGTTGTCACTTCTAGACCTTTTTCTTACACATTTACATACATAAGCATGCTTTTTGTTTTTTACATCAAGAAGAATTACACCACATGTACTGGGCTACAGCTTACATTTTCCACTTGACAATGTATGTGAGGGGTTTCTTTTCTATGACAGCACATCTAGATCGAGACCCCATTCTACCGCTGTTCCACATTATGGCTATATTATATTGTATGTAATCATTTTTCAATGATAAACATAGAAACATAGAAACCTCCACTTTTTTCCCCCCTTTTAAGGCTGCAGTTCACCTCTTTCTTGGTACATCTTCTGATACATGTACAGATTTTTTTATAGACCTCCTCTCTAGATGTTAAGCTGTTGCCTCACAGGGCACGCGCATTTAAAGTTTTGATTACATAATGACGACTTGGTCTCCAGAAAGGCTGCACGTATTTGCATGCTGGCCACTGTATTGTTACTCTTGTAACATTTCTGCCAACCCGATGTAAGAACATTTGTATCCTCTTCTATTTTTTTTCAAGTTTACTGGCCAACTATTTCTTCAGTGAATTTCTTGCTAGGCTCTGTACTCATTTTTCTAATTGGTTACTTGCCATTTTCTTACTGATTTTGAAGAATTCTTTTATGTTGGATATTAATCATTTGTCTTATAGCTTAAACTGTATTTTTATTTCCTACTTTCTTGTTTATCCATTAGTTACGTTAATGGTCTCTTTCATTCTTTGTATGTCGTGAAATCTTTTAGTACTTTTCTTTGTGGCTTCTGGGTCTGATGTCTTGTTTCCCCTAGCACAATGCTACTGAAGGACAGTTTCTGCTTTTCGTTTAACAGAGAAGGCAGTTCACTGAATTCTAGCAGAGTCTCGACTGGATCACAAGTATCTCTTGACTTGTTGGTCCAAGGGTTTTCCTACCAAGTCACATCAGTTCTCTGTTGTTACCAGTTTTCAACTTTGATTTCTTCCTCCCTCCCTCCTTTTGTCCTTCCCTCCTCACTCCTGCCTGCCTGCACAAGGTCTGTGTATTTTTTGCATGACAGGGAGCAGAAATGAATCAACCATGGTTCCTGAATGCAAGAAGCTCAAAGTCTGTGTGTGCGTGTGCGTGTATGTGACGATGAGAACAGAAATTACATAAAACATAAAAATTTGCTTTCCTCATGGATAGGAAATCTGAAGAAAGAACACTGATGTGTTGGCAAGGAGGCTGGGTTTCCAAAAACAGTTTTTAGAGAGACGCTTTGGAGCTGGTGTCTGGTTACACAGGCGCTAAGCGATGTTAACTAACAGCACTACATTCCACCTTCCTCATGGAGGTGCACGGGCCTCAGGCCTGCGTGCATACTTTTGTGTTTTTATCATTTAGTAGTTCCCTGACATGTGGGTTTGTACGCTTGGCTTTGAGGTTTACAGGGACACACTGACCTGGTTTGCTCACCAGAGACATTAAGAAAACAAAGCCTACGGGTGCCTGGGTGGCTCAGTCGGTTAAGCATCTGCCTTTAGCTCAGGTCATGGTCTTGCAGTTCATGAATTCAGGCCTCGCACGGGGCTCTGTGCCAGCTCGGAGCCTGGAGCCTGCTTCAGATTCTGTGTCTCCCTCTCTCTCTCTGCCCCTCCCTGCTCACACTCTCTTTCTCTCTCAAAAGTAAATAAACATTTAAAAAAGAAAAAAAGAGAACGAACTCTAAAGTAAAAACATACCCTAATTGTAATAAAACTCAACAGTTGATAGAGTAATACGGTATTTGTGAGTGAATAAGTGAGGCCTCTATGACTCACAAAATTACTAGTCTGTAAAATGGAGCAAAACATCGTAAAATGATGACAGAACATTCTAAAGACGTGAAGTATCGCACAATAGGAAACAGTAAACCCACAGAGTACTCTGTGTCACCACTCACACGAGTTGAGCGAAATATCTGGACTGGGGGATTGAGCACTCGAGCCACCGGCTGGAACCACCGGATTAAAGACTAACGTGAAGCCCAAGCACGCACACCCTGACTTCATGTCCCAGCCTCCCTCAGGAAGGTCCTACCAGAGCTCCATCTGTCAGGGTGCACCCGGAGAAGCGTTTTGCAAGAAACCCCTCAAAGTTAGTTGTTCTCTGAATAGCAAAAAGAAGCAATTTCACTTCAATTTCCTTGGCTCTGGTACGCATAATCTTGGCGAGTTCTGTCCTTCAAAACAAAGAGATAAACGCTGTCAGAAGAACTGATCATTCAAGATAGGGTAAAGTAAATGGCTGTAGCTTATATTAAAAAAACAGAAAGCATGTGGTCATTTCAAATCCTGAGGTCTGTCACGAACTAAGTTTAATGCTTGGGGAGCAGAAATACATATTCTAAATAAGAATTTTAAGGTGAAATTATCCACTAGTCAAAAAATAAATCAAGGATTTAAGGAGATTGATTTGGTTATACGGTTACTCTGATTTTTGTATCTTTCCATAATTTGTTAATAATATCCACAAAGCACTTACTCAGTATTTTATAAAAACGCATGTATTTTACACAATGGCACAAGCTGTCAATTACTGAATCACAAAGCTCCCTCTTCCAAACAGCTCAATAACCATCTCTCCAACGAGAGAGCAGGAACCCTGGAAACAAACGTGAGAGACCAGAACCCCGGTGTGAATAGTGACGTGTCCACGCTTCGGTGGTTCCCACCTGCGAAGCTTCTGTACCACTCCAGTGCGGTTTCAGGATGGGAGCCGCAAGGGAGCAGTGACCTGAGAGCTCTTAGTAAGTACTGGGCTATGATCATCTTCCCATACAAATAAATGGCAACATGAAACAAAGAGCCTCTGAGATTACTTGAGAATTATGTGTCTGTAGGACGGTGGCCAAAATTCCAACAATGAAAGCCTGGCAGCAACAGCAGCAGCACCGGCATTAGCTGCTACAACGGATTTGTGGCGTTAGCTCACTCCCAGTTTCCTGCAGGCTTCACTTTTTCCAAGTTAGTGTGCAACAGTCACTGAACTGGACACTGCAGAGAATCAGTCACCAATTTCTCAAGGAATTCCCTTTCTTGGCTAACCAGGACGTAGAAAGTGACAACCACAAGTGTCCTTAAATCAACATTGAAAGGTTATCTAAACCTATGGCTGCAAATGTGCTTCTGAAAACAGCAGCCACATAGAACATACAACACCTGGAGGGAACCCTAAGGTAAACTGTGGGCTCTGGGTGGTGAGGATGTGTCAATGAAGGTCCATCGATTCTAACAAATGCGCATTTTGGTGGGGGATACGGGTAGCAGGGGGGCTATGCATGGGCAGGGGCAGGAGCATATCAGAAACCTCCATATCTTCCTCTCAATTTTGCTGTGATCCTAAAATTACTCTAAAAAAATAAAGTCTATTAAAAAAACTGAAATCAACAGGCAAAATCCCTTAAGAAATCCCCCCACTGTGTTTAAACACAACTTAATTAAGCATACAACTTAACTGTACTCTATGATTTTAAGAAAGATGCCTACCATGAATTATTCTAAAGGTTGAGTTATGCTTAGACATGAGACTTTTTTTTTTAATTAGCCTGGAATTAATGTAATTGTGCACTGCGAGAAGGGCATAGATAACTAATAAAACCCAGTTACCGGGTGGTAACACTGTTGTGGTTACACAACCACAAACAAATACAGAATAAAAAATTTTGACTACAGTTTTAGCTTTCTCATGGACACACAGATCTAACCTTCTTGGGTTTTAATTCGTCAATATAAATGAGCTATCTGGCCCTGGGTGACCTTCATAGAAACTGCAGACAGGATGAATGAGAGAAGGTCTTTAGAATGCTTAGAACATTCGATGCTGATACTATGAACTATCCAAAAACTATAAAAACACTGTTAAGGGCAGGAAATTTGTTCAACAAATATTTCCTGAGTGTCTACTATGTCAATGAGGTAGACACTAGCCCTGACCCTACAGAGCTACCTATGTAGCAAGTCAGAAAAGCAAAATGATGACGGATATATACATACACTGTATGCTGATATATGTGATGGAGACACAGGAGAAAATGTGGGGTGATGAATAACACAGGGAAATCTGGTTGATGAGCCTTAGCAGGTTAACTAGAAAAGGCAGAGTGTTCGAGGCAAGGGTCAGGCCAAAGGAAAGCGCTAGAGCAAAGACGGGAGCAGATACAGCTGCTGTGTTATACATAAATTACTCGTGAGGGGAAAAAACGAATGCTTTGGCTACAGGCTACTAACCCAGGGCTCTCATGTACTCCTCTTCACTTCTTTTTCTAGAAAAAAAACATACATTCTCTCTCCTCTCGGATTGGAACTCTGAAGTTGAAGAAGTTGAAATACAGCCACAGCTGGAGTTTGGGGTTGGTTTTGGGTATATAAAATCTGACTTTCAACAGGAAAAGGGTCTCCTAAAGGGAGAGAGTCCAGCACAGGAAAAGTTCTCATTAAAATGGTAGCTTTCAGGTGGCGCGTGGGTGGCTCAGTCGGTTAAAGCGTCCGACGTTGGCTCAGGTCATGATCTCACGGTTTGTGAGTTCGAGCCCCGCATCAGGCTCTGTGCTGACAGCTCAGAGCCCGGAGCCTGCTTCAGATTCTCGGTCTCATTCTCTCTCTGCCCCTCCCCCACTTATGCTCTGTCTCTCTCTGTCTCTCAAAAATCAATATATGTTTAAAAAAAAAATGGTGACTTTCAAACGACAACAACAAAAGGTGGAAGTGGCACCCGATGCACGAGGCAACACGGAGCCCCTAGAGACCAGGGGATTGATTTCAATCGACCAATTTCAATTGATTTCAATTAACAGTAAAACCAGCCTAAAAACAGAATCTACCTTGTGACGTGGCAAAATTCTACTGCAATCCTCTCGGTCATGTACCACTCACGTGGAAACATACGGCCATATTTCTCCTCATAGTCCACGAGCTGGCGTTTTATCCAGGCATAGCGTCTGTCGATTTTGTCCAGCCAGGCAACCTTATTAGGAAGGGAGGGAACAAAAGCCACCCAGTGCTTAGAAGCAGTGTTGACAGTTTAAGGAAACAAGCAGAAACACAGAACCAAGAAAAACAAAACCAGTCTCTTTATTTCTCACAGTTTTAAAGAATCTAGGCTACTTTTTCACTTGATCCAGAGGTACTGAACTTGGTCTACGATTAGACTTCAGGTGTCTGTAAATTTCCTGAAACTGCATGCACAGTTTTATGCATGGGTGCATTTTTCTGGTGAGAGGATCTGTAGCTCCCATTAGTTTCTCCAAAGAGTCAGAGACGTCAAAACGGTTAAGAACTACTGAACTGTCCAGTCAGCCCCTCACAGTTCAACCATCAACGTTTTAAGGCAGTAATACTAACAACATGTAAATCAGCAGAGCATTTAATTTTCAATAAAATTCAAATGTAACATCTGATTTCACTTGGGTAATACTTACATCTTGGTTTTCTTGAAAAAGTACTAGATATTCTGACAGATGCTGTTTAATAAACTTTTTGATGATTTCCTGTTTGATTCTAGGGTCCAAAATATTAGCAACCAGACACGCATCTCGTAGGACGTTGCTGGGTCCTCCTGGCCTCTGGTAAAACAAACAACGCACACCAGTTCAAGGGCCAGAAACAACCTTTAAATCTCATGGCCTCTGACAGCTGCTACTTCTTATTCCTCTCTTGAAGTTATTATTACTTCCACTCCCCTGACACTTAGTCTTCTGCAAAGTGGATGGATATTTTAGTTACTTGTTACTCGATGAAAGAATTGTTAAGCTAGTCTGTAGTAGCCCATATAAGAGCTACTCTGTGAATCAGCAAGGAGACATTTTGGAAACAGGGTCAGCAATGGTCACAGGAAATTCTGCTTTCTGAACGCAAAAACTGGAATCACCTTGCTGAAGGGCTTTACATTTTTTTTAAATGTTTTTTGAGAGAAAGAGAGAGAGAGAGAGAGAACACAAGTGGGAAAGGGGCAGAGAGAGAGGGAGACACAGAATCTGAAGCAGGCTTCATCCACGCTCTGAGCTGTCAGCACAGAGTCTGATACGGGGCTCGACCCCACGGACTGAGAGATCATGCCTGAGCTGGAGTTGGACGCTTAACTGACTGAGCCACCCAGGCGCCGCACCTTGCTGAAAAGCTTTAAAATTCAGAATGACACCAGTCTCACTCCACATGTGCCACATCCCCTTGATTCCAACCTCAGATTCCTGCTCCCAGGTGCTTTATTTGTGCCAAACAGTGCAGTAGCATTTAAAATCTAAAACCAGGTTCCAAACCACCAGACTTGTTTTGCTGACGGTCAACTACTCAGACAGGTAACCAAAGGTAAATATTATGGTTTGGGCCTTTTGATCTGAAAAGCAAGAGAAGGGCTATCGAGGAGCCATACTCATACGCCATGGTGGGAAGGCCTTTGTTCTTACTGAAAGCAATTTGACATGCTGAACTTTTCTTTATAGTAGCTCACTGAATGAACATGGTTGGCTGAGTGAACTATAGCAAAAAGAACACTTGGAATCTACTCTTGGCTTGGCTAAACAGCTGTGTAGCTTTGGCACAGTTACTGAAACTCATCTGAAAAACGAATGAAAAAAATGGACTTCAATTAGGCGATGGCTGACGTTCTTCCAAATCTTCATGATTTTTTTTGGGTAAACTCTGTCCAGTGTATCTATCTCAACTGAAGTTCAAGAGTTCTGTAAGTGTTGGGGCGGCTGGGTGGCTCAGTCCATTAAGCATCGGACTTGATTTTGGCTCAGGTCATGATCTCATGGTTCATGGGTTCGAGCCCCGCGTCAGGCTCTGTGCTGACAGGGCACAGCCTGCTTGGATTCTCTCTCTGCCCCTTCCCTGCCTGCATTCTCTCTCCCTCTCTACCCCCTGTCTCTCTGCCCCTCCCCCACTTGTATTTTCTCTCTCTCTCTCTCTCTCTCTCAAAATAAACAAACTTACATTTAAAAAAATCTCAATTTCTATTTGTGAAGTAGAAATGGCAACACAAGGCCTTTAAGAAAAGTCAACAGCCACTGAAAAGGAAAAAAGAAAACTTAGAAAAACTAAGTTACCCAGCTGCAGAAAAAGGAAGCAAGTTGTTAAAGAAAACCATTTGAACTTCATGTGGAGTTGAGAAAAAGACAAAGTAGGTCATGATTAGTTTCTTCTAAATAATAAAGCTGGTCTTCATTCATATCTTTCTGATATTTCTTGAAACTGGGCTAGATAGCAGAGCATATAGTAAAACAGACTTGGGACACTAAGAAGAGTCCGGTGCTTATAAGTTGTGAATATCTTACAATCCCTTTTTACAGGATTGCTTTCCAACATCCACATCCTACCGTTATATCAAGTGAAGAAAGAGAACAAAGTCCTGAAAGGAACATGTTCTACAAATAAAATATCTGATTACTAGAAGGCAGCCATAATATTTGCAGACATTAAAATCAAGAGCAGGTTTCCTATAGGAAGTCATCTACAAAGCTGGGGCAGCTACTCCCACCTACTTCCTAAGTTTCTTTTATGGAGCACAAAGAAAAATGATTAAGATATTTCCAGTTATTGAATTATAGAGCGGGTCCAGGAAACGTTCCTTGGCTCCGTAAATGAACATATATCCCCATCTCCACCCACCAAGTGCAGTGAGGAATGCTGCTTGCCTGTGTGTGCTTTGGTTCATTTGTGTTGAATAATTCCTTCTCCCGAAATAGCTCAAATAATAGAGAAAACAAGCTTCTGAAGGTTCTTCTCTCCCCAACACATGCAAAGCATTAAGATTACATCTGCTACAGTCTGAAAGATAGAGCTAAAAGCAGTTACCCAAGCACAATGACAGCCAAGTGAGGCAAGGCTTGTTATGGGAGAAGTGTAACCATAGCTCACAAGCGAAATACTGCGGGCTCCGCAGACACAACACAAACAGCCATGCCACCAGCGAGAGCTAAAGGGATTAATCTGAAAGAACAGGATTCTGATCATTAAAAGTGAATCTCCTAACTGTGTCCCTCAGAGTTACATAAGCCTGCGGATGCTCCTCCCAGCTGTCTTTTCACCAAACTGAAACCAGCAAGTTATGTAACGATCCTAAAAAACACTGCGGCTTGAAGATTTTTTTTTTTTTTTTAACACAGCCATGAGAAAAAAGGAATTTACTGGGCAGACGAGATATTGGGTTTGACACACATTAAATTAAACCAAAATAAATCCTCACTTTTTGATGCTGGAAGAACACAGATGAAGATCAACGTTGCTTTGGGATACTGAAAATCAGAGACGGTCTCACTGCCCTGAACCTTTAGCAAACAGACTCGTGGCAGCCAGCCAACACTTTTGGAATGGTAAAGGAAGAGTAACCGAAGCGAGTGTGAATCAGGAAAGAATGGTGATAATGTCTGACTAGAGGGAAAATGCAAAACAATACCTTGGTGCCCTGGGAAGGAAATGCTTCTTCAAAATCAGCCAGGATTTGCTGTCCTAACTCAGTCTGGGCGGCTTTCACTCTGGAGGGAAAAGAGAACATGTCATTGCCTGGTGTAATTATCATAGCTCCATAAGTAATTATGCAAAGATCGATAAGGGGCAGAACTGTAGAAATCTTTAGAGATCGTCAGGGAAGTGGGGAGGTGTGGCTAAATAAGAGAGGTCACATACTAGTTAGTGGCAGGTTTATGACCAGGACCCAGTCATTGGATTTATTCTCGTGATGGATTTTCTATATCCCAAAGTTCTTCGAGGCCACCCCCGACCTGGTGTGGGGTAGTATATGTTAATCTTTATAAAGTGTCATCAGGGGGTAGTTATGCTGTGGGAAAATGCTCTGTTATAATGCCCAATCCAATAGAAATTCATGTTGGATTACCGCTACAATTTCTCTCGTGCTCCTTGTGGTACAGAATGCAGGAGAGCTCCATATTGCCTCAGAAACGTTTTTTTTCAACCCTGAAACCAACACCAGGATCCTAAGTTTTAACAAAAAAACGAAAAGAATGTTTTCTAAAGGAAAAAGGAAAAAGATCCGAAAGATAAAATGAGCTACCACTTGGGAGTGAAGGCCAACTGAAGGAAGATGAAGTTCACTCAGAAGACTGATGGACAACAAAAACGAGTTCGAAAGAGGGATGCGGTCAGGACTTAACCCGGTGGTCTGCATGTATACCGGGAGCTCAAGAAATACTTGTCGGCTTCAATGAGAGGAGGACGGAGAAGCGGCCAGGAGGAGAAAGGAATGGCGTGTCAGCACCTCCTGCAACGATCACATCCTGTCCCAGCCGCCAGGAGTTGGATGCCTCGCACCAGCCATTCCCCCAGAGCTGGACTGCCCTGAGCCCGAGGCAAATATTTCACCTTTGCTAAAAGCACCATAAAATAGTGTTCTTCCTTTTTTGGTCTCCACCCTGTTGCTTTGGAATTAACTTTGTAAAGTTTCTAGAAATAGTGAACAGCTCAAAACCACAATTTCTTTGGCTATTCAGCTGTGGCTGGCAACCTACTGAGAATTTTTTTTTTTTAAATGAGGGGACAGGCAGGACCCCAAACAATCTGTTTTTTTCTGTGGCAGAGTAAGTATGCTTTATTCCACATTCTTTCCAGGGCTTTTCCACTATCTTCAAGATTTTTAAAACCATTCCTGTAAGTGGGTTTGCAGCCTCTTTAGTTGCTCAGTGACAGAGATAAGGCTATTATTACTGGGACGGCCCCCAAATCACAATCAGGGCCGGCCGTCCAGAGTTGCCCAACGGACAATGGGAAACGTGCCTTGAGTATGAGGTCTGACAGGAGAGAAGAGAACCTGCTTTTGTAAAACTGTACCTCAAAGTCTTGTGACTCCACATAACGGGCCAGGCAGACAGCCTCCCCTGGCGCCAGGTCACAAGACTGAGGCAGCTTCCAGAGCCTCAGGCCCCGCTGTTCCTGCTTGCCTTTTGGCAGCACACAGACAGCCCCGGTTCCCTCCTGAGCCACGGGGACAATCCCTGGAGGGGAAGCTCCACCCCAAGTCAGGGACACTCATGTCATATTCTCAGGGCTCCTGAGCATCTCAGTGACACAAAGGTCCCAGCTCTGCCTCTTTCACCCCTCCCACCCCATCATCCCCGAACTCCACATTCTTGCTGGGGTGCCTGAAAAGACCACCGGAGCCTATGATAAGGTCTGGTACTCCCAGAGCGCAGAAGAGAGGGGAAGAACCAGGGTGTGATTTGTAGACCCCCTAGCCATCTTCTCCAATCCAGTTTCAAAGTCACGTCTTAGGAGCGCAGACCTAGCTGTGCCACCAGTGAGCCACATGTAAATAAGTCATGTTCCCAGCACGGGCCACAACTAGGGAGTTGTGAAGTAAGAGGGTGGGATGCAGGCCTGTATCGGATGCCTCCTGCTGTCCTCTCCAGGACTGACTGCCGCCCAGCGCCCACCTTTCCAGCGCCAGTGGGCTCGGCAGGCACCTTCACAGGGGGCTGCAAGTTGGATGTGGAATTAATGCTGGAGCACAAGAATAGGCTTCGGAGCATAAATGTTTCCAAGCACAGTTTCTGAAGCATCCAGCAGTGACTCAGATGAAAGAGCAACCATCTCCCTTACTGATACTAATGATGGTATCTATAATCCCAAACCACGATTCCATGCATTTTCAGGGTGAGATGTAATATAGTCTTTATGCTCAGTTGTCTAAACAGGATCCTAGAAAGCAGTCAACCCTAAGAGAACATATCCTGGGCCTAACTCGTTCCTCTTCTAATGATGAAAGTAAGTTCCGTAAAAAGAGAGACTGGCTGAGACTCCGTTGGCAGAAAAGAGTTGAACTACCATGATTTTCATAAAAACGGCTAGGAAACTTACCTACAACTAACAGAGAACAGAAATTTACCTACAACTAACAGAGAATAGGGTAAATAAAAATTCCTCCTGGTATCCAAGTAAGCTCAGTCTGCTTCGGTGGTGACAACTCGGTGTTGATCACTTAGGCAACAAAGGAGTCGCCGTGCTGATCAGAAAGGAAGGTCAACCAAATGACTTCTAGTACCCTCCACACCATCTGATGAAGGGTTGCTCAAAGGTGACCTTTGCACACTGGGTGGTAGCAGAAGGATACAGTAAATTATAAAAATTATTTCGACATCTGTGGATAAAGTAACCCTGACGCTTCCATTACCTTGTCAACGGCTGTCCCAAAGAAAACATCCTGGGCACTTCACAATAAGCTGACCTCCCAAAGTCTGCACTGGACAGAACGGTTAATTAAGTTAGTCAGATGCTCTATTTCCAAACAGACAGGCTCTGTAAAGAATCCCACCCCAGAATCAGAGTGATTCAGTGAGACAATTTGAGATCGTCAAGCACAGCCCTTGTACTTTCGAAACTGAAGTTCTTTCAGAAAGAACTTGTCAAAGTCACACAGTCAGACCTTTTCATTTTCCAATTTCTCTCATTGCTACACCATGCGACACCCCCTCTCCCCAACCTGCCAAGTATCTCTCTCATATAAAAAGTAAGTTATAGTCCTCTACAATATTTTTTTAGCTCAAGGGTTTTACAGGTTTCAGGAGAATGCAAGAATCTTCTACTCTTTCTCAGGAAATATCGACTGATTACTAGAAACAGTTGCTTTCGTGGGTATTCTTGAACCAGGAAACTTGAAATATAAAGATGATATTTACAAAAATCTTTCCTTCAATGCTACATTAATATTTAAGCATTTTCTAGAAGGGTGGCTGGAAGAAACAGGTATATTCAAATCAAGGTCCATGAACTTCATATTTCAAACATACAGGCAAAGGTCACAACCTTTCATGCGACTTCTGCGATTTACAGACAGCAAGCTATTAAACTGGAGAAACTAAAGCAACACATAGGGTGTAACTCTGCTGCTTTCCCCCTTCCCCACAAACAGCTACTTCTATCATTTCCAGATGGTTCCACCATCACTTATGTAAACATAAGGGAGGAGAATTCACCAGAAATGATGCTAAAAATAAGAAATCTGGACTTTCCTCAAACTTTTAGTACCTCTTGAAAAACAATTGTAGTCAAGCACTGAAAACAAGAGATTTCTCCTCCTGTGTTGTTTTTGGTGTTACTTAATAGCACATATTCTGTATCACCAACACAAAAGTTTTGCAAACGGAAGCTGCAAAATGAACTAAAAGAAAAATAAATCCTCCTGTGTTTGCAGCAATCCTACGTGATAATGAATGGCAGAAGCCCTGAAATATACTACTAGAATGTTAGATTTTCTCTTTTTGAAGAGAATGTCTTACAACAGTGATCACAAAGTTCCTTCAAATGTATAAAACCACCTCTTTGAAAAACGTTAAAAAGAAGAGTCCTAAAAGAGTGCATCCTCTTGTAGCTCTTGTTTGTCCCTACAGACAATTAGGAATAGAATTCAGTTCTGCCGTATTTCTGCCATCGACAATGCCCACCCAAGGGGCACCTTGGGTGGGCATCTGACTCTTGATTTTGGCTCAGGTCGTGATTCCACGGTTTGGGATCAAGCCCTGTGTCGGGCTCTATGCTGAGTGTGGAGCCTGCTTAGGACTCACTCTCTCTCTCTCTCTCTCTCTCTCTCTCTCTCTCTCTCTCTCTCCCCTGCCTGTACTCACTCTAGCTCTCTCTAAAAGAATTAAAGCAACAACAACAAACAATGCTTATCCAACACAACCAACTGGTAACCAATCCCTCCACACATCTCCTTGACCTCATGGCCACTGTCTTGGTAAGGTTCTTATCTTTTCTAGGCTAGAACATAGTCTCAATCTCCAGTCCTTTGTGCCTATAATCCATCAGACTTTTACAAAACACAAATGAGATCATGCCTCTCCCCGCTTAAGATTTTTCACTGTCCACAAAATAAAGGGCTCTTTAGCATGGCATATAAAATCTGACCCTACCTACCTACGTAGCCTTTCACACTCCATTGTGTCCCAAAGCACCATGATGTTCTCTCTCTCTCTCCTATTGTTCCTCCTCTCTTCTTGTCTTGGTGGTAAGATCCTACCTATTCCTCAAGACCAGATGCAAACTGAACTCTTCTGTCACTACTGCCCTCAGCCCCCAAAGGCGGAATCTTTCAATTCCTCTTCTGAGGTCCTGCTATTCCTTGTACAGTATCTACCAGTTTTGTTATATGCACGTTACACTAAAATTTTCTACTAATGTCTCTCTTTTCCTCACAACAATGGTGAACTCGTTGAGGGCAGAGCATATGTATTTCTTACTTTGTGCCTTCAGTACCCCAGCATGGGGCCTAGGATATAGAAAGTCCATAGTATATATCCTTTAGGTAAATGAAGGACAGAATAAAGTGAATTGGGAAAAAGATCAACTCTGGATTATCACGAGGGTAAAGGGAGGGGATAGTGCCTTCCCTTCTCCTCTTCCATCCCCTGAGCACAAGTCTGCCTTCTCCATCCAAGCTTCCTTCTTTCCGGCAGCTCCTAAGGACCGGTTTGTCTGCTCCCTTGGCTACTTTGTGACCCCAGGGTGATATGGCGACCGGCCAGTTCTAAGTGTGAAGGAGTTAGGAAGGATGGGGGAAAGTGTGGTGATTTCCCTAGTATTCTGCCAAGTTTGGTTCTTCCATTCCCTAACGGTTCTGTGGCATTGCCACTAGAAGACGGCACACTGAGTACCTGCTGCAATCTCCCCTTCTGCCCCAAATCCTTAGACACAATGACAAGATTTTAATAAAAATCCAGAACCAGGCAAGAAAAGGAGTGGCACACTAGAAACTCTTTGGACTGCCTGGGAGCACAGGACTGAAGAAGGAAATCACTGCTGAAAACTGCTTTTCAAACATGAAAGACATGAGGGTAGTGGAGACCAAGAGCAGGAAGTGAATGCCAGCGGGGTATGTCGGGCTCCTGCAGGAGGAGTCACCAAGCCAGTGTCCGGGTCTGCGTCCCCACCTTGTGCGGCCAGGTAGGGAGTGGGTATGCGTCTGAGAACCCCAGCGGTGGCCAGAGGGCTGACAACACCCAGGCAGGGCAGGGAGCCCCAAGCCCAGAAGATCAGCCGCTGGCCTCTCCACCTGGCAGTTCCAGCCCCACCTCACCTCAGAAGAGCTACCTGCGGCACTTAGCTGAGCAGCACGGCCCCCTCTCCGTCACCGGTGGGTGGCAGGAAAAGAGCATCCCTGATCAGAACGACGGAATCTGAAAGCCAAAAGTGAGTTTTCGGCTAGAAATCACCCAACACCAGAGGAACGCTAATACCAAGAAAGAGAGTCCCATGATTAGCAAACCGAAGACCTTCTATCAGAGGACAAAGAAACAGAATAGGCAACTCAGAGCTTCAAAATACACAGACTCTATACACCCTGAGAGATTTAAGAGGATATTGTGCCCATGAAAAAAGAATCAAGTAGAGATCCTAAAGATTAAAGTGAGACTGCTGAAATAGAAACTCAACAGCTGGGCCAGACAGCAGAATGGGCATGACTGAGGAATACATTAAAACAGTAAGGCTCAGTTGAGGAATTCAGCCTTTTTAAAAGGGGGAAAAAAGAGATGCAAAGTAGGAAAGAAAAATTAAGAAATATGGCAGCAGATCTAGAAGTTCCAATATTCGTGCAATAGGAATTCTTTCCACTAAGAGAGAGAATAGGGAACAATGCATAGAAACTACTCAAAGAAATAGAAGAAAACGATTTCTCCCAACTTAAGAAACTTATGAGTCTTTATTTATTTAAAAAATTTTTAAATTTTATTTAAATCCAAGTTAGTTAACACATAGTGTAATAACGATTTCAGGAGTAGAATTTAGTGACTCATCACTTACGTATAATGCCCAGTGCTCATCCCAACAAGTGTCCTCCTTAATGCCCATCCCCCATTTAGCCCATCCCCCTACACAACACTCCTCCAGCAACCCTATTTGTTCTCTGTATTTAAGTCTCTTATGGTTTGCCTCCCTCTGTTTTTATCTTATTTTTCCTTCCCTTCCCCATGTTCATCTGATTTGTTTCTTAAATTCCACATATGAATGCAATCATGTATGTCTTTCTCTGACTAATTTCACTTAACATAATACACTCTAGTTCCATCCACGTTATTGCAAATGGCAAGATTTCGTTCTTTTTGATCACTGAGTAATACTCCATTGTATATATATACCACATCTTCTTTATCCATTTGTCAGCTGATGGACGTTTGGACTTCTTCCCATAATTTGGCTGTTATCGATAGCGCTGCTATAAACACTGGGGTGCATGTGCCCCTTTCGAATCAGCATTTTTGTATCCTTTGGATAAATATCTAGTAGTGCAATTACTGGGTCGTAGGGCAGTTCTATTTTTGAAACTCGAGTCTTTATATTGAAGATACAGTAAGTACAGAGTAACATGAAGGACAAGAGACCTATATCCTAGTAAAATTCCTGACACACCCCCCCCCCAATCTCAAATGCTTCCAGAGCAAAATAAAAATCAAACAAAAACAGATGATCTTATAAAGGAGTAAGAATCAGATTGACCAGATTTTTGATAGGCAGTAAGAAACGCCAGAGAGTAGATTTGCCTAGTCTATCATGCAACAGCCAATGGGTAGAAGCAACCTGTGTGTCCATCAACAGATGAATGGATAAACAAAATGTATAATATATATTTACAATGAAATATTCAGCCTTAAAAAGAAATGAAATTCTGACACATTCTACAACATGGATGAACCATGAAACACTGTACTCAGTAAAATATGCCAGGCACAAAAGAACAAATATTATATGATTCCATTTATATGAGGTACCTAGACGAGGCAAATCACAGAAACAGAAAGTAGAACAGAAGTTACCAGAGGTGGGGGGAGGAGGTAATGGGAGTTACTATTTAATGGGTAAGAGTTTCTGTTTGGGGTAATGAAAAAGTTTTAGAAATAGAAGTGGTGATGGTTATATAATATTGTGAATATACTTAATGCCACTGAAGTGTATACTTAAAAATGATTAAAATTTTATGTTATGTGTATATTAACACAATTTTTTAAAAAGTAGGAATCCCGAATAGACCAATTACCACGGAAGAAATCACAGTGAGAGTCAAAGATCTGCCTTGAAAACAGGTAACACATCCAGATGGTTTTACAGGCAAGATCTACCAGATCTGACAAAGCATTAATGTCCAGAATATATATAGAGACTTTTACAAAACAATAAGAAAGAAAGAAAGAACTCAATATTCAAAGAGGCAATGGGCAAACAGGTATTTCAAAGGAAATGCAGATAGTCAATAATTAAATGAAAACTACTCTCAGTAGTTAGCAGAGAAATGAGAATGAAAGGAACTGGATGTTATTTTTCATCCATCAGTTAAATAAATCGGAAAACTGACCATTTAGCATCGTTGAAGGTATGGGGAAATGGGTACTGATACTGTCCAGACAGTGCTATAAATAAAAAAAAGTCTCTTGGGAGGGCAAATGGGAAGTCATTATTAAAATTTTAAATGTACGCTACCCATGACCCAAAATCTCTCCTAGGGAAATATTTACAGATGTGTAAAAAGGGGTAGATTTTAAAAATCAGAAGCAAACAATCTAGTGATGTAAGAATGGTTAAATCATCTGCAGTGTATTGTACTTTGGAATTCCAGGTATCAATTAAAAAGCACGAGGCAGGTGTGTACATATTGATGCGGAAAAATCTCTAAAATACAATGAGAGGTTAAAACCAAAAGGTAAGTTTCAGAATGAAGCATATGGTGTGAAACCATTTATTTAAAATGAAACAAGGGGTGACTGGGCGGCTCAGTCAGTTAAGCATCCGACTTTGGCTCAAGTCATGAGCTCACGGTTCGTGGGTTCCAGCCTCGCATCGGGCTCTGCACTGACAGTGCGGAGCCTGCTTGGGATTCTCTCTCTCTCTCTCTCTGTCTCTCAAGACAAATAAATTAATTTAAAAAATAAAGAAAGAAAAGAAAACTGGGGTGCCTGGGTGGCTCAGTCAGTTAAGCATCTGGCTCCTGATTTCAGCTCAGGTCACGGTATCGCGGTTGTGGAACTGAGTCCTGTGTTGGGTTCTGTGCAGACAGCACAGAACATGCTTGGGATTCTCTCTCTCTCTCTCTCTCTCTCTCTCTCTCTCTCTAATATATAAACTTAAAAAAATAAATAAATAATAAAAGAAAAGAAAACCACAAACTGAAACTATAGATTTATGTAAGTGCACAGATAAAGATCTAGAAGGATACACATTAAATTGATAAGAGTCACTCCCTGTATAGGTAGAGGTACAGCTAAATGGCACTTTGGTTTCATCTGTATATTTTTGAGGACGGCGGGGGAGGGCAGAAAGAGAGAGACACACAGAATTCAAAGCAGGCTCCAGGCTCTGAGTTGTCAGCACAGAGCCCGACGCAGGGCTCAAGCTCACAAACTGTGAGACCATGACCTGAACTGAAGTCAGATGCTTAACCAACTGAGTCACCCAGGCACGCCTGACTTTTGTTAAAATAAAGAAAACATATCCCTGGATCACTTATACAATTACCTATAGGATTACAAATACAGAAACGTGAGGAAAAAGAGGCCTGTAGCAATCAGGCCTCATTAAGAAGGCAGAAGTGAAGATGATGGCTGCTGCTAAGTTCCAGCCCCCTTGTCTCTTCTTTGTGGCAAGAAAGGTTAGGATTCGTCAATCATGATCATCTCTGCCTTCTCGGTATTCTCCTTGCCCTCTTTCTAATAGAAAAGACACTGAACTCACCCCCCTCCCATTGTCCTTTAGAATCTTCATCTTCCTTCTAAGCATCAGCCTTTCTTTCTACTGGTTCTGAATCTGGGATTGGAACTCAACAGAGGTAAGAAGAAAGAAGAGGTTAAGTCATCATTTTGTCACCTCTGAAGTTCTAGTGGCAAACAAGATTTTCCAAAGACTCCCACGGCAATATTGCCCATTCCACGTGCCCTTTCTGTCAGTGGGACTCTGACATTCCCCCCACTGGGAGAGGTGGCTTAGAAGAGACTATGTTCCTTCCTCCCTCATCCTGGCAGCCTTGTGACTAGGAATGATGCTATGGGACTTCCAAGGTCTGGCTCTCTTGGGACCTGGCCATGAGGAAGACCAAAGAGCCCATGGAGGACAACTCAGCTGAACTCCCAGTGCACAATGAGCACCCACTTGCCAGCCAGGAGAGTGAGTCACGGATCCTTCAGACCCCTCCTGAGCCACCCCAGCTGATGCTGCGTGAAGCAGAGGCGAGCTGTTCCGCTGAGGGAGGCCAAATTACAGGAGTAAAATAACTGTTGTTTGTCAGCCACTAAGGATTGTGGTGATTCGTTACAAGGAAATAGACAACTGGAAGAGTTTTTCTCATAAATGTGGACAGCCAAGAGTTGTCTACACATACAACATTCCAGCTGCCCGTCCTGGGATGCCGGGCCCACAACCATCTAATATAGATTGCTTTAGAAGATATGGTAAGGAGTCGGTAAGGGATATGGTAGACAGGACATCTGTGTCACACAGAGACAGATCAGATGACATCTGAGGTTCTTTCTTACAAGATTCTGCAGTGAACATACTGAGCTAAGTGCTGAAGCGCATCCTAGCACGGTCTTTTCTTAAAGCAGATGATTGTTTTCTCCAATGACACTTTACCTCTCAGAAAGCTGCCGGATCTGTGGAACTCCCATGTACTTGTGGAAGTGCTCCAGAACATTCATCACACCCTGAAGAAGATTAGCAACTTCTCCATACTGTCTTCGCCTGGTCATGGCTCTGCAAGGAAATAAGAAGTCGAGAACGCTAGAAAAACACTGAGGACACAAGATACAGATGCAGGACAACCTACTCTGAACTACAAAATAGAGATCAACTCCATCTGGTGACCATGTACTACCTGAGCACTGAATACGTAAGGTCCTGTGCCTTGCTGGTGAAAAAAATAAGACCTAGTCAAAATCCTCAAGGTGACATTGTTTAGTAAGACAGAGAGAGAGCCAAGTACACATCTAACTAAAACCAAGTAGGACAAACTGAGTCTACACAGAAGTACAAGTTATGCAATACAGGAGGTACAAAAGAACGTGGGAATGATGGAGGGGTCGGGGAGGGGAAATCTAGGAAGACTATGGATTTGGGTTGGATGTTATGGGATTAGCAGGCTTTTAACAGAGATGAGGGATAAGAATGTTACTATCTGAGGATTACAGCTTAGGGGCAAACAGAACACATCATCCCAGCCTACAACAAAGGGTGTTTATATGTATTTAACTCAAATCTGTAGGTTTTAAGCCAATGTTAAGCAACTCGTCTCAGATAGGTCTACTTTCACTACTACTAATGTTAATGAAGCTTAAATAAAAGAAGGCTAATAAAATCAACAGTTACACAAAGAAGGACAAACTATTAGTTCTAAATTTTTCATTAGGGTGGAGCTTTTAAAATAATGTATAATTTATGACTTCCCTTAGGCATTAAAAAAAAAAAAAGAGGCTTTTAAAAAGACAGGACCAAGCTCAAGCAAACATATGGTATGCTGCTACCACTGCCTGGTCTGATAGTCTGGTGGGAACCACAGCATCTGGGGCAACAGACAAGGAAACAGCTCCTCTAGTCTCCCACTGGCCGACTCACCTCTCTGATCACTGCTTGCGGGAGGATGGGCCAGGGTTCGCTGGAGCTCACACAATGCCTAGAGAGACCACGAAGGAGTCTGACCCCTTCCTCCCCCCAGCTTTGGATGCTGCATCTAAATTTCTGTGCAGATGCTCTTTCTCTGTCTATACGTGAGACTACACTGACACTGGGGCAGGGGGAAATTCTCAGCCTGAGACAGACCACAGAAGTGAACCGGCATGTCAGAATTGTGCTAGTAAAACAGGCCTTTGGATTGCTTCTTGCGGTAAATAGCCAGCTCTTTGTTTAATGTTTAATTAGTATGTTTCTAATGTCCTCACGCATCATTCCCTATAGCTCCTCTAAAAACCACGCAGGGTGCTACAGTCTTTGAAAAAGACCTTGAAAAAGTGGGTTGGGGGACATCTGGGTGGCTCAGTTGGGCGTCTGAGTCTTGATTTCAGCACGCGTCATTATCTCATGGTTCATGAGTTCGAGCCCGGCATCAGGCTCTGGGCTGACAGTGCGGAGCCTGCTTGGGATTCTTTCTCTCTCCCTCTTTCTGCCCCTCCCCAACTTGTGCATGTGCTCTCTCCCTCTCAAAAATAAATAAACCTTAAAAAAAAGAAAAAGTGGGTTGGAGAAAAAAGGTGGGATGAATGATAAATCAAAGCTCTGTTTCTCTACTGAACATCCAACGGCAGTGAGACTCAGCCCAACACAAGTCGGAAAACTTGCCAAGCAGAGGCTGCAGGGAGCCGTTACAGTCCTGAATGACCTTGCTGGCCTTAATGGTAGAGATTTGCCACGTTTAAATGACTTGTATTCTTAGAGTCATGCTCCACGTGCTGTCTGGGTCCCTTTCATACTCCTTTGCACCTCACTTCAAAGCGTCAGGTGTTTGTTACATTTTGAACACCAAAGGGCACAAAGCTAAAATGGTTGGGGCGCCTGGGTGGCTCAGTCAGTTAAGCAGCCGACTTCGGCTCAGGTCATGATTTCACGGTCCGTGAGCTCGAGCCCTGCGTCGGGCTCTGTGCTGATAGCTCAGAGCCTGGAGCCTGTTTCAGATTCTGTGTCTCCCTCTCTCTGACCCTCCCCTGTTCATGCTCTCTCTCTGTCTCAAAAATAAATAGACGTTAAAAAAAAAATAAACAAAGACAAAAACAAACAAACGAAGACAAAATGGTGATTAACATTTGAGACCAATCTGCAGAAAGTGGGGCAGGAGAAGTACTTGGCTGAGAAGGAAAAGGAAAAAAAAACCAAACCCTATGCTGCCATTTTCTTTACATGGCACATTCACTCGCGGTGGACCCCAAAGAGAAAGTTGACGCTGCTTACTCAAGGGAATCCACGCCACCTGCTAACATGTGCAGGTGGTTCAGCGTTGTGATGGAGGTGGTCAGGTGGCGTTTGGCATGATCTAGCTGCTTAATATCGCGGGTGATTTCTTTAACCTAAATATCGAAAAACCGCAGGAGAAAAAGGAAGAAGGTTAAGAAAGATGTTAAATTCATTTGCAAGAAGCCCTGTAAGAAAATAAGGCAAATGAAGCAAGGAAAAAAAACCTCCGGTTAGCCCGGAAAACACAGACATTCTCATAATGTATAATCAAAATAACCTCCAATCAGCCCATTTGAATTTCATCTGGCATTTCTTCAGAAGACTTTACCCAGGGGTACAAAATCCTCAATCGCGAGAACGACATGAACTTTCTTTTTCACCTCAAGTGGAGTGATCCAAATAGCAATTTAGTATGGAGCATGTGGTCCAGGAGCCAAGTTCAGCGCATCTCCTCTTGAACAAGGTTTTGTTTTTTTTTTTTTTAGAAAAGTATGTCTTCTGACAGGGCTATCAGTTTCAATACAATGAACAGTATTAGTCGGCTCTTCTACTGAGATGGTCTTTATTCATGGAAATAGACTTTACTGTCTGATCCCCAGCAAGGAAAGATTTGCTCTCAAATCTCAAGAAGACTAAAATGTAATACACTTAATATGTACTATTCTAGATGAGATGTAAGGTCTTCAGGAAACGAGAAGGTAATTGGGGGGGGGGGGTAGAATTCGGACAGTGTTGACCCAGAAGATCCAAGAGAAAGAAACTCTGTACCTGGGAATACTAGTGTATTTTAGTCACCAGAAAAGCACATTCAGCAGTGAGGTGGGAACAATTCTCCAGCTTTGCTAATAATGAGGCAGAATGTTCCACTAAACTGCCTGAGTTGATGTTGACCAAGAAGTTTTCTGAAGAGCAATTTGATTTCCCAATTTCTTTGATACCTGGAAGGAAGGGAGTGCCTTGGACACCAGGCACAAGCCTTCCAGTCACTGGAAAGAGCTATCTTCCATGAAAAGTGACAAACTCCAGGGGGCCTGGCTGGCTCAGTCAGTAGAGTATGCGAGTCTTGATCTTGGGGTTGTGAGTTCAAGCCCCCCATGTTGGGTGTAGAGATTACTTAAAAAAAAAAATCTTAAAAAATAAAGTATATCTTTCACAAAGGAAGGTATATAGTACTACTCAACTGTATAGAGTTAAAAACGATTAGGATGAGGAGGGCCTGGGTGGCTCAGTTGGTTAAGCGTCCAACTTGATCTCAGCTCAGGTCATGATCTCGTGATTCCGGAGGTCGAGCCCTGAGTCAGGCTCTGCATGGAACCTGCTTGGGATTCTCTCTCTCCCTCTCTCTGCCCCTCCCCAGCTCACGTGCATGTGCGTGCTGACTCTCAACATAAATAAATAAGCTTAAAAAAAAAAAGTTAAAAACTTGGTAGTGAGTTATGCTCACATGATCAGAGTTCGATCATCCGGGGTGAACGCATAGAGTGAAGATCATAACCCTCCCAGCTTAGTTCAACACCCACAAACCTGTTGAGCTGACCTGGATCTTAGCAGTAAAAGTCCTTTCACAGGGACTTCCTCATCATGCCTGCTCTCTCTTGTCACTCTCAGGCTATCAATATCTCTACTTCTATTGCCCAGGGTGGGAAACAGATTAAGAACCTGTTATTCTTCACAGAATAACTGAGTTTGGGGAAAAAGAAGATCAAGAGTGGTATAGTGAACTAGATACAGGAGTTTGGCCCCAGAATCTGACAACCCACTTCCAACACTGAAATCATTACCCTCTTTCCTACAGAAAAATCCTGGCACCTCTTTTGAGGTTCCTTAGCTCTGTTGGGTCTGTTAGCTCAGGGGTCTTTAACTACTGTATTAGAAGTCACAGTCATCTATGACTCTTTTCATTCCTGCATCATTAGTCAGTCACTAAATCCTGAGTACTCGTCCAGTGCCTCATCACAAAATCTGACCCTTTCTACTTCTTCAGACACCCCTTGCTCTGCACCAGAGGTGACTAGTCTCTCTGTTCCCAGTACCTCCCGTCTTTCCCCATCACATATCCTGTGCTTCTCTAGACATCACCCTTAAAGGCAGCTCAAGCAAGGGATGCTCAGGACAAAGTCACAGAGATCGCGACACAAACAGAACACCCTTAGTTAATGTACCTCAACTGTTACCCAGGGGCAGCCAAAAAAGGACAGAACATGACGTGTTCTGACTCCAAGGTTTTGGAGTCAGGCAGCTCCAGGGTTGAATCTCAGCACGTCCAGTGTCCTATAGAAGCTGCCTGGCCTCACTGAGTCTCAGTTTCATTGATAAGATGGGTAATCATACAAATAATAATAAAACCTAGTTCATAAATTTGCTGTGAGGGCTAAATGAGATCACTTGTCCCACTATAAAGGGACATCCATGGCACGGTATTTGGCACACTGTTGGAGGTGCCAACACCAATATCCGTTCTCTCTTCGGTCCTACCTCTTCTTCCCTTTAGCAAAGCGCCATCCAGGAAAGCAAACTGCTTTAAAATAAAACATCTACTAACTTCCATGCTTCAACGGCCCGCGGATGGTGCTGGGGGTAGTGCATCCTGGGGGAAAGAACCACCAATCCGAATCCCTCCTTGATGACATACAGCCTCTATCAAAGACTATTTAATTCTCTGACAAAGTACAAATATTATCATTATTTATTTTCCCCTCCTTCAACTCTTGGTTTGGTAGTTAAAGTCTGTAACACTACCTGCCTGGGAGAATGAACAGGAAGAGCTGACGGTGAGGGACGGCAACAACTGATGCTCACTCTGGGCCTATGTGTGACACGTCATCTCAATTAGTCCCCACAATTCTATGATGTACTCAGGATGGTCATCTCTGTTTTAGAGTGAGGAAACTGAGGCACAGAGGGGCTGAATAACACGGTTAGTAAGTAGAGGGGTTGGACCCCACCCAGGCAGTCTGACTTCAGACTTCACTTCTCTTCACTGCTCTATCAAACTGCCCGCCCCCCTCCCACTCCATGTCCTTCCCTATCTTGCCACACGGCCACCGAAGAGAGCTGAAGGATACACATGAGGTCTGTTCCTGGAGTAAATTGTAACAGGATGTGGGGAGGAAAGACTGTATGGATTTGGGAGTTTTTATAACCAAAAGAAGTAGGGGGGCAACGACATCAGTAACGGCTTCTATCACAAGCCTCGTACTATGCCCAGCGCTCTTCATATGTTTAATTCCACAACAAGCCTTTGAGGCAGGCGTTACTGTTCTTACCTTACAGGCTGAGGAAACTGGAGATCAGAGACAACTGAGAGACATTACATTATGTGGCCAGAATGTGTGCGTGGGAGCTGACATGTTACAGTGCCTGCCGTGGAGGAGGAGTGGGTGAGGCTGGGTTCTCCGTCAGTGGGCGGGCCTCCTGAGCACATCACCGGAGGACACAGATTTGTCAAAGGACAACTTCACCAAAACCGTAAGCATGCACTGTGGCAGGATCCGTCCCACCTCCCAATTCCAGTACCAGTTTTCATGACATATCGTGGATCTTAACTGAGAAATACGTGATATAAACAAATGCTCAAGAAAAGAATCCAAAATGACTAGAACACTATTTTGGGGAAGAAGAAGAAAACTTTTCCTATTTAAAAAAGGGCTGTGAATGCAGGGCAGCAGGGATGGTGAGTCACTGCACGTCTAGCTGCTCCTCTTGAACTGATCTGGAATGTACACACAGGGCTTGCTTTCGAGACGTGGGTGCTGTGGCTGCCAGCAAGTGGGAGAAAAAGCCCATTCATGAGTGTGACTGGACAAGAACCGAACTTCCTCTTCTACTGCAAGAAAGTCAGGAAGAAACCTAAACTCACCATTTGCTCTGATTTTTCTGCTTTGTCTTTGATATCTTTGATTTTGCCAAAGAGCTGCTGGATAGCTTTCTGGGCCTCTTCAAGTGCCTAGAATAAAAGAAATAAATGATAAACAAGAAGCAACACAAGACGGCCCCCAGTCACTGCACTATAATCGAGTCTAGCTTCAGAAGAAACCTACCAGAACGCACGCTCTTGACTCATTGTTCTTACGCAGTTTTACTGGACCCAAATAGTAGACGGACTCTAGCGTTTGGATACAGGCAAATACACAAGGTTCTTGCCAACCTGAATCATAAAGTTTTAATTTAAAAACTATCTCCCTCCATCTTAGTGATGACTCCATGTTACTGATGACAACACAGGAATAAAACATGCACATCTGTACATGTTGGCACATGTGTGTGCATACATGTGTGCATAATAACCTTAAAGCTTGTAGAGAGACAGAGGTGGTTCTAATTTGGGAGAAACTCTGAACTTTGAAAGTTCCAGGAGACTGTGCCTTCAACAAAATCAACTGTGCATGGGGACTCCAGAACTGCGGTAAACCTTTAAGTTATTTATTTATTCTGAGAGAGAGAGAGAGAGAGAGAGAGAGAGAGAGAGCGTGAGCATAAGTGGGGTAGGGGCAGAGAGAGGGAGAGAGAATTCCAAGCAAGTTCTGCAACTTGACACAGCACAGAGCCTGACGCAGGGCTCGAACCCACAAACCATGATATCATGACCTGAGCTGAAATCAAGAGCTGGACGCTTAACCGACTGAGCCACCCAGGCGCCCCGTGAGCCAAATGTTTCTACTGAAAAACCTATAAGATGGATGCCACACATTTAAAGTATGATAAACCAGAGTTGCTCCCGCGAGGAGGGGGAAGCAACATTCAGGAGTTGTCAGGGCACTCAAAGCACACATGTGGAGAACATATGTACTTAGAAAAGATGTAGCAGCCAGCAGAAGGACTCATACTTCATTACATCAAACACACTTTATTTATTTTGGATTTAAGAGTGGTCTGTCCTAACCAGGCCTCACAAGCCCTTTTATGAATGTAATGATAAGACCAATGTCACCCTAGAGCTGTGTTTCCTCTCAGTCTGCACAGGGAAAGAGGAGCCTTCCTGAGAGGGCCTTCCAGAGGCAGGAAGAAAGCAGAGCCGAGAGAAAGGGAGAATGACAAAAGCCCTGACAGAATTAACTGGACTTCTGCATTCAGCTGTACCAATGAGAAAGCCACCCGAGACCATGAATGAATACGTTTTCTTTTGTACTTAGAAAACATCCCCCAAAAGAAACTTGAGCTGGCTTCCTCTGCTGGAAATTCCTTCCTTGGTGGAGGCAGGGATCGTATCTTTCTTTCCTCTGTAGGCTTCCCAGGCTGTCCCCTTCTTCTGATATTGGGAATCCTTTCTTCTTCTGGAGCTCCTTGCCCTTGTGTGTGGCATAGTTCCAAACAGGAGTTTCACACGTGGGGACAAGTACGCAGAGCCCTCACGTGTGACTGTGTTACAGCTCCTAAAATGCATGTCCAGAGGGTACTCTGAGAAGCTGTGTCTTTAGCCCTATTGCAAGTCTGAGGGGACACTGTTCAGGCAGCCGCTCGCACCTCCTGGGGTGTGCCGGGTCAGCGTTGTGTTTGCTCTGTGGGATCACTTCACTTGTATCTACAGGGGTTTGTGGGCAAAGAAGCTTTTGTACTTGTAGCTTCTGCCACCTGGACACAGGATTTGAATCGTCAGAAAGTCTGGGCTTAAGACAACAGTCGGCATTGCTATCAGGGCCCAAAATTCCTAACTTGGGAAACGTTACCTAAAATGCAGGAAACGATCAAAAGAGGGGATGGAACGCAAGTGGGTCATGCTGAGCAGCTCCTCTCAATCCCGTTCTGCCCCAAAAGGATGCCCCCTCTCACTCAGCAGTGTTTCCACTCAGTTTCCTGCCATCCTAGGATCCAGCACCCCTGAGACAGCTGTGGCGGTGTGAGAAAACCCTAACCCTGTATTTTCCGACCAGCAGGCAGCAGTTTGAGGCCCGCCTGTGCTGGCACACTGTGTGCGCAACCTCTCTGGGCATCTGTTTCCTCGTCTGCAGAGTAGTGATGACGATACCTACTTCGACGGTCGTTGGGAAGATTCAATGACATAACAGATGTAAAAACTGCACAAATATTAGGTTTATTTCCGGGGCTCAGGACCACCTAAACAAATGCATGCACGCATATATGTACAGATATACAGGGACATACGCGCATACGTTCCCTTCTGGCCACGCCTTTCCCTCTCAGCACAACCACCAGGCCTGCCCACTATCTGACGCTTCCTAGCCTAAGCCGCTCCCTGAGTGAATCCACATCCGCTCATTCCACCCATCCAACCCCCAAGAATTTTCTTCCTCACTTCAAACAGTCACCTCCTCAAAACCAGGATATGAACCAGATTCTTTTGAGCACTGCCTACTACCATACTGCCCAACTTCAGATTTCATAAGATTGTGAGAAACCAAAATCAAGTTCTAACAAAATTAAAATGATAAAAAGGAGTAAAATATCAAATGCCCATTCACAACCAAAGGAGTAAAATTTCAAAATAAAATGTTCAATACAGCTACCGAGAGCGGGCAAATCTTTGTTATCTCCCATGACTTAGTTCAAATGCCACTTTTTCCCCATCCTTTCCCCAACTTCCCCTTCCTTTCCAACACCCTCTCTATATGTAAACAAACACATATGCAGCAGAGGGCACAATCAATTCATTCATCAGCTGGGTGCCTGTGATCCTTCATGTAACCTTAACATTCATAACAAGTTTTTTGTGAGTGTGTCTTTTGGTTGGACCATGACATCCTAGAAGGCATGGACCATATCTCATCCGTTGTGACTTATGGACACCCGGGGCAGTGCCCAGAATGATACAGTAGGTACTCAATACATGTTTATTAACTTGAATTTTAAAATCAATTATGGTATATGCATGCACACATATATACACACACACGTGCGCACATATACACACACACACACGCTCCACCTTTGCTCTCAGGGTAGTCAGGCAACACATTTATGTAGTTTATGGCTGTGCCAACATTTCAACTGCAGACCTTCTTTTAAGCAACAATAAATTAGGTTTACAATCCTCACATACTGAAAAAAAAAATACTGGGTCAAATCCGTACTCTATCATAAATAAATTCTCATTTTCCAGCAATGCAGACCTTCACGGTCTTGTAACTGAAGACTAGCTGTATCTGAACTGTGACACTGAATTCCTGCAGCAATTATGGTCCCAACTACATCTGTCAGCATTTCATTAATTCACTTCTTCTACCATTCAACAGATATTTGTGGAATAGCTTCCATGTACCAGGTACTCCTCTAAGCACCAGGAACCACTGGGAAATGAGACACACATGGTCCCTTTCCCTGTCCTCAAGGAACTTACTTCAGGAAGTGACAGGTTGGAGGAGATACTGGAAAAACAACTGAATAAAGAAACAAAGAAGAAAATTTCAGAGAGGGACAGGTGTGATGACGGAATTGATCAGCAGGGTGGTCACAGAAGGTTTCCTGAGAAATACCATATGAACTGGGACCTGCAGGATGAGGTAGAGTCAACATTTTTAGATCTGGAGCAAGAGAATTCCAAGTAGAGAGCCCAGCAAATAAAAGATCCTGATGCAGAAAAAGACCTTGGCGTTTTGAAGGACCACAAAGGAAGGCAGTGGATGGCACGGTAGAATCGGAGTGGGAAGTGCTGATAATCTGGAGAAGCAGGTAGGCACCAGAGCCTGGGGGGCCCCAAAGGCCTGGTAAAACCACGGGATTTTGTTCAAAGTGCAATGAGAAGCCACTGAAAGGCTTTAAACAAGGAACTGGCAAATGCCTTACATATGTGCAACACGGCCCTGGCTGCTACATGGCAGGGGTGGCAGGGGCCATCCAGAGGCAGGAATGAAAGAAAAGACCGCTGGGAAGGGCTGCCGTGCTCTAGGCGAAAAAACGGTGCCGGTCTAGAGCAGGTGGCCAACGGTGAGGGGAAGAGGTGCGAGTGACTGGGATTTGTAGGAAGATATGACCCACGGGACTCACTGATGGACTGGATGTGGATAATGAGAAAAAGGAAAGAATCAAGGATTACTCTTTGGTCTTGGTTCAAAAAGCCAGTGAATGTGTCCCTTAACTAAGGAGGGAAGACAGGAGAAGGAACAGGTTTGACAGGCAGCTGTGTATGGTGGTGGTGGGATCAGAAATCAAGAGTTCCATTTCAATATGCTAGGGGTGCACAGCCCACTGGATGTCCAGTGGGGACACCAAGACATCTCAAGCTGGACATCTGTGTCTGGAGCTTGAAAGGAGCAGACTGGAGATTCAAATTTAGAAGTTACTGGTTTATAGGCGATGGTTAAGTCTATAGAAATAGAACTCACCCAGGAAGAGAGAAAAGACAGCAAAGAGAAGAGAAAATGGCCCAGGCTGAGTCCTTGGGCACTCCAATGGTCAGCAGTCTAGAGGGAAAGAAAAAGTGAGAAAAAGATGCGGATTCTCTGTTTTACCAGTGACATGAGAGAAAATGAGGGACGGTGGTGTCACAGAAGCCAAACGAGTGTTGGAAGGAGGAGGAAATGAGAGACTTTTCTTATTTTGTTGAAATTTTATGTAAATTAGGATGGAGAATTGCCACTGAATTTGATAATAAGGAAGTCGCTGATGACCTTGCCCAGAACAATTTCAGTGGAGTCGCGGGGATGGAAGTGGACAGTGACGACGTGAGGAAGTGTGCCACCTGTTTTTATAAATGTTTGGAACACACCAGTCCCATTCGTTTAGGTATCATGTATGGCTACCCTCACCACACAACAGCGGAGACGAGGAGTTGTAAGAGACCACATGGCTGGTAAAGTCTAAAGTATTTACTATCTGGTCCTTAGCAGGAAACAAGTCTGTTGACCCCTGGTGTAGAGTGTTTTTTTCAAAAAGTGTTTGCTATGAGAAGACAATAAAAATGGGTCAACTGATGGAGTGAAGGGAGGAAGATCTGAAGATGAGAGGTGCTTGCACAGGTCTAGTGTGGGAACGACTCAACAGAAAAGGAGAAACTGATTTGGGAGGCTGGGGGCAGTAATGGGACAATTACAGAAGAGAAGGACCTTTTTGTAATGTTCTTGGATTGTTTCGTGTACGAGTTCTAAACAAGACTAGAAGCGTCCTCCAGAGTACAGACCGATGACACGCATGACATTCTTATATCCCCTATAGTTCAGGCAATCACCCATTCTGGTTGCCAGAGGGGCAGGCCCAGTTTATGGCGACTGTCTCAGTATAATTATTAGGAGCTCACGCTGCAAAGTGACTCTGGTGACTGATCATATGGTCACATCACCTGCAGCATCTAACCAGAGCTAGAGCACAGGTGGAACTTGACAGATACTTGCCAACCGATCCAAACTGTTGTGGGGCACTCGTCGGAAGGGTAGCAGTGCCGAGACCACCACTCTGAGTGGGATGTGCCGACCGACACCCTCGCCTTTCCCCAACCTCGGGCACATCTACCGGCAGTGGTTCAAGAACACACCGTCACACTTTCTGTAAATGTTATCTATTTGGCTAATAAGGAGTCTCATGCCCAGGATACTGCAAGGGGTCAGTAAATTCTAAACCCTTTGCAGCCTTCTAAAAAATGTCAGCTCATGGTGTAAAAAAGCACTGCCTGAAAGGCAACTGCCCACCAGAAAGGACTGACAGTTGAGGGCACAGCCCGCACAGAATTCTGTGATATTGTTGGTCATGCCATACCTAGTGATGCTCTAACGGGATTAGAAGCACCATCTTCCAGCCAAATATGCTAAGACAGAGACTTTCAGGTAAAAAGGCAAAATGGACCGGTTCTATACTTAAAGTAGGGTCTGAAGAAGCGTGCACGATCCCTTCTCAGAGAAAGAGTCTCTATCCATAGTTCTCTTTTATTCTTAATCTGGCATCCTACCAGAACGGTCTCTGCTGAAGGTACCACGTTTTTCTTCCAGCAAACAAGTAAGGCTCACACAATCTTATATTTCAGAGTCTGAAAGAAAGATAAACTGTTTGCCAGATTTTTTTTTCCCCAGGCTGGAATACTGCTCGTTATAACAATGTACTGAAGTCGAGGAAATTTAATACAATTCATTTTCCAGAGTGAACAGGGTTCTTCTGAAGCCTCTTCCATTAAGCAAGTCCACTCTCAACACACACCCTACTGTTTGATATCTAATCTCTAGTAATCAATTACACAGGAAGAGCATTTTGTAATTTGGAAGAATCATCAGGATTTTATTTTTAAGTAACACTAAAATATTTTTACTACCTGGCTGATCAGAAAATGTGCAGAGAGATAGATTCTGGCACTGTCCCTAGACTCTCTTTAAAATAAAATGTGGCTACTTTCCCATTCCAAGCTGTATGTAGATTAAAAACAGAACTAATCACCCAAACATGTCTGCTTTCAATCTACCCTTACCGGAATTTCTTTCTTTTCTTTTCCTTTTCCTTTTCCTTTTCCTTTCCCTTTTCTTTCTCTCTCTCTCTCTCTTTCTTTCTTTCTACATTTATTTATTGTTGAGAGACACAGAAAGACAGAGCACGAGCAAGGGAGGGGCAGAGAGAGGGAGACACAGAAACTGAAAGACTCCAGACTCTGAGCTGTCAGCACAGAGCCTGATGCGGGACTCGAACCCACAAACCACGAGATCATGACCTGAGATGAAGTCAGACGCTTAATTGACTGAGCCACCCAGGCGCCCCTACCCTTACCGGAATTTCTAAACTGAGATCGAAAGCGTGGCTACAGCCTGCATTCGAGGGTATTACTAAGCAGCAGTTATTACAGCGGTCCTCTTTGGAAACCCTAATTCTACAGCTAGGAGATGCAAAGCAACCCATCGGGCTAGCTCTGAAGACTGAGCAGAACCAATCAGGCTATCTCTGTGCACCATTCCCTGTACCCATTATTCTTAATTTTCCTTGCCTCCTAAAGTAGACTGAACAGGCTACCAAACCCACGCTGGGTCACGTGCACAGAAGATAAGCAGCATGGGACCTGGCACCATAGACTCCACTGCTTTTTTCTTTCATCTTTTTAATTTTTTGTCCAGAACCGTCACGCGCTACCTGTATAGACAGAGGAGATTTGATCCAATGGAAATGCCTTGAGAAATTAATATCCTGTTTGGCGCGTGGATGCATGTAATTTTGCAGTTTGCTCTGTTATAAGAGAATTATATTGCCTTTATCCTGTGGGTTCACAGGCAGCCTTTAAGAGATTTGGAACGAAGATCCCATTTGTCACCACTGCCGAAGGAAGAAAACGTTGCTCGTTTTCAGAAGAACTAGTAGGGCTTTATGTTCCTTGAAAAAGTAAGGTGCTAATATTCAAGGTTCCTGGGAAGAAGATTGTATTTTCCCACCACTCTGCTATCATTTCTGTTGTCCAATTCCACACTTGTCTGCCGTTTCCTTCCCTACTGTTTGGAAAAGCAACGCACTGTATTAGTAAAAGGCAAGGGTTTTCGAACAAGCAAACTGGGACTTGAGTGTTGCCCTTGCAGCTTACCGTGTGATCTCTAACAAGCCACTTTACCTCCAGGAGGCACAGGCTCATCATTTCTAGAACAGGAGCTCCTACCTCAAAGCCGTTCTGCTAGGAAGGAATGCAGGGCTTATTATGAACACCTTTGAAACTGTTTACCCAGTTCCTTCCTCCTGGGAATCTTCCTCTCATTGTGTTCTTTTAGAGTCGGCTGTTTCAGAAGCAGCCCTGGTCCAAGCTGAGCCAGATAGTTTTCTTGTGACTTTCCAGAACAAATTGGCAAAGAGAGTTCATCTCTGCCTGGCGGGAGCCCCAAATGAGAAGCTGAGTTAGAGAGCAGCGAGGTTCCCCAGAAAGGGGAAGAGGCTGGTCTCCAGGTAGTGATGATAAAGTAAACACAGGCAGAGAGACAGATACAGAAAAATTGGGTGCATTATTCCGATCCGGGCTTCAACTGTTTGGTCTGACAAGGTGAGCTGCGACACTGCTATTCCATGGTCTGACTTCAACTTCTTCAAAACAAGACACAAGTGCCTTTCTAATAATCCTCCTGTTGGCCTATGCCAGCTTGAACTGGGATTTTGTCTTCTGCACCAAAGAGAACCCTGACGGGGGACTCAACTCATAAAAGGGGCTCATTAAAAGGCCACTATTAATATCATTCCCAGATCCCCCAGATGAAGAGTACAATATTTCAAATATGACTATCACTTCAATAGCCAAAGGTTGTTAACCCATCCTTTAGAGTTTGTAAGTAAGCTGGTTAAGTTCAACATCTGCAGGCATATGCAGAATCAGGGAAACTGTTCCTCTGAACCATGTTGAAAATGAAACATTCTCCAGAAAAAAAAGTTTCAATCTTTTATTCACTCCTTCAATAAAAAGTAAGATTATATGTACTATGATAGATGCTGAGAATCAAAGATCACTAAATGGGGACATGTCTTTAAAGAACTTATAAGGTGGGAATGCAAGCTGGTGCAGCCACTCTGGAAAATAGTATGGAGGTTCCTCAAAAAACTAAAAATAGAACTACCCTACGACCCAGCAATTGTACTACAAGGTATTTATCCAAGGAATATAGGTGTGCTGTTTCGAAGGGACACAGGCACCCCAATGTTTATAGCAGCACCATCAACAATAGCCAAAGTATGGAAAGAGCCCAAATGTCCATCGATGGATAAATGGATAAAGGAGATGTGGTATATATACACAGTGGAGTATTGCTCGGCAATCAGAAAGAATGAAATCTTGCCACTTCCAACTACGTGGATGGAACTGGAGGGTATTATGCTAAGTGAAATTAGTCAGCCAGAGAAAGACAAATATCATATGACTTCACTCATATGAGGGCTTTAAGAGACAAAACAGATGAACATAAGGGAAGAGAAACAAAAATAATATAAAAACAGGGAGGGGGACAAAGCATAAGAGACTCATAAATATGGAGAACAGAGGGTTACTGGAGGGAGTGTGGGAGGGGGGATGGGCTAAATGGGGAAGGGGCATTAAGGAATCTACTCCTGAAATCATTGTTGCACTATATGCTAATTTGGATATAAATTTTTAAAAATAAAAATAAATAAATAAATAAAAATAAAGAGCTTGTAAGGAATACATGTAAGAAATAGAAATAACTGTAAGGTGAGAATGATACAAAGAGGTATGAGGAAAGAATGCCAGAATCATTTGGAAAGCAAGGGGCATCTACTGAAGGTAGATAAGTAGCCTTTATTTATGGCATGTCCCTAGTTTTGATACTGCTGGCCACTCTGGCATCATGAAGAGCTGTTGCTACGGAAACAGGGCATCCTCAGCTGGAGGAGAGGTGCTTTAAGAAGCTTCAGCAATAATAACAATGCAGCCCATTCCCAATAACGGTGCCAAACAGCAGCAGAGGCTACGGGAATCTCATGGCTACGGATGGGCGCACGTGTACAGCTTCCCTGTACCCTGGAACACACCACATATCTTCTAGGTCTGGCAGTCATGGTCAAAGGCTGGATGGGCACCCATCAGATGAGAATCACTGGCGTTAACACCAATTCCTTCACTGCTTATTCAGAAATCTTGAGTATAAAGGGGTTTTATTTAAAGCACAGATTTCTTTCCAAGTTTGTGAACCAAAAGAATGTAAAGGGCAAAAGGAGTAATTCGCACCTTATTTGTTAAAATGCTCCGTTCCACCTAAGTCACTTTTATTTATGATTTCTGCAAACCACAGCCACTGAAAACATGAACCAAAGAGATCTTTTTTATTGTTTTTAGGAGACAAGCCAGAAGTTAAAATCACAAGGCAAGACCAGGACACAAATCCAGCAGTGCCCAAACAAGACTAAACATTCACTTTTGAAAGTTCTGCTTGTATCTGTTATCACCCATAACTTAAAATATGTTAGCCCCGAAATAGCTGGGAGTGGTGAATGCATTCGAGCTCAGCTCCCTTTGAGGAAACGTAACCCGGGGGGACAAGCACATTGAAAGCAAAAACTCCAAATGGCAACGCCAAGGAAGTGTTTAAACAAACGTCTCAGCTGAATAAAAGGTAGAGAAATTCAATATTTTAGGAAATGGGGCACACTTAAAGGAACAATTTGTCCCAGCTTAACAAAGGACTGTTTCCCACAAACAGCTGGGACTTCCCAGTTGCCATGTTAAGTTCTAATCCCCCATATTTTACTATTACTTGTTAGTCACTTAGAAAGTCCCATCTATATCACGAGTCTTCATTCAGAAGAAAACGACCTTTTGTGCTCACAACTGGATGTTCCTTCAGCTGACTTTTGGAGATACCTTCTGTACCAAAAGCCCTTTAGGCCATGGACCCCCTTGGGGCTCCATCTGAATGATCTCCTCCCATCTCTCTTGCCTCTCTCCAGTACTACCGGTGTGCACAGATCACTCAGCTCTCTCCTTTCAGCCTTGAGCACTTCTCTCTGCCTAGCCTCCTCATTATGCTGTGAAGGACCTAGCTGGTTAAGAAGGCCATGGTCACTGTCATTGCGAGGGACCTAGCTGGTTAAGAAGGCCATGGTCACTGTCATTGCGAGGGACCTAGCTGGTTAACAAGGCCATGGGTCACTGTCATTGCTAGGATTCCCTTGGGAACCACTTAACTTTTCAGGTTCTGAACAGTGATTCTCAAATCCGCTTTTAAAGTTTGTCATTGTTGGGCACCTGGGTGACTTAGCCATTAAGCATCTGACTTTGGCTCAGGTCATGATCTCACAGTTCATGAGTTTTGAGTCCCACATTGGGTGAGCTTGTGCCCTGTTGTGGGTGAACAGGAGTCCCACTTTGGGTGAGACCCGCTTCTCTCTCTCTCTCTGCCCCTGGTTCACTTGCACCCTCTCTTTCTCTCAAAAAGAAAAAAAACCTGTCACTATTTCAAAAGAGAATTTGGGATGGACAAGTACACAGCATACTGGGAAGCAGAAAATCTGGACCTGGGATTCACTGACTGTGATTTGGGGCAAGTCACAGAACCTATCTGAGCCTGCCTCTTCACCTGTAAAATGGAGAGAATTATACCCATTTTATATTACATCAAGTAATTTGGAAATATTGCAATAAATATTTTGTAGAATGTAAGACAAGCATGTTTATATTGTAATAAAACATCAACATTATAGATCAAGACAAATGACTCAAAATGTACCTTCTGTCAAAGCAACTCTAACATGTCTCTGCTTATAGTGAATCAATCAAGAAAGACACATTTCTCCTACAATAATACATTCTTAATTCTAGAGGTCTGGGTAATTCCAGAGCTGACAGATGTATTGGAACCTGACCACAAGATGCTCATCCAGTCACCAGAAATCTCCAAAGATCAGAATCTCCAAGTATTCAATGAAAAAAAAGAGTGTAGCACTTGGCCTACATAAATGATATTACCATATGAGTAGGTGTTGGCTACCCGTCCCTACTGTTCTTATGTGACCGAGAACAAGAAAAGTTCAGAAGTATGACAAGGGGACAAAGGTGAGTAATTCGGTCTGAGATGGGATAAAGACCCCTCAGTTCACCTCTTTTCTTTATGAAAGACAGTATTTGGGTCATCAAATTTACCTGTCAGTAAGTACATCTCCCAAGAAATGTCTCCCTTATGCTTGGAGGCCATTATGAAAGTAGCACTAATATATTTTGCCTAACATCCATACTCCAGGTATCACGTGCAACACTGACCAACACAGACCAACACAGCATCTGTTCAGAGTTTACAATATAACATGGAAACAAAAATCAAAGATCCTGGCATGTGACCCAATACTGTATGGAGGACGATAGTTTCTTACGTTTCAGAGCTTTAATCTAGAAGACTATAGAACACCAAACCAAAACAGACTAAAAAAAGCATTATCTTTAATTTTACAAAATTAATCTTCTTCTAGAGAAGACCTCAGAGCCCAAACTACAGCACAAGACATTTTATAGCTATATTACAGACTCACTGGGATTTATAAATGGAAATGATGACAGAACAACCACAGCACTGAACTCCCGCTGTTCTAAATCCTGTATTTCCATGGGTGAAAAAAGGAAGAGCAAAAAGGAGGTCAAGTTCTTACATGAAGACAGAGTTTCAAATTTCCATCCATTGTTCAAACATATTTGAATGACTTATTGTGTCAAGGATCTGAAACCCAGAAAGCTTTGCCCTGTCAGCAATTTTCTAACGTGCAACCTCAAACTAAGGATGGAATTTTCCTTCCCAAGTCACTAACTACTAGCAGTCAAAAGCAAGAGTAACCTGGGTAATAGCCAGAGCAGTTACAGTAGTGATGAATGGCATTTTCCTCTTTAGATGTAGAGACTCTAGTTTAAACTTGTGACTGCCTTTAACATGGAAACAAGCAGATGGCAAAAGTTATGCTTGACCTTCTTTCTTGGCTCCTGAGGAGTGCCAATTTATATGGGGATGGCTCAGAAGAATAATAAACTTCAGTGTTCCTTCTTGGCACACTATTTTCCTAAAACCATTTTCAATAGTCATGCTGCACACAAGTGGGACTTGATGTGTTTCTAAGGTCAGGGAGGAAAGAGTCCAACTGCTGGACTTCTTAGCTAAAGGAAATAATCGTGGTAGTTTTCTTTTTTGGAGGGGACAGCATCACCATTATTAGGTCCTGAACACAAAAGCTTATGACTCTACAGCTAATCTGAAACACAGTCTGTATGGATTAAATGAAGATAAAATACGAATGTACGCTTGTCTTGTGGAAAAATAAATCTATTAAAGTTCAGAACAATGTGGAAAAAAAATGTTTCCAAAGAGATTAAATACACTGAAATGATTAAAAATTACCATATGATCCAGCAATTCAATGCCTAAGTACATACTAAAAGGAATTGAGAGGAGGGACTCAAACAGATATTTGTGTGTCAGTACTCATTACAGCATTGTTCACAACACCCAAAAGGTGGAGACAACCCAAGTGTCCAGGAACAGAGGAACAGATACACAAAAATGTGGTACATGCATACAGTGGAATATTATTCAGTCATAAAGAGGACTGAAGTTTTTGAACATGAATGAAAATCCCAGATGCAAATGCCAGAATTTAACAACACATTAGAAGGACAACAACACAATGACTCAGCAGGTAGGATTAAATGTTAAAAAAATAAAACCCCAAACTAAGCTAATCAATTAGATGGAAAAGCCATGTGATTATATCAGTAGATGCTGAAAAGGCATTTAATAAAATTCAGTTTCAATTTCCTGGCAAACATGTTTAGTGAGCCAAGGTCACAAGAATAACTTCTTAACAGTCACAGATTCTGGAAGTGAAAAAATGTCACACTTAGGGTCTCTCTGCATTGTTCATTGCATTATCCTCAATGCCTAGAATAGTGTCCAGCATAAAGAAGGCACTCAATATTTACTGAGTGAGCCTCCATGCTGTCAGCTCAGAGCCCAATGCGAGGCTCGAACTCACAAACTGTGAGATCATGACCTGAGCAGAAATCAACAGTCACTCAACTGACTGAGCCACCCAGGTGCCCAACATTAAAAAAAAAAATTCTTAAAAAAAAATAACAATAAGCTCATTATATGTTAACATAAGTAACATGTCTTTATGAAAAACAACTGTATTCCCCCTAAACAAAACAAATTTCACAAAAATGGCACTATTTCTGTGCCTTTGTGAATATCTTCAGCATCTACTTTACGAGAGACCAGCTGGACTCTCATTGCAGGCCTCTGGATTGACTCTGCTGTGATATGTTGTGTGGTTGAAAAATATGATGAAAATGCGGCTTCACACAGATAAGTAGTTAGAAAAGACAGAAATATCTTGGGGCACCTGGGGTGGCTCAGTCGGTTAAGTGTCAGGTCATGATCTTGCAGTTCGTGTGTTCGAGCCCCGAGGTGGGCTCTGCTCAGAGCTTGGAACTTTTTTTGGATTCTGTGTCTCCCTTTCTCTCTGCCCCTTGCCTGCTCACACTCTGTCTCCCTCAACAATAAATAAACATTAAAAAATTTGTTTAAAAAGCAAAGTGGGGCACCTGGGTGGCTCAGTTGGTTAAGCGTCCTACTTTGGCTCAGGTCATGATCTTGCGGCTTGCGAGCTCCAGCCCCATGTCGGGTTCTGTGCTGACAGCTCGGAGCCTGGAGCCTGCTTCAGATTCTGTGTCTCCCTCTCTCTGCCCCTTCCCCAGCTCACACACACTCTCTCTCTCTCAAAAATAAATAAACAATTAAAAAAATTTTAAAAATGGGAATGCAAGCTGGTGCAGCCACTCTGGAAAACAGTATGGAGGTTCCTCAAAAAACTAAAAATAGAACTACCCTACGACCCAGTAATTGCACTACCAGGCATTTATCCAAGGGATAGAGGTGTGCTGTTTCGAAGGGACACATGCCCCCCCCCCCATGTTTATAGCAGCACCGTCAACAATAGCCAAAGTATGGAAAAAGCCCAAATATCCGTCGATGGATGGATGGATAAAGAAAAAGTGGTATATATATACAATGGGGTTGTTACTCGACAATCAAAAAGAATGAAATCTTGCCATTTGCAACTACGTGGATGGAATTGGAGGGTATTACGCTAAGTGAAATTAGTCAGAGAAAGATAAAAATCCTATGACTTGACTCATATGAGGACTTTAAGAGACAAAACAGATGAACATAAGGGAAGGGAAACAAAAATAATATAGAAATAGGGAGGGGGACAAAGCATAAGAGACTCTTAAATATGGAGAACAAACTGAGGGTTGCTGGAGGGGTTGTGGGAGGGGGGATGAGCTAAATGGGGAAGGGGCATTAAGGAATCCACTGAAATCACTGCTTCACTATATACTAACTAATTTGGATGTAAACTAAAAAAAATAAAAAATAAATAAAATCTGAATAGAAGGCAAAAAAAAAAAAAACTGAAAAGAAAAGAAATATTTTAACACTTTTTCCCTGGGCTTGTTGATAATCCTCCTTGAAAGTACATCAAAACTCAAAAAGCGGTAGATTCTTAAAGATTAGTTGCAATGTAGAATCTAAAACCTTATTAATGAACTTATCATACCAGGCCACCTTGAAAGCCACTGGTCAGCTGGGCTCTCGCCTGGGATGCAGAAGCCAGAGACAGCATTGCTCTTATATTAACAGTGAGAAAAAAATACACAAACCAAAAAAATCACAACTTTCCTTGAATCCATCAGAGAGCTCGGGACAAGCAAGGACCATCTCACACGTGGCCGAGCTGTTCAAGCAGACGGGAAGGAATCCGCTAAAATTTCTAACAAATGACCGACGGCCAAGTGCAGGGCTAGCGCGACAGTACAGAACCTCTGGGAGATGACTGCACAGAACGGTTCGCACCCGCTCTGTGGCTCTTTCTGGAGATCTTGGCTCGTGAGAAAAGCTGCAGAGTGGGAAACCGGAGAGAGCCTCCTCCCGGAGCAGAGTCGGTGGACTCTGAGCAGGCACCGCAGGAAGGGCGTGAGGCCCTGAGAACCACTGCTCGAACACACCTCTCAAGAGCCTGAAACCCCTGGGGGAGGGGCAGCCCTGGCAAAAGTCCGATGCAGGTCGTAAGGCCAGGACAAGAGAACAGAGCCTTTCACCACCTCTGATGGAACAGCAGGTATTCTGGGCCACAGGTAAGCTGTGCTGCAATTTCATTCACAGACAACGGCTCACCGAGGGACAGTAGGGAGGCTTGCAGAGCCTTTGAAGTGGCCCTGAAGCAGGGCTTTAGGAACGAAAAGGAGTGGAAGTGATGGAAAAGTCACAGGAACTTGACAAACGCCTGGATGCACGGAATTGGGATATTCCAGGGGGTTACGTCACATCAGCAGCAGCAGCACCATCTCGGCCATTTGCTGAGCACCACAGAGCCCTGCCACCCTGAAGCAGTTATCACTGTCTCTCTCTATACCACAGACAAGAACCCTCCGCTCAGAGAAGTTAAGAAACTTGTCCAAGGTCACACCCAGGGGCAGAGCCAAAATTTAAATTCAAAGCTCAGGTGTTTTCATTTGACCAGGATGCCATCCAATGTTATATCAGTGACAATGTCCAATTACCCCAATCCTTAGTGAATTCAAATAAAATGTGCCCTTTTTTAGTTCTTCACTCTCCACAGAGGAGAGCAAGGACAGCTATTTGACTTCCTTACAGCTTGTCTTAAAATCAGAGATCATAGAAGGCAAGTGGCCAGGGTTCCAATATGTAGCAAACAAATCACTCTGTCGAAAAGTGCTGGTAAGGCTCACGTGCCATAAAAGGGTTGAGGCATGGTGATCAGACTGAACCGTCACTACAAGTCCTTGCCTCAACTACAGTCAGCAGTGCTTGACAAGTAGGCAAAACTGAACACTTATTCAGATTCGACTTGTCAAATAAAGGCAAGCCAACCTTTGCACCAGATGTAAGAAATGCTGCCTGGAGAACGGTGGAGAGCCTCGATCAAAACCAGAGGCACCACTCGCCTACGGAAGGCTGCCGGAGAGGCGCAAAGCCCCGAGAACCCTCACAACCTGACTCCACTGCCCCAGTGGGTGGTCACAGGGCTTCCGGCACTCCCAGGTCCTTCTCAGGTCTCAGCAACTTCTGAAGTTTAGTGTTGTCTGTAGACATTTTGAAAATGTCATTCCAAAAAAAAACTAAAAAACAAAACAAAACAAAAAATGCCTAACCATTCTCGGTCACTAATGGACAAATTTGAGCATATGCTTTAAAAGCTCAATTGTTGGGGCGCCTGGGTGGCGCAGTCGGTTAAGCATCCGACTTCAGCCAGGTCACGATCTCGCCGTCCGTGAGTTCGAGCCCCGCGTCAGGCTCTGGGCTGATGGCTCGGACCCTGGAGCCTGCTTCCGATTCTGTGTCTCCCTCTCTCTCTGCCCCTCCCCCGTTCATGCTCTGTCTCTCTCTGTCCCCAAAATAAATAAAAAATGTTGAAAAAATAAAAAATAAAAAATAAATAAAATAAAAGCTCAATTGCTGGGGTGCCTGGGTGGCTCAGCCAGTTGAGTGTCCAACTTCGGCTTAGGTCATGATCTAGGGTTCGTGGTTTCAAGCCCTGCGTCAGACTCTGTGCTGACAGCTCAGAGCCTGGAGTCTGCTTCTGATTCTGTGTCTCCCTCTCTCTCTGTCCCTCCCCTGCTCATGCTCTGTCTCTCTCCAAAAATAAATAAACATTAAAAATTTTTAAAAAGAAAAAAAAGCTCAATTGCTTTAGATTTAGTATGCTTCAGCAGGAGGAAGCAAGCGACAGTGCCCCCCTCCCCTTTCTTTTCAAACTATTTATAGCCCCTTTAATACTAATGCCATTTATTTTCTTCCATCAATGGGCTTCATTTTCCTCTCAAAGAGAGGATAAGAGAGGATAAATTTGAAGTGATTGAGGGGACAAATTCAAACCATCTCCCGAGAGAGCTGACAAATACAAATTCATAATCCCACAAAATGAAGATCAATGTTATGCTATAAACTCCCGCCATCTACCTAGTTCAGGGTCTTGGGGAGCACAGCTATTTTTGTTCTAACGCCTGAATTAGACGATAGCCTAATTTTGAGGATGAAAAGCAAAGAACAGTTCTTCCTTGGAAGGCAACATGCTTTACTGATTTAGTTAATAAATCTATACGATGTCTCCATGAAAAGAGAGAAGGCAAGTATGATTAGCCCCCATTATCTGAGGAAAATGGAGACATGGAAAATTTAAGAAACATGGGCCTGGACAGATACCAAGGACAGGAAGAAATTCTTTGTTTTCTGGGCCTGGCACTTTGTACCAAAATGAGGATAAGGAAGAGAAGAGAAAGTGTCTAATAGCATGCCACGTGGCTATGAACCCATCCTGTTCAACCTTTTCGTCTATAACGTGAGCCAAGACATAGAATTTGTCTGGCAAATGTGCTAATGATAAAAAGGGGAAGTCATCAAGATTCCAAAAGGTCTCAACTGGCTGGGGCAATCAAGCAAAACTAGCAAGATGAAATGGGGGGGACAACATAAAGTTCAGCACTTGATTTCAAAAGAATTTCTTAAACAAACAGAGGAAAGTTGAAAAGTAGTTCATATGAAAAAAGCCCTGGGGCAGATGTTGCGAACTGTTGGCGCAGATGTGTTTTGTTTGGCCTTTGCAGTATTTGTGAAAAACACTAAGCCAACACTGAAAAATGTGGAGAGTCACACAAAAATCCGGATTTCCGGCTTCTCTTGAAAACCTGATAGGTCTGGCATCTCCAGGTGTGCATTCAGACATGACAACAATTGGTTAGAACGGAGATGTGGCTGTCCCCTTTAGATAGGGCATTTACTCGCCCGGTGGATACACATGGATGCACAGTGGCCTGCTGAAGCCATTTAGGTTACTTTTCTAGCGCTGTGAGCATCTGTCTGAAACTCCTGACCTGGGGATTTCAGACAACCACCAACTCCGTAGAAGCCAACAACATGACATGGCCCAAAATTTCACCCAAAAATCCAAGGTAATGAATGAATGGGAGAACAGGGTCTAAACCAGTGGTCCTTAACTTTTGAAGAGTCACAGACTCCTTAAGAGAATTTTGAAAAATCAATGAACCTGTTCTTCAGAAATAAGTCTATCCATACAAAAATGAATAGTTAATTTCAGGAAGTTGACAGTCCCTGAGCCCCCAGTTCCCCTGTTAACAACCCCAGTTTAGAACAAGGAGGTAAACTGTCCCACTGTGTGCCCACACAGTATGTGTCCTCTTGGCCAGGAACCATGTTTTAAGAATGATGCTGACAGGGGTGCCTGGGTGGCTCAGTTGGTTAAGCGTCTGACTTCAGCTCAGGTCGTGATCTCACAGCTTGTGAGTTCGAGTCTCACGTGGGGCTCCATGCTGACAGGATTCATTCTCTCTCTCTCTCTCAAAAAAAAAAAAAAAAAAAAAATGATGCTGACAAACTGTAAGGTAACCAGGATGATAAAGGATCAGATTGTAAAGCTGAAGAAACTAAGAATGGTTAGCCTAGAAAAAGGAACAGTAAGAAAGGAACATAATATCCATTTAAAATTTCAGAAACTATAATAAGGAAAAGGGATTACACACCGGTCCAGCTGGCAGAACTCAGCAACGAGAAGTCACAATGAGGTCTATTTTACTATTTCAGTTCAGTCTAAGAAGGAAAGAAGTTTCTTACAATTAAAGCTGTTGGATACTGGAAAAGACTGAGCCTCTCCCGTGGAACAACAAAGGAGCGAGTTGTCCATCATCGTGAGTGTCCAAGCAGAGGCAGAAGGACACTGAAATGTCAGAGATGCCATAGAAAGGATTCCTGAACTGGGAGGAAGGTTGTACTGCAGATACTTGAAGCTTCTTAAAGACCGAATGTTGGTGAGCTGAGCTGGAGATGGCAATAACAATTTCTTCCCCTCCCGAACCTTAGTCTTGCTCTGATGCAACAGTAACACTGTAGCCAAGCTCCTCCACTCAAGAAGACAGAAGCCCAGTGGCTGACCCTCTCGGTGCTTCTCAGTGAACTTACTGGGAACTGGTCAATGCTTGGCCACTCTCGAAATGTCACATGCCAGCTTTCTCTTTTTCTAACCCACTCCTCTATTCACCTCTTTTCCCCCCTCAGCCAAGCTGTCTGTTTTAATTCTTGGGAAGCTGCGTAAGGCTCGTAGCATATCAGATCCTGTATTAGTGGAATTGACTCATCTTATCCACAAAGTTTGAAACATGTGGGCATTTAATTAAAGCTTTGGCCTGATGATTTCAGCAGAAGAAAATGGGGAGAATTCTGTGCTGTATTAACTCTGTATGAGCATCACAGTCTGGTTAGAAGAGGTCACAGACTAAACCAGTTCGTCTGCCACGTAGGACGTGGTCAACGATCCAAAGTTCTCCAAAATGTGTAGCAGAATGCTAACTGGGCAGCTGGTTCCGAATTCTCAAAAAACTACAGGAAGTGCCTTCCTGTGTCTTCAATTTCTAAATCACTGCCTCCCCAAAGATAATTTTATAGTTAGAAACACTGCTTTTCAAAAATGTTTGCTAAAAAAAGTCTTTCAAGACACCACGAATGGGAAATAAACATTCCCTCTCATTTACAGATTAAAAAGCACCCTGGTTCTGGTTGGACACAATCAAGGTGAAAGTTATAAAATGAAAATTTCCTTCTGCCCATAATATTGCTCTCCTCCCAAGTGTTCCTCAGAAGCTTAGGAAACAAGTTCTGAAAGCAAACTTTTACTCTGTTCCAGGGAAGAGGGGAATCTTGGGCCTCTTGACCTATAAAACTCAGTATTTTGGAACATCCATAATTCTCCCAAGTCTGTGCCAGGCAAATGGAGTCTCTCTTCAGCAAACCACCAGCCAGCCAGGGCTGGATAGCAAGGCTTTACCCACAGGGGCTGACAAGAATGGGACTCAAAAGCTCCCTGGAAAAAAAAAAGTCTCTATTCGAGCTTGCATTACAAACTGTTGGAAAAGATAGATGGAGGGGATGACAGGAAAAGCAATTATTTCTTCTGGGCTTCCTCTCTGTCTGGATTCTAAGGAGACGAACACAAAATTCCACCACAGATTGAAATGCTATCTAAACATTCTTGAAAATGTGGTCTTGCTCTCTGAAACCGGACCTGGCCCTGCTGCATCAACCTGTCACCTATGAACACGTGAAGGTGGCGAAGGCCGACATTCCCACGGGCGGTCTAATTTGGGGCCCGACCTGTCACTACTGCTAGTTGGTGACCGCAGGTCAGATCATAAATAACTAACTGCAAGATACACCTCTACATGGCATGACCCAACAAAAAGTCTTGATGCGTCCTTCCTGTTAGGTTCACATTCTTGGAATTTTAAACACCTGACCCTCTCGTTAAGTATTTCAGTGAGCCGTTCGAAGTGCAGGTTGAAATCACACTAGAAAGGTGTGTCATTATTTCAAAGAGTAGTCATTCGAGACTGGGCACACACAAATCAAGCTGTAAACAACTTTATAGGGACACACGCTGATCAAAATGTTTCATGGTAAAGGGCTTTTGCTTATTTACAATAAATAAATAGTCTCACATAGACCAAATGTTCAATACTGTTGAATAAAACGTTACTGCACGTGAACTATGTGTTGAGAGAAATACAAGGATGGGGAGGATTTAGTTCTTGCCTCAAGGAGCTTATAAACTAGTCGAGGGGGCAAGATTTGTTCGCTAGTAAGTCAAAGGAGAGTACACGCACAGGCCTGGGAGTCTGTGGGCAGAAAGGATATACATGTAGCTAAGGGGTATCGAGATGAATCTGCTCATGAGAAGTGTGGACCAGATGAGTTCCAAGTCCCTTCTAGGTCTAAAACTCTAATTCCTGTATATCCAGATGAGCTAAACAGAAAATTTCATGGAGGAAGCAGTGTTTGAGCTGGGTCTTAGGTAGATTTTGAAATGAAGTTACTGGAAGAAAAAGAGGAGAGGGAGCATTTCAGACAAAACAAAGTAAAACGCATGGGTTCAGAAAGCACGGTGCTTGCGGAGCACTAAGCCTTCTGTTTGGATGGATCTCGGCAGGACACAAAACTGGAAAGGCAGATTGAGGCCTTGAATGCCAAACAGAGGAACTTGGATTCGATCTGGTAGACAGAGGCCACTGAGGTTTCTGAAGAGATAGATGACAAGACCAGACATATAGAAGGAAAGGTAAAGGGCAGAAGGAGGCTGGAGTATTTGCAGGCTACATTGTTACTCTTTATTACCTCTAAGGGCCCCATGTACACAGGCCTCACCTGCCAAAGAAGCCATGCTTCATAGGAGAAACCTAAATAGACAAAAACAAAGCAATAAGGGCTAAGAACGATGCAGGGACTTGGAAATCGGATCAGTCTTAGGAAACTAACAGGTCTATATACAAATACTGCTGCTGATGACAACAAGGAAGGAAGGAGATACTTACAAATAGGCCAATGGAAGATGGTTATTAGGAAGAAAAGTTAGTCATAAAACGTAGGGGAAATCGAGACATGGATAAAACTAAAAACGTAAAAGAGACACATAATACCTATAAGCTACTAGCAGAAGAAGCAGGAATAAGAGAGAGCAGGACATTTATACATAGGATGACACCTTCCATCCCCCCAAAATTCGGGTAGCATAATGTATATTTTAAGAAAATAGCTGCACTAAAAAATGTCAAAGAGGACAAATAACAGAACTGAAACTATCACAGAGGCACACACTGACCTAAGGAGTTAGTATCGAAAAGGGAACAGCAGAAACTGCACATAAGACCAGAAAAGGCATGCTCAGCATCTCTGTTATGACAGCAATTTCTGAAATAAGATGCCTAAACAGAAGAGAATCCAAATGAAAAGGAAAATGGTTAATAGCTAACAGCTGGCCCCTCAGTCGTGGAAGCATGCCTCCTTCCCAAACACCCCTTTCCCCCTTCATTCCCTTCCAACAGCCCTCCTTAGCTAGATCCAAAAAGAACTATACAACTATGACATGAATCCGTGTCTGACACTGTGGAGAGAGACAAGGAGACTTCAGTTTTCTCACTTAAGCCCACATGGCACTGGCCCGGGTGAGCTGTGCTCCCATATGCTCCTGGTTCAAGGGACGCCGACTGAGAGCTCACTGCTGGTTTAGGCAGCCCACCTCTGATAGTAGTGACACAAGTCATGCACGCTTCCTGCCGCACGGGGACAGATCAGAAAGAAAGTGCTCTCCACAAGCATTCTGGTCACTTGGTCATTGGGTGGTGAAGAAATCAGGAGGATATGATTAATATGGAGGAATAAGTTACTTACTTGCCTGCCATCCTGCCCCACGTTCGTCTGACCTCTTACAACAGTTCGAATATTGTCATCCAGTCTCCTAGTGAAAAAGTTCAGGGATACAAATCATTAAAACAGTCTCTACTCTAGGGTGACCAAAAGAAAAACAGCTGGTAACTTATCCATCAACTCCCACAGGGGGCACCTCCTTATCCAGACAAATTTGAATGATGGAAGACTGAGGCCTCGGACACCAGCTAAGGCACAAATGGCAGTGTAAGAAGCCGAGCCCAGCATAGACTGGTGAGTAGTCTCTGCCTTTTAAGAAGCCTATTCTTGCTTATTATTCAGAGCTGTCAGAAAGCACCAACATAACTTAGTATTTTTCAATGGAGAAAACCAGGAATGGCGATGTTGCCGAAACTCTATGGGAACAAGTCAGAGAATTCAAACTGCCCCCCACAGAATCCCCGAGCACATCCTTAGAAACCTTAAAGGGCTAAGGAGCCGGGGTGCTATATGGGATCGGCACTTCATCCTCTGGGCCCTGACTGCGATCCGTGTAGGAGGTGGATCTGTGGACTCCAGTTCCAACACGGGCCATTTGGTGGCACCTCAACCAGAGACATTCATACCGGTTTAATTCCACTTTCCGTTCAGAGAATGTTTCAAAGGTATGTTGTCGTGCAGTGATTTCTGGACCATTTTTCCTGTGCAAATCCTGGCCAACTCAGTAGTCTCTGCTAGAACTGTTAGAGCCGAAGCCCACCAAAGCTGAAGCAAGAGGCGTCTTTGCGCATCCTAAGGCACCCGACTGAACAACACACTCATGGCAAAGGTCTTCACTGAAAGGCCCGAAGGTCATAAGGGAAAAGGGAAATCATCTCCTGGATTCAAAGTGAGGCTTCTCTTCATCAAAAGTCAAACAAAACAAAACAAAACAAAACAAATGCAAAAAACGGTATTTGAAGTACTGACATCAACCACGTGTCATGTGCCATGTGTCACAGCTGGAAATCCAGACATGGATAAACCAGAACCAGGCTACTGGGCAGGAAGGACTCCTGACATCTAACTCTGGCAAGCACATCCCAGATGAATCCCAATATTTAACCTTCGGTCACCACAAACGCCAATGAGCACATCTGACCATATTGATAGCTGGTACGTGGCCCAGGGATTCATATATAAACCCATCCTCATATCTAAGACTCGGAGGTACAAAAAAAGGTCAATCTGCTATGGAAATAAAACCAATAAAAATAGAGAAAAAATGCTTTTACCTCCTTTTGTAACCAACCATTTTGAATAGCCTGTTAAAGCTTCCTTCCCTTTTTAGAAATAATTTGAAGACTGACCAAAAAAATCCGATTCTTTGCCACAAGGTTCATATGGAAATCCAGTTAAGGAATTATTTTTTTTTTAAGTTGTCATAAACAGCAAACTTGAGATTTCAGGGTTCTAACAGATAAGTGTGATCTAGAATATGATTAAAATCAACAGCATACTTTTCATCAACGATTAATAATCATATGGTGTCACTTACCTTATTTTCAGTCTAATTTTGTTCACGACTTCATCAATGTTTGCCAGAGACTACAAAAAGAAGGAAAAGTGCCAGCTATTACTTCACTTTCTAGAATTTCCCCTTTACAGGGAAATAATGAGCTATCGAGGCTATTTATGACATCTCAAAAAAATTAATCATAGTGTGATACAATTTTAACTTAAAAAAAAAAAAAAGAGTGGGTGGTTCACTGGGATGGAGCGCCTGGGTGGTTCAGTGGATGGAGCATCCAACTCTTGATTTCGGCTCAGGTCATGATCTTGCCATTTGTGGGATCGAGTCTCGCGTCCCCTGCTTGTGATTCTCTCTCTCCCTCTCTCTCTGCCTCTCCCCCACTTGCACTCTCTCCCAAAATAAATAAAGTTAAAAAAAAAAAAAAGTATAGCAGTTGTTGGCAACTACTGCAAATTCCAGCCTGGTATCTATTTTTAGTAAATAAAGTTTTACTGGAACACAGTCATGCCCATTCATTTACATATTATCCACAGCTGCTTCTGAGCCACAAGCGCAGAGGTGAATAGTTACAACAGAGACAGAATGTCCACAATGCCTAAAATATTTCCTATCCAGCCCTTTACAGAAAGTTTGCTGACCCCTGGCATATAGGATTGTGACAAGGTCATACAACAAAATACACCAACTAAAATGAAAGATCACAACCCACAACAAGAGGAATAAATCTTACTAACATAATATTGCACCAAAAAAGCCAGACACAAGGACATATGTCGTATGACTCCTTTTATATAGTCCAAAAATGAGGGAGGCTATTCTTTCATGTCAGGAGCCAGGATGGTGGCTACCTTTGGAGGAGGTAGTTACTGTGAGAAGGCAAGAGGGGTCCATCTAAAGACGCTGCACGAATGTCTTATTCTCTAAATGGTGGTTACCTGGCTGTATTCATTTTGTGAAAATTCATCAAATTGTACACTTACGACTTGAGTACTCCTCTACATCATGTTATACGCTGATAAATAAATCAATCTATTTTTTCGAAGTTTGTAGCTCCATTAGAAAAAAACATCTGGAAGGAAAAACACTGGTAGCTGTGGAATCTATACTGGTAGCTGTAATCTATGAAATCAGTAGCAGTAATTTCAATCTGAGAAGGGATTCTAATTTTTTCTCCTTTTTACTTGTAAGTATTTTCTAACTGCTCTATATTGGCTACCCGTTGCTATTGTAATTATAATACAGTTATTTCGAGTTTTAGGACAATGACACACAAGTGGACTATTTCCAACCTTAGCCAGCAGAAAATGCAAGGAAATGGTGCCCCCTAGTGGAATAGAGATTGTACAATTTTATAACACCATTTTAACTCAAGTTTTCAAAAAACAATTTTTTTAAGTCCTCTTTCCTTTCCCCTCAACAGCTATTTTACCTCAGAAGGAAGCAAGGGTGATGCAGGAACTGTGCTTATTAATTATTACCAACAACCTCTGGTGGCAGGAGAAGGCCAGGAGCCTGCCAAGAGCAGGCCTGGTAAAAGAACCAGGTCACAAGTGAGATGTCAGACCAGGCCATTTACATCTTTGTTTACTGTTCTGACAAAGCCACTCGTTACTGAGAATTTTCAGAAATCCAGACTAAGGTGAAAATGAATGTCAGAAAACAGAAGTTATTTTTAGTAACTATTTTAATTGAGGAAGCTGTCAAGTTACCCCAAAACCGGACTGGGTATAAACCACTAGTGTAATAAAAGGAGCTGAGTTTGTTGGAGGACCTACATTGGGCACAGTGCTACCACTACGAACATGCTCTATGTATAGAGGGCAATCTGTTTAGCCTGAGTGTATACTTCTTCATGTGTAAACTGGGCATAACCTCTTCCTTAAAAAAAAAAAAAAAAAATTGGGGGGGGGGAGTATTGTAAAAAAAGACTATTTAAAAAATGTTAACATCTAGGGCGCCTGGGTGGCTCAGTTGGTTAGGCGTCTGACTTCGGCTCAGGTCATGATCTCACAGCTTGTGGGTTCGAGCCCCATGTTGGGCTCTGTGCTGACAGCTCAGAGCCTGGGGCCTGCTTTGGATTCTGTGTGTCTCTCTCTCTTCTCCTCCCCTGCTCACACTCTGTCTCTCTCTCTCTCTCAAAAATAAATAATACAACATTTTTAAAAATTTAATTAAAAAAATGTTAACATCTGAAGAATCTGGGTGAAAGGTAGCCATAAATTCATTGTACCAATGGATAACTATATCAAAATTTAAAAATTATAGTTTATTTGAAATCGGTAAAACAAAAACAAACAAAAAAGAAATTGGTAAAACATGTACGTAACCAAAAAGCCAAACAGTACAAGAGGATAAATTAGTGAAAAGCTAGGCTTCTTCTCTCCCTGTCCTGCCCGTCCGCCCCAATTCTCCTCCTGAGAGGCAATGGCTCCGAGCTGGCTTCTTCTGTACTGTCCCAGAAACGGTCTATGTATTTAAATTTAAAGCATGTCCATAACTTACGTCCCTTTCTTTATACAATGCACATTGCCCTGCATCGTAGTTTTTTCACTTAACAATATGACTTGGAGGTTATTCCACAACAGTAAATATTGATTTGGGGTGCTACATACATTAACCAATGCTTAAATTTAACTCCTTAAACATGAAGGTCTTGCTTAAGCCATCACAGTTTTTCTAAGAAGAGTAATTCAAAATATTTATGCCTTCAGATGTTCAACTGCATTTAAAAGAGCAATAACATGGGAATGGTCTAAATGGCCACAGTAGAAAAGTTAAAATAAATCAAGCCAAATTGATGCGGTGGACTTTTACACTACTGGAGATGCTGGGCAGGGAGGCTCCAAAACAACAAAGATCGTTTATGATAACATGCTAATAAGAGGAAAACACTAAAATGCAACTATTTAAAGACCAGAAAGAAATGTTCTAAAATTATCATGCTTGAAAAGATGCTCAACATCACTCATCATCAGGAAAAAAAAATCAAAACCACACTTGAGATACCACCTCACACCGGTCAGAGCGGCTAAAATTAACAACTCAGAAAACTACAGATGCTGGCGAAAATGTGGAGAAACAGGAACCCTCTTACACTGTTGGTGGCAATGCACACTGGTGCAGCCACTCTGGAAAACAGTGTGGAGGTTCCTCAAAAAATTAAAAATAGAGCTACCCTACGACGCAGCAATAGTACTACTAGGAATTTATCCAAGGGATACAAGAGTGCTGATTCATAGGGGCACATGTATCCCAATGTTTATAGCAGCACTTTCAACAACAGCCAAATTATGGAAAGAGCCTAAATGTCCATCAACTGATGAATTTATATATACAATGAAATAATACTTGGCAATGAGAAAGAATGAAATCTGGCCATCTGCAGCAACGTGGATGGAACTGGAGGGTATTATGCTCAGTGAAAAGACAGATATCATGTTTTCACTCGTATCTTGAGAAACTTAACAGAAGTCCATGGGGGAGGGGATTGTTACAGAGAGGGAGGGAGGCAAACCACAAGAGACTCTTAAAAACAGAGAACAAACTGAGGGTTGATGGGGGTAGTGGGGGGAAGAGGGGAAAATGGGTGATGGGCACTGAGAAGGGCACTTGTTGGGATGAGCACTGGGTGTTGTATGTAAGCAATGAACCACGGCAATCTACCCCAAGAACCAAGAGCACACTTGACACACTGTGTTACCCAATTTGACAATAAGTTACATTGAAAAAAAATTTTTAATGTTTAAAAATATAAAATGATCATGTTTGACCACATGCTACCTAGACCGATTGGTGACCACGTTCCCTTCATCTTCCAGATTTTCTGCTGGTTCCCCAGCAGGGAAAGGGTGCTAACGTTTAATGTGGATTCATTATGCAATACTCTTCTAGATGTTCTACAGAAATGATTTCCCTTAATCTTCTCAACCACACTAGGCATGCTATTTTCTATTCAGTGGGGGGGCGGGCGGGGGCGGGAGATTAGGCTCTGAAAGGATGGATGTTTTGTCCAAGGCTGTGTATATAACATTCAGCATGGCTGGACTTGGTTGGGGTCAATCTTGACTCTTGGGTTTCTGCTCTTTCTTACTCTACCATGCTTTTTTTTTTTTTTTTTTAATGTTTATTTATTTTGAGAAAGTGAGAGAATGGGAGAGAGAGAGAGAGAGAGAGAGAGGAAGAGAGACAACCCTAGGCAAACACTGCCCTATCAGCGCAGAGCCCGATGCAGGGCTCGAACCCACAAACCATGAGATCATGACCTGAGCCGAAATCAAGAGTCGGCCACTTAACCAGTTGAGACACCCAGGCACCCCTAACCATGCTACCTCTAAAGTTAGATCCTCAACCTAACTTTTAGGCATCCCACATATCCAAGGGATGTGGCACACTCCTTGCTAGGTTAGTAATCCTCACGGGGTGGAGGGACTCCCCTGGTGTTGGGGAAATGCCCCAAAGGAATCCAGATTGGTGACCCTGGGTGGAGGTGATACATCTGCTCTTTGAGAATCACCCATCTAGTTTAGTTATAAGGTGGTTGTACAGTTTTATGACTTAAAAATGTTTTAATGATGGAAAAGTATTTCCTGATTCTAATAGCAATTCTTGCTAATTACAGAAAATACAGAACTTCCCACTGCACCTCCATCAGAAAATAATCACCATCAGCGTTTTGGTGTATTTTTCTACTGTTCTTTCTAAGCAAATATGTGGCTTAAAAAAATTAAACTGGCATGAGAAACAATTTGGCATCTTACTGTTTTCACTTAACACAGATCCAGAGCATTAGCGGGGGGGGTCATTAAAAATTCTTTAGAAAAAAATCTTTAGAAACAGCTCCACGTGACTCTTCTGTCAAAGTTATTAATTGTATCAGTTTTATATTTATTTTTATAGATTTTACCTAGATTCCCCTAATCAAACCTTTAATGAAAACATGGCAAATGATTATCTTCAGTTTTCTACTAGGAGACTAGAAAAATTTTCCAGATCTTTGTTACCAAACCTGGCTACTCTTCAGAACTACCCCTAAGAGCCCTATAAATACAGCAAGCTGAGCTCCTGCCACATGGACCTAGTGAGTTAGAACTACCTGGGGATGTCCTACCTCCAGGAACATATCTCCAGGCAACCACTGACACGCAAGCTGCTCCTACTCAACAGACACCGCATACACATCCTCCTCCTTAGAGTGACCCTAAACTCATTCTTGATACACTGACATCTACTTTAAATTTTTTAAAGGTTTTTTTCATGTTTATTTTAGAGAGAGAGAGAGAGAGAGAGAGAGAGGGAGAGAGACAGAGAGAGAGAGAGAGAGAGAGAGAGCGAGCACAAATGGGGGAGGGACAGAGAGAGAGGGAGACACAGAATTCAAAGCAGGCTCCAGGCTCCAAGAGGTCAGCACAGAGCCTGACATGGGGCTTGAACTCACCAACCGTGAGATCAGGACCTGAGCTGAAAATGGACGCTTAACTGACTGAGCCACCCAGGCACCCCTAAATATTCTAAACTTGACTCAGAAGTATTTGCTGCAGGTCCATGAGGTGTAGAGATGGGTTTTGCCCAAGATTTAGCAACAGGTGAAAGACATTATGATTCATGCCACTATTTTCTATTACGTTGTCATTACAGACCATGGGAATCTGGGCTGGAAAATGAACTGCTAAGTGTAAATCTGGGGTCGGGGAAATAAAAGCAACCTTGTGTCATAAATTTTCTTACATTGCTAAGAAACTTCACTACACGTTATCGTGTACATAGAGGTACGATTAGACAAGACATATAACTACATCTGTGGAATGACAAATGTCTAGTTGCTACCTTCAGTAGCTTAAAATCAAATACATACGGGGCACCTGGGTGGCTCAGTCGGTTAAGTGTCCGACTTCGGCTCAGGTCATGATATCGTGGCTCACGGGTTCGAGCCCCACGTCCGGCTCTGTGCTGACAGCTCGGAGCCTGAAGCCTGCTTCCGATTCTGTGTCTCCCTGTCTCTGACCCTCCCCCCATTCATGCTCTGTCTCTCTCTGTCTCAAAAATAAACAAACGTTAAAAAAAATTTAAAAAAATAAATAAAAAATAAATAAAATCAAATACATACAAAAACATATCAGGAAGAAGTGAGAACCTGGTGGTTTCCTATGTAATTTCCACATCTAACAGTTATTTTTGCTTTGATGAGTCAGCATTCTTGATACAGTGGGGCAAATGGTATTTTCACAGCTAAAACTGCTGTCTTTATACAAGTTGTTCCCAAATTTCTACCTCCAGCTAATTCCTAGAATTCCTCTTTCACACTAAACAATGAGCTCTAAAGGCTATCTGTGAAATCTCAAAAAAGACAATCACACAGAATCATACCATTTTCTCCAACTTTATTTAAAAAAATGAATATGTCCATTAGAAATTTTTTTTAATGTTTATTTATTTTTAGAGAGACAGAAGGCAAGTGGGGGAGGAGCAGAGAGAGAGGGAGACAGAAGCTGAAGCAGGCTCCAGGCTCCCAGGTGTTAGCACAGAGCCCGACACAGGACTCGAACTCACGGACCATGAGATCATGACCTGAGCCGAAGTCAGATGCTTAACTGACTGAGCCACCCAGGCGCCCCAAATATGTTCATTAGAAAAAGCTTAGAAGGGGGAGTCTGGATGGCTCAGTCAGCTGAGCATCCGACTCTTGATTTCAGATCAGGTCATGATCCCAGGGTCACAGGATTGAGCACCCCGTTGGACTCTGCACGGAGTGTGGAGCCTGGTTAAGATTCATTCTCTCTCTCTCTCTCTCTCTCTCTCCCCCTTCCTCCCTCTCTCTCTCCCCCCTCGCTCTCTCCCTCTGCCCGCTCCCCCACTTGTGCCCATGTTCTGTCTCTCAAAAAATAAAAATTAAAAAAAATTTTTTAATTAAAAAAATAAAAGAAAAAGTTTGGAAGGATATATGCCAAAAATATTAATAATTATGAGAATTATGAGCTCCAGACTCAAATATCCAAATCCACACTTCCACCGGAATGGCCCCCAAATGTTCAAAACTTAGCTTGCCCTTACACCCCACTCCTACTCTATTTACCACTAAAGCCTGCTCTTCCTCCTTATCCCCAAATTAGCTTAAAGGTATCTGGTGTTGACCCACTCCTTCTGCCAGCCTAGAGAGCAAAGTTCAAAATCCTTCATTTGGGTGCGCCTGGGTGGCTCAGTCGGTTAAGCGTCCAAATTTGGCTCAGGTCATGGTCTCGTGGTTCATGGATTCAAGCCCCATGTTGGGCTCTGGGCTGACAGCCTGTCTCAGGCTCCTGCTCCTGCTGTCTCGCCCTTTCAGAAATAAATAAAACATGAAAAAAAATTTTTTTTAATTAAAAAAAAAAATCCTTCATTTGGCGTATAACGTGCCACTGAAATGCCATGTCTTCAGGGAAGTCTTTTTGGGTCCCTGAGACTAAGTGAGGCGGCGTGTGCTCTGCTCCCACAGTACTTGGTGCGCTTCCTTCATGGCAAGGCTGAGCACTCTTTCTCCCTCTGTGCCTCCTTATTCTCATAACACCACTATTAAATGTTTAGAATGGTATCTGTGTGTTCAATAAATGTTAACTATTATCACAGTTGTAGCAGAACTTAGGGGTCTTTAGAGAGCAAGCAGCAAATCATAATTATACAAACAGGCTTTGTAGAGCCATAATAATTCGCTTATAATCTGTTAATGGTGTATTTATTACCTGTTAAGGTAGACCAGAAGCTCTGGGTTGGTAAAGACCCCATCTGTCTTGTTCACCAGCTAGGCCCAGATTTCTTAGAAAACTGGGCAGAGGAAGTGTGTTTTGGTGGGTAAAGGGAGGAATTTTAGATTCCACATCCTTTCAACCAGTCTGTGACTTCGGACTCCTAAATGGCTCTGTGGACTTGCTTTCTGAATCCCAGTCTTCACTCGGGCTGTTATCGTCCCCTGTAGGTGATCTGCCAACTGGTCTTCCTGCCTCCAGTTCTGCCTCCCCTGGCTCACCCTCTGCTCTGCTGCCAGATGGAATATTTTAAATGTGAATCTGATCCAGTCATTACCCTGTCAAGAGTCCTTTTATTTTTGAGAAAGAGAAGGTATGTGCAGGGGAGGGGAGGAGAGAGACACAGAAAGAAAGAAAGAGAGAGAGAGAGAGAGAGAGAGAGAGAGAGAGAGAATGAGAATCCCAAACAAGCTCCACACTGTCAGCACAGAGCCCGACACGGGGCTCAATCTCACAAACCATGAGACCATGACCTAAGCTGAAATCAAGAGTTGATGCTTAAATGACTGAGCCCCCCAGGCTATCTAAAGTCCGTAAGTGAACAGCCCCTGCCTAGAGTCACTGTCTCCAGCGCAGGGCGTGGACATCCCAAAGGGGTTTGCAATAATGCCCACTGGAGTGTGAAAAGAAAGCATTAAAATCTCTATTTTGGGGGGGCTGGATATAGTATACTTTATTGACAGTACATGACAAAAACCTCTGTTTTTATTATTTATGTAACAAACACTACTAAAACCTAATTTATTTAGGACGGCTACTAGAGTATGTACCTAATATTTTGAGGGTGTGTACAAACCTAAAACTGGGCCCGGTGACAATGAGCTGTGTGGAAAATATTTCCCTGAGAGGCATGCGGGGCCTGCAAGCCTAGAGAACACGGTCCCTTCAGGACCCTTGCTCTGCCAACCCCGTCAGCCTTATCTCCTAGGAGGCTCTGTTCCCTGTGCACACTCTGTGTTTCTCATCTCTGAGCCTTTGTCCTGTGCTTAGAATGAACTTCTCTCCCTGTCATCCTAGATTTGCCCATCAGTTGACTGCCTGGGGTAGTGTTCCGCCAGACGGCCACAGGCCTGGCTCCTTCATAGGTATCAAATCTTCGTTTATTTATTTTTTTTTTTTTTCTGAAATTTATTGACAAATTGGTTTCCATACAACACCCAGTGCTCATCCCAAAAGGTGCCCTCCTCAATACCCATCACCCATCCTCTCCTCCCTCCCACCCCCCATCAACCCTCAGTTTGTTCTCAGTTTTTAACAGTCTCTTATGCTTTGGCTCTCTCCCATTCTAACCTCTTTTTTTTTTTTTTCCTTCCCCTCCCCCATGGGTTCCTGTTAAGTTTCTCAGGATCCACATAAGAGTGAGACCATATGGTATCTGTCTTTCTCTGTATGGCTTATTTCACTTAGCATCACACTCTCCAGTTCCATCCACGTTGCTACAAAAGGCCATATTTCATTTTTTCTCATTGCCATGTAATATTCCATTGTGTATATAAACCACAATTTCTTTATCCATTCATCAGTTGATGGACATTTAGGCTCTTTCCATAATTTGGCTATTGTTGAGAGTGCTGCTATGAACATTGGGGTACAAGTGGCCCTATGCATCAGTGCTCCTGTATCCCTTGGATAAATTCCTAGCAGTGCTATTGCTGGGTCATAGGGTAGGTCTATTTTTAATTTTCTGAGGAACCTCCACACTGCTTTCCAGAGCGGCTGCACCAATTTGCATTCCCACCAACAGTGCAAGAGGGTTCCCGTTTCTCCACATCCTCTCCAGCATCTATAGTCTCCTGATTTGTTCATTTTGGCCACTCTGACTGGCGTGAGGTGATACCTGAGTGTGGTTTTGATTTGTACTTCCCTGATGAGGAGCGACGCTGAACATCTTTTCATGTGTCTGTTGGCCATCCGGATGTCTTCTTTAGAGAAGTGTCTATTCATGTTTTCTGCCCATTTCTTCACTGGGTTATTTGTTTTACGGGTGTGGAGTTTGGTGAGCTCTTTATAGATTTTGGATACTAGCCCTTTGTCCGATATGTCATTTGCAAATATCTTTTCCCATTCCGTTGGTTGCCTTTTAGTTTTGTTGGTTGTTTCCTTTGCTGTGCAGAAGCTTTTTATCTTCATAAGGTCCCAGTAATTCACTTTTGCTTTTAATTCCCTTGCCTTTGGGGATGTGTCGAGTAAGAGATTGCTACGGCTGAGGTCAGAGAGGTCTTTTCCTGCTTTCTCCTCTAAGGTTTTGATGGTTTCCTGTCTCACATTTAGGTCCTTTATCCATTTTGAGTTTATTTTTGTGAATGGTGTGAGAAAGTGGTCTAGTTTCAACCTTCTGCATGTTGCTGTCCAGTTCTCCCAGCACCATTTGTTAAACAGGCTGTCTTTTTTCCATTGGATGTTCTTTCCTGCTTTGTCAAAGATGAGTTGGCCATACGTTTGTGGGTCTAGTTCTGGGGTTTCTATTCTATTCCATTGGTCTATGTGTCTGTTTTGGTGCCAATACCATGCTGTCTTGATGATGACAGCTTTGTAGTAGAGGCTAAAGTCTGGGATTGTGATGCCTCCTGCTTTGGTCTTCTTCTTCAAAATTCCTTTGGCTATTCGGGGCCTTTTGTGGTTCCATATGAATTTTAGGATTGCTTGTTCTAGTTTCGAGAAGAATGCTGGTGCAATTTTGATTGGGATTGCATTGAATGTGTAGATAGCTTTGGGTAGTATTGACATTTTGACAATATTTATTTTTCCAATCCATGAGCAGGGAATGTCTTTCCATTTCTTTAAATCTTCTTCAATTTCCTTCAGAAGCTTTCTATAGTTTTCAGCATACAGATCCTTTACATCTTTGGTTAGATTTATTCCTAGGTATTTTATGCTTCTTGGTGCAATTGTGAATGGGATCAGTTTCTTTATTTGTCTTTCTGTTGCTTCATTGTTAGTGTATAAGAATGCAACTGATTTCTGTACATTGATTTTGTAGCCTGCAACTTTGCTGTATTCCTGTATCAGTTCTAGCAGACTTTTGGTGGAGTCTATCGGATTTTCCATGTATAATATCATGTCATCTGCAAAAAGCGAAAGCTTGACTTCATCTTTGCCAATTTTGATGCCTTTGATTTCCTTTTGTTGTCTGATTGCTGATGCTAGAACTTCCAGCACTATGTTAAACAGCAGCGGTGAGAGTGGGCATCCTTGTCGTGTTCCTGATCTCAGGGAAAAAGCTTTCAGTTTTTCCCCGTTGAGGATGATGTTAGCTGTGGGCTTTTCATAAATGGCTTTTATGATCTTTAAGTATGTTCCTTCTATCCCGACTTTCTCAAGGGTTTTTATTAAGAAAGGGTGCTGGATTTTGTCGAAGGCCTTTTCTGCATCGATTGACAGGATCATATGGTTCTTCTCTCTTTTTTTGTTAATGTGATGTATCACGTTGATTGATTTGCGAATGTTGAACCAGCCCTGCATCCCAGGAATGAATCCCACTTGATCATGGTGAATAATTCTTTTTATATGCCGTTGAATTCGATTTGCTAGTATCTTATTGAGAATTTTTGCATCCATATTCATCAGGGATATTGGCCTGTAGTTCTCTTTTTTTACTGGGTCTCTGTCTGGTTTAGGAATCAAAGTAATACTGGCTTCATAGAATGAGTCTGGAAGTTTTCCTTCCCTTTCTATTTCTTGGAATAGCTTGAGAAGGATAGGTATTATCTCTGCTTTAAACGTCTGGTAGAACTCCCCTGGGAAGCCATCTGGTCCTGGACTCTTATTTGTTGGGAGATTTTTGATAACCGATTCAATTTCTTCGCTGGTTATGGGTCTGTTCAAGCTTTCTATTTCCTCCTGATTGAGTTTTGGAAGCGTGTGGGTGTTCAGGAATTCGTCCATTTCTTCCAGGTTGTCCAATTTGTTGGCATATAAGTTTTCATAGTATTCCCTGATAATTGTTTGTATCTCTGAGGGATTGGTTGTAATAATTCCATTTTCATTCATGATTTTATCTATTTGGGTCATCTCCCTTTTCTTTTTGAGAAGCCTGGCTAGAGGTTTGTCAATTTTGTTTATTTTTTCAAAAAACCAACTCTTGGTTTCGTTGATCTGCTCTACAGTTTTTTTAGTTTCTATATTGTTTATTTCTGCTCTGATCTTTATTATTTCTCTTCTTCTGCTGGGCTTAGGCTGCCTTTGCTGTTCTGCTTCTAGTTCCTTTAGGTGTGCTGTTAGATTTTGTATTTGGGATTTTTCTTGTTTCTTGAGATAGGCCTGGATTGCAATGTATTTTCCTCTCAGGACTGCCTTTGCTGCGTCCCAAAGCGTTTGGATTGTTGTATTTTCATTTTCGTTTGTTTCCATATATTTTTTGATTTCTTCTCTAATTGCCTGGTTGACCCACTCATTCGTTAGTAGGGTGTTCTTTAACCTCCATGCTTTTGGAGGTTTTCCAGACTTTTTCCTGTGGTTGATTTCAAGCTTCATGGCATTGTGGTCTGAAAGTAAGCATGGTATAATTTCAATTCTTGTAAACTTATGAAGGGCTGTTTTGTGACCCAGTATATGATCTATCTTGGAGAATGTTCCATGTGCACTCGAGAAGAAAGTATATTCTGTTGCTTTGGGATGCAGAGTTCTAAATATATCTGTCAAGTCCATCTCATCCAATGTCTCATTCAGGGCCCTTGTTTCTTTATTGACCGTGTGTCTAGTTGATCTATCCATTTCTGTAAGTGGTGTATTAAAGTCCCCTGCAATTACCACATTCTTATCAATAAGGTTGCTTATGTTTATGAGTAATTGTTTTATATATTTGGGGGCTCCGGTACTCGGTGCATAGACATTGATAATTGTTAGCTCTTCCTGATGGATAGACCCTGTAACTATTATATAATGTCCTTCTTCATCTCTTGTTACAGCCTTTAATTTAAAGTCTAGTTTGTCTGATATAAGTATGGCTACTCCAGCTTTCTTTTGGCTTCCAGTCGCATGATAAATAGTTCTCCATCCCCTCACTCTCAATCTAAAGGTGTCCTCACGTCTAAAATGAGTCTCTTGTAGACAGCAAATAGATGGGTCTTGTTTTTTTATCCATTCTGATACCCTATGTCTTTTGGTTGGCGCATTTAATCCATTTACATTCAGTGTTATTATAGAAAGATACGGGTTTAGAGTCATTGTGATGTCTGTATGTTTTATGCTTATAGTGATGTCTCTGGGACTTTGTCTCACAGGGTCCCCCTTAGGATCTCTTGTAGGGCTGGTTTAGTGGTGACAAATTCCTTCAGTTTTTGTTTGTTTGGGAAGACCTTTATCTCTCCTTCTATTCTAAATGACAGACTTGCTGGATAAAGGATTCTTGGCTGCATATTTTTTCTGTCTAGCACCCTGAAAATCTCTTGCCAATTCTTTCTGGCCTGCCAAGTTTCAAAAGAGAGATCAGTCACGAGTCTTATAGGTCTCCCTTTATATGTGAGGGCACGTTTACCCCTTGCTGCTTTCAGAATTTTCTCTTTATCCTTGTATTTTGCCAGTTTCACTATGATATGTCGTGCAGAAGATCGATTCAAGTTACGTCTGAAGGGAGTTCTCTGTGCCTCTTGGATTTCAATGCCTTTTTCCTTCCCCAGTTCAGGGAAGTTCTCAGCTATGATTTCTTCAAGTACCCCTTCAGCACCTTTCCCTCTCTCTTCCTCCTCTGGGATACCAATTATGCGTATGTTATTTCTTTTTAGTGTATCACTTAATTCTCTAATTTTCCCCTCATACTCCTGGATTTTTTTATCTCTCTTTTTCTCAGCTTCCTCTTTTTCCATAACTTTATCTTCTAGTTCACCTATTCTCTCCTCTGCCTCTTCAAGCCGAGCTGTGGTGGTTTCCATTTTGTTATGCATTTCGTTTAAAGCGTTTTTCAGCTCCTCGTGACTGTTCCTTAGTCCCTTGATCTCTGTAGCAAGAGATTCTCTGCTGTCCTGTATACTGTTTTCAAGCCCAGCGATTAATTTTATGACTATTATTCTAAATTCACTTTCTGTTATATTATTTAAATCCTTTTTGATCAGCTCATTAGCTGTTGTTATTTCCTGGAGATTCTTCTGAGGGGAGTTCTTCCGCTTGGTCATTTTGGATAGTCCCTGGCGTGGTGAGGACCTGCAGGGCACTTCCCCTGTGCTGTGGTGTATACCTGGAGTTGGTGGGCGGGGCCGCAGTCAGACCTGATGTCTGCCCCCAGCCCACCGCTGGGGCCACAGTCAGACTGGTGTGTGCCTTCTCTTCCCCTCTCCTAGGGGCGGGATTCACTGTGGGGTGGTGTGGCTCGTCTGGGCTACTTGCACCCTGCCAGGCTTGTGATGCTGGGGATCTGGCGTATTAGCTGGGGTGGGTAGGCAAGGTGCTCGGGGGCAGGAGGGGCAGGCTTAGATCACTTCTCCTTAGGTGATCCACTTCAGGAGGGGCCCTGTGGCAGCGGGAGGGAGTCAGATCCGCTGCCGGAGGTTTGGCTCCGCAGAAGCACAGAGTTGGGTGTTTGCGCGGAGCGAGCAAGTTCCCTGGCAGGAACCGGTTCCCTTTGGGATTTCGGCTGGGGGATGGGCAGGGGAAATGGCGCTGGCGAGCGCCTTTGTTCCCCACCAAACTGAGCTCTGTTGTCAGGGGGCTCAGCAGCTCTCCCTCCCTTTGTCCTCCAGCCTTCCCGCTTTCCGAGCAGAGCTGTTAATTTCTGACCTCCCAGACGCTAAGTCGCGCTTGCTGTAGGAACACAGTCCGCCCGGCCCCTCCGCTTTTGCAAGCCCGACTCGGGGGCTCTGCTTGGCCGGCGAGCCGCCCCTCCGCCCCGGCTCCCTCCCGCCAGTCCGTGGAGCGCGCACCGCCTCGCCGCCCTTCCTACCCTCTTCCGTGGGCCTCTTGTCTGCGTTTATCTCCGGCGACTCTGTTCTGCTAATCCTCTGGCGGTTTTCTGGGTTATTTAGGCAGGTGTAGATGGAATCTAAGTGATCAGCAGGACGTGCGGTGAGCCCAGCGTCCTCCTAAGCCGCCATCTTGCTGCAACTCCCAAATCTTCGTTTAAAGGGAAGTACCTCACACAGACCTTCCCCGGCCACTTATCTAAAGGAGCCCCCCACCCCCGCTGCACCTGCTGTTTACCATAGTATCCATGACACTTGATAATTTCTTGTATATTTATTTGTTGGTTTGTTTATTGTCTTCTTCCTCACGCTAGACTCCACAAGGCTAGGAACTTGCCTGCCACACCATTTCCCTCCAGTTTCTAAACAGTGCCTGGCATTTAGTAGACACTTCATAAATGTGTGTGACTAAATGAAGGAATGACTCCTTTAAGATTTGGCAGAAGGCCTGCCTCCTCTCTGAGGTTTTGATTTTCTTAGGAAGAACGTTCCTTTGTTCCTCACTAAACCATTCAATACCTCCCCCACAGCATTCATCAGTGTCTCTCCCCCAGCCCCCCGCCCTTGATCATGTACACTTCAAGGGCATGGACCGGGTGTTATTCTTCTTTGTGCCCCCTGCGCCTAGCTTGGTGACCGGTACCTGTCAGGTGCCCACTGAACATTTGCTGAATTCATAAATGAATTACCAAAAAGAACTCTAGCTGACCTTCTCCCGACTCTGATGCTTCTAATTCTCTACTTCTCACCTAAACACCCAAAAAACAACTGTGTAAGAAAAACCCATCTGTATAGGCAAGCCAACCAACACAACAAAATAAAAAACAAAGTCTGAAAATTCGCATCTCAAAATAGGAGTGAGAGTAGCTTTATGACCCCAGGGTTATCCTCCCCACCTCACTCCCACTCTTCCCGATTAGTTTTAAAAATCCTTTCTACCTCCCAATTTACCATAGAAAATGTAGGGGACTCTTACAGACTAAAGATAGCATTTCTTTCTTCTTCTTCTTCTTCTTTTTTTTTGTTTTTAAGTAGGCTTCATGCCCAGCACAGAGCCCAATACAGGGCTTGAACTCATGACCCTGAGATCAAGACCTGAGTTGAGATCAAGAGTCAGACACTTAAGTGACTGAGCCACCCAGGTGCCCCATTACAATTTCTAATAATATGCTCACAATACAAAGAATTCCACTCTCACACAAAAGTATTTGGTATAAGCTAACCCCCCACCAAACCCCAATCGGTTACAATGATTTGAATTTAACTCTCATTTGTTTATCAAGTCTCCTTAGATCATGCAGTATAACAGCAATCACAACACTGGGGATGAGCCAGAGGCCACTGAAATGAAGGAAACCCTATACTCACTTGCTCTGTTGGGAACAGGGTATTGATATACTCCACGGCATTGAAATCTGCTCGATCTAGAGGATCCTGGCTTGGAAACACCTGTATAAAGACAGGGGATTAAAAAATAACTGTCATCTTTCTGTCTTGTTTAATGTATTCTTTCTTTCCTTCCTACTGGATGGTAAATTCTTTGAAAGCAAGAAACATACCTTTTTTCATTTTAAAGGCTTAACACCCAACGACTGCTTGGGAAAATATCTGTTAAAGTGAATCTTTGATTTTCACTAACATCTGTAATTTTAACATCTTGGTGCAACTAACAGAATGTGCAACAGTGGCAAGTTCCACAGATATCAACAAAATTCCACAGACAAGGGAAAATAAATGGGCTTTGTCCACTATCAGATTAAACCAGCTGATGACATGACTGTATTAAGGAAGGCTTGATAAAAGACTTATGCATATGTCTGTGATGGCTTAGTACTGAAATTCACTTTGCACTGAAGCAATTTTTACGCTTCAGACAGTGTCAGGAAATGGAGCTTGCATTCAGGAACTGTCCATCTCTTTAGCAGAAGAAAGAACACTGCCTCTGAAAAATAACTCCCTTCAAAAGCTACAACTTGAAAAACATGTAACAAGGTAGATTATGAAAGCAGTGGAGTGATGCCCTGGGTACTGGATCTCACCAGCTCAAGACAGTCATTCTGGGAAGCCAATTCTTTTCTGATGTCTGCTCATTAGATAAACCTATGCTAGAACTCAGTCTTCTTAAGAAACAGCAAAAATACACTCTTCTAAAATCCTTGCCAAACCGTAACTGACTGCGTTGTTTGTTTCTTCTATTAGGGCCCATTAGGTCCAAAGAGAAAATGAAATGTATGTCTTTTTCTGTCAGGTGGAGGCGGGTGGGGAGCTGGGGCCTGAACAACAAAACCTTTGCCCAGTGGTCTGGCATCCTTAGGATGTGCCAAGTGTCCTTTGTATGGGGTAATCCAACCACTGGTGGAAAAACACACATCCAAAAATCTATAAATGGGACAATACAAATAAGTTAGTACAGTGGCAGACCTATAATCAGTATTAACGCTCAAAAAATATTAACTATTAGCAATGGTAGTAGTAATGCTTTATTTCAAAAAACTTCCCAGTGGTCATTAAATATGGCACAACCCTCCTTTTCTTAAATCTCATCCCCTACACCAATTCCTTTAACAGAGATCCTCTCCCTTTATCAGAAGCAAAATCCTGCACAAGGGTCTAAGTCACTATTTCCAATACAATTACTCTTAAAAACCCAGTAAACTTGAAAAGAGAATTTAGTCAACCAAAGAGTTCCGGAAGGGAAGGAAGGCCTCCCGGGAATATTCTTCAACCTAATCCAAATTAATCAACAGCAGAAATTCTCAACCATTTAAGTACGGTAAAGGGTCCTTTTTCAACCTTGTCCCCTCTGCTCTGTGACCCGCTGCAGGTGTTAAAGTTGTTCCCCTTCTCAATTCCTAGTCCCTCACAAGAGGCTAGACTGAGAAGCGGGAGCAGCGGCACACCAGCCTGGTAAATAATCCCCCAAATCTGACGTTGGTATCCACGAACTCCCTTCTTCCAGGTTCATGCTTTCAGGAGGCGCGGTTCCTTTGCCCAAACTCACCAGGACGCCTCATCCTCTAAAGACAATCAAGGCCTAGAAAGGGTCCTCTCCCTCCCCTGGATTCAGCAACCCCTTCCCATCACCACCTCCCCCCAAACCTGTCCTTTCCCTTCGGCGCCTAGCTCCCACCTCTCCGTCCAAAGACTGCTTCCTCCCCATCCCACCTCGGGTCCCACCCCCAGACTTCCCCACCCTCCGCTCTCCTGCCCCGTCAGGGCACGGAACGCTCACCTGCTCGATGGCGAGCTGTACATCAGGCGTGAGCTGCAGCACGGCTTCCAGCTCCTCCACGAACTCCAGTTCCTCTTCCTCCATCATCCCTCCGCCCAGCTCCCTCCCGACGCTCACCTCAACCCCGAGTAGCACTTCCAGCCGCCCCCCCGCCGCGCTCCAGAACCACAGCCCTCTCTTTGCAGCGCTCAGGCAAACCTCCTTTCCTTCAGCCTGCCGGGCACTTCCGGAAAGCAGGGCACTTCCGGGATCCGGGGCACTCTGGGATAGTGGAGGACTGACCTCTGCGACCGCGGAGGAGGCATTCCTGTCACGTCCCCGGAGTTTCCCCGGGCAGTCCAGTGGTCCCGCAACCCCTGCCCGTCCTCAGCTCTCCTTAAGATGGTGTGGGGGCACGCTTCACCTCGCCGAGGGCGCCCCCCCCCCCCACCGACGGAGGCCCCGGTGTTGGGGAGGTCCTGGCCGCCTCCCCACCCCCCCCCCCGGCAGGACCCCCAGTGAGGGTGAGCCCCGACAGCGTCGCGACCGACCGACAGCAAACCTCGCAGGCCGCGAAGCCGGCGATCCTACCGCTCCCAGGGGCCCCTTGGTCAGTGGCAGTAGGTGTCCCCCTGCCACCGGGGGAGAAATGACCCCAGCTGGTAAGTGGCGATGTTGCCAAGGACAATTTGTCGGAGGGACAGCGTCCACTTGACAGAGTTAAGTTCCCCGTGTGCCAAGCCTCTAGGCAGAGTTTTCTGGGGGTGTCTGCAGCCTCTCCCTAGTGGAGGAAGGGGGAAGAGCCAAATTAGCGCTCCGCCGCTGGGGCAGTGTTTACTTTCCGAGACTCCGATTATCTGGAGTCTAAGTCCCATTCCACGATTGATAAGCTGTGAGTTCTTGGGCAAATTACTGCATCTGCCCCTTCCCCTGCAAGGATGTGGTGAGCGTTAAATATAAAAAGTGCTATGCAAATTTAAGCTAGTAATACAGGTAATATTAGGGTGTCTAGTCCTCATGCACCACGATGGGAAGAGAGGCCAGATCTTCCTGTGGAACTGCTTTTCCTCCAGACGCTTAAAACAATGAGACAATTGTAGCCAACCAGAGGAGTTGTTTTACCAGTTAAACATTGTGCATTTACAAAATGGAAGAGTCCTTGGGCCCGCTGAACTTTTTTTTTTTTTAATTTTATCAAAATTGTAGTAACCGTGAAAGCAATTTCTAACAATAAGAGAAGGCTTAAAAATATAAATCGGCTATACGATAGAATAGTACTGACTCATAAAACTATGGTTTTGAAAGTTACTTAATGTCATGGAAAAACGTGCTTAATATGTTTCAGGAAGTAAAACGTACATTTGGGAGAGCAAAAATGTACAGTATAGCCCCCATGTATGTGTATTTTGCACATATAAAAATGACATCAAAGAAATATTACTGTTCTGCAGGTGATGGAAAGTACACTCTATATTTTTCCAGAATGTCTACCAATAGCCTGTAGTACTTTTATAATACTTTTTTTGAAAGGAAAACTTTGATCCACCTGATTGGAATTTTTTGCCATCTTTCGTATTAAGGCATAATTTACATCCAGTAGAATTCACCTTTCAGTTTATAATGCCATGAGTTTTGTTAAAGGTGTATAGTCATGTAACTACCATCCCAATCGAGACCTGAGACAGTTCTATTATTTCTCCAAATTCCCTCATGCTCCACCCCATTGCCTGGCAACCACTGACCTGATCTCTGTCCCTACAGTGTGGCCTTTTCAGAATGTCATATAAATGTAATCATACCATATGTCACCTTCGGAGTCTGGCTTCTTTCACCCAGCGTGAAGCTGTTGCATTTCATCCGTGTTGTTGCATGTATCAGTAGTTCATTTCTCCTTGCTAAGTGCTATTCTGCTGTGCGGCTATACCACAATTTGTTTTTCCATTCTTTGGTCGAAGGACATTTGAGTTGTTTCCAGTTGTTGGCAATGATGAATAAAGCTGCTGTGAACAGTCATGTGCAGGTTTTGTGTGAACAAAAGTTTTCATTTTACTGGGGTAAATGCTTAGAAGTGGGATTGCCGGGTTGTATGGAAAGTCTGTGTGAAGCTTTGTAAGAAACTGGTAAACCGTGTTTCCAACATAGCTGTATAATTTTTGCATTCCTACCAGTGATATACAAGAGTTCTGGTTGCTCATAGAGCTTTTTAATCATGATAAGAGCTAACATTTCCTAGCCCCTACCATATGCCAGGCACCATGCTAGGCATCATTATCTCTTTTAACCCACATGGCATTCTGAGGTTGGAAGTTAGTATCATTGCCCCATTTAGCAGATGAGAAAATGGAGACGTAGTTAAAATCAATAACTTGTGGGGCACCTAGGTGGCTCAGTCACTTAAGCGTCCGACTTCAGCTCAGGTCGTGATCTCATGGTCCTTGAGTTCAAGCCCCGCATTGGGCTCTGTGCTGACAGCTCAGAGCCTGGAGCTTACTTCGAATTCTGTCTCCCTCTGTCTCTCTCTGCCCTCTCCCGCTCAGGCTCTGTCTTTCTCTCTGTCTCTCAAAAATAAATAAGCATTAAAAAAAATTAAATAACTTGTCCAAGATCCCATAGCTAACTCTTCCAAACATTCACTCACTCATTCAATAAACTCAATATATGTATTGAATGAATGAATGAATGTTCCTGCTGTTCTTGCTGGTGATAGGCACTAGGCTAGGTGCTGGGAATTTAGCAGTCAACAAAATAGATCAAGTGCCTGCCTCCACAGAGCTATTTCCATGTCTGAAAAGAGTATTCATACAAATAAACATAATGAAAGACAAAGCATACGTTGAAAGACTATTTTGAAAGAGTATTCTGATTGGATCTGGGGGTCAGGAAAGGCATCTCTGAGGAAATGAATTTTAAGCTGAAGCAAAGGGTGGGTGGTGAGAGGAATCGCAGGTGACAGATGAAAGGAATGGTGTGTGCAGAAGCCTTGAGGATGGAAGAAATTGGCCAGGGGGATGGGACCTTGAAAGCCAAGGGGAGAATGGTAAAGAAGAGGCTAGAGAAAAAGGTGGTGCCAGATGATGGAGGCTCCTGAAGGTCATGTTAACGAATGAGAAGCCTTGGAAGGACTGTGAGCAGAGAAGTGACATGACCAAGTTTAGCATGCCTGTTATCAGCCCTAGTCCCCTCATGTTCGTTTTCTCTGCTTCTGAGAAGTGGGAATAATTGTGGCAGGTCATGAAACAAGGATGACGGTTTCCAGTCCAAATTCATGGTATCCAGTTTCCACTGCTTGTCCTTTATGCATTGTCAACTCAATTGCATTCCCCCCGCTTCCCTACTCTGAAGCTCCCAACTCAATTATTTCCCTTCTCCCTCTTTGCAGATAAGATACTAGTAATGAATATAAGCTTGGGTTTAAGAGAGCTGTCCAGTACAAAAAGTGTAGGAAGACAAAAGAGCAGAGATACAGGTGGACCCTACATTTAAAAAAAGGCGTTAAGATAAGTAATGACAGGCTAGACTTATTTATGATAAGCGAAAGAGGGAAATGGAAGGAGGCAGTCTGGAGAGACAGATTATATGGTTTTAAGATAAAATATGGATATTTACATACATGAGAAATTTGGAGATGAAAATAAGGAGCATGTGATATTCTCACAATTTTTTTCCTGTGATGCAGTGGGATGGGGTATAGCTGATGACAGAGTATTACAGAAAACATTTTCTCACTTGAAATTTCACCTGGTGCATAAATTCAGTCTCTAATACTTAAAACCTACTCACATACCTTGGAAGCCCTACCCTGTAATAGGCAGTGGAAAAGGGGGGGGGGGTTGTTAAAGGAGGAGCACAGTAGGCCACAGGGGATTTATGGGGTGCATCTCTTAGGACAGCATCAAAATAAAGTGGGAAAATCCAGTAACCCCCAAATGAATTTTCATAATGTTTCCCATTAGGATGGAAGTATTAAGTAGTTTTAAAATAGCCTTTGTTAATGACATCCAGTGAGGTCTTTCAATTTCATATGCCTGTCAATTTTGCGTTTCTTTCTACCTCTGTTAAAGGGAATCTCCAAAACCCTGGTATATTTACAACTGGTTTGATTGTTTTTGAAGTAGCTGTACTACATTCAGTAGACATCGTGCAGAGTATGTTATTTTATAAGATCAAGACAGTATCTTTCTTCCAGTTAAGCTTCCCCTTCATAATGACCCTCCCCTAAACAACTGAGCTTTTTGTGAGATTTCTTGTAAAAAAAAAAAAAATTGCAAGATGTCTGAATACCTGATCCTTAGCCACTAAAGGCCAGTAGCGTAGCCCCTTTCCAACACTGTATTAACCAAAAATATTCCCTACAAATTTCTAAAATGCCTCCTAGGACTCTCAAACACAATTATCCTATTATTACTATGATCCTATTATCACTATGGGTGGCAAAGTTCCCTCGCCAACTTGTAATTGGAGGAATATAATTTGATTTCTACAAGAAAGCTTGTTTAAAAAATGTTTGCTTGGCATTCCTTTATGGACTGTTTTTAGTACGTGGCTTTTCATGATGATACTGTCTTTTGCTGTCCTTCATTCCTCAATTTTTTGAATATCCTGAACCACCAGCATTTGGTTTTGATCGGCAGTCAGATGTTCTGCTCGTCCCCATAGCCTGGACACCCAGTTTTGTTTTGATTGGCACACTCATTCTCTGTGCATGCCCGTTCTTGCTAAACAGATCCTAATTGCCAGCTAGCTTCAGCAGCTCCCCTGTTCCCACGATCATAGCTCAGGCATTCAGTCATGCTGGCTCCCAGATGCCTTTAGAACTTCCGCAGTGGCTACATAGGATTCACATTCAGTAATAACTTCACCTACTTGACAAGGTGATAACTATATAGGCCAAAATGACAGAACTTTTGTGTACGTCTTACACTTTACAACAAAAACAAAAACATTTGGTTTTATACAATTAACATTAACTAACCAGTACAATCATTATAATGTAGCTGCCATTAATTTATTGTATCTAACATCCTTAAGTGTCTTACAATGCCATTGCCACTTCCAGCCCTGTTTTCTTGTTTCTTTGTCTCTACTTCTTCTGTTGTATTTCCTGAGCTGGATCTTCAACCACTTCTCTTCTCCTGGTCTACACCAGTAGTTCTTAATCTTTTTTGAGTCTGAGTCCCTTGGAGGACATGAAGAACACTATATAGATCCTTTCCCCCGGAAAAATACACATTTGCACCTTTTGCATGCAGTTTGAAGGGAAAGGGGGATTCCACTGAATATATCTTAAACTTTTTTTAACCTCTTTTTTTAAGCCCCTGCCTCCTTCTGCTAAACATAAAAATTTTGTGAACAGCCTTCCCACACATAATATTCTTCAATTTCACAATCACTGATACACAGGTGATATCCCTTCTCCACCAGCCAAGAATTATTTTTAAAATATAGATTTTTATTTTAAATCTATACTTTAGATCTACATCAGAAAACCAGTGAAAAGTTTTATTTCTTAAATATAATATTTTTCAAAATTCTGATGGCTTCCTCTACCTCAGTCCCCCATTGAGAGTCACTGCTATGAGAGACCGTTCCCACAGCCATCATTGGTCTCTAAATCTTTTTTTTAATGTTTTTATTTATTTTTGAGAGAGAGAGACAGAGAGAGAGCATGAATGGGGATGGGCAGAGAGAGAGGGAGACAGTGTGAATTATAAGAATATTTTTCAAACTTTTCTTCTAGTATATCTACAGTGTTGCTTTCCATGTTTAATCTTTTGTATATCTGGAATTTATGTTGGTGTTTGGTGTGTGGCATTGTATTCATTTTCTAGGACTGCCGTAACAAATTACCAAAGGCTGAGTGCATTATGACAACAGAAATTAATTTTCTCACAGTTCTGGAGGGCAGAAGTCTGAAATCAAGGTGTCGGTAGGGTTGATTACTTGTTGGGGGCTCTGAGGGAGAAACTAACCCAAGCCCCTCCCCTTGCTTCAGGTAGCTGCCCACAGTCCTTGGCTTGTAGACTCATCGTTCCAAACTCTCACTCCGTCTTCACATCACCTTCCTTTCTGTGTCCTTTTCTGTCTCTTATAAGGATACTCTCATTGGATTTAGGGCCTACGCTGATCTAGTGCGGTCTCACCTCAGTCCTTACCATAATTAAATCAGCAAAGATGCCATTTCCAAATAAGGTCATATTCTGAGGTTCTGGGAGGACATGTATTGTGGAGGGGCAGTATTCAACTAATTTTATTTTTTCCAAAGGATGGCTAACGGATTCTGTGCTTTTCTTAGTTAGTTCTTCATTTCCTCACAAGTATGATGTGTTTGCTACAGACTAAATTTAGTGGGTCTGGTTCAGGACTGTGTTTTATTCCATTGATCTATTTGTTTCTTCTACACTGTTTCAGTTAGGATAATTTGAGGTATTTTGATATATTGTAACTTCCTCCCTTCCCCCAGTGTTCTTTATTCAAATATTTCTTTGCCACTCTTGCACATTTTCTTTAATTCACATAAGCTTTAGAAAGAGCTTACTGAATCTATTAAAAACATATTAGGATTTAACTTGGAATTGTATTGAATTTATAGATCAACTTGAGGAAAATATACATGCTTACAATATTGAATCTTCCCTGTAGGACCACCCTGTCTATTTTTTAAGGCTTTTATGTCTTACAGGAAGGGTTCATAGCTCTCTTCATACAGGTCTTGCATATTTCTTGTTAGGTCTAAAACTTGTAACAGATTTTATAAATTATAAAATTATAAATTAAAAAAATATATTATACCTGAAACTAATATAATACTGTATGTTAACTATACTGGAATTAAAATAAACATTGTAAATGATCCTCCTTTTCTATTACATTTTCTAATTGATATTTATTTGCTGGCTTATAGAAAAGCCATTTAATTTGGGTATTGGTCTTGTATCCAGCCACCTTACCTCAATTATTTTCTTCTATATTTTAGTTGATTTTCTTATTTTTTCTTTTTTTTTTTTTTTTTGCTTTTCTGTTTTTATTTTTTATATTAAATATAATTTATTGTCAAATTTGTTTCCATAGTTTTTCTTGATAAATTATTATAGTCTCTTCCTTTTTAATGTTAAAATCTGTTTTGAAGGCTTATATGTGCACTGTTATATTGGCTAGGACCTCAACAGTAGGGTGTTAAACAGCAGCAGATTGAGTGAACATGGTATTTAAAACTGAAATAGAAGAGAACATATAAAGATAAACCCATCAAGCTACAGATGTGGCATACGGAAACAACGGACTTACAACACGTAAAAGAAGGAAAGTGGCAGAATCTTGACTACCAAGGGCTTCCTGTCCTTCATACTGCAGTAGTATTTAAATCTTCCAAATCCTCTAAGACCCCTGCCGGGCAGCTCCATCATGTTAGCTGACAACATGGGAATTTGCTCTGCCTGAAGGGCAGACGTATTTCAGTCTGGTTCATAACTCAACAGTTTATTCGGCCTTCAGACTCACAATTACTAATTTGTGAGGTCGGTCCCAGACAAGCGGTGACACTCAGCCGCCGCATAAGCATGCACCAGTATGCTCCGGGCTGAGGTGCTGGTTGCTATACATAATGAAGTTTCCTTCCCAAATAAGGCTCTTAAGTCCTTGTAACTAATTAGCTTTCTCTTCATTGTTTTTATTTTTGGCCATTTAGATTTTCATCCACAATCTTCTTGAGACGTAATTAACTCTTGGGGTGGAAATTGCCTGTGTATGCTAAAAGACATTACAAACTTAGCTCCACAAAGAATGGCTCTTCCTTCACCGCCTAAACAAGCACCAAGGCCCTATGTAATTACAGTTCACAAAATAGGTTAATAGAGCTCAGCCTATAAAAAGAAAAAATGATACTTAAATAGCAGCTTTAGTTTCTTATGATGCCCACTTTAAAGACAGAAACTGAATGCTAATAAGGATAGGACTCTTACTTTTTTTCTTTTTTTTGAGAGAGAGAGAGAGAGAGAGAGAGAGAGAGAGAAAACACACATGCTCAGAGGAGGAGCAGAGAGCGAGGGGGAGACAGGATCTGAAGCAGACCCCGTACTGAAAGCACAGAGCCCGATGCAGGGCTCAAACTCACAAACCGTGAGATCATGACCTGAGCCAAAGTCAGACGCTCAACTGACTGAGCCACCCAGGAACCCTGGACTCTTACTATTTTTAAAGTTAAAGCTACCAGAACACATGAAGACCTTGCCTGTCTTTGTGCCAAAGTGTGTGCCTATGGACAAACCCACTCTGCCCCAGTTAAGAATTCCTTTCAAAACAAATGATAACCCACTTTAAAAGATCATCTGTAATAATCATATATCAAATTACTTCTGACTTATGAAAAATGAGGTTTGTAAAGATTTAATAACACTGAAAATACTTCTAAGTGAAATATTAATATTCAAGATTAATTTAAAGCATGATCTCAATCAAATATGTAATAAATGCATATAAAGAGGTGCCATTTGCAACTATGTGGATGGGACTAGAGGGTATGAGGCTAAGCGAAATTAGAGAAAGACAAATATTATATGACTTCGCTCATATGAGAACTTTAAGATACAGAACAGATGAATACAAGGGAAGGGAAGCAAAAATAATATAAAAACAGGGAGGGGGACAAAACCTAAGAGACTTAAATATGGAGAACAAACAGAGGGTTACTGGAGGGGTTCTGGGAGGGGGGCTGGGCTAAATGGGTAAGGGGCATTAAGGAATCTACTCCTGAAATCATTGTTGCAACTATATGCTAACTAACTTAAATGTAAATTTAAAAAATAAATATTAAAAAAAGAGAACTGGGATGAATTCTACCAAGATGTTAATATCTGAGAGTGACATCTCTCAGTGATGGCATTATTGTGATTATTTTCCATAGTGGGCATGTTTTACTTTTTTATTTATTTTTTTAACATTTATTCATTTTTGAGAGATGGAGAGAGACAGAGCACGAGTGGGGGAGGGGCAGAGAGCAACAGAGACACAGAATCCAAAGCAGGCTCCAGGCTCTGAGCTGTCAGCACAGAGCCCGACCCGGGACTCGAACTCATGAACTGTGAGATCATAACCTGAGCTGAAGTCGGACGCTTAACCGACTGAGCCACCCAGGCGCCCTGGCATATTTTACTTTCTAACATTTTTTTTTTACCAGAAAGCTAAAAATACCAGCAGAGTTTAGTTAAGTAGAGTAAGCAAAATAAACCTGTCACGGAATTAATTATGAGACACAAAGACACTAAAATTATGGCTCTGATAATTTAGGAAGGCAGCTGAATTTGTTCACAGCAATTTGCTGGTTCCAACTCATTTCAAAGGTAATTTCCTTAATGGTTCAATGCCCTTCAATTTTTTTTTTTTTTTAACTAGAGTTAGAATTCATACTACTTTTAGTTATGTGTGCTGATCTGCAAACAAGCAAAATTTTGCATTTATAGCAAAAGAAACATGTGAAAGTGCCTTAAAAATATAAAGCAGCACACAAAGGCAAGTACTACATAATCAGTTCTTTGTGTAAATTATGGTTTTTGTTGAGCGATATCATTATCGCTGTGTACAGGAGCAAAGACTTCCCTGTGGTATGAAGCCGTGGTCACTGTTTGTAGAAGCCATGTGCTTGGGGTGGGACTGTGCCTCGTAGACTCACAGTTTGCTTTTGCAAACAGTGCAGGATAAAACTGAGAAAGCTGCCGGGGCACCTAGGTGGCTCAGTCAGATGACTTCGCCCCAGGTCATGATCTCGCAGTCCGTGAGTTTGAGCCCCGCGTCAGGCTCTGTGCTGACAGCTCAGAGCCTGCAGCCTGCTTTGGATCCTGTGTCCCCCTCTCTCTGACCCTCCTCTGTTCATGCTCTGTCTCTCTCTGTCTCAAAAATAAATAAATATTAAAAACAAAAAAACAAAAAAACTGAGGAAGCTGCCGCCTGGAAGCCGGCTAAGGCCAGGCCTAAATCTTCTTCAACCCCATAGATGCTCACTGCGAAGTTTAACATCAGGAAACTGTGCTAGGGGGATACCAAGATAAAGAATAATAGTCCCTTGGGGCGCCTGGATGGCTCAGTCGGTTGAGCGTCCAACTCGTGGTTTCAGCTCAGGTCGTGACCTCACGGCTTTGTAGGTTTGAACCCCACATCAGGCTCTGTGCTGACAGCCTGCTTGGAATTCTCTCTCTCTCTCTCTCTCTCTCTCTCTCTCTCTCTCTCTCTCTCTCCCCCCCTTCTGCCCCCACCCCCAACTTGCATTGTCTCTGTCTCCCTCAAAATAAATAAATACGAATAATAGTCCCTTGCCTGGGCCCGGCATGTAGTTGACTTGTATTTTTGAAATCTCTCATCTAATTCTCACAGCCATCCTGGGAGGTAGGTAAAGGAACCCACATTTTACAGAGAGGTTAAGTAGTTTTCACCACGTCACACAGCTTATGTGTAGCAGAGCCAGTACTGGAACTCAGGTCCTCTAATCCTGACCCCTGTGCTATCTGTCCTGGCTGCCTTCGGGACTGACAGGCCCTGCCTGCCCACCAGAGGCACGCTGTTTAAAGGGGAAACACATCTAAAAGTATCAGTGCAAAGCCATATTGATCAGGTATTCTTATGGAATGCCAACACGTGCAGGAAGAAGAAGAGGAAGGCAGTTAATTTCCTCTTGGCCACGTTCTGTCCTAAGAACAGGGTGCCTCCTTATCTGTGCCATATATCTTCAGTGTAGTGTGGCTTTTGATGGTGCCAGTGTAAAAGGAAATGATGTTCCATAAAGGGCTATCACTTTCTCTTTGTACGCCTCCTTTTACCTGTCTCTGTGTCGTACAGCCTCTTCCTTTTGTTTACTTGTGAATTCCAATCTCTGGATCTGTATCTCTGTTTTCCTGAGTCAAAGGGGATGTATCTTGGCCTCTTTATTCCCTGTAGCTGTACCGATCTCGGTCTTCCGATAGATTTTCTTCCTGTGCTGCATCTTTCTCTCCACGTCTCTTCCCATCATTTTATTTCTCCTTTTGTCCTTCTTAGTCTCTGCTTCCAATGCCACTATTACAGAAAAGAAGTGCAGGTCTAAGCAAATATGGCTTTTTTCAGAATAGAGTTTCATTTTCTGTTATTTTTATTATTACTATTATTTGGTAATTGATGGGTGGATAGAGACCTCCAAAGATCTCTTTCGGTTCAGTTCTGGAGCTCAAAACAAAGACGTTTCATGTGTGATTCTCAATTGCTTTTCCTTAGGTCCATTTTTCTGGATAGGAAGAAAATGTCCTTGATCAAGGGTAGCAGCCTGCACATCGCGTATCTTAAAGACACTCACCTGAGTATTTTCAGTCTCTTACAAGTAAATATGGTATTTTCAATTTAAGGCTAGAGGAACCAGGGAGCAGAATGGGAGAGAGTTCTGCTATCCTGCCCCCTAATGATATCCAGATTGGGGTTTAAAGGAATGGGAGAGAGAGGTTAGAAACCAGAGAAATCCCACCATAGCCCTCCCAAACTGGGAGCTTTATAAATTCTTACTCAAGGTGTGGCATTCTGGTTTGGTAAATGAGTCTTGTCTTGGCTTCTACTAACCCAAACTTCACTCTCCAAACCCACCTAAGAAGCATAATCAAAAGCTCCTTAAATCCCAACTCTACAGCATGAAATCACCCTGAATGTGAATCAGGACCCTGCGTTCCACCGTGAGCCTTGCTACTTCATAGGGTGGAGTGTCAGCTTCCCGTTCTGCACTTAAGTTTCTTCATCTATAAAATGAAATACTATGTTCACCTGTTTTCACTGGGTTGTTTTGAGAACCAAGTGAGATATGTGAAAGTGATTTGAAAAATTGTAAAGGTATAAATATAAAATGATGTTAATAACAGCAGCATCAGAGCCCATAAACTACACTCCACACGTTTTAATTCGTGAACAAACAATTAGAAACAGTGGTTATTAGTCAGAAACTATATTGTGAAAGACAACTACTCTTTTCTTGTTTATCAGGTTTGAGGGCAGTGTAGTCATTAAGCACACTGACCTTGAAGGCAGAAGATGATGCGTTCAAACTCCAACTCTGCCACCAGCAATGTGAACTTGGGCAGTTTTTTCACTGCTCTGGGTCTTACTTTGCGCACATGTGCGCGCACACGTGCGCGCGCACGCACACAGACACACACACACACACACACACACACACACACACACACACGATAATAGATTCTTTGTGAGGATCCAGTGAGATAATGCTTGTAAAATGTTTGATAGAGTGCCTGGCACATAGTAAGTATTCAATAAATATTAGCTTTAAAATGTATCAAGTATTTCTTGGGCACTGGCAATGTGCCAGGCCTAACTTAGGAAACAAAATGGAAAGATAATGGTTCTATTTCTGAGAGCTAACAAGTTTGGTGGGGAAACATCCATACAAATGAAAAAACAACATGCTCACTATTCAAATGCAAAAGTGGTCTAGAAAAGGAAATTTATATTGGAGGCATATATGACTGAGTCCATGAAGTGTCTGACTTCGGCTGAGGTCATGATCTTGCGATCTGTAGGTTCGATCTGTAGGTTTGAGCCCCAGGTTGGGCTCTGTGCTGACAACTCAGAGCCTGGAGCCTGCTTCGGATTCCATGTCTCCCTCTCTCTCTGCCCCTCCCCCACTCACACTCTGCCTCTCTCTCTCTCTCAAAAGTAAATACAACATTAAAAACTTATTTTAGAAAAAAGAAAATGTATAAATAGGCCTGGAAGAAACAGGTAGATAGAAATTTTCCTAGCGAAGGAAACACGACTCAAAACTTTTGAAGAGTGAGTAGAAGTTTGTGTTAAAAAGGCTTGGTGCTTTTTATTTGGCTTTATCATTTGCCATAGGGCTTGACAAGCCAAGTCTCATGTTTATGCTTGTTGGCTTTCTGGTGATTCAAGCTTAAAATTCTGGTGACTTGATGAGCATGGTGTTGGAAACTGATTTTACTTGCTATTTTCTGTATGTGAAACATCTGTTGTTTTGTTTTCATTTCATAGACCCCGTAAGAGCTGTACAAACAGCTTCTTGCATAGGGAATAGATTGGTTGCCACCACTTCAAAGTGTTAGCATCCTTGGAGCATGTCACTGGTCCCTTTAAGGAGAGAAGGCAGGGAGAAATGGTAACCACTTGTCCCTCTCTGGAAAAGTTGGAGCTGGAGGTGACTGGGACAAATAGGTAGGGAACAGAAAATGGGATGCACAAGCATTTGTCCTGGAGACAATGAAAAGTTTACAGAGAGCTGTCCTTTGTCGACATGCAAATGTGAAAATACAGAAAGCTTTGTATTTGCCAGATACCCTGCTACCAAATTGGAGTGTCTTTTCCAGTTCACCACGTATGTCAGCAATGAATTTGGGAGTTAGAGATGTTGCCCTAAGTGGAAGACATTTCAGACTTTCCTTTGAGTATTCTGTTTCCTTAATGTTGGTCAAATCCTTCAACAATGCACAAAAAGATGAAAAAGCTGTGTTAACTCTATTATCTGCTTCTGTACCAATAACTGCCATGTTAGAGAAATTTAATTGGCATCTAACAGAAATCATCTGTTACCTTATAAAAGTCATAGGATCTTAAGAATTTAGAACTGGAAGAGCCTTAAAGAGCTTGTAGGTCAGCCTCTTCATTTCACAAATGAGCAAACGGTGGCCCAGAGAGGCTGAGCCTCCCTCACTCACCTCCATTTCAGAATCCTCTCCAGGGCTTTTGTAAGCATTTTGCATGCTGATGAAGGGAAGGGAGCCACAAAGCCTTTGCATTGCAATAGGCACAAGTGAATTGTCTTCCCCCCACATTTGTCAGCTGAGGAAGAGGGAGATCAAAGCAAAGTAAAACTTTGGTAAGTCCCAAGAGGGACAGAAGCCCGTGATGTTGAAGTTACTGTATTGGTCCACGTGACTGGTGCTGAGTGGAAATGAGTCGTTTCCAACCCATTCAAGTTTAGGGCACCTGGATGGAGAACTTTAAAATAAGAAAACATTGTCAACAACAACAACAAAACAGTCACTGAAACTGGAGAGTATCTTGACCCACAGGCAAGAGGCAGCACCGCAGAACCACAGAAGGTGTGCAGACATGGTATTCCGCCTCACTAAGATTGAGGGAGGATCTGCTGGCTTCTGTAGGGGGATTTATTGCTTTTAGGAGCGACCCGCCCCGGAGGAAATGCAGCAGCGGCAGGACGTGGAAAAGCCATGTTTGGCCTGCAGAGAGATCTTTTCCTTAAGACTCCTATTTGGACGCGAAAGTGCCTGGTAGATAAGCCGGGCAGGCAGATGGCCACAAGCTCACCGGGCCTCTCCTTCCTTCCGCCAAAGAGAGATGCCCCGGCCCGGAGGGCTCCCCAACCCTGGGGGTGGGGGTGGGATCTCGACCGAAGACACCTTCGTACCTGGATTTCTCACGGCCTCCCCCAGCCCGCACCCTCTGCCTGGGGCCGGGGAGCAGAGGAGGACTGAGGGCAGGTGCGAGGCGTTTCGTCGGTCGCGCCGGTCTGGGAGGGAGGGGGACGCGTCCGCGGTGACGGAACAGAAGCCCCGAGAGCCTCGGCCCTTCCCACCACTGCCTGGGCCCCGCGGCCGCTCCGGAGGCGGCGGCGAACGCTCCACACCGCCGGTTCGGGGCGCAGCGTCGGCAACCTCGGAGCTCTCCGGGCCGCAGCTCGCCCGCCGGCCGGGGGAACCCGGGGAAAGCCTCCGGGCCCAGGGGCGGCGGCGGGGAGACCCCGCCCCGGCCGGCCGGCCCGCGCCTATCGCGGCCGCCGGCCTGGTCACGCGGGGAGTGGCGCCGCGGGCTCGGGGCCAGCGCCCGGCGGCTGCCGGAGTCGCGGCGGGCCGGGGCCGGGGCCGGGCCGGGGGCGGGGGCGGCGGCGGCGGCTGCGGAGGGCGGAGGGTGGAAACAGGCGCGGGCGGGCCGCGCCAGTCGGGAGCCGCGCCGAGCCGACCTGAGCCACGCCGAGGCGCCGAGCGCGGCGACCGACCCCCGAGCACCCATGCTGCTGACGCTGGCCTGCGGCTCGCTCTTCTTCCCGGGGCTCTTCGCACTGTGCACCTGGGGGCTGCGCCGCGCGCGGCCCGCCTGGACCGACAGCGACTGCGTGATGATCAGCACCAGGTACGGGCGAGGCCGGGCGCCGTCCGCCCCACCCCGGCCGCGCGCGGGCTGTGCCCGGCGCCCCGACCCGCCGGCGCCCGCCCCCTGCGCCGCGCCGAGGGCGGAAAAGGGGGGCGACAGGAAGCGAGGGGGCTGCCTCCCCGGTGCCTTGCCCCTCCGGGGCGCTGGCCGGAGCTCTCGGAAGACCGCGGGCGTCCCCCCGGGAGGGAGAGGGAGCCGTCTGGAGGGCGCCCACGCGGGGCGGGACGGGGCGGGAAGCTGCTGCTCGGGGGTCGGGGAGCGCGGCGGCGGCAGTACCCTCTCCCTCACCCCCTTGGCGCCCGGGCCGCCTGCGCGAGAGGCAGGTTGAAGGCTTGGGCTTTGTGCTGTCTCCTGGACCGGACTTTTTCTTTTTTTTTTTCTTTTCTGCCGCACGTTAGACTGGTTTCTTCAGTGCAGGCTGTGTTGGCCACCGGGTCGGGGATCGTCATCATCCGCTCCTGTAACGACGTGATCACGGACAGGTAACATCCAGCGCCAGGTGAAAGCAGCACCAGTGACAGCGCCGAACTTTGTGGAAGTGTCCTTATTCGAGTGGCTCTCAGGCGCTGGTTCTTAATCAGCACGTGCTGTTGGGGAGCCGATTGATGGGAAAGCTGGGGCACCATAATTAGTGCCTCTTCCTCTCCGTACGTCTTTCGGCCTCGCCCACTTGGGACAAAGTAAGCCCAAGATACGCTAGTGAATGACGGGTCTAGGTCTGAAGGTGGGCCACTGACCCAAGTACTTTGTGAGATACGTAAGGGTGAGAATTACTCGGAAGCGGAACTCTAGCTTTTGGTTCTTTTCAGTGATTTCACTAGGGTCCTACTCTGGAGCTTCATTGGCCAATGTATGTCCAGTGTGGGTAGCAGAGAGCCCCTCGGTGGAAAGGAGTGAATCCACCAACCCTGTCTTTACAAGGGCGGCTCCGTGGTTCCTCTGGATTTGCTGAAGGCAATGAAGAGGCTTCTAGTGTTTTCAGAAAACTGACTTGTACGCCAATCATAACTCGGTCCAGAGACAGGTCAGGAAAGGTGCCTCTAGTGAAGAAAATCATAAAGACCAGAGTGGTCTACTTTGTACAGTGTTTAGATCTCAGCAATTGTGCCTCCCTCCCCCATTTTTCTAAAAAACCATTTTTTTTTCATCTGAGTTCCCAGAACCCCTCTTACTTTCTCCTAAAGAGTGATAATGAAACACGCTGGGAAAATCTCAGAGCCTCTTCTAGTCCCTTTCTCATGTTGAGTCTGCAAAGTGCCCTGCTTTTCACCTGTCGAGACTGAACTTGATGGGAGCCGGAGTGCAGCGTCCACCTCACTGTGGCCTGCAGACTTAGCGTCCGGATCTTCCTTGGATTTGTGCTGCCCTGTAGCTTTTGCGCTTTTCTTCCTGTGCCTCTTTTGCAGACGAAACCAGCTATCTGCAAGGAATTATGGGCTATGCAGACAGAAGATAGGTCAAGTGGCCTTGACTGCATATACCACAGGCTGACAGCATTAGCTTGGCTGGGTTCCGTTTTTATTCTCTTTGGCCATTTTTGAGGTGTCGGGGGCTAACCTGAGGGTGTGGGTCCCTGTGGTGGAAGCTGAACCACCCTGAAGTGTGGGGACACAAAGGAATCTGGATCCAAGTCGCTTCTTTCCCGCTTTGGGGCTCAATGCCCTGCCTGTCTCATAGTTCAATGGGTGAAATAGTTTCTTATTGAGTTGCAGGAAGAGGAAAGAGTTCAGAAGAGCAAAGAATAAGAATGGGTCAGCTAGATAGAAGATGAAACTCATCCGATCTGTGTTGGATCTCATCCAATCAGTCACCAGAACTTTCAACTGACCACAGCATGTTAGCCAGATCAACTCTTTGGCCATTTTCTGATCATGCAACAAGTTCCCTCACTGCCCCCAGTTTGTCACATCCAACTTGAAACCAGCCTCCTTTGCAAAGATTAAACTGACAGACGTGACTCCACAGCATTATCCTGAGCTGATATGAGGGCAAGCAGCGAGTAGCCACTAAGCATTTCAGAAGATACTGGTATGCCATTAATTGCCTGTTCTGTAGTGTGGTCTCAGAAGCTCCCCTCTCCCCTCAGAAGCTCCACGTGTTTAGTGGCTTGATCCTGGTCGCACACCTGAGTTTGGTTTTCCATTTCCTCCTTTTGTGTCTCTTTATGCCTTAGATTCTCTGATCACACAGTAGAGATAGACACATTTCTGTGCCCTCCACCTTCACATGTATGCGTGAAGATTTTTTTTAAAGGTTATTATTATTATTTTGAGGGAGAGACAGAGAAAGCATGCAAGTCGGGGGGGTGGGGGGGTGGGTAGGGGCAGAGAGAGAGAGGAAGAGAGAGAATCCCAGGCAGGCTCTGCATTGTCAGCAGAGTCCAAGGTGGGGCTCTATCTCAAGAACCATGAGATCATGACCTGAGCTAAAATCAAGTGTCAGATGCTTAACCAGCTGAACCACTCAGGAACTCCTGCCTAAGGATGTTCTAGAGGTACCTAGATCATCTTAAAAACAGAGTCCTCAGCAAGCACTGCTGGTGATTCTGAATTCGGGTTGAGAACCAGAAAACTAAATTACTTCTACCTGACAGGTGCACAACAAAAATCTGCTGACTGAGTGAAGCTGTTCCTTCTCAGCATAGCATATGATTTCTATGTTGATTTTTTTTTTCACATTACCTATAGAATGATTATTTATCATTTGGGAACAAAAGTGTAGAAATTAGAGACTTCTAATCTGCTCTGGGGCAGTGATACACAGTCATTTAGATTCTGCAAATATTGATTCAGCCCCTTTGGACAAGTAAATGGGAACACTGTCTTTTGTCCCAGCTTCTCTTCTGGTGTCTGACTGCTGTAAGGTAAGTCCTTGGGCTCTGGGCTCATTTCCAGATGTATTTTTCTTAATGAGTGCAATTGGGATTAGCCATAGAATTCTAAAGAAAATGGTCAGGGTAGCTCCCAGAAACTCCCTACAGTGGGGTTGCAAGCAGATGCAAGAGGAAACTCCCAGCTATTGAGCAACTAAGTGAAGTCAAACGGGAAATATTTGATTTGGCATTTGGGACACCTACCTTCAAACCAGTTTCTTGGTGAGGCTATTGAATCATTTGTAGAGATATCGATATCAAAGTTAACTTATATCAAAAAGCGCCAGAAAGCCCATTAGAAATGAGTAGCTAAGTCAGAGAAATAGTGACAGCTGGCTCTGTGGTCCTGAGTGGATCCTGGTTTTCTGCTTTTGACACTTAGGAATTTGCCCTGTCACTCAGAGAAAATTTTTCACTCACCTTATCACTGTCAGTGTCTCCATTGTAAAGTATTTGGAGTAGGAAACAATCAGGTACGAAGTTGAAGGGGATGTGTTTGAGAAGAGGTCGGCTTTGAGCTTTCATAATTGAGATCCATAGTTATTTCATGGATTGTTCATATGCTTTCTTTTAGGCACTGGCTTGCCCGAGAGTACGTCTGGTTCTTGATTCCATACATGATCTATGACTCCTACGCCATGTACCTCTGTGAATGGTACCGAACTGGAGACCAGAGCCGCAGACAGTCCCTCACCACTTTTCAGAGCTTCCTAAGTAAAAACCGTCTCATGATCACACACCATGCGGTCATTCTGTTTGTCCTTGTGCCAGTGGCACAGGTATGGCCTTCCAGCACAGCCACCAGCAGACTCGGTCACTCATTTTCTCCTGTTAAACTGGCTCTCTTGACTGTTGCCTCTGAGTAATGTCTTGCCTTCCCCTTCCCTGCTGCACCCGCTCTCCTGGGCCAGCTACTTACGCAGTAAAACGTCCCAGGCAGATCCTGCAGGAAAAAAAAAAAAAAAAGATCTGAAATGTCTGTGATCCTCCTTACAGACATTACTCTTTATGCAAGCCCCCAGCCCACTCTGACTCCCAGGCTCTGTCAAAGGTTCTGTCTTTAGCTTATACAATATAAGAACAATTGAAGACACAATGCAGGGCAACATAAAAATTGTTTTAAAGAAACGAGAGCAGCTCAGTCAACTGGCCATTTGCTCTAACAGTGCCGGAGAGTACTGTATGCACTATTTTGAGATCACAAAAGCACACTCTCAAAGCAGAGAGCCTCATAATTTCTCCTTGGATCCATTTCCCCACAAAAACCCACCCAACGAGGAAGAGAATGGGAATGCCGGAAGGAAATTAGTAACTTTGAGTGCCTACCAGGTGACAGGTGCTTGTAGCTTTCTATCTGTGATCAGAAGTTATTAGAGAATAATTAGATATTATTAGCCCTGTACCATAGATAAAGAAACCAGGGCCCTAAGAGTTTACTTATTGTACCCAGTGGTACGAGGTGACAGAGCTGCTATCCTGGTTTTTCTTAAGATAAAAGGAGTGGTAGAGTATATTACATTCTTCAAGAAGCTTCACCTGATTGCTCTGGGACCCTAACATCCAGCACAGGGTCTGGCACATATTTTGTTGACTCAAGCTGGCTAAATGCCCTTGGCGTGACAAAGTTAGATACCCAAAAGTAGGCTACACGGTTCCTTCCGGCTGACATTGAAATTCAGAAAAAGCTTGGTGTGTGATGCAATCAGCTGATCTGAAGCTGCCTCTGGATCCTAGGGATTTGGCCATCAAAGTGTCACTGCTGTGGAAGCAGCAGCACATTCACTGGGCCTGTACTTGCTCATTTAGCCTTTCCCTTTCCCTTCGTGCTCTCTTGTGGTCACCTTTCTCAATAGCCCTAGTTGGTTTTTCCTTCTGGTGATTCCTTAACCTCCATGTCTTATTTCCCCTTTTTTCCTCCCTCCCCTTTTCCTTCCGCAGAAGCTTAGGGGAGACCTTGGTGACTTCTTTGTTGGCTGTATCTTCACGGCAGAACTGAGCACTCCATTTGTGTCGCTGGGCAGAGTTCTGATTCAGGCACGTATGAGTGAGACGGCAGTAGCTGTGCGGAGGAAGCCGACTCTGCTCTTCCTGGGTAGATTGTGGGGTTTAGAGAAATCCCTTCGTGCTAGGAATAGTGGGGATAGGAAACCACTGAACAGACCTAAAGGTCAGTTGGTGTTCTGAGCCGATGGGGTTGAAATTGTACTTCTGATTCCAATTTGATACAGGTTCATTTTTTTTTTTTTTAATTCAGTTTCCATATGCCTGTCAGCTGGGCGGCTTATGCCAAATTCAGTATCAGTATTGGAAAAACCACGAGCCTGTATGCACACATAAATACAGTGGCATTCAGTCCTCTTTTCTACAAGTGTCAGAAGACTAGATGCTTGGCCCTTACTGCGGTGGGGCTTGGGCTAGTCGTTCCCTGAAGGCACAGCCTTTTGGTGACTCTGCATTCTCCTTCCCTCTTCTCTTGCAGTTAAAGCAGCAGCATACCCTTCTGTACAAAGTGAACGGAATCCTCACACTGACCGCCTTCCTCTGCTGTCGGATCCTTCTTTTCCCTTTCATGTACTGGTCCTATGGCCAACAGCAGGGACTAAGCCTACTCCAAGTGCCATTCAATATCCCTTTCTACTGCAACGTGGCCAATGGCTTCCTTATCGCTCCCCAGATCTACTGGTTCTCTCTGCTGTGCAAAAAGGCAACACGGCTCCTTGATGCTCCCCCAGCCCGAAAGGATGGGTAATTGCTCTCCGGAGTCGGGCAGTGAGGGTGCCTCCTCACACCAGCTGCCTCCTCCACTCAATCAATATTCTACGGACCAAATTGTGCCCTGGGTGGCCTCAGCCCTTGGGGTATTGATAAGCAGAGGGATTTGAGTTTTTCTAAAGAATATTCATATTACCTCCCTCTTCTAACCTACCCCTTTTGCAAAAGCACTTTTTTCTTAGTAACAACTATTGGCTTCTGTCAGATTTCCATTGGTAGCAAGGTGGTTTCAATGCAAGCCCAAGGATCCTTCCTTGGGCCTTAGCTCAGAGGTTCTGGGAGGTAGAAGCATGGGGTATGGAGACAGGTAGACTAGGGTGGTAAGTGTTTGGGCACCCGCCTGGCCCTAATATTGGTGGCTACCCACCTTTCCAACCACTCAGGGCAGTATCCACACATACCGGGCCAGCAGAAGCAAGACTTGGTTCTTCATGTCAGTTCTTGTGATGTTGGCCTGGGAAAATCACTGTGTGTAGGTAGTTTTTTATCACTTATTAGATAACCCATTGGTCCCATGCCTCATCCTGTCATCCACGTGCCAACACTGAATTCTTGTGTCCACTGACTTCCATTCAGAAGTCTCACTGGCAGCAGGGTAAGAGGTGGGGAAGGGAACCTACAGCACTTGAGTAGGCAGAGAGGCCGATAGCGTCTTCGTAGGCTGCCTTGGGAAGACCAGTGTCAAACATGTGAGCTTGTTGTAAAGTCACAGATGCTGTTCCTTTCTTAGCACGTTCCCTCAAGCCCAGCTTTCCCCGTATCCACATGCACAGGATGCCATTGTTACGATAGGGGTAAAGCGAATGGTGCCTATCAAGCTCTTTACTGGGTAACCCTGCTTTGACACTGCCCTTTCCATATGACATGGAAACAGGCTTCTGTATTCCAAACCGTGAGATGTCTCATCCAGGCTGCCTGATAAACCAGAACCTGTGTCCCAAAGCCTGTTCCTACATGAGCGTACGGCCACTTTGCCGCAGAAGGCTGGAGAGCAAGGGCGCAAGACAGCGCTGGCCAAAATACATCCTGTGGACTGACTCCTTCACCCGCCACTTGCAAATAGGATCCTCTGGTGCCAGTACTAATCGTTCCTTATCAACTAGGATGGTTTTTAGAAACTGCTACCATGCAGTGTTTTTTCAAGTGGTAGTAAAAATCTAGATGTTTTTAAAGTGCCTTTAATTCATTGCTGTCCATGAACTTTTAAAGTACTGGGTATGTAACGGTGTCTCAAATTTTGACTGTTTCAGTCTTTAATGGGTGCCATTTAAAAAACCTAAAATGCTGTAATTTTTTTTTTTTTTTTTTACCATTTTTATTATCGGTGTATCTTTATAAATCACCCCTGTGGTGATTAAATTGCACTAATATTTCCCAGCTTCTTCTCATTTGTGAAATACATCAATACTGACTTCTTTCCAGACCCATCCTGTGACCTGACTGGAGTCACTATTGTGTGCTATGGTTTCCGGCCCATTCATGCACCTGGAAGAAGTGGGGGTGTTGGGGGTGTGGTCATGCTGTCAGTGTCTAGGAGGGCCTAGTTTATACCTTACTCTAACATTTCTGGGGTTCCAAGAATACATGGTAGGGTCCTAGAGTTCAAGCATATTGATCAGGTAACTTTTGGTGCTTTCTTCCCTTCCTATGTAAGTCCCAATTAGAGGAATTGGGAGGGTTGAAAACCAAATGTAGGCCACTAAGCCAATCCACTTAAGGCGGGGGCGGGAACCAGAATAATGCCCCATTTTGAGTGAAGGTATGCACAGGAAGGTGACGGGGCATATCCTTTTCCTTTCCCTACCTCCCAAATTAAACGTCTCACCAACCAGTTCTCATAGTTCTGGGATATACCCAGACATGTTAAATTTGCATCTTCATGCTTCTGCACACACCACTGCCTGCTCCCACTCTTCAAAACCATGACAACTTACCCTAGGCAGAAGATAACTGTACCCATCCTTTATACCCATCTCTGCTGTGTTTACCAGACCTGGTTTCACACAGCCCCTCCTGGGTCCACTGAATGGAGTTAAGACCGTACTCCAATTCCGAAGTCACCCATTTACTTAAGGTTAGTAGTCTACCCCCTGACATTTAATTTTCTTGGTCCAATGTTCTTTTACAGTGGTGCAGGCTGTTTGGGCACACAAATCACACAGCCACTTGCTGGCAGAAGGGAGTGCTTTTCCTTGTTGCCCTTTCCAAGGTAGCACGAAATGACTCTGGAAAGGGGTTTCAGTGCAAAAGAACATACCTGGTAATTTTTCCACTTGGGTGATTTCACCTTTGGACTCATTTGCCAAATTCTAGGGTGGATAGGTCCAGTTATGAACAAGTTCCTCCCAGGTTGCCTTGATCTTTAAGACTCCAGCTGAGCCCAATGTCAGAGAATCTCTAAGCCTAGACTATTGACGAGAAAGACTCAAGAGACAGGATAAAACTCAGAAGAGAATTTTATAATTTGTACGTTATAAACATCTAAGAAACTATTTTCTTTATAGTTACTGCCATATACCTTCTTAGCTTGTGTACAATTTCACATAACTGAAAAGTTTATGTTTCTCAGCTCGACCCCTAGAGACCCCACCCATGTTGAGGGCCCAGCTGTTTTCTGATCTACAAAGGTCAAAAGTTGCTGATCTTCTGCAGCAGGGTTTGGCGCCGCTCCTCAGGGCTAATGTTCTCGGCGATGGACTTTAAGAAACGCTGCTCATTTACCTTCTGGAGCAAGGAACTAACAGAAGGGTTGGCCTTGCTCAGGGTTTCGTAGCAGGTGAGGATTTCCAAGGCCAAGACGTAGAGAGGTTCACACACCTCTTGGTGGACCATGGCCATGATGTGCAGAACATGACAGAATACCTGGGTATAAAAAAACAGGGTTTCCTGGGTCAGGTCCTGTTCTTGTCCTTGAGCCCAAGGGCCAACTGACTGTATCAACCTAACAGAGTCCAGGAGGTTGGTCAGACTGTTACAGAGAAGTCTGACCACATGGCTCCAGCCTTCCATAGGAAGCCAATTACGACAACTTTGGCTGCAGAGAAACTGGAAGGCTCTCAGAAAGAGTACAGAGAGTTGGAGCTCCTGGGCAAAGGGCTTCAGGTTGAGCAGAGGAACAAACTGAATATATTCCAGGCTATAAGGGACATGTAGGAGCTGTTTCTCCAATAGTCTCCTGGTCAACTGGTAAAGGTACTGCCACTCCTGGGGGCTGCACCAAGGCATGACTTGTACCAGGGCCACCAGAAAGCCCTTGCTGAACAATCTGACCTCCTCAGGGTTGCCCACATCTACCACCAAGAGGGAAAGCATCTGCTCAGAGATGCTGCTGGAGAGGTAGCAGCACTCCATCCAGGCAAGAAGCCCTGTGCCTGGCCCGTACCCAGGGTGGGCCTGGGAGGTCCACTCGTCCTCAGAAAGCTTACAGATCTCAAAAAGTGTAGCCGGCACCTCACACTTGAAGTGGCCCTCAAAGAGGTTCTTCATTCTCAAGCGTACTGTCCAATCGAGCTGTTCCAGCTTCCGGTGGAGCCAAGACTGGGACTTGATCCATGTGTCCGGGGAGAAGGTCTCAGCATTAGCCAATACAATCTCACAGAGGATCTCCAGGATATGGATCACCAAATCCTTCCCATCCAAAGAGAGGCACCGCTTCTCTTTGGGGAGCTGCCAGTATTTGCTGAAGCAATCCAGCAGCTGGCACAAGCTGAAGATGAGAGGGAACGGAGAACAGGTCTGCAGCCAGTATCCCTCTAAAGATGCATTTGCTTGGAGAGTCTGGATGAAGATCTTCAAACTGAGGTCCACCTCTTTGACATCTAGCATCAAGAAGGGCAGGACGAACTCTTTTAGCACTTCATCTGGCTCAAGAAGAGCAGCAACGGGGATACCCTGGGACTTCACAGGGGTCATGAGACAGCTCAGGAGCTCCAAAAATTGCTTTTCTTCCTTGGGTGTAGAGAACTTTCTCCAGACGGTTTCTTTGAGGCACGACACCACAAAATTGGTGGGTGGATTTGGACTCTGCTCTTCCATGAACCTAAGGGCAGGGAAGGCAGTGAGAATCTGAGCCAGGAACTTGTGAGTGCCAAGATTGACCACAGCCATGCTGCACATTTTCTTCACCGTGATCTCTGGGTACAGAATTACCAGGCGAGCCACAGAAGCTACAGCTTTAGCTAAGCCCTGTTCAGAGGCACTCTGTGCGAGCTGGTTAAAAGTTGTATTGAGGTCTTCCTGAAACCCGTCCAAGTAAGCCAACTTCTCAGACAGACCCTTTCGCCCCCAGGAGCGCAGGGTGCCTGATAGGACTTTATTTTTGTCTGGCAGTGAGAGGTCTACATAACATTCCAGGATCAGGCTGATCACTTGTTTGATCTGAGATTCAGGGATGGCTCTGTCTGTCACGGTGACTTCCATCACCGTTTGCAATAGCTTTAACAACAAGTCCGGCTCTTGGAAGAGAGCCTGGTTATTTACCAGGCAGGCTAGCCACTCATCTGAGAAAGCCCACTTCTTCTCAGAAGCAAAAATGTAGCACATTTCCATATGCCGGTCCATCTTCTGGTCGATGATGGCCATGGCAATCGAGGCAGTGATGTCCTTCTCAAAGCCCTTGTTCTTCAGCACCCTGTTTGTTTTCTTTAGGAAGTCCCCTACACACTCTGCCAGCTCAGAGACCACCTGCCCCTCCTCCTTAGACAAGCTGGTGGAATCCAGGTAGAGCTTCAAGTTCTGGCTGAAGGAAGTCAGACTATCACACAGCCGGTAGCTGTCATAACTTGTCCCCTGGCTGCTGTTGAGCACGGTCTGCAGCTCCTCCCCCCACTCTCGCAGCAGGCTGCACATGAACTCCAACCCGATGAAAACTGTGTCGCTTGGGAGCTTGGCCAGGGAAGTCAGGCTGATGTCCCGTTCTGCTTCCTTTACCTTCTCTGCCAGTGCCTGTTGGTGATACGGGTTCTGGGTGTCCAAATTCCACACGGAGATCACTGCAGCCAGTTTGTCCAGATACACAGTTGCAGACACTTCCTGGGGGTCGTCCTCCATTAGTGCAAACACCGTCAACATGTCAGCCAAGTTGGCTAGCGCATAGCACTTCATCCCGGGGCACAGGATTCGATTTTGGATTTGTTTCAACCCAGTGAGCAACATGGCCAATAGGGGCATAGTAGGACACACATCTGGGTCTGACTTAAACCTCTTTGGAGGATGGGAGAACTCATCTGAAGAGGACAAGTACTTATGGGCCATTGTTCTAAACTGGGAGAGCAGGGGGTCCTGCTGATTGCCTTTGTGCTTTATCATTTCCCACCAGACACTGAGGAAAAAGGCCACATCCTTTGAAGAAGTGTCAACAGACATGTGCTCCAAAAAGTGCTCTAGTTCTGCACGGCAGATAGTGGTGGGCAGGGCCATCAGGAGCTGGATAAAGAGTCCAGAAGCTTCCAGAGACTTGAGCAGCTCAAAAAGCACTGTGTGATTGATGGTAGGGATCATGTTGACTACTGAGAAGAACACATCTTCCTGCCACCGAGTGTCAGTGTCAGAAGGGGTGACAGGGTAGGGCTGAAGAACCTTGGCCCAGATGATGATCAGAGCTTTCTTCTTCCAGGCAAAGGGCTGGGAATGTGCTGTGGTGGAGGAGATCTCCCTTAAGGCCTCCACAATGGGCCGCCCAACACGCTCCCAGTCAGACTTTGTCAATTCTGCCAGTGCCTTGGGGTGGAACAGCTGCTCAGCAAGCAAGAAGCCTCCATGAAGAATAGTCATTTCTTCGCAGATATTCAAGGGTCCTGCACAGAGAGAAACCGAACAAGACAGAATGTGGTGAAAAATCTTTAAAATAATTAGGAGTTAGAGGCAAAGAGACATCAGTTAGTATAGGCTGGTTGTCATTATCAGAGTTGGACATGAGAAGGGTTCAGTGAGACTGGGAAGAAGGGATAGTTCCAAGAGCTGCTGCAGAGCTGGAGTCAAAAGGACTTGCCTGAGGAATAAAAAAGGACTCCCATACTCTCTAGCCTGGATTGGGAAGACAATGGGCATCACTGGAGGAACAAAGAAGAATCAGAACAGTTTTGGAGGAACCCACTGTTCAGTTTGGGTCATTTGGAGTTTGAGGTAGAACATTAAGGTAGAAACATCCTCCAGCAATGGAAAGGTGGGGTTGACACCCAGGAGGAGAGTCCATCCTGAAATGTAGCTCAGGGAGATATCCACCCAGAGGGGATCAATGGAATGAACAAAGTAAATGAGATCCTGCAGGAAAAGCGTGTGAAAAGGGAAGGGCTAGGCCCTCCGGCACAGGATGGGCCAGCAGAGGATGTGGGGAGGAAGGCTGAGAGAGAGAGATATCACAGCAGTACCAAACTGCAGGGGCCACCAAGTGAGTAGTGTGGAATGTGACAATTGAGCCTCTAAGTAATGATATAGCCTAAGAGGGGCACAGGCCAGGGCTGTGGGCATAGAAGCAATCAGACAAGCCTTGCCGTCCTTCCTTTCCCTTACAGCCTTGTCTTGCAAACAGATTTCAAATGTTCTGCCTTTCAGGGAAACAGTTTACCCCATAGCTCTTTCTGTCAAACCAGAACAAGCTACTGAAGGCTCTGGTTCTCTGGTAGAAACCGAGAGGTCGACACAAAAATACTAGATTAAGAAAGAAAAGTTCTTCCTCCAGTGAGCCATGAATCAACAGACTTCTCAAGGAAGGCATTTGGGGATGTTTAATTAGACACAGCTTTAAATCCTAGTTCAACCATTTAAAAGCAGTGCAATCTTAGATTTCTTCTCTGAGCTTCCCTTCTGTGTATGTGGGGAAAATAGAGACTTCCTATTAGGACTGTGAGGAACAAGCGATAATATTAGCTAAGCCCTTGGCAGAGGTGGTTGCTGTTAGCTCCCGATTCCATCTCCCAGAGCTGCTGAGCGTTAAATAAGATATAGCTACAGTAAGCATCTGGCTACAAAGAGCCTGGTAAGTGCTCAATAAACGTTGATTCCCCCCCAAATCTTTCCATTGTTGGCAGGACCAGAACCTTGTCACTATTCTTTGCCTTCCCCAGCTCAATAATAGGAAAGGACATAGGTCTTCCTCAAGTAAGCTGCTTCCGGCCCGGAAACAAAATAGATTACAAACACTACTCACTATTGAGTATTCCTGACTTCTCTCCCCTTTCCCAGGGCATGGAGATGCCACCCCTTCCTCATTCCCTCATGCCTCCAAGAACCCATCTTTCCCATTTATACAGGCCAGAAGCCAGCAAGTGAGAGCCTTGATTCAGATTTTAAAAAGGTCCTGCCCTTCGACTTTAAGGGAGCAGCTAAAGGCAAAGGATTATCCAACCAACTGGTGAAGGCAATTCACCTGGACCCCCAGTGGTCAAGGCAGACTCCCACGGAAGATCAGGTTGCCTGAGGGGTCTCACTGGGGATTCTGCCCCTCCCCCCCCTTTTTTTGGTTCAGGTTGGTCTCCTAGGACCCCAAAATATGCCCCCCATGATTCTGTGTATTTAATTTTATTGCACAATCAGTTCAGCCAAAATGTTTGGCCCCCAATACCCACTTTCCAGAGATGGTATGTTCACTGTGCTACCTGAAGGAGTTAAGTCCCAGGAGCTATCGGTTAACAGCTGGGCAAATCCTAAGTCTTTTTATTACTCCTGGTTAACTGGTGCTTGTAACTCCCTCCCTATGTTTATTAAGTGTTTACTCCGTGTCAGGCACTATGCGAGATTTTTGAATCTTCAAATCAACCTGCTGACCATTTCTGCTGTAGCGATGGGAACACTGAGATTCAGGAAGAGTTTGCTCAGAATGTCTCTACTACAGCGTAATGGGGCTGGGACAGAAATCACCACAGCTGCAGGGCTCCAAACTCTCTCCTGTTCCACCACTGAAGAGCTAACTGGGGATAGGACTACATTTTTACTGGCACATCTCGGGGTGCCTCACCCCAGCTCTCACAGAACAGCCTCCTGGTCTTATCTCCGTAAGAGCATGGCTAGCAGGGCGGGAGGCTGGACAAGGAGCCACCGATTTATACTAGGTCTCCCCTCCCTTCCCGCAGACCCTGCCTGTGAGGATTCTGAATCAAAGGCACAGAAGTTCAAAAGTGCCCCTCGGCTGCTGCGGCCCTCCCCACAGCTGCTGGTCGCATGAACGTTAGCTGTGCACAAGGCACCGTACCAGACACTGTATACACGTGCTCTCAATCCAAAGGCCCCCAAACTGTGTGGTGGATACATTATCATCATCCCCGTTATATCTATGAGGACCTCAAGAGCGAAAGACGCTTGCTCAACAACTCGGTAGCCATTCAATAAATGAGACTGTCGGGGTATCCGGGATTCCCCCGGGCGTCTTCTGAGCCGGGCATTTTCCAAAGCACGTGCACAAACCCTGCCTGTCCACCTTCAGGAAAATCTAACTTCACATCCGCTTCGCCCTTCACGTGGAAAGGCGTCCGGAGGGAGCAAGATGCCGGCCAAGGAGCTGCCGGGCCGGGGTTAGATCCCGGCCTCCCGACCCCCGGCCTCCAAGGATAACCCCGCCCTCCAAAACCCTCCCCAGCCCGGAGGTCTCCCTTAGCCCGGACCCGCTCAGCACCGCCCTCGTCCCCCGTCTCGGGACGCGGACCAGGAGGGCCGAGGACCGGCACCAGAGACACCCACCTAGGTCCATGGCGGCGACGCCAGCGGCCGTGAGGCCGCCCCTCCCCCGCGAGGCCGCGAGCGCAGCGCAGGCGCCACGGCACACTGGGCAGTTCCGGGGGGCGGGACAATGGGCCGCGCGCCTCAGCCCCCGCCCACAATCTCAGCCCCGGCTCCGCGCGGTCGGTCGCGATCCTCCCGCCGCTCCGCGCGCACGCGCGGTCCTCACCGACAGGTCAGCGGCGCCCAGGCAGCCCGGCCCACATCGCCCCCTACCGGCCCGAGGCTTCCAACCAGCCAACAGGCAAGAACTCGCGCTTCGTTTCCGCCCTGCGTGCCCCGCCCCGCCCCCAAACGTCCCTCCGGTCACTGACTCCTGGGCTCTACAGCTCCCTTTGCCCGCGCGCTCAACACCGCTTGTGTTCAGCCCCTGCACAGCCCAGCCTTCTGAGTCCCAGTGGCTCCTACCCACTAGCTCCATCCCAGGTTCCGCTTTCGCTCTCATACAGTAACCCCCGGGATTACCCGCACTGAACGCCCTCCCCCGGCTGCCCGTTAACCCAGCACAGATGTGCCACTCAGAGGCGTCTTCGCCTCTAGCGGGTCTGCCTGGTCTCACTCAAGACCATCTGCCCCCCCCCCCCCCCAAGACGCACAACCCGCCCTCCCCCCGCTCCCCAGAGTGCCTTCTTCTCATAGCAGCAGCACAGCATCCTAAATTTTCTGGCATCATAATAGATGCCTGTGAAATGTTACTGGTTACTCTCCCCAGAAAATGCATTTTGCCAGCCAGAGCAATAGGAGGGGAGATCCAATCCAATGAGCCTCAGTTTGCAATCTGAACTTCATAAAAACACATTGGACTTCTCACTGGGACACATGGACCTCCCGTGTTCTCAAACATTACCGTCTCCTTTGCTCCCTTTCACTCTTCCGAGACCTAATTACTAGCCTCCAGTGTTTCTAACTCTCCATCTTCCATCCTCCAGTGCCAACTGTCACCTAGAAAAGACACAGGGGCCCGGCCTCAGTTCCCCCAATGTGCCAAGTAGAGTTTGAGATGGCCTGCGCTGCTGTCAAGCAGTTGAAGGGACCTGTGAGTGATCAGGAGAAACTGTTGGTGTACAGCTTCTACAAACAGGCCACCCAGGGCGACTGCAACATCCCTGCCCCACCTGCCACAGATGTGAAAGCCAAGGCCAAGTGGGAGGCATGGAACGAGAACAAAGGGATGTCCAAGATGGATGCCATGAGGATCTATGTTGCCAAAGTGGAAGAACTGAAGAAAAATGACAGTGGATAAGGAGGAGTGCCAAACAGAATGAAGTGGCATGGCTCCTCTGGTAGGGAAAAGGGCTTCTTAAAAGTCTGATGGCTGAAATGTCATGAAGCCATAACAACTGTAGCTGAGAGACCTCAATAAATCACTTAAACTGTATGAGAGTGACTGTTTGCTGACAGGTGATTACACTCAAAGTCACTGGGAGAATCCTGGGGAGGTGTCCAAAAATATATGAAAACAGCCTCTCCACTAGGGAAAGTTCCATCAAAACTGGCTTCATGTAGGATTCTAAGAGCTCCCAGCCTTCCTATTCCCAGATAGATATTTGGCAGGAGTAGAGGGGTTGGGGGAAGAATCATGCTATGGAAATTGCCCCAAGATTTGAGGTCAGTCACAAAGACCATTCTCCAGAGGCTAGGCCTCTCAGGGGAAAGGAGAAGGAAGGAGGAGGCTGAGGCTCCTCTCTCTTCAGGGGTTGTCTGTTCACTACTAACCCAACATTACTGAGGGGAAAGGGTCTTTGTCTTCCAAAAAGCTCAAGTCAAGTCCTACTTCCCAAAGCCCCACTGGAACATAGGCCTGATGAAGTCAATTATTTGAGGGAAGTCAAACATTTAGTGACGTAATTGATGCATGACAACATAGCAGATGAGAAACACCGAAGCAGATGGTTTCAAAATCCCAGCCTCTGAATGCAACCAAAATTTCCTTGGGATTAGTCTGCAGTTAACCCTGCTTTCTGCTTGCATGTCAGTAGGACAAGATGTGTACATGTAAATGAGTTTATTTATTTGTTTATGTTTGTTTATTTTTGGTAGTGAGAGAGTGCAAGCACAAGCAGGGGAGGGGCAGAGGGTGGGGGACAGAGGATCCCAAGCGGGCTCTGGGTTGACAGCCTGACACGGGGCTCAGATTCAAGAACCATGAGACCATGACCTGAGCCAAAGTTGGACACTCAACTGACTAAGCCACCCAGGCACCCCCGAATTTGTTTCAGAAAGACAACCCACCCCTTGACCCATGCAAAGGCCAAAGTGCCTGAGCTCAGCTTCCACTCCTTAGTGTTGATTATCACGGAGGCATCGATGGACAAAAAGTGCACTGGGATATGGAGTGCTATTACTAAAGACATTTCAGAGAAAAGGCTCTGCTATGGCATTGAACTTCCCAATACTTTTCCTCAAAAACTATTTTCACAGATCATGACATCAGGTCAGCTCCAGTTCATGAAGGACCCTTAAACAATAGAAGCAACAACCATAAAGACTTCGGAGGACAAAGGAAACCAAAGATCTTTAGGATCTTCTGTTCATGTATTTACAGGAAGTGGCTATAGACTAAGTACAGATATTACTTGAGAATAAAGTGTCCCCAGGACACCAGTGGTGTCTGTGACTAAAGAACTATTGTAACTATAAACTGGGCAAATAGTTTATAGTTGTACAATAGTTGTGCTGTCCTCTCTTCTTTGGAGGATATTATAAGCACATTTTGATGCTTTTAGGACCCTGATTCACATTAAATGTGAATTACTTAAAAATAATAATAGAGGGGCATCTGGGTGGCTCAGTGGGTTAAGCTTCCAACTCTTGATTTCAGCTCAGGTCATGATCTCACATGTGAGTTTGAACCCCACATCGGGCTCTGGGGTGACAGTGCAGAGCCTGCTTGGGATTCTCTCTCTCTCCCTCTCTCTTTGAACCTCCCCCACTCTCTCTCTCTCTCAAAACTAAACAAACTTAAAAAAAAAGAGTATCTTGCTCCAAAATATGGTATAAACTCAGGAGTTGTAGGTATAGCCATACCATTCTGTAAATCATTATATAAAACCTGATAAAGTAAAAATACACCATAGTTAGGACTGTAGGAAAAAACCATAAGATGCATTATTAAAAAAAAAAAAAAAAAGTGGGGCATCTGGGTGGCTCAGTCAGTTAAATGTCCAACTCTTGAATTTGGCTCAGGCCATGACTGTAGTGTTGTGAGATCATCCCTGTGTCAGGCTCTGCACTGAGCTAGGAGCCTGCTTAAGATCCTCTCTCTCCCTCTCTCTCTCTTTCTCCCCCAGCCTCTGCCCCTCTCCCCGCTTGCCTGCACTCTCTGTCTCCCTAAAATAAAATTAAAAAAAAAAGAGAGAGAATCTCTCTCTCTGCCCCTCCCCTGCTGGTGCACGCACGCATGTACTTTCTCAAAACAAAACAAAAAAAAGTATGTACACAGTGTGCTAAAATTTTTGGAGGAATGGGAGAACATAAGTATATTTGTATGCTTAATAAGTAGGAGGCAGGGAGAATGGGATTGATGGGGACAGGTAGGAGCAAGACTTTTCAAAGTATACCTTTTTATATTGTTTCGATTTTTGAATCATTGACTCTATTATCTTATAGAGGCCTGAGGCAAAAGTATTTGTTGATCATTAAGGCCGGAGTAAATTTCCTATGAACTTCCCAAAGGAAAGGTAGGAAATCTTAGACCAAACTGCAAGTTCCCATTAACTCTCACCATAAATTTCAGTGCACAAATTGGAGCCCCTCCTAAAAACTCTGCTAAGCCACAATGGCAACATGTGACAGGTGAGATGGGCAGAAAGTCACATAAAAGAGCAGTGAATATCCACAGCTTTGCTAATTCCACCAAGATGTTAAACAAATATGGACTTCATACTAACTCTCTGGCCTAAGCTAGGGGAACTCTTGCAACATAGCCATTCTAAATCTCTCTGGATTTAACCCAAGGGAAACTTGAATTTAAACTTAATATGCTAGGGGCGCACCTGGTTGAGCATCCATTCTACTTAGGCTCAGGTCACGATCTCACAGCTCGTGGGTTCGAGCTCCTCGTCAGGCTCTGTGTTGACAGCTCACAGCCTGAAGCCTGCTTCGGATTCTGTGTCTCCCTCTCTGCTCTTCTCTCTCTCTCTCTCTCTCTCTCTCTCTCTCTCAAAAATAAACATTAATTTTTTTTTTAATATGCTAGAAGTCCACAACCCCTCAAGGCCAAAAAACAAAATGACTGCTCTGAAAACACAACCCTGAAGAAGCTCAAGAACTTTCCAGCTTCATCTGTCTTAAAACACCAGCTTGGGTAAAATCATCTATCTATCTATCTTTCTTTCTTTCTTTCTTTCTTTCTTTCTTTCTTCCTTTCTAAGAAAAAAAATTTTAGGTTTTATTTACTTTGAGAGAGATGGCACAAGCAGGGGAGGGGCAGAGATAGAGGGAGAGAGAGAATGCCAAGCAGGCTCTGCACTGCCACCACAGAGCCAGACACGAGGCTTGAACCCATGAACTGTGAGATCATGACCTGAGTCAAAACCAACAGTCGGACGCTCAACCGACTGAGCCACCCCGGTGCTCCCAAAGCCATCTTTCTTATTACTTCGTTTTCTCGTGGAGCATACCAGAGGTGGGAAAGCAATCATACCTGGGGTCTAAAATCACTAGCTACACTGGGCAGAGGCAAACTTTTGGATTCCTTGATAAAAGGCCAAAGTTGTACACTAAATGGTTTTAGGATGAACACAATACTAAAGATTGCAGCTGGGGCACCTGGGTGGCGCAGTCGGTTAAGCGTCCGACTTCAGCCAGGTCACGATCTCGCGGTCCGTGAGTTCGAGCCCCGCGTCAGGCTCTGGGCTGATGGCTCAGAGCCTGGAGCCAGTTTCCGATTCTGTGTCTCCCTCTCTCTCTGCCCCTCCCCCGTTCATGCTCTGTCTCTCTCTGTCCCAAAAATAAATTAACGTTGAAAAAAAAAAAATTTAAAAAAAAAAAATAAATAAAGATTGCAGCTAAAGAAAAATGACTGGCTTGAGATAAAAGGGGGCTTATTTCGTAAAGTCAAAATGTCCCAGGTGAATAAACAGCATTAACTTTTCTCATGCATAGCTGTAATTTAAGAGAGGAAAATTCTGGTATATTAAAATTGAAGTGAATAAAAAGAAATCCAGTATGCGTTTAGTCATTCAGTACTTACATAAACCACTTAATTTATAATAACAAACTCAGATGGCCTATGTCAGCAGCCTAATACACTGGGAAAAGCATAGTTTCTTTGTACAAGAACAGTATTACCAGAGATAAACATCAAGAATTACTCATTAAGCTAAAGGGAAATCTGAGAATTAACAAATCTTAGTCTAAAGAGACACAGAGAAGTTTGGTTGTTCAAAATTTACACAATAATTTCCCCATGTACGTGAAAATAGGTGAACCAATTGTTTAGGGAAGGAACATCTAAACTTGGTTTGCTTTGAACCTCGTGACTGCTTCCCTAAGACAGGGAATTTAAGTTGAATGAAAAGTGCTGTGGAGCTGGAAAAGGACTGTTTTCTGTCAGTGAAGGTAAGACCACCCTATAAGATGAACTGAAACCCTGAAATTTCCTGCCGGCAAGGGAGAATAACTGAGGTAATTTCATACATATTATTCTGGAACTGGGAACCTCTGAGCCAGCCCTTTTCAATCTCCTCAGTTTCTTCTCTATAATTAGAACCTGGCCACAACCATTTCAAATAATGAATCTTATGGCTGGTATAAAAACTTGATTTCAGGAGTATACTTTCAAAAACCATTTAAGAATAAATATGGCCAATATAATTCTGTTTCCAGTCATTAAAATTTGTTCTGCAGAACCAAACAGAAAACTATAAGAAAATGTTAAAATAAAATTTTTCAGGCTGAAGAAATAATCTAATCCATAGTTAAGAAATCTAATCCATATTTAAGAAATTGAAATTCTTGAGAGGATTTAGAAAAATTATATAAAGAAAGTGGCCTGAAGCCAGGCATGTAGCAGCACAACACATTAGATCCTTCCATCTGTTTTCTCTGGATACTCAAAATTTTAACGCAAGGAATGTGTGGGTGTTAGTCAAATCTTTTGATTCAATGAACAAAATGTCTTTAAAATGTTTCACTGTCAAGGCCTGCCAGACGAAGGCATTAGAAGAGCATACTATCATGGTATTGGAAGTATTCCTGCCATAAGCTTATCAAAATTCCCTCCATCTCCAACCAAAGGTCATGTCCCACATAGTTGCCCAGGCTGAAAATAATTACTAATCCACTAGAGTTACACATAGAATGTGCCATTCCAGTGACAGCGCAGCTTACGGCAAGAGTTCTCCTCTAATGGGACTGACAACAGTAAGATTTTATTTCTAAATGTGTCTTGGAGCTTTCAAAGATTAAAACACACAGATCTTCACCACCCCAGCCTCCTTGCCTGTACAGGAAACAACCAAGTTGTGAGAGCGTTTATCAGGCATGGACAGACACATCAGGCCTTGCAGGTGCTAGACAGGAATCACAAATGCTTGTTCCATGAGATGTCTTCTGTTAACCCGAAGCCTTTGGTTTATTTTGTTTAGCAAACCACTCATCACTTTTATCTGCCGCCATTGCCTATAGAAAGAGAATTGGAATGTATATTTAAGTCTATAAAACAAAACATACAGTCCACTTGGTACCTCTCATTGCAAGTGCATTGTCCACAGTCATTAACAATTACAATATACTGAATGCATTCATTCGGTATAGAGTATTATGTTTAATTTCACTGGATGCTGATGAGTTTTGAGCAACTGTTTGCAGATTCTCACATGGCAGAGCGAAGGGTAAAGCGTGCAGCCAGTGGGTGTGGCTGGGCAGCTGACTGATCAGAGAGCAAGGAGCAAGCACACTAGTCTGCGGGGTCCTTGGTAGAACAGAAGGCTTGTCACTCTTCGCGTCTGGGTAGGCTCTCAAGAACTTTCAGTGCTAATGAGACTCAGTGCTACGAGACCAGATATGAAAAGCTATTTTCATGTTTTAGCCATTAAGCCTGGAATGATTTGCTTTTACAATGACTCCTCTGATACCATTCTACTGATGTTGGTACTGTTTGGTTAGTTTGGGCCTCTTAATTAAAAAGGAAGCCTTGTGAATATGTTTTGGTTCCACTAGAGTATTTTTATTTTATCATTCCACGAGGCTGAGACCATGGAGAAGGGCTTATAGAGTGATCTAGGCTTAGAACCTAAGTCTTTTAAAACTTCCTGTCCAGGGGCACCTGGGTGCTCAATCTGTTAAGCGTCCAACTTCGGCTCAGGTCATCATCTCACAGTTCGTGAGTTCGAGCCCCACATCGGGCTCTGTGCTGACAGCTCAGAGCCTGGAGCCTGCTTCGAATTCTGTGTCTCCCTCTCTCTCTCTCTCTGCCTCTCCCCTGCTCGCTCTCTGTCTCTCTCTCTCTCAAAAAGATAAAAACATTAAAAAAAAAAACCCAACTTCCTGTAATAAAAACATGCATATGCTAAAAGGGTATTTGGTAAGGATATACATTAATTTATTCAGTCAAAAATCAAGTACAGAAATACCTTTAAAAATGTCAGTTTTCATTATGAGCCAGGTATTATGCTAGGTTCGGGTGTGGTGGCAGAGACCTAGTCTGAGGCTTTGAGGAGCGCACAGAATAGCTGAGGACTCAGATGGAGACAACTATTTTGCATGAGGGAGCACGCATGTGTGTGTCTCGTAGGGCATTTGCTATAAGAGAAGCACGAACAAGGTGATATGAGACCAAAAGAAAACAACTAAGTGGTTGGAGAAATGGTATAAAAAGACTCATATACCTCAGCAGGAAGTGCAAAGATGGTGTCTGCCACTGAAAATGAAGAAACAGAAGTATATGTATTTTTTATTTAGAAACCGTGAAGGTGAAAGTGGCTGTCTTGGGCGGTGGGATTCAGAGATGGGACTAGACACCGCCGCACTGACTTATATAAAATCTTAGCGTTATGTGACTTTCTTTTGATGAACATAAAAAGGTTTTTGAAAATCAAGGTATGCAAAATAAGAGAAAACCGACAAAGGTGCAGAAGTTTCTGTCACTTAGGAGCCATAAAAAATGAGGGAAACAACAAACGCTGGTGTGGAGGATCCAAGAAAGCTTCTGAGTTCCGAAGGATGAGCTGACTAAGAAGGAAGGAAACAAACCTTCGGGTGGAGGCAAGAAGATACATCTTGGTGAATATACACGGCTCAGTGGGACTAGAACAGGACGAAGGGTGGGAGAGGGACAGCACGGATCAGATAGCAGGGAAGGGCCAGACACGCTCCATGCTCTGTCAGAGTTTGGAATGTATCCTGGAGGCAGCAGGAGCTATGAGAAGACTAAACGGTTTTTGAAATTACTGGATTTATGTGTTAGAAAGCTGGTGTTGGCAGCAGGGATGGCTGGAAGGTGAGAGGAGGCTTTTGCACTATTATAGGTGATAATGAGGGCCCTTTCCAAAGGGAAGTGGATAGACGAGAGATTTCAGAGTGGAACTCACACCTCTTGGTGACTAAATAGCTAACAGAACTTAGGGGTGAGGAGAAACAATGTTCAAAAATTGCTTTTTAATTCCAAAACAATTCTAAGATAAAAAGCCTATTAAATGTGAAAGTAAAAGCAGTTCCACTGCTAGGTATTTACCCAAGAGAAACGAAACATGTCTACGAGACTTATACAAGGATGTTCCTAACAGTCTTCCTTCTAATAGATAAAAATGTTAAATTGCTCCACCTTTTTTTAAACATTTTTTCATGTTTATTTTTTGAGAGAGAGAGACAGAGCATGAGCAGGGCAGTGGCAAAGAGACAGGGAGACACAGAATCCAAAGCAGGCTCCAAGGGCTAAGAGGTCAGCACAGAGCCTGATACGGGGCTTGAACTCATGAACTGTGAGATCATGACCTAAGCTGAAGTCAGACACTTAACCAACTGAGCCACCTAGGAGCCCCTAAATTGCTCTGCTTAAAAAAAAAAAAAAAAAGTTTTATTTATTTTTTAGTAATCTCTACACCCAATGTGGGGCTCGAACTCACAACTCTGAGATCAAAGAGTTGCATGCTCTTCCAAGTGAGTCAGCCAGGTGCCCCTAAATTGTTCTACTTTTTGAAATGCCCATGGATATCTGGGTGAAGAGGTTTCGCTGGCTGTTAACACTAGTCTGGACAGAGACAGCACTAAACAAAAAAAAGCTGATAAAACTGGACTTAAAATTTTTTCTGCTCTTCCCCACTTACAGCAATGGACAGATCATCTAAACAGAAAATCAACAAGGAAACAATGGCTTTGAATGACACACTGGACCGGATGGACTTAATGGATACATTTAGAACATTTCATCCTAAAGCAGTGGAATACACATTCTTCTCAAGTGCACATGGAACATTCGCCAGAAAAGATCACATACTGGGACACAAATCAGCCCTCAACAAGTACAAAAAGATTGAGATCATACCGTGCATATTTTCAGACCACAACACCATGAAACTCGCAATCAACCACAAGAAAAAATGTGGAAAGATAACAAATACTTGGAGACTAAAATTTTTTCTGTTCTTATAAGACTGTGTTAAAATAAATCAGCAAGCCATAGACTGGGAATACTACTTGCATTTGTAGAGATTTAACAAATGACTTGCTTCCAGAACTCCAATAAATCAATGAGATTTTTTTAAAAAAACAGATTTGAGCAGGCCTTGAAAAATAAGCAAAAACTCAAATGACAGAAGGGCCATTCCAGGAGACTAAAGTCATGTGAGCAGACACACAGTATGGAAATACATTCATATTTAGAGATTATAGACTAGAATAGCTAAGATGTAAAAGAGATCAGAGGTGTCTCTTCTAATCTGTTTGTCATGAAACTCAGTGGATCATATACATTGTTCTGTATTGATATAGTCCAATTATATTAAATATAATTAAAAAATACATAGGGAGGGGTGCCTGGGTGGCTCAGTCGGTTGAGCATCTGACTCTTGATTTTGGCTCAGTCATGATCCCAGGGTTGTGGGATGGAGCCCTGCATTGGATGCTCAGGGAAACTTTAACAAAAACTGGGTCTTCACTGACATTAAGGATATAGCACTGATTTTTTTGGGTGTAATATCAATATGGTATATAAGAAAATTTCTTGATTTTTATTTTTTTATTTTTTACTTCTTTTAAGTCATCTTAAAATGTATAAACTACTTAAGTATTTAGGACTGAAATACAGCATCTAAGATTTGCCTTAAAATTCCCCAGGGGAAAAAAAAAAGTGGGGTGGAGGGAATGATGAAAGATTATGGCAGAGTTGAATGGTAACAATCACATAGGGATTTGCTGTACTCTCCTATGTGTTTCTGGAATTTTTAATCATCAAGTATTAAAAATAAAATCTACTAAGGAAAGAAATGGATGAAAGATTTGAGCATAAAATTCACGAAGGAAGATATGCAAATAGGCAATAAGCAAATGCAAAGGTGTTCAACATCAACAGTTATCAGGGAAATGCACATTAAGCCACACTGAGAAACCCCTGTACATGTTCTAGGAGAGCTAAAACAAAAACCCAGAAGAGCACAAATTGTGGAAAAGTCGGAACTCTCAGATACGTACATGGCTGGTAGGAGCGTAAAATGGTTCAACTGCTTTGTACAGTGGTGGCAGTTTCTTACAAAGTAAGAACAGTTCCTCTCTTAGGTATTTACCCAAGAAAAATGATTCATGTCTATAAGATTCACACAAGAGTGTTCACAGTAGGGGCGCCTGGATGGCTCAGCTGGTCGAGTATCTGGCTCTTGACTTCAGCTCAGGTCATGATTTCACAGTTTGTGGGATCAAGCACCGTGTTAGCCTCTGTGCTAATGTCAAGGAGCCAGCTTGGGATGCTCCTCCTCTCTCCCTCTCTCTCTGCCCCTCCCCTACTCGTGCTCTCTGTCTCTCTCTCAAAATAAAGAAACTTAAAAAAAAAAAAAAAGAACGTTCATAGTAGTCCTCCTTATAAATAGATAAAACTCTGGAAATAACTCAAATATCCACCATTGGAAGAATGGGTAAGCAAATCATCATATTCATAAAATTGAATACCGTTCAGCAATTAAAAAAAAACGGGGCGCCTGGGTGGCGCAGTCGGTTAAGCATCCGACTTCAGCCAGGTCATGATCTCGCGGTCCGGGAGTTCGAACCCCACGTCGGGCTCTGGGCTGATGGCTCAGAGCCTGGAGCCTGTTTCCGATTCTGTGTCTCCCTCTCTCTCTGCCCCTCCCCTGTTCATGCTCTGTCTCTCTCTGTCCCAAAAATAAATAAACGTTGAAAAAAAAAAAAAAAAAAAAAAAAAAAAAAGAACATGGGCGCCTGGGTGGCTCAGTCAGTTAAGCATCAGACTTTGGCTCACGTCATGATCTCATCACAGTTTGTGAGTTTGAGCCCCGAATTGGGCTGCTTTGGATTCTCTCTCTCTCTCTCTCTCTCTCTCTCTCTTTCTGCCCCTCCCCGTTCATGTTCTTTCTCTAAGAAATAAATAAACGTAAAGAAAAAAGAACTCTGATATGTACAATTACATGGAGGAATCTCAAAAATGTTATGTTGGGTGACAGAATCCAGGCACAAAAGAATATCTACTGAATGATTCCATTTTTTTTAAAATTTTTTTTTTCAACGTTTATTTATTTTTGGGGCAGAGAGAGACAGAGCATGAATAGGGGAGGGGCAGAGAGAGAGGGAGACACAGAATTGGAAACAAGCTCCAGGCTCTGAGCCATCAGCCCAGAGCCCGACGCGGGGCTCGAACTCACGGACCGTGAGATCGTGACCTGGCTGAAGTCGGACGCTTAACCGACTGCGCCACCCAGGCGCCCCCATTTTTAAGTCCAAGGACAAACACAAATAATGTGACAGAAATCAGTACAGTAGTTGGCTACTGTAGTAGTTGGTGGGAACTAGCTGGAAATGGGCATGAGAGAACTTTCTACAATGATGAAAGTGCTCTATATTTTGAGCAGCAGTTGTATGAGAAGAGTTAGCTGTCAAAACTTATAAAATTGAACACTAAATTTCTGTTTATTTAAATTCTAGGCAGGGGCTCCTGGGTAGCCCAGATTCCCTCTCTCCCTCTGCCCCTCTATCCTGCTCAAGCTCTCTTAAAAGCAAACAAACAAACAAACAAATCTCATGTATATTTTACCTCAGTAACAACAACAAAAAATACTTGTTTGGAGCTTAGGGAGGAGTAGGGACTAGAAATTAGAAGTCAGAGAATGGGGGTACCTGGGTGGCTCAGTCAGTTAAGTGTTCAACTCTTGTTTTCAGCTCAGGTCATGATCTCATGGTTCATGGGTTCAGCCCCATATTGGGCTCTGCGCTGACAGTGCGGGGCCTGATTAGGACTCTCTATCCTCTCTCTGCCCCTCCCCTGCTCTCGCTGCCTCTCAAGATAAATAAATTAAAAAAAAAAAAAACAGAGGGTCGGAGAATGATGGTTGCAGCTCAGCGCAGAGGTAACCAGAGGACTCAGAGAAGAAGAATGGCACATGAGAATAAAAGAGCCAAAGTGGGACCACACGTAAATCATTTTGGAATGAGACAGAAAGCCATGCCTGTGTCTGCGAAACTGTCAAATATGACGATGGCAGGATCTGTAAGACCAAAGCAGAAGTGAGCTCGAAAGAGGACGAAGTTGGTCAGTGATATGAAAAAGTAAGAAGGAAAAGAGTCTAACGAATGTGCCACCTGAGAGGCTGCCTGACATTCTCCTTTCCTTCATGATAAAATTTATAAACGCTACATTTTCTGTCTCTTGCTTTCGCTAACATTAACTGAATGTCTGTTATTATGTCAGCAGTTTGCCACGTTCTAGAAGCCACACGACAATCCTAGGAGGTGGCTAATACGATTTTCTCAAATTTTTAGGTAAGAAAACTGAAGTTTAGGGGCGCCTGAGCATGCAACTCTTGATCTTGGGGGTTGTGGGTTCGAGCCCCACATTGGACACAGAGATTTCTTAAAGGAAAACAACACTGAAGTTCAGAGAATTTAAGCAAATCACTTAAGGTCAGTCACACAGATATTAAGTGACCGAACCAGGACAGATTGATTCATTCCTTTAATCATCAACACAGCACTCGCAGAGTTCCCATTACACACCCAGTGTGTGCCAGGAGTTGGAGTACAACAACTGCTTTGGATGCTGCTGAAGACTGAGTTTGAGGAAGATAGAAAAGTAGCTGTGGGACTAAGCAAGACGGAGGTCATGGGTGACATCTACATGAGCGTTTCACAGAGTCACAGGAGCCAGCGCACAACAGGCTGAAGCGTGAAAGGGGTAAGAAGTAGAAACGGTATGTGGGCAGATTTTTTTAAAAGAAATACGGAGAAGGGGTTTGGGGGTAAAAGATTTTTAAAAGATGGGAGACTTGAAAGCTTGTTTGTGTGTGGAGGAGAACCATTCACTGCAAAGGACAGGAGTGGCAGTGTAGATTGGAGATGAGGGGACCAAAAGAGCTAAGAAGTGAGGGGGTGCATCCAGGCATTTCCCTTAGCAAGCGGAGTCATGATGCATACAGCAGAGCAGCAGTGGTTGCCCAGGCAGCCTGAGCACATGCGAAGGGACAAATGCTGCACCCAGTTAAGGGTCACAAGGGGGGCGGGGGGGGGGGGGGGTTGCTGGCTGGCTCAGTTGGTAGAGCATGCGACTCTTGATCTTGGGGCTGTGGGTTCAAGCCCTACGTTGGGTGTAGATTACTTTAAAAACATAAAATATTTTGGGGCGCCTGGGTGGCTCAGTCGGTTAAGCGGCCGACTTCAGCTCAGGTCACGATCTCACGGTCTGTGAGTTCGAGCCCCGCGTCGGGCTCTGGGCTGATGGCTCGGAGCCTGGAGCCTGCTTCTGATTCTGTGTCTCCCTCTCTCTCTGCCCCTCCCCCGTTCATGCTCTGTCTCTCTCTGTCTCAAAAATAAATAAAAACGTTAAAAAAAAAAATTTAAATAAAAACATAAAATATTTTAGGGGTGCCTGGCTGGCTCAATCGGTACAGCATGAGACTCTTGATTTCAAAGGTTGTGGGTTTGAGCCCCATGTTGGGTATAGAGATTACTTAAAAATAAAATCTTCAAACAAAACAAGAGTCATATGGGTGGCAATGAAAACACATAGTCCTGGCTCAAAAGTCACCCCAACAGCAAAAGGACACAGCTGTGGAGCCTGTTGCTTTGGCCCTTCCCCCACACACTTAAGACCATCCCCGGTGGGCCTGTGGGAATATAAAGTTAGAAATGAGACTCACATCATCCAACAATTTGCTTCCTTCTGGATCCATCTCGGAAAGTTCTCGAAATGCTTCATCCCCCACAAAGCAAATTTCATGTCCATCCTACCGCAATAAAGAGAAAAGAAATTTGGCGGAAAGACACCTTGCAGAAACCCCTGGTGCAGCCCATCCCTTCCCTGAGTAATACTTACAGGGTCAGCCAGAATGACCACTTGCACTGTTGCTTTCCCTGGGGTATCCAGACTCACCAGGGGAGTCAGAATCTTCTGGTTCTCCCTTTTCATTAAGTCTTCTAAGTCTGATAACTTGAGGAAGACAAAGAGGCAAAGTGAGCAAGGGGTCATGTACCACTCACGCCGTGGTCCTCAGCGGCCCTAGGGGAGGATGAGATCAACCAGAGAGAACTCGGGCACCATGTGTTTGATTTTATTATCTCAGCTGCTCTTGAGACAACTGTTGAACTTGATACCAAAGCCACAATCAGAATGAACCAAAAGAAGTGGGGGGGGGGGGGGGGGCGGGCGACATTCTTAGCAGGTTCAACCAGCTAGTCACAGAGCTTAAACCAAAGATCTAGGACCAAACATTACCTCTTTTTGGGGGCAAGAAAAGGCAATTCTTCCAAAAGCTGCTGCATGATCAACTGTACCTTTGATACCCTGTAGTTCGAGCTTACACTGAAAAGAAATAAGAAAGGTTTATTTTTTGGAACACGTTATATGTATGGTTAAAAAAAAAATTCAAACAGTACTAAAGGAATAAAGTTAAAACTAACACTCCCTTCTACTCTCCCCAGTGGCAACTAGTCAACAGTTTCCTGGAAGACACATGGCATGCACAGATCTTCTTTTTTTTTCACACAAACGGTGGCATAATTTACACATTATTCTGTCCCTTGTTTCTACCCAATGTTACTATGTCAGCATGTAAGGATTCACCCCATTCTTTCTGATAGCTGCACAGTAATCCATTCTATGGATGAACCATAAATTATTGAACTACTCCTCTAATGCACAGAACACTGAGGTTATTTCTTATCCTTTGCTATTACAAACAGTGCTGCAACAGATAACTTTGTACACATTTCTTTGTGCACGTGTATGGTGAGTACGTCTGTAAAATAAATTCCTGGGAGTAGACCTGCTGAGTCAGAGAGCACGGACTAAATCATGTTCAAATGCTAGGTTATTTAAGGGGGAAAAAAAAGATGAAAATCAATGATCACTTCTGACTCCGCAAAGGTTATAGCCCTAAAAATAAACAAAGGTAATATATGGGTGATGGTTATCAGCAATTTTTATTTTCTTCTTTCTGCTTACCTATGTAAATATTGAGTCACTGTGAAAAAACTCTGAGAATAACCTTCATGTGATCCTCATTTGTAAGCCAAACTCAAAGTAACAGATTACTTCTCTCCAAGATCACTCACCTGGTTATCAGCATAGCCCAGCAAAGCCCTTTGCTTCTCTTCATCTTTTTCATAAATTTTCATTCCCAGTAGATTAGACCAGTAGTTCAAGGATTTCTGAAGATCAGACACTGCTAGAGTTACTTTTAATATAGGATCTGGAGAGTAATAAAACAGTAGGAATGGATAGGTCAGCACAGTGGAATAGAACAGGAAGACTAAATCAGGCTGGTGTATATATGAGTTCAGTTTACGATAAGAAAGGGATGATAAGTCAGTATGAAAGTGCACATTATTCAAAAAATGGCATGAAGAAACCTGGCTTGTCATTTGGTTAGAAAAATTACACCTTTAAACGAAATGGCAAAATACATTCCGAATGGGTTAAAGGATTTAGTTTAAAGAATGAAATCATGGGGTGCCTGGGTGGCTCAGTGGGTTAAGCATCCGCCTTTGGCTCAGGTCATGATCTCACGGTTTGTGACTTCGAGCCCCGTTGGGCTCTGTGCTGACAGCTCAGAGCCTGGAGCCTGCTTCGGATTCTGTGTCTCCCTCTCTCTCTGCCCCTTCCCTGCTTGTGCTGTCTCTCAAAAATGAATAAATGTTAAAAAAAAAAAAAAATGAAACCATGAAAATACTAAAAACAATTATTATTACAATTATTATTATTGCTACAATTTTGGGGTGTAGAAAGATTTTTTTTTAAACCTGACACCAAAGGTAGAAAAACCAGGAAAGAAAAAATGTATTAGGTTAATCACATGAAATGGAAAATTCCTAGACAACAACCACCCCCCCTCCAAGAAAAGAAAAAAAAAATGATAATCAAAGAGTAAATGACAAAGTGAGAAACATTTTTGCAACATATATGACAAAAAGTCCTGAATACTTTTTTCCTCTTTTAGTTTATTTATTTATTCTTGAGAGAAAGAGGGGGGGAGAGAGAGAGAGAGAATGAGCAAGGAAGGGGCAGAAAGAGAGGAAGAGAGGATCCCAAGCAGGTTCCACACTGTCAGCACAGAGCCTGACTCAGGGCTCAAACCCATGAACTGTCAGATCATGACCTGAGCTGAAATCAAGACTTAGAGGCTCGACTGACTGAGCCACTCAGGCGCCCCAGTCCTTAATATTTAAATCACCTTTAAACATTAGTAGGAAAAAGACGAACATCCTAAAAAAATAGGTAAAAAGCACAAAGCGGTAACCCACAAAAGAAGGACTTGGAATGGTCAATGAACACATGAAAAAACATTCAACCTCACAAATAATCAAAGAATTTGGAATTAAAACACAACATTTTGCCATCTCACTGGCAGATAATTTTAAAAGTTCAGTGTTAACTGTGATAGGGCAGGGGGGAGAATCATAATCATATGATTCTGGCAGAGTGTAAATTAGTTCATTTCTGGGCAGCAATGTGACAGAATGTACCCAAAGCCTAAAAAAATGTAAACTGCTTTTGAAAGAGCTATCCTATTATCACCAATTAAAGAAGTAATTGTAGGGGCGCCTGGGTGGCGCAGTCGGTTAAGCATCCGACTTCAGCCAGGTCACGATCTCGCGGTCCGTGAGTTCGAGCCCCGCGTCAGGCTCTGGGCTGATGGCTCGGGGCCTGGAGCCTGTTTCCGATTCTGAGTCTCCCTCTCTCTCTGCCCCTCCCCCGTTCATGCTCTGTCTCTCTCTGTCCCAAAAATAAATAAAAACGTTGAAAAAAAAATTTTAAAGAAGTAATTGTAGATGTATGAAGGGCTTTCTGCACAAAGATATTCTTTACACTGTTGCTTGTAACAATGAGACACTAAGGACAACATAAACATCCAACAATAGGCACTGTTTGATTCCCGGATGTAATACATAGGAATCGCTATAATGGAACATAAGATATACATACATACATACATATATACATACACATATATATGTGTACATACATATATATACATACATATACATATATGTACATATATATACGTGTATATATATACATACATACATACATATATATATATATATGTACACACACACATACAAACATAGATATACATTCCTTTTGATAAATGATTGGAAAGATACACTCTAAAATGTTAACAGTGATTATCTCTGCCTATGTGGGTACTGTTTTCGTCTTTCTTCTTTGCTTATCTGTGTAGGAAAAAAAATCTATTTTTTCCAAAAAGAATAAAAGTTCTATTAAAACATTTAAAATCATTGGAAATTTTTATATTGTAAAGTGACCCCTGAAGAGCTGTTCTGACTATGGTAAATTCAGTACATTTGTCTTCAGTTTTCACCTCCTCGGCCCGTCTCTCTGCCTCTCCCCTGTGCATGTGTGCACTCTCTCTCTCCCCACGAGGGAAGTGGCTCTAGGACAGGTGGACCCCCGTGGGCAAGAGAATGGAGAGAAGAGTTGGATTCTTGATGCCATTGCTGAGATGCTGAGTCCACTAACACTGAGCTGTTCCTACCTATAGGATACCCGCTCCGTGAGCTAGAACGTTTCCTTCATGTGCCAGCTAGTCTGAGATCGATTTTGATACAGCTGAAAATATCCTAGTAGGTATTACCAGTAGAATAGAGCCCAAACCAGTTTAGATTCCCTAGAATTATGCACTGAAGTTCTAATATGAAAATATGATTTCTCAAAGAACAAAACGCTGGCTTGGGAAAGACATGTCATCGCAACACAGAAAGACTTCATGGGAGAAAGAAATCTGGCTCCTCTCTCCTTTCATCAAAGATGTCGTTAGACAGAGGGCTTTTACTAGTCCCGCTATAATTACCTGACTGAGGTGGACTTCGATTCTGCAAATAGAACTTATATCCTCCTGGGGCTTCAGTTTCAAAAACACCTTCCGTAACTTCGCTGAGTGGCCACTCCAGCCTTCTGGCATTGCTGACGGCCTGGTTAGAAGCGAGTGTGATACCCTGTGACAAACAACAGTACCATCAACTGTATAACCATGGATCTTTTCTTTTTTTAAAAAAAATTTTTTTTTCAACGTTTTTATTTATTTTTGGGACAGAGAGAGACAGAGCATGAACGGGGGAGGGGCAGAGAGAGAGGGAGACACAGAATCGGAAACAGGCTCCAGGCTCCGAGCAGAGCCTGATGCGGGGCTCGAACTCACGGACCGCGAGATCGTGACCTGGCTGAAGTCGGACGCTTAACCGACTGCGCCACCCAGGCGCCCCAACCATGGATCTTTTCTAGAACAAGAGAATGAGGCAAAACCCCGCTGCCTTTACATGATGCCACCGAAGATTTAATTGGCATTCAAAATTTTCGCCTAGGACATATTTCTCCTCCAAAGATTCCAAATGTTGTGAATTGTAGGACAGAAATTCAAAGGCTAGAGAAGTTTGATCCATTTAACACCAAAGATAATCTTTCATTTTTGTTTTTTGTTTAAAAGTTTTATTTAACAAAGATAATCTCTTCTAATTTTAAAGATCTAGTCAGAGAAATCTTGATCTTACTTTAGTTTGCCAGCTACCTATTTAAGATGTTTTTTATTTTTGCTTTCTAAACAAAATAATTTAAGCCAATTATCAAGGTATCATTTAAATTTAATCAAAATACCTAAAAATGTACACTGTCTTCTGATAAGACCAGCTGCACTTTTTTTTTAATTAAAAAAAAAATGTTTATTTATTTGTGAGAAAGAGACAGAGTGTGAGTGGGGGAGGGGCAGAAAGAGAGGGAGACACAGAATTCAAAGCAGGCTCCAGGCTCTGAGCTGTCGGCACAGAGCCCGAGGCAGGGCTCGAACTCACAAACCGTGAGATCATGACCTGAGCCGAAGTCGGAGGCTCAACCAACTGAGCCACCCAGGCACCCCAGACCAGCTGCACTTCTAACTTGGATTATCATAACAGCTTCTCTTGGGACGCCTGGATGACTCAGTCAGTTATGTGTCTGATTCTTGATTTCGGCTCAAGTCATGATCTCGCAGTTCGTGAGATCAAGACCTATGTCAGGCTCTGCACTGATAACGTGGAGCCTGCTTGGGATTCTCACTCTTTCCTCTCTCTGTCCCGCACATGTGCTCTCTTAAAATAAATAAACATTAAAAAAAAAAAAAAAAAAGCCAGCCTCTCTTTCCCTGAGTCTTGTCAATCCATCCTCCATTCTGCAGCCAGAGTAAAATTTCTGAAACACACCCTACTCTCAAGACAGCGACCTTATGTTGTTTTTCCCCTGCTTAAAACCCTTGATAGCTCCTCATGTCGCTCAGGGATGGCTTCTAATGGCCTGAAAGGCCCAAAACAATCTGAGCCCAGGTCATTTCGGACCCGTCTCCTCTCACTTTCCTCTTGCTCTGTCTATTCCAGCCACACGGGCCTCCGTGCATTTTCTCAAATGTGCCAGCTGCTGTTTGAGGGCTTCTGCACAGGCTGTTCTCTATCTGGATTGCTCTTCCCCAGGATACCACATGCCTAACTCTACTCTCCTGAGAGAATTTCCCCTAACGTCACCTCCTCATTGATCCCTACCCTTGAAACCTTCGTTAAAACTAAAACCAGTCACTTGTCCCATAATCCCCACCACCCCTTATTCTGCTATGACTTTATTCCCCTGCCAGGCATAAATTTTTGTCTGTTTCATTCACTGGTTATCCAAAGTTCCCAGAACTGTGCCTGGCACATAGAAGGCATTCAATACATATTTGTGGCATGAATAAACACCACAATGTGTAATTTAGCACATAGTTCATTAAACGTATTTGTGAACATACATGCAAACTAAGTTCCTAAGTGTGAAACTGCAAGGCCAAAGGATAGATGCATTAATTATTTTGATAGTGACAAAGTGAGGTTGTAGCCATGTACACCCTTACTAGTAATGCGTGAGAGTGGCGCTTTTTTAACACCCTTTCTAACACAGCGCGTTATCACACTTTTTGAGTTTTGCCAATCGGTGACAAATGGCAGCTTGGCAGTTGAACATTTTTTTTTCAATGTTTAAGAGACATTTCTCATGGAGTTTCTGTGGCTGTCTATTCAGTTTTTGTCCTTTTTTCAAAAAATTAAGTTGTTGATCCTCTTTTTTTTTTTTCAAATTTTGCAACGGTTATTTATTTTTGAGAGAGAGAGAAAGAGAGAGAGAGAGAGAGAGAGAGAGAGAGAGAGAGAGACCGTGAGCGGGGGAGGGGCAGAGAGAGAGGGAGACACAGAATCCGAAGCAGGCTCCAGGCCCCGTGCTCTCGGCACAGAGCCTGACGCGGGGCCCAAACCTGTGAACCGCGAGATCATGACCTGAGCCGAAGTCGGGCGCCCAACCGACTGAGCCACCCAGGCTCCCCATCCTCCTCTTTTTCATGTACGGGGATTCTTTACAGAAGTGGGAGGTCTATGTAACCTGTTTTTCTTTTTGTTCCACAAACCAAGGAGCACCGAAGGTCCCTTTCCTCAGGGTTACTTTCCTGCCGGAGTCTCTCAGGAAGACCCAGGGCGGAACAGCCGAGCTGCTCTCCTCCACCTACATGCTCTCTGGCCCCTGCGGCTCCATCAGTCAACATCTGACTGGAGCCGGTGCAATGTTCATGGTGCCAAATGGTTTTGCTCCTTCTTCTCTCCCTGATTTAAATTTGGGAGAGCGAAGAAAAGGAGAAACACAAAGAAATTTTCACATACACTCAATCACCAAATCCTCTTAACTCTACCTCCTAAACAGCTCTCAAGTCCACCCACTTCTCTCCATCTCCCACAACTACCAGGTTAGGTAAGGAGCGGCCAGTCGCTTCCCATGCCACCCTTTGAGCCAGTTGCCTCACTTCCAGCTTGGCTCCCTTCCAACCTGATCTCCGTGCTGCAGCCAGGCGGATTCTTGCACACCACACTGTGTCATCCCCGCCGCTTAAAAATGGCTTCACTCTATTTTTAGAATGTAGTCTGAACACCCTCACGTGATGCGGTCCCAGCTTACTTCTCCAGCCTCACATCTGCCCCTTCGTCTTCACGCACCTCACTCGACACAAACTGCGCTACTCACTGTCCCCTGACTGCCATGCTGCCTCTCACCTCCAGGCCTGCGCGCATGCCGAGACACAAGTCTCACTCTCCCACCCCGACCCCACTCACCGGCTCAGCTGTCACTTCTGGAGAGATTTCCCTGCACTCTCACCTCTCTGGGAATAAGCTGGGAGTTCTTCCCAGGTGTTCCCACATCTGCCTGTCCTCATCCCAATCCTGGCACATATCACACTGCATTCTTTTGTCTCTTTACTTGTTTCCCAAAAGACAGGAAGCTCCTTAGGCCAGGGAACATGCTTCATTCTACTGTACCCCCAGGACCTAACCAGGTACATGGCATACAGTAAGTCACAGTAAATATCTATTAAATGAATAAATTAGTGAAGGACATACAGAGTGAGAAAGAGAAAAACAAAGATACTAGTATGTTACATCTGAACAGTCCTTTTCATTTACAAACCACTTTTATAGATAATTTGGTCCTCCTAAAAATTCCACCTTGATATCACTATTATTTTATTTATTTATTTATTTATTTATTTGATATCATTATTATTTTAACAGGAGTTAACGGGAGTAGCAAGAGCAAATGACCAAAATAAACATCTAGCATGAGGCAGGTTTGCTTAGCAGAGAGTAAAAACTAGTGCCTCCTATCTTGCTGTGTATTTGGGCCCAGAGACATTATATCTACCATGAGTAACTGCTCAGTAAGAGGAAGATACTATAACTATTAGATGCAAGGTAACTTGAATTCTTGCATGAAAGAATGTAGCGCATGCAATGCCTTCTTCTCTTTCTCCTTAAAGCTTCTCATGTTTTTCTCTGACTAGCACTGGTTGTTAATAGTGCAGCTCAATTTTAACAGTTCGCAAGAGATAATTCTCTGGTTGGTGATCAGGACCTGACCAGACCCATGATGCTGGCCCTCTACCTCTCAAGGTTCAGTCATTCCCCCAGAGTTGTCTTGTCTCTGTCAAAGCTGTTCCTAAGTCTTAACTTTTTTTTTTTTTTTTTTTTTAGCTTTTTTGTTTTCAATGTTTATTTATTTTTGAACGAGAGAGGGAGACAGAGCATGAGCAGGGGAGGGGCAGAGACAGACAGGGAGACACAGAATCCGAAGCAGGCTGCAGGCTCCAAGCTGTCAGCACAGAACCCGACGCAGGGCTCGAACTCACAAATGGCGAGATCATGACCTGAGCCAAAGTCGGACACTCAACCAACTGAGCCACCCAGGTGCTGCTTAATTTTTTTTTTAATGTTTATTTTTTGAGAGAGAAAAGAGAGAGAGAGAGAGAGAGAGAGAGAGAGAGAGAGAGAACACACGGGGGAGGAGTAAAGAGAGGGAGACACAGAATCTGAAGCAGGCTCCAGGCTCTGAGCTGTCAGCACAGAGCCCAGTGCAGGGCTTGAACCCATAACCCTGGGATCATGACCTGAGCTGAAATCAAGAGTTGGATGCTCAACCAACTCTTGATTTTGTTTGGCTCAGGTCACGGTCTCACCTTTTGTGGGATCAAGCCCCGCATCAGGTTCTGTGCTGTTAGGGATTCTTGGGATTCTTTCTCCCCACTCCCTGCCCCTCCCCTGTTTGCACGCTCACTCTCAAACAAAACAAAACAAAACAAAACCCCATAAAACTAATCACTAACCTGCACCCAAAGGCCGTCAATTCAGCAGTCATCATACCTAACATCGTATCAGGGATCTCAATAAAAGGCACAGCCAAAAATCTACTAGAATGAAATGACATTTACCATGAAGTCATTGCCAAGCTTGTAGTGTCCGATGCCATAATTGTAAGTCAGTTCTGCGACAAAATGATCATCCTCAGGTCCAAATCCCACCATTGTCTTACTCCATTTCCCATCATAAGGCCTAGAAAAATGAAAGTAAGTGAACCCAGTGACACAGACAAAATCTGCCTCAGGCCTCCCCTAAGGACTTCTTGGGACAAAGCAGTGGGCAGTCACCTCTGGTCCTCTAAGTACCCATAAAGATGAGATGACCTGTCAGCTGGTGCTAAAAGCAGCAATGGACAGTGTGTGTGGGTCCCACCACAGAGGCTCCAAAGACCATCTGTCTGGCACTTATTCGAGGGAAAGATTTATTTACCTTTCTTTAAAATTTTTTTTTTCAACGTTTTTATTTATTTTTGGGACAGAGAGAGACAGAGCATGAACGCGGGAGGGGCAGAGAGAGAGGGAGACACAGAATCGGAAACAGGCTCCAGGCTCCGAGCCATCAGCCCAGAGCCCGACGCGGGGCTCGAACTCACGGACCGCCAGATTGTGACCTGGCTGAAGTCGGACGCTTAACCGACTGCGCCACCCAGGCGCCCCTGTTTACCTTTCTTTAGAGGACAGACTCCTATAAAGATGCTTCTTCAACCTGACCTTTATTTTCATATGTATCCATCAACAAACATGCAATTCTCGTGAGGCTTGGAATTTTCCAGCTTGCTATGGCTACTGAGCTTAAGAGACCCTTGATAAAGTGTTGCTTCATTTAGAACATACACTTACTTGTGTTCTTGAAGTTGCCACCTTAATTTATTGTCTCCTGAATTTATCCCACTGCCTTATACTCACTTTGAGAAACTGTCTTCTCTTCTCCAGGAATATTTAGAGCCTAAATGAGATTTTAAGAAACAAGGGGTCGGGCACCTGCGTGGCTCAGTCAGTTAAGTGTCAGACTTTGGCTCAAGTCATGATTTCACGGTTTGTGAGTTCGAGCCCTGCATCGGGCTCTGTGCTGACAGCTCAGAGCCTGGAGTCAGCTTTGGATTCTGTGTGTCCCTTTCTCTCTGCCCCTCGCCTGCTTGCACTCTGTATCTCTCAAAAATAAAAAAAAATAAAATATATAAATAAAAACATAAATAAATAACATTAGAAACAAGGTGTCATACCCATTACAGGCAGCTTTGCAGCCCTCTTCAAATTCCTCATGCCGCAGAATCTAATAAGGAAATTACAATAAATTGTCAAGTGTTACCAGTATGTCAATATGTATACAGCATATTTAGCACAACTTAAAATGTTAAAACACAAACATTTATAACTTATATATAATAACATATAAGCTTTACTTGTAAGACAAAGATAATGAGCTTTATATCTTGCCCAGACTAGAAGTAGTAGAGGTAAGGAAGAACAGTTTGACACCAACGGTGAGACAACCAAAGCTGTGAAATCTACTTACACTGGGAAGCAGTGCTGTGTAGTTAAAACAACAACAACAACAAAATCCCCCAAAAACCAAAGTTTGGCCTTCAGCATTAGAGAATTCTGATTTGGAATTCTGGATGTCACTCAATAGTTGTGTAACTCTGAGAATGTTGCTTAGGGTCTGAGTCTCCCAATGTGTTGTGAAAATAGATAATTTATTAGACCATTTGACACAGAACCCCACAGACAGTAGGCTCTCAATGTCTTAGTTTCTACTCTCCTTTTTGATTCCCACTGCTACTGCTCCAGTTCAAGTTCCCATCAGTTCTCTCCTAGACTATTAAAAATCATCTTCATTGATCTTTTTCCTTAATACCACCACAAAATTATGTGCCTAATGCACAGCTCTGATCGCATCATTACCCTCTTCTAAAATGTAAGACAGCTCCCAAATTACTGTGCCATAAAATCCAAATTTCTTAGTATTCAAGATACTATCAGAAGTGTCCTGATATCCCATCTCAACTTCATCTAAGTAATCTAAGCTAAAGACACAGAAAACTAGCAGTGTTTCCCAAACATAACTTATCTTTGCATTGGCTCTTCAACTTTTCTAGTATACTCCTCCCTCTAATCTTGGTTTGTGGAAATCTTAGCTATCTTTAGAGATCAACTCAAACACAAGGTCTCCATGAATTATTTCCTGATGACCCAGCCCAAAGTTAAATCTCTTCTGTCGTATTTTTGTAATAGTAGTGTTGCATCCACACGACTCCTGAAACAGAATGCTACGGGCACCAGTGACAGTCACAACAAAGTTTATTACAATGAGAGGCAAGGCCGACCGATCGGGACCAACACTCTTGATAAGAGTGCGGCCCCGAACAGCCGGGGTACAGAGTTTTTATAACTGATCACATCGTTTTATCATCACCTGGGAACAGAACAAAGAAACAGGTTCCAGATGAGTTAGAAACAGTTGCCTAATGAGGTGTTTACTTTAGACTTTCTGCCTCTAAGTTGCAACCAGTGGATCTCCTTGACCCTGCCTCTGATGCTCTTTTCTTTGAACTTTTGTTTCCTTAATTGGTGAAGCCTAATTTACAAGGGTATGAGGCATAGTTTACCAGAGCAAAGCAAGGCTGTTATCTCTTAACCTTCAGTGTCAACACAAAGCTGTTATTTTTCAAGCTAAGCATTAGCCCTACACTACAATTTAACCCTTACAGTAGCAGCAAACACTTATATAGCACATACGATGTATCAAATACTACACATATAACAGTATTTAATTTTCGTAACAACCTTTAATCAATGAGGAAACATGTTAAGGGAGAGTTTTGTGGTTTTCCATCACTTACCAAGTTTTGACTTCCATTACTGTACTATGTACAATGTACTACGTACAAATCCAATTCTCAACTCCACCCCCAACCTAGGCCAGGAGCTTTAGTTGAAGACAGATACTAGGGTCATTTTCATTTTTGTCACCAAAGTTCAACACACGACCATGAAACATGGAGGATGTATTTTAAATGACTGATGAATTCAGGTAACGCCCTTGCACTCCACGACTTCTGCACTGTCTCTGCATTAAATTGCACTCTTGCACCTCTAAAGCCCTTGCTTACACTCCCCAATAGCTTCCACCAGCATTTGCCACCCAGGTGATCCCTGTAGATGGCAGCTGCTCAGGGCTGGAGAGGGCGCTTCCGGGTGTTGGAAAGAATGGGTTCTGACTTAGGGCAGGCGCTTTTGAATACACAAAAGGGACTATTCAAAGCAGCCCTGAGAGAAGCAAAGCTCTAAATAGGCAATCTAAACCTTAAGGCTCCAAACCGGAAGAGACTGAGTTGTTTACTGGAAAAGTATTATATTACTTTTTGTTTACTGTCTTTCCCCCGGCTGGAAGCCCCAGGAGGGCTGAGGCTCAATACCTGCAAATGAACTAGGAAAGAAACGTGTGTGGGCAAACAGTCGAGGACTAACAAAGGCCCCTTTCAAAGTCATCTAACCCAACCAGTGACATGCAACACTTCCCGAAGCTGAAAACTCGACAAGGCTAAAAAGAGTCCAAGGCTAAGGTCGGACACCCATTTGTCCCCACCATCGTGTGCCAGCCCCTCCGGGCCCTGTCTGCACCTTCATTCCAAGGACATCGCGAAAGAAATGCGTCGTCTGGAAGCGGTTTCCCACTTTGAATACGAAGTGCAAAGCTCGACGAGAAGCCATACCCACCGGCGCCACTCCCATCAGGCGTACAGTGCTGCCCGCCGGCAGCTGCGCAGACGGGCCGGTGACGTCACTGGCAGCCGCCGGCGCGCTTCCATGACGCAACCCACGGGGCGAGGGAAGATGGCAGCGCGGTTGAGGGGTTTAGTTTGGGCCAGCCGGCCGCTGCTGCCGGTGGTCCAAACTTGGGACCTCCACGCGCGGCGCTGGGTCCGGGCGCTGCGGCGGAGCCCCGTGAGAGTGGTGTCTCCATCCGGACAGGTGGTGGAACGGAAGCCCGGTCCTGGGAAGCAGCCCCGTAGAGCGGCGGCTGAGACCGGTCCCCACGAGCCGCGACGGAAGCCGTCGCTTCAGGTGCCTCCATCCCAGAAGCCCTGCACTTGGGAAGATTCGGGGCTTCGCTATGATAAGGCTTTACCCGGAGACAGAAGGCTGAGGTGACTTGTTCCTGTGACTTGTCATGTATTCCCGTTTCTCTTCCCATTTCTCTTCCCGCCTGCCAACCTCTTTCCTCCTTTTGGAGGACTTCTTCCACCAGAATCCATTGGTTTTTATAATGCATGGAGGGCAGAATAAGTGTTTTCCTTGGAATTCATTTGTTAATGTCTATGAAGTTCTTTCTGTTTGTTAAAACTAGGTGTGTCTCGGTAACAAGGATGCTGGTAATTAACCCGTCTTTTTGTTTCCGCCCACAGCAGTGTAATGACAATTGTTAAGTCCAGGCCATTTCGGGAAAAGCACGGGAAGATCCTGCTGGAAGGTCGCAGGCTGATTGCAGATGCTCTCAAGGCTGGTGCTGTACCGAAAATTTTCTTCTTTAGCCGTCTGGAATACCTAAAGGAGCTGCCCATTGATAAGCTGAAAGGTGTCAGCCTCATTAAGGTGAAATTTGAAGATATCAAGGATTGGTCCGACCTAGTAACACCACAAGGAATAATGGGTCAGTGGTTACAGCATGTCACCAGAAGTAGAGACCTAAGATCATTTGTTCATAATTATCTTAAGGCAGCAAATTTTACTTAAATTCAAAATGTTATTGCCTAACCTTTTCTTGAGACACCCAGAAAAACACAGTTCTCAAATCTGTGCATCTTGTAGTATTTTCAGTGGAAGCTGAAGCCAGTTTTTTTGGTCATCGTTTGAATTATAGTTCTTGAATATTATATATTCTCCTTGAATGTTATATATTTTTAGGTCACTTCTTCAACCAATAATGTCCAACTAAAATTTAAGAAAGTGTTTACTAAAAGATTTAGGCCTCTATTTGCACAAGACCACTGCCAGTGTGGTGATAACCTTTCTGTTGTTGACCCCCTTATTCTAGAAGCAGGTGTAAGCAGTAAGCTGCAAGCTGTTACCCTGTTTAGCCCATTGAACAGGAAACTGTGTCTTCCTTTGGTTGACTCTGACTTAAGATTCTTTTTTTCAAGGTTTTTTTTTTTTTAATGTTTATTTATTTTCTAGAGAGAGAGAGACTAGGGGAGGGGCAAAGGGAAAGGGAGACACAGAATCCAAAGCAGAGTCCAGGCTCTGAGCTGTCAGCACAGATCCTGATATGGGGCTCAAACCCACGAACTGTGAGATTGTGACCTGAGCTGGAGTTGGACACTTTAACCGACTGAGCCACCCAGGCTCCTCTAACTTAAGATTCTAATAGATGGTGGTGTCTATTAGCACTTAGAAAGTCTTTTTTCTAAAAATTAAAAAAAAAAAGGAAAAAGAAAGCCTTTTTTTCTGAATATGGGAAGTCTAAATATATCTTTTTGACATTGGAATATATTTTTGATCTGAGAATTGAATGGCAGTAAATGTAGAGGTTTCTCTTGGATAGTAAGGGACAGTTGGGGTAGGAGAAGTTATCTTCCAAGATTCTAATGTTTAGGCCAGGGTCTCTCCTACCAGTTGTGCATGTGTTTTCCTGTAGTGGGTAAAGTGCAGCTATTAGTTGGGAGAGGAAATTTGGGGACTGTCTCTTATTCTGTAACCCATCAAGTCCTAGGGACCTGTGACCCTACACACAGAACTCTCCCCTAGAGTGGGGATTTGGACTGCTAAAGTCCTCCACCCTAAGTATCCGTGCTCTTGTTAGCTATACTTCTAATTCCCTTCTCTATGCTACAGTACAAGTATCATTCATTTTTATCCTGCTGGCCACTTTGGGCACATGTGTTGATAGCGGCTAGCCCATCCTGGACTTCTGTAGCCCTCCTCGTCGTCATGACTGCCTTTCATCGTTTTGTGTCTTTTAAAAATACATATTATTTAGCTTACCCTTTTATTTCATATTTGAGAGGTGGAGTAAAGGGAGAAGGAGATAAGACTGTCAGGCTTCTGGCACATCTCTGAATCCAGTAACGTAAGTAGGGCCTCTAGCAGAGTGTTCTCGTCACGGCAGCTGTCCAGGTAGAGATGAAAGGACTTCAAGGGGTGCCTGGGTGGCTCAGTCGGTTAAGCGTCTGACTTTGGCTCAGGTCATGACCTTGTGGTTCATGGGTTCCAGTTCCATGTCAGGCTCTGTGCTGAAAGCCTGGAGCCTGCTTCCGATTCTGTGTATCCCTCTCTCTCTGTGCTCCTCCCCTGCTTGTACTCTGTCTCTTTCTTCCAAAAAAAAAAAAAAAAAAAATTAACAAGAAAAGAAGTTAAAGGACTTCTAAGGTCCCCTGCTGTTGTGACTCTTAGGTGCAGGATCTTTTTACCACATACAGATACCTAATAGGGAAACCATTCCCTTCCCTTCATTGATGGGTTAGGTATAGGTCTGTATTCTTGGTGTGAATAAATTGGAATAGCCTTTGGGGAGGACAGTTTAGCAGTATCTGTTAAGAGCAGTATCTGTTAAGAGTGCTTGAGTCACCTGGCTGGCTCACTCGGGAGAACATGTGACTCTTGATCTCAGGCCATGAGTTTGAGCCCCATGTGGGGGTAGAGATTACTTAAATATTAAAAAAAAAAAAAAAAAAAAATGCACACACACCATATATTAATTTTACTTGCAAGTGTTTTTCATAGAGAAAAGTTTGGACATATGCATAGAGAGGTATACAGGGATGTTCACTGCAGGGTTTTTTATAATAGGGAAAGTGGAAAATAATCAAATTGTCAGTTGGGGAAGAACTAAATAAAGGTGGTATGTTCATGTTACAAAATAACATGCAACAGTTAAAATCAGGTAACTCCAAATGTATTGACATGGCAAGTTCTCTAAGACATCTCTTGTTATAGAATTGAATAAGTAGTTTACAGGATAACACATAGAGTATGAATTTTGTATGTGAAAGAAAAAAAGCACCTGTATATGGGTAGACATTTATATATGTACGTAGATGCATGGAACAGGTTCTGAAGGGATCTATACACCCCCAAGATTGAAAACAGTTACGGGGAGGAGGTGTCACGGGCAGGACTTTTTGTATCAATTTTTTTCAATCAGAATGTATTCATGTAGTACTTACATGACTAAGAACACAGAAAGATTGATAAATATCTGAAAAGCCAAATTATCTCCCAGGTTCAAATCAGACAAGTGAACCGCCTGTTTTGTTTCCTCAGGGATCTTTGCCAAACCTGACCATGTTAAGATGACATACCCAGAGACTCAACTTCGCCATTTGCTGCCCTTATTGTTGATTTGTGACAATCTCCGTGACCCTGGGAACCTGGGGACGATTCTGAGATCTGCTGCTGGGGCAGGCTGCAGCAAAGTATTACTCACCAAAGGTCAGAGCACTTGTTTCTGAGTGGATTGGTTGGCCATTTGTAAGTGAGCTGGCTCTGTGGGCAGACATACATGGATTTGAATTTTGGGTCTGCCTCTTATTAGCCATTTGTCTGTGAGCAGTATTCTGAGTGTCATTTCCCTCATCTGTAAAGTGGGCATAACAGAATCTACCTGGTAGAGTTGTTCTGAGAAGTGAGATGGTGCACATGAAGTACTTAGCACTCTGCTTGGCACACGTTAGGTACTTCAGGAAATGTCAGTTATCTTTTAAGATTATTTTGACACCGGCTAGGTTATTAAAGAACTTAAAATCAGGGAAAGAAATACATGCCAGTTTTAACACTTCGAGTCCTTTATTTAATGATCTTGAGTTCCCAAATTGGGGGGCATATGAAGCCTTCCTAACTGAAGACATTCTGAATCCTGTAAAAGGAGTGTGAATATGAAATTGGGATGCATTTGCCTTAGCCTTAAGATGGGTCAGACATCCCCACACAAGTTAGCCTCTGACATTTCTCTCTCCTGTCCTCAGAAATTGGGATGAGTAGGCTTGGTTCTAAACAGACTTGCCTAACAGCTGGGACACACCTAAAACACCTATTACAACTTGCAGGGATGGTGAGAGGGAGAGAGTTCATCGAAAACACTCCAGCTATCATTCACTGTAAACTAATGACACCTGCTGCTGAGACTTGCCTCAGTTGCTCCTTTCACCCCTTCGTCCCAGTCACATGTTGTTGGAATAGATGGGAGTAGATGTAGAGATGGCAGCATGAGAGCTAGGTACCGGGGTTCCATCATCAGTACCCCGCCTACCCACCCCATTGTTGAGATCTCTGAGAGCTGGTGTGGTTTTGGAGATGTACCTATATAATCCAAGTGGTGTGTTTGCCACATTCATGGTGGTGGCTGGTGTATAGGACAAGGGGAAGGAGTAGGGACCACTTGGCGTGGTGCCCAGTATGGAGGATGTGAGGATGAGGGGGGAAATCCCACTTTGTTCCTTACTCCCCACCAGGGAGAGGGGTCAGACTGGATGGCTCCCCTCATGAGTCTCGGCCCTCTTTTGTCCTCCCCGTTTTGCCTGCAGCCTCTTGACACACAGCCCAACTCTTCTCTCCAGTTCCCTGCAGTGATTGGGAAAGTCTGTGGTTGGCAGTTGGCGTGGGCAGTGTTACATTCTCTGTGTCTTATCTTCCTTTTAAAATTTGGCTTGCCCACTTACTCTGTTCTGAAGTTGGGTTACTTTTTACAGTAATTTCTAATGCAGAGAGTTGTGTTAACAAGTTAGGGGATGGTGGCAGACATGTGATGCCCTGGCCCTGCTGTCTCTCCCAGCTTGCGGTCCTGAGAAAGACCACGCAGAAGTGGCTGGGCTTAGCATGGGTCTGAATATAAAAAATAGTTCTTTTAGCCTTTTTTCTGTGGTGTGAGAGGGTGTGAGGGTGTGTGTGTGAGAGAGAGAGAGAGAGAGAGAGAGAGAGAGAGAGAGAGAAAGAGAAAGCTGTTGCCTTGGCTTTCCATGGATCACTGTAATTGCCTCCCACTTAATTTCCCCTCTGTGGGGTCTTCCCTGCTCTGGTGCAGATTTAACACTGAAGCCAAATGGGTCTTTCTAAAGCATAAACCAGATTCTGTCACTACTTTACTTAAAATCCTTTGATAGCATTATATTGTTTAATGGACAAAGTCCCAAACTCCTCAGCCTGGCATACCCACCCTCCTTTAAGTTGGTCCTTGCCTGCCTCCCTTTCATCTCCCGCTACACCCCCACCCGCTATTGACCTGATCGCTTTACTTACAGTTTTTGGACTGTGGCACTCTTCCCCCTTCTATAATTTTATCCTCTGCCTCAGCCTTTCTTTTGACAGCTTCCTGCTGTCCTTCAAGATCCAGCTCACTGTCGTGTTCTCTGGGACATTTTTCCTGATAGCTCTGCTTCGTACATGGGATTTTTGTTACCCTATTAATACTTCTTTTACCTCAATTACTGATATCGTAGTCACGTGTTCAGATATTGTCCGAACACCATCGCCCATGATACCATGAGCTCCTGGAGGTTGGAGACATTAATGCTCTTTGCCTCTCCTGTACAAGGTCTGGCCCAGGTGTATGGTAAATGTTGAAGGGATGAAGAAAGTCTTGTTTAGCACTAGCAGGAATTCATCCCTATAGTCCCTTTGCTGGATGCTGCCATAACTGGGGAGGCAGAGGTCCCAGCCATCCCGAAACTACAGGACATTTTTTGCTTTCTCTCCTCATCCAGAATTAATTTGATTTACTGCAAAGATCCCCTGTCTGGGATGGTTTATAATCTTAATTGGATCCTGTCTCTATTTTCTAGGCTGTGTGGATGCCTGGGAACCCAAAGTGCTACGGGCAGCGATGGGTGCGCATTTCCAGGTGCCCATCATCAATAACCTGGACTGGGAAACGTTGCCCAACTACCTGCCCACCGACACCCGGGTCTACGTGGCTGACAACTGTGGCCTTTATGCCCAGGCGCACATGTCTAATAAAGCCAGTGATTACGGCTGGGTATGTGACCAACAACTCTCGAAGTTACACAAGTATGAGGAGGAGGAGGAGGATCTAGAACCTGGAGCCAGTAAAGCCTGGCTCCCTGAAGTTGAGGTCCAGAGTTATGACTTGGACTGGACAGAGGCACCAGCAGCTGTGGTAATAGGCGGGGAGACCCATGGTGTGAGCCTGGAGTCCCTGCAGTTGGCCGAGAGCACTGGGGGCAAGAGGCTGCTGATTCCCGTTGTGCCTGGTGTGGACAGCCTAAACTCGGCTATGGCTGCAAGCATCCTGCTTTTTGAAGGGAAAAGACAACTGCGGGTCAGGGCGGAACACGTGAGCAGGGACAGGAGTTACCCCTGAGAGGGATCTTGGAAGTCAGTCCTTGATTTGAGGTGGTTCCCAGCTCCTCCTGCGTTGTTAGGAGATAGGCAGAATATGGTAATCAGGCCATATTCAGGAGGCAAGAGGTGGGCAAGATGCCATTATATGATTACTGGAAAAATAAGAATTTCCATGAATTTATGCTTATCTTCAAAAGTAACAAGGGTGAGAATTCTTCCTGAGATCTCCCCCAGCTCCGGAGCCGAACTTCCTCTCGAGAGAGCCCGGAGAGCAAGCATGACTCGTGCCCCAAGTGGTGGCAGAGTGGGATTGCTTTATGTTTAAGGGGAGGGGTTTTTGCAGGAACAATCTCTGGTTGGCTGTGCTCTCCCAGGCTGGTGCCCCACTTTGGTCTGGGCCTGGCCAGGGTCACACACAAATGTCTGATGCAAGTGGCCCACAGATTGTGCTTGAGACCCTCAATGCCCCGTCAGCTTTTAGAAGGTAGAAGAGCCCACAGCCTTCATACAGGGCTGAACCCACAAAGGCTCGTCCTCCAGCTTCACAGAGGCCATGATGCCTGTCACACCAGCAGGCTAGATCTGGGAGGCAGCTCAGTACTCCTGGAGTCTGTTGGCATTTGTTCTGTCAACACCTTGGAAAAGTGCTAAGAAAACGAGGTCACTAAAGGATGAAGCCAGTGTCCTGCAGCTTTGTCCCTGGATTATTGTTCCTGCTGATTTTTGTTACAAAATAAAGATCAATGACCGAACAACAAACCCTATGCCTTGTTACTGTTAAGAAAAACAAAACAATGCAAAACAGTATACCTGGCACATAATTCCAAGTCTACTTTATCACACTGGGTGAAAGAAGGAAAAGAAATTTACGTCCCATTCACTTCATAGTCAATGGCTTATATGCCATGCCTTGTGAGTTCTTTTTGCACATTTGTGGATATAATTTAGCAAAGAGGGCAAATTTTCCTTTCTTTAAAATGACTACAGGGGAAGCAACCAGTGATGAGGCTCTGGTTTGTTGAACGATCATGGAAAGTCACTTTCTCAAATTCTTTGCAATTTTAAGGCCAACATTTGTTTTTTTGCCATTTCCCCGGAAAATAAGAATTAAAGAAGGAGCAGTATAGGACAGTACACTACACTGGCTGGAAGAGAAGCTGTCAGATGGTTGGCAGAGCGGCCCCTTGACTTTGTGTTGAGTGGAGCGCCATTGACGGTTTCTGCCACAAGGTGGCAGCCGCACTTCGAAACCACTCCCAACCCTGAAGGGAGGGATTTAAGTTATTGAGAAAGGATGGAGTGAGTCTCTGCACAGAGGGCATTTTGCAGGACATTTGTGCTCAGAGGTGCTGAAGTTGGAGACCCATCCAGATTCTCATTCTCAGCAGAATCTGAAGCATAGATGGACACTGGGCCAAAAAACTAAGGGGGAAGTGGACAGAAGTGGGAAGCGGTTGCCGAGGGAAAAACCAGCATAACTTTTTCCTTTGAATGGAACCTCTGGGAAAGTAGCTCTGGACAAATGTTGATGTCCCCATACGCCTGGAACTCACGCTGGGAAGCCTCACCCTGGTTTGCAGCTTCAGGGCAGGCAGAGCTGCAGAGTCCTCTTCCCTTCCCCCAGCTCGAGGTGAAGATCCTGTCATTAAGGCTCAGAGGATGAGCAGACCTCTGGGGACTGGTTTCCACCAGTTTCACCTGTGACCTCCTACTACTTGCCCCATGGATCATCAAAACACCAGATGTCCCCTTCTAAGCTGAGCTGCTTTTATTTATTTACTTAATGTTTTTGTTTTTGAGAGAGACAAAGTGTGATGGTGAAGCAGGGGTGGGCAGAGACAGAGACAGACACAGAATTGGAAGCTCCAGGCTCCGAGCTGTCAGCACAGAGCCCAATGTGGGGCTCGAACCCACGAACCATGAGATCATGACCTGAGCCCAAGTTGGAGGCTTAACCGACCGAGCCACCCAGGTGCCCCAAGCTGAGCTGCTTTTACCTCCACTTTTGCCATTTTGCCACACGAAAACCCCAGAAACAGCACCACACCAAGGGTTCTGTGGCTAGTGCTGGAAACCAGCTGTGCTGCAGGGCCTGGGTGTTCCCTGGGCCAAGCCCTCCCCGCCCCCACTCGCTTAAAAAAAAATTCTTTTTTAGGTAACACTCACATAGACATCTTTAAACTCCAATGACTTTCTTCAGTGAATGCACAAAAGTAACAAGCTGGAAGTCAAATGAATGGATGAGCTGTTTATTGCTGTGGGCGACTTAAAGTCTGAACTAGCTTGCCACGTATGTCTGCAGCTGAGACAGCCTGCAAGCCGGGCCCTCCAGAGCCGCAGCCAACACTCAGAGGCCAAGTATGACTGAAAGTCTGAATACACTACAGAAGGCATCGGTTCTCTTAACTACGTTTGTTTTCTAGGGGAGCCACCTTCTTCAGCTAAGGCGTCATAGTCAGAGGGCCATCCGCAAAGCTGCTGCTGCTGCACAATGCAAGAAGGGAACAAAGGTTGGGGACGAGATGTGGCCGTGACAGGGTCTGGCCTCCCAGCCTCCCTCTTACCTCTGTGATGGGAAGGGGTGGTGCAACTGACTGCAGACCGGCAGAGGGACTTACTTCCACGTCCTGTGATGTCCGAAGGAGATTTCTTTTTTAGCCCTGGGTCCTAAGATCATGCCCCCTCTTGTATCCTTGTGCTTACCTGTGTTGGGTGACTGACCTGTGTGAAGCATGAACACCCAGGAACCCAGACTTGGGGCTGCCTGCCTCCTTTGGGCTGCACGGTCACCTACAGGCTTGGGGACAGACCTTCATGAGTTAGCAGGTTATTTAATAGAAATCCAGCAGTCCTTCAGAACAAGTCCTACCCAAATCAGTTACACATCTCCTAGCCTGGGAAGTATTGCAAGAGTCCAAGGGGCTGTGGAGACACAGTATGCCTTAAATGAAGCAGATTTTCTTCATGCTTTCACATTTGAGGCACGCCTAGGACATCCTAACGTTGTATTTCCCCCATTGGAAGGAGAAATCGCAGCCATAAAGTGGACCCAATGTAACATTTTCCTACAAACAGCCTTGGTTCCTGGAAACCACGTCCCTTGCATTATTTACTAACACTGGATAATCAGGAACGAAGCTAACAGACGACAGCCATTTGTCAACAGAGGATTTTCCTTTGAGCAGCCTGCTTGGAAGAAAGCCATGGCGACTCTTGCCTGCTGGGTGTTCACAAAGAGGGATACAGGTTCAGTGCTTGCTTCTTCAACACCGCCGCTTCAGGGAACTTGACAGACCCTGAGCTCTGGGCCTCTGGGTCAGTCCTCTGTTCACATGGCACCACCCAAAGAGGCCACAGAGGGCACTGCTGAAGTTCCCTACCGGCCACACGCAGCCGTGCCCAGTCCCATTGGGCGAGTGTGGGCCTGTTCCTCCTGGTCCAGGGAAATAACTTATGAACAGGATGTCCCCATGCCTGAGCCTGTGTGACTGAAGGGCGCTGGGCCAGCTGCCTGCTCACATCCCTCCCAGAGCTATGATTCCAAGTCTACATGCGTGTGCACACGTGTGGTGTTCTCCCTGAGCGGACACTGCGACACCTTATTAGGTTCTGCTGATCTGTTCTTGGACTGTGTTCTATGTCTAGATCATTGCAGAACTCCGTTTGCTACCCTGGAACAAGGCAGCAGGCGGAGAGAACAGCTTTTTAGTGTCTTTAATTAGGCAAGAGGCAAAAACAAAGTCTGGCTGAAAATTACCACTTGAAGTTTGGCTGATGCCAAAACAGTTCTGGCTCCCTGTGCTTGGGTAAGTGAGAGCCATTGAATTTGAGGACATACTTGGAGATGGGGGGAAGCTTCTGGAAAGGAACTTCAGTTGCCCTCTGGCATTTACCGCTGCCCACCGTACATCCCAATTCCAAACACATACCCTTTTTCTTCACCAGATCTTTATTGTTGGGGACAGGTAAAAAAATCTCATCTGTTGTGAACACGAGTAGAGTCGGATCTGGAAGTCACTGTGGTGAGCACAGAATCTGGAACCCCAGGGTGGCATTTTTACAGCCACCTTCCTGCCTCAACCTACTGGGGCCTGGTTTCCCTTGCTGCTGATGGAAGCTATTGAATATATCACAGCTGGGGTTTTAACCTGCTTCCAATTAGTGACAAGAATTAAGGTATTTTGGAGCTGCTTAAGAAGCAGCATCAAGAACCTTTGCATCAAGAACCTTTAAGATCTCATGCTACTGAAACGGGTTTTTACTGGCACTGGGAAGTGGTCCTCCCCCACCATTTCTCCTCAAAGCTGCCACTAGATAAACCTAAAGCTTTTTTTTAGTAAACCTTCCCAGTGACCTTAACCTACACACCCACTCTAAAAGGGGAATTCTGGTGCCAAGGATCCAATTGACCTTAGTGGCAAGTAGTTCTGTCAGCCCCGTACAGGTCACAGAAGAATCACAGATGACCTGATTTTTCTGCCGCGTGACTTACAGGGACTCCTACCTGGACTTTGTTCCTTCTGCGCCAGAAGATAAGTAGTTGCTAAGAGAGACCACTTTTCCTCCAAGGCTATCATGATATAGGACACAGGCAGAAGTCCAAAGAAATCCATCTTCCAAGTAAGGTTGACCTCACCTTGTCCCCACACCCACCACACTCCCAAGAGCTGGCAGGCCTGGCAGTGGGGCGTGTGTGGCGACAACCTCAAGTACAGCACCAAGTTCCTGAGCAACTTCCCGGGGCCCAAGAGAGAAAGCAAAAACCTGAGGGCACAGGCAGATGCTCACGACACCCACGTGGGCATCAAGGTGAGCACATTGCCGGGAGGCCCGAAGCCCTGCCCCAGTCAGGGTGCAGGACCAAGGAGCAAGGTCTGTAGGAGTCCAGCATCTGCCATGCCCCTCAGCACACACACACAGCTATCCCATGAGAAACCTCATGCCTTCAACCAGCACACCAGTACCAAGTACCAGGAAGTACGAAGGGTCCTGGGCAGCATGGCAGGCTAGGCAGCAGGTAGGAGCCAGGCTTGGGATGCAGCCATGATGGGGCAGAAACATGTTTGGAGAGGGATCTCCATTCCAGGGACTGTCCTTCCTGGACATCCCAGAAGACAACGTAGTTTGAGAACTTTGATATGGTGCAACACCTTGTCCCCACACCCACCACACTCCCAGAGGAGACACTGGCAACGTTCCCAGAGAAGCCCCTCCACCCAGCATAGAGCTAGAGTTGAGGGTCTCCAACTGTTGCCTGTTCTTCACTGGGAGACCTGTGTGGGATTCCTTGTTTCTGCAACCGGCCTCCTCAGGCTTCAGAGCACTTGCTCCCCTATGGGGAGGGGATGAGCACCAGTGTCCACAAGAATGCCTGTGAGTGGAGAATCCGCCCTCCACGAGGGCAAGTGGAACCAGGAGAGATGCCAGCCAGAGCTCCAGCAGGGATGTCGGATGCACTAACCCAAAGGAGCTCCCTAGCCTCAGAAGGATCCGGCAGATGACCACGTTAGTTAGTTTCTGCTCTGAAAATTTCTGAAACATAGCTACTAGGAATCCAATGAAAGTCAAGAAGATCTTGTGTGTCTCCCCCCACCCCCGACCCCCCAGGGCCCAGCACCACAAACAAAAAGATTTTTGTTATTAACCACAGGAAAGGCCAAGTCGATAATGTCCAGAGATGCCTGCTTTATTTCTTACTAGGTGATTGGATTTCAGGCTGTGACATCAAGTAACTGTCTAATTACCAGCTAACCTTGTACCTCTGAACTACAAAGCAACAGTCCAATTCAGCAAGGGGCAATGGTGTCAATAGCTGACCGGGGGCTGGGTTTTCTAAATCAGTGGTCTTGGCTGACAGAATGCTGTCAGCGGAGACGAGGGTGAGGCCTGCCATCAGGTGGAAGACCCTAACACCTGGTTGAGATAGGCCCAAATCCTGTGACTCCCTAGGTAAAGCCCCCACCCCAAGTCCCAAGGACACAGCAGTTGTTACTTTTGTTTCCTGGGACCCAAGCTACCTGAGCTTGCTCAGCAAAGTGGATCCAAAGCGTACTTTTAGTTGACATGCCCTCTGCTCACACTGCCACCCTAGGATACAGCTCTTTCTGCAGGTTCTTAGGGAGAAAGCGAGGCTTCTGGTAATTTCTTGTCTCTTTTTAGTTCTGCTTTGAAAAGAAAAGAGGGATGACAGAGGTAACCAAAGGTGGTCACAGGCACCGCGGCAGAGTGGGCCGAGTGTCAGAGGTCTGTGCTGGGTGAGGTGGGGCACCTCCAAGAACACAGGGCTGGGTGCCTCTTCTCGGGAAGATGTCCGAGGGGAAGAATTAACAACATTCCAAGACAGCAGAGGCTGTTTGTACAAGAAGGCAGAAACTTGGAGAAGGTAAGATCAAGGAAAAAAGATGTAAGAAAAAATCACATGGTAGGAGCTCAGAGTAAGCAATTACTACATGAATCTTTACCATAGCTACTCTTTCTCACCAGAAAAGAACACAAGCTTCCTTTGAGATCATGAAATCCCCGGCCCAAGAACCGACTGCCAAGCTGGTGTTTTTCCCTCACACCAAGAGGGAGAGTCACTAGACGAAGTCACTTAGGAAGGGATGTTCTCACCAGCAGCTCTAACCTGAGGCGAGCAAGGCTGCGGCCCTTTCCCTGCTCCACCTGCATGTACGTGTGTCACTGAGCTGTCCTGGGCCCTGCGTGTGCATGCTGACACCAGAGGCCGAGCCAGAGCACCAGCGCACTGTCCCTTCACGCTCGCTCGGCAGAAGAATGCCTGGCAAACACTGCTCCCAGAGCTAGTGACTGAGAGTGTGATGCAGTCCTGGCTCTGGCCGGGTTATGCCAGCCCCGTGAATCCCAGGCCGAGTCTCCAAACATGGTGGGTTCTTCTGCTGCTGAGAGGATGTGCACCTTAGGGTGCTAGCTGAGGAGTTAATGCAGAAAACAAGGCACCACAGAGAGGTTGGACACTTGGGTTGTGTGATTCAGGACACGCCGGAAAAGTCCAAGGGTGGAGGGAAGAAAGGGGAGGAGGAAGAGGAGAAGACCGAGTTTTAAATAACGTCTCCTGAGGCCGGAGCCCCACTAGATGGGCTCTGGTTTGAGCTTTTCTGCTAGGAAGTCATTCACAAAGGCCTCCACAATGGCAGGGGTGATCTCCTCCACGTCCATCACGTACTTGGCCCGGGCTGACATGTCCAGAATGGTGAGCAAAGGGGCCGCCTCGGGCAGGTTGGTGTAGTCTCGCAGGGAGTCAGTCATGTCATCCTGGAAGTCACCAGAGGGAGAGAAAACAGTACGTTTTCAAGAAGGAGGCTAGAGAGTCCCCAGAACGCAGCCACTCCATTGTCCTGAGGAGCGGGCGGCCGTCCGGAAACGATGGGCTCTCAGAACAGGGAGCAGTGGACTCTGCCCTGCCTGGGGGAGGGGAGGGTGCTTTGTAAAGTCCTCTCTGCATCTCCCCAAACCACCAGAGAAGTCCTCTTTCTTCATTAGCACAAAAGCAACTTTAACATGCCCTCTGCTTTGTAAAAATGTGATGTCTTTTGATCACTTACTTTTGCAACTGCCTCTCAATTATTGGCGGCCCCACTATGGATATCTGAGGCCAACCTGGCCAACCTTCAACTCCGGAACGTCTTTAACAGAAACAGATCACTGTCCCCACCCCACCCCTGAGGTTTTGGGGGTGAAACTGAACAGCCAGTAGAAAAGACAGGGCTACTGCAGTACTTCCTGAGGCTTACATGGGTGGCTGCATTTATCATACATTCCCAGTGACTGTCCAGATGAATTTGCCTTATTAAGTAGAACGGCAAACCTAGAAACCCAAAGATAGGAGACAGACCTGTAATGGAGCAACCATTTGAGATTACCTTTCATGCACCCGACCCCCATTTGGTAGAGAACAGGAAATGGACTCTACATAGCCACCCCAACCCAAGTCACCCTGCAGAGGAAGGGCCTGGGGTATTCCTGGCCTTAAACGCTGGCGAATAGGAGGTATGAGATTTACTGGTCACTGGTTTCTGAGACAAAACAAACAAACAAACAAAAACCCATTCCATTCTCAAAGGGCAAATCTTTAGGAAGATGATTAGTGATCGTCTTTTCTCCCTACCCCAGAAATGGCATGCACTTCCAGCAATGGCGATGAGGGATTCAGCACCTCTGGCACTGTTCACCCCGCTCAGGCCCTCCATGTGGGTTAATAAACAACCTTCATGATAGACAGAGGGGAGACACCTGGACAAATACTGTGTATCGAATTCCCATTAGGAGGCCTTGGCCAGCTGAGCACAATGCTGCGTCCCCTCCCCTCTCCCTCTGTGCAAACCACAGGGAGATGAATTCAATGTCTACTAAGGCTTCAGAAGGGATGACCTCCACCTGGCAGAGTGGAGGGGATCAAGATAAACACCCTTAGCCCCAGGAGGAGCGGGAGAGGGCTGGAGTCCTGGCTCAGAGGTGCTTGGTCAGTGCTTGATGTTCTCACACCCCAGGACCATCCCCTTCCACACGGCCTTGCTTCTGAGCATGAGGACGAGAACTGGACTAAGACAGCTGCCAAGGTCAGGATCCCAGGTGAAAGGCACAGGAAGGACGAGGTGGCCAGGTGGCAAGATGGAGCAGTGGATGACCCTGTCAGACCCTCCTCTGTCCTAGACCCTTCCCTCCAGGCCTGGGCCTGGCCACCTGCCAGACCACGTGGGCAGCAGGAGGGACATCACTGCCTCTGGAGTCACACTGACCTCACGTTCAGTCCTCTGAGCCACCTACTTAATGTGCGACTTTGAGAAGTCATTTTTGTGAGCCCAGGTCTTGTCCCCTGCAAAATGGGTCTAAGAGCAGCTCGCACAGGGACGAGGCGTGAGCGGTCTGTGCTCTCGAAGCCTCACTCATCTGTGAGATGGTAATGACCCCATCCCCAGTCAGAGAGGTGAGGAGCAAGTGGGATGGTGCCGGTGGTGCTTGTCTTGGTGCCTGCTACACAGAAAACCCGCAAATGCGCCTTTTCAGCCACATTTCTAAAGCAGTTACTGGAGCTCCCCAGCCCCAGCCCCAGCCCTGACCCTGGCTCGGCCCCTGCTGTCCTGCACCCATCTTTTCTGTCTCGGCCATCTGAAAGGGGTTAGAGTTCAATAAATTCAGAGCAGCTTGCATTTGTGCTTTGTGTAGAGCGGGCTCGTGTAGCCCCAAGGCAGGACCCTGTGAACCTGTTTTGTTCCCTCTGCCCCACGGCAGAGCAGGGTGACTTGAGCTGCCTGTGAGGGACCCGGTGGGGCTTAGGAGGGGTGGCTGTTGAGGAGGTGATGAATGGGTGGTGGTTGGGGGTCTGGCCTCATTGCCTCTCCTGGTATCCAGACAACACAGCATGAAACGAGCGCTGGGCTCTGACCAACTGGGGATGCAGATGGGTGGCAGGAGGGCAGGGGGCTTCAAAAAGTGTGTCTGTCAATAGCTTCCGGCCGGCGCCTGGGGTTGGGTGGGGGAGAGGGGAGGGAGGAGGTGGCGGAGCATGCGTGGACTGGCCTCCTGGGGGCGGGACTACGGCCATCTTGCAGGGATTTCCCCCATCTGCAGGATGGAGGCTCAAGCACCAGGGTGGGACAGGCACCCGGCTGAGGCCTTCTCACCCTGTGTAAAGTCCTCCGGTCAGCCCATCCCAGCTGGAGGCCTTCAAGGGACAGGTCCTGGGCGAAAAGAGCCTGGGACAGCAGCAGTTTCCCACCTGAGCACCCTCCCTGGGCTGGCTGGGGAACTGCAGATCCGAGTCGAGGCCCCCAGTCAGGATGCCTGCAATGAGGGAGAGCCCACTTTGCAGGTCAGGGCGGAGGGACTGATCACAATCTTTGTGGCTGCCACTCGTGCTAGCGGCCTGGGTAGTAGACTGCCAGAGGCAGCGCTGTCCCGGGAGGGCCTCCTGCTGCACGGAGGCTGCTGAGCAACAACGAAAGGGAGGAAGGTGCAGCAGGGACCATGCTGGATGACACCTTTTCATGCCATGGTTGTCTGTGGGCTCCTCACCCCAGATCCCGGGGCCCCTTTGAACATCCCCTAGGGCTGCATCGCTCATGTTCTAAGAGTTGGCCAGCCGAGCAGCCCGTGGCCCAGGCCCCAGTGCACTCACCTCCCCCGCGACAAAGAACAAAAGTGGTGCCTCCTCCTCTTTGGCTTTGTACTTGGCAATGATCTTCTCGGCTATTGGCTGGATCAGTTGCTTGGCTGCCTCGGACTCCCCATCATCCTCAGAATCTGTAATGGGGAAAGAGAGACACGAGAAGCACTAGTTTGTGGAACAGATGGAGTGGTGTCCCCTGAGGGAGCTGGGTCCTGGGCCCGAAATGCCCATCCGGGGAAGCCCCTGAATGGAAACAAAACGTCCCTTGGGACAACAGGCCTCCCCTCCTGGGTGCACGAGGGTGTGTTTGCAGCGCATTCGCACCACTGCGCGCTGAACTTCCCCTGAGCCAGGATCTGAGGTCCTTGTAGCTCTTCTCTCAATCACAGAATCACAGCATGACCTCAGATCTGACCTCCTATCAAAAATGGCAGGACTGATGGTGGCAGTGGGGTGCCCCTGAGGCCCTGGAATGCCAGCTTCAGGGCTAGCCGGACTCTTCTGGGAGAGGATGGACTGCCTGTGTGGGAGGGGGCCTGCCCAGATGTCCGGAGCCCCCTTTAGTCACCTCTTGCCTCCAGGGAAAGAGCAGCTTGGGAGCAGCCACACACAGGGGCCCTGGGGCTCACTCCTGATGGAGCCTGTAGCCCAGAGCAAGAACAACACCCCTAGGGGCAAAGCGGGAAGGAGAGACAGCAGGATTTGCACCTAGAAATGCCACATTGCCCAAGGGGCCCTCAGCCTGAAGACTTGGCAGGACTTATTCTAGATCTACATCTCATCAGCTCTGTGACACTGGGAACTCGCTTTATCTCTCTGGGACCTTCTCATATCTTCTCAGATGGCCAGTGAGCTGCAACTGTCCCTAAATTCAGAACTGTGTCCCAGAGGCCCCAGGATGTGGGTGTGGGAGTAGGCAGTAGGCGGCAAAGCCCCAAGGACAGTGATTCCCCAGGAGGCCTCTGTTCTTCAAGCACAGGGGCCAGCTTGCAAGTCAGTTTAAGAATCCCCTTGAGTCTGCTGATTGGCTCCCATACCAGACTTCCAGAGCACAGGGTAGGATATGCCCCCCCAATGGCATCTTAGCCATGACCCTCATACCCCAGATTATTTGGGGAGTTGGAGCTGAGCAACACAGCCCAAGGCAGAGGGTGAGGTGGCCCTTGGCCAGCAGTTGCTCTGTTTGCAAAAGGAACCAGGGTCATCCCACAGGGCTGCAGGGAGCCTGGAGTGGATGTTCTGGTGTCCCCCTGGCCCCCAGAGCAGTCACCCACTGAACAGAGAAGACACCGAGGGGGGCACGCAGAGACAAGGCCCTGAGGCTGGGGTGGGGGGCCTCGGCCCAAGGGGGCCCAGCCCCTGCAGCTGCTGTGCACGCAGCCCTGCCTCCTCCCAACAATGGGTCTGTTGGAGGGGGGCCGGGCTCCAGCCTGACCTATTCTTCCCAGCTGGCAGTCGAGGAAGGAAAGCACAGCGGCAGCTCTCAAAGCCCCTCCTGCAGGGGCAGAGCCATGAATAAATCATTGGGGTCAAAAGCAAGGCTGCCGGGAGAGACAAAGGCCCAGGCTCGGCATTGTTGGCATTGTTCAGGATGGAAAGAAGCTGCAGGATGGACACCCCCCACGTGAGGTCTGTCTTGTCCAGCCCACCCTGGGGCTCCTGCTGGGGCTTCATACCTACAAAAAGGACGAGGCAGGGGCCCTCGTTGAGTTGCACGGCATTGGAGTCGGAGAGCTCCAGCACGGGTTTGGGGTGCCACGGGAACTCCCTGCAGTCCTCATCGTTCAGCACCTCCACGCGCCCCTGCCGCGTGATCACTTCCCCCTGTGGGTCCAGCACAATGAGGGTGGGGATGCCTGTGAGGGAGAGAGCTCACTTGAGAGTCCAGAAGTGCTGGGACAGAATCCAGGCTCAGCCACTGACCAGCCACGGGACTCCCTCGGGTCTGCCCGCAACTTGTCCAAGAAACCGGGCAATTCACTTCATCCCCTGGCTTCAGTGTCCTCCACTGCAATGTGGTAAATGGACCGCGGCACCCTCCTTCCCATCTTTGTAAAGATCAGCGAGGTCGTGCACTTAAGGAACTCAGCACAGGGTCTTGGCACTTAGAAGCACTCAATTAAATCCTAAAGAGATCCCAGAGAAGCAGGAGACGCCCCTGCCACCTGCAGGGTGTGAAAACACCCCCCCACACAGCGTACTTGCTGCCCACATAGGCCAGCACAAATCAACCCAAGCAAGGGGAGTCCACACACAGGCTGGCAGTCCCACCAGTGTGAGCACAGAGGCTGGAGGAGGGGAGGAGCCTGGGGCAGGGGCCACAGCAGAACAGGGGACAGCTGGCTGCTAGTGAGCCAGGGGCCCCACCTCCATCTCCAGCCCTGCTGCCTGGGGAGGTTCTGAGGGGGACAGTCCCTAGAGGGAGCATGCTGACGGCAATGCTGCCACCCCCACTTTAGAGTCCTGGGCTGGAGTAAGAAATGCAACACAGAACTCTCCTCCACAAACAGCACGCCCCACCCCCCTGCCCATAAAGCCTCAAGAGAAAAACCAGGAAAAAAACCCATCCTGGGTTACACTCGCATTTGGGATTTCCACCTCCTTGCTCTGCGTACCCTATTCCCTGCTGCCTCTCCTCCAGCCAGGGTACCCCCTACCAACCGCAGCCCATAGCCCTTTTGGAGACACTTGTCTCTCCACTACTGGCAGCCGCTCCCCTCACCCCCTCCTAACCAGCCACCTCTCCTCTGGAGCTGACCAGAGCTTTTTAATTTTCTATGGGCCAGCGAAAGCCGTAGCAATTTAATATTTATAGATTCCAAAGCATTCAGTGAGTAATTTGCTCCACTGACATTTTGCTTCTCTGTGGGGGAGGGTGGGGACAGCAAGGGACCCGGAATGTGGTCCTAGTGTTTTGTTACCCGGCGCGGCTGCTGGCGCAGCAGGCATGCAGTGGAGGGCCTGTCTTCAAAAGGACTTAAGTGAGTCCATTATGTTCACACCTATTAGAAGTAGCTTGGCATGCTGGAGAACAAGTCCAGAGAGAAATGGGCTCCAGAGAACTGCCGTTCCCACCACACCACACACAAATGCATGCAGCCAGGGCTCCTGGGGGCTTTCAGGACACTATCAGCTGTCCAGGCCTCCTGAGTTGGGAGTCACACAGAGCCTACGGGCGTTTCCAGCCTCATCCTCACACCTGCATGTTAGCCTCCAGGGGCCTGGGTTCCCCAGCCCCGAGGATGGGGCTGGGCCTGAGTCAGCAGCCTGAAGGGGCTGGGGGCCACGATGGGGATGGGGGCCTCCCATCGCCACGCCCCATCTCAAATATGCTTTGGCTAAGTTCTTTAATCAGAGTTGGTGTGGTTCTGACATTGGGCAATTTAGGAGTGTTGGGTTAAACCAGGGCCTGCCCACTGCTAATATGAGACACAGCAGCCAGCCTGTTTGTAGCCCAGACATAGGATGCTGAGTTGGTCTCTGAAGACGGACCAGCCACAGAGGACAGAGAAGGGAAGAAAAGTAAAATCTGAAGGCAAAGAAACCCAGTTCCTGGTTTGGTGCCTCAGTTTCTCCAAGGGACTACTCTAAGGGGCCTTCTGTGTTACCACGGCTGTAGCCTCTCTGAAGTCCTCACTGGTGGGGACCAGCAGGGCAAGGACATGGAGCCCCTGTCTGGCTGCTCAGGGGTCCTCAGCTGATTCCACCAAGGAACAGCACCCCTGGGCCTTGGCTCTCCCCACCCCTTGCCTGCAGCTACACAAAAGCAAAGTCCCCACTCGTATTTGTGCTTTGACACCAAAGCCCACGTCTAAGAGCCAAAGGTAACCAGGTGTGTGTGACTGTCGTACATCAACAGAAAGCAGCTTGGTAAAATGCCCACAGTCAGACTGCAAACCCAGAGAAGCCCCTTTCTGGCACATGCACTGGGCCAGGCCCCTCTGCCATCATGCCCGGCCCTAGAGCCTTAAGTGTGTGTGCTCCCCTCCAGGGGTGACCCGCAGGAAGAATGGGAGAGCTGTCTTAGCACATCTGCTCAGCACTAGCATGGCCCATGCTACTCCACTTCCTCCCCATAATAGACAGCTGCGGGAGGCACGATTAATCCTCTTTTCACGGACGGCCAAGTTACCTAACTAAGGTCATCCGGCCAAAGGTGGCCAAACTGGGACAGGACCTCCAGTCTGCCTGTTGCAAAAGCTGCTGCTTTTTCTACCTGGCCACTGCCAGCAGGGGCTCTCGCGGGTAGGCAAGGGAAGGCCCCCGGCATCCAGTTTTCTGCACCAGCAGCCGCCCTCCTCTTCCTCCTCAAGGCCACAGGGAAGGAGGCTGAGACTGCAAATCATCTCTTCCCTTTCCTCCCCCACAGCATACATTCCCGGCTCCCCTGAAGCGGGTTCCCGGAAGCAGAGACTTAGAAGGAAAAAATAGGGCAAAGCCCCTAACGGGAAACTGAAAGGGAATGGAACATTTCTAATCGATGCCTTTGTGCAAAATAACTTTGGCGGCACCAGTGAGGGGCTTCTCCGAAGGGAATGCAAAGGGAGCACGTGTCATCTCTGCCTGAGCTTCTGGTTCCCCAGCTGGGGGCGCTGGAGTGGCTGGGGGAAAGTACGGTGAGAATTCCAAGGCAGATCCAGGCCACCCACTTCACTTCTTGGAGCCTCATTTCCATGGCCACCACAGGGGGTAGAGACAGTCTCCTATCGCAGTGGGTGTCGGGAGCAACAAACAAGATGACAAGTATAAAATGCTGAAAGCGTTTTACAATGAGTACTCCAGAAGTATTAGCCCCTCTTATAAATAAGTTCATTATTTTTAAAGTAATTTTTTAAGTTTAGTTTTTAATTTATTTTGAGAGAGAGACATAGAGAGCAAGAGGGAGAGAGACAGAGACAGAAAGAGGGAGAGAATCCCAAGCAGGCTCCGCACTGCCAGCACAGAGCCCAATGTGGGGCTCCAACTCATGTACCGTGAGATCGTGACCCGAGCCGAAGTCAAGAGTCGGACGCTTAACTGACTGAGCCACCCAGGCGCCCCTCGTTATTATTATTTGTGGTCATCCTAGGTTGATTATGTGGCTCATGAGAAGGCACAGGTACAGAAAAGACTGGTGCCTTGCTCTCGTGAGATACACAGAAACCTTGTGCTGGCCGGAGGAGGCTTACTAAAGAAACAGAAAACAGAGACAATGTCCACGCTGCAGCAAGCATCCTAGGAACCGTGTGACGTCTACCACACGTGGGGTTGGTGTTCGTTTACTTGCACCAGGCCAAGCGTAACCTTTGGGTGAGGAACACACACCAGCGCTCCTAGAGAGAGCTTCTGCCTCAAGCCCCCTGCCCTGGGGAACTGGGCTGGACCACGAACAGTGCCCCAGAACCCCCTGCACAGTCTCTCTCAAAACCTACAGAACAAAGACCAAGGCCCGAAGGCCTGCTCCAAACGGTTTCCTCCTGGAAGGAGCCTTTCTGTGAGTATTTAAAACAATCTCAAAGACATGTGTACTGAGCCTGTCCCACATTTAGTTTGGCTGCTTTTCTGCTGAGCAAAAAGGGGGTTTTGAAGGAGGCGGCAGAGGGGGCCCGGGGCAGTGGAACAGAAGCTAGGCAGGGCTGTAACCCCAATGACCTTCTGTCTCTGCTTCTAGATGGCAACATGACCCGAGGGGGCTGGCAGTCATCATGCAAAGATTGCTGGGAGCTGAAAGAGAAATGGAAGGAAAAGCAGAGCCTTAGGCAGGAGGAACAGGTGAGGGTACAGGGCAGGGCAAAATAGATGATCACGACAGTGGTCATCATGGCGACTACAGCAGGATGGAAACTGTAACATGTCATTAAATAGAAAGTAGAGAATCCCCAGTCCCGTGTGTATGATTACAGCTACATATAAGTATGTGTGCGTGTGGACAGAGACCAAAAGGGAGTCGGAACAGTGAAAACAATTGTGTAGTAAGGCAGGAATGCGGGTGAGAGCAATATAGACTCGAGTTTTCTTAGATGGTGTTATGATAAATGTGTATTAGCTTAAAATACAAACCAAAAAAAAAACCGGAGGGCAGTCGGGCAGGGCAACAAACTCAGGCTAACGCCTTGGCCTTATCAATTACGGGTTCCCTTCAACAGCTCCCTCTGCACTCCCTGCTGGCTCCCCCCAAACCCACCCTTGCCTGGAGAGCTATGGAAGGGAGAAGGCAGCTGGTCTGGGTGGTAAAACTCAGAGAATCCCAGGGCACCTGGGCAGCTTAGTTGGTCAAACGGCCAACCCTTGGTTTTGGCTCAGGTCATGATCTCAGAATTTGTGGGTTCGAGCCCCATCTTGGGCTCTGCACTGATGGTGTGGAGCCTGCTTGGGATCCTCTCTCTCTCTCTCTCTCTCTCTCTCTCTCTCTCTCTCTCTCTGCCTTCTCATTCTCTGTGTCTCTCTCAAAAATAAATAAACATTAAAGAAAAAAAAAACACTTAGAATCCCAAGGGAGGGTGCGAGGACGTGTCTAGCCTACTTGCACTTGGCCAGCAAGCCCAAAAGCCACTTGGGCATGTGTCTGTGTCAGAGGCACAGAGACATTTGTGGCAGCATTCCTACAATACACAGAAACCAGACACAAGCAAGTGTCCATCAAACAGGGTAACGACTATGTAAACCGTGGTCCAGTTGTACAGTGAAACCCTTTACAGCACCGAAGAGAAGTGAATCAGATATAAATATCAACAAGGACAAATCTTGAAAGCATAATGTTTAGTGAGAAAAGCAAGTTACAAAACGATATTACAGCATGTCAGCACTTAAACATGCTTCTAAAAAACACACCCAGCATGACCATATATTATTCATGGATTCATACATATGCTGTAAGGATATGAAAACCAATTATGAAGATACACACGAAGTGCATGGTAGCATTTCCCCCAGGGGAAAAGGAAAGAGAACAGCACTGCACAGGAGTGAGGGGGAGTCTCCCCTTGGTCTGTATTAATGCTCCCATTTATCTCTATTTTAAATACCAGAAGCAAAAATCTCAGTTCTAGGTGGTGGCCACACTGGGTGCTTGTTACTATTTTTTTTTTTCCTGTCTGCTTTTTCTTTTTGTATGTTCTCCAAATTAAACAAGACAAACAGAATGGCGCTGCTCAGGAGGTCCCACGGCAGTGCGTGGCCTGACCTCCCCAGGCCCGCAGGGCCAGCCCTTTCATTCCTGAGATCTATTAAAAACACCAGCATTGGCCCCTCACACTCTAATGATTGAAAAACACAATCTCCAAATGCTTTGTTTCTACATATAACAATTTTTAAAAATATATTTATTATTATTTATTTTTGAGAGAGAGAGAGAGAGAGAGAGAGAGACAGCATGTGAGCCAGGGAGGGGCAGAGAGAGAGGGAGACACAGAATCCGAAGCGGACTTCAGGTTCTGAGCCGTCAGCACAGAACTGACACAGGGCTCGAACCCATGAACCGAGAGTGCATGACCTGAGCCAAAGTTGGATGCTTAACCGACTGAGCCACCCTAGGAGCCCCCCGTTTCTATACAATAAATAGGTTCTGCCTCAAATTCATGTTTTGAAAGGGGTGGGGAAGAGGGCAAAGTTAGGGAAAGAGAGAAGAGAATGGCAGGAAATGGAACAGGAAGGAGGGAAAGGGGAAGACAAACAGAAAGATGAGCAGGGAAAGAGGGCGACAGAAAAGCCACATAAGCCACATATCCTGCAGCAAGTAGCCCTCACGCTGCTGCTGCCCCCTCCCCCCCTCTGCCCCCCCAGCAGCTGGACTGAAGGCACCATCCACCTCGGGGGCTGTTTTCCCAGAGGCAGGGCCGACATCTGTCCGTCTGTCCACTCAGGGCCCTACACAGACCTTAGGCTGTCTGCCCTCCCCAGAGGTTGGGGCCAGGGGAGGAGAGAAGGAACAAAACACTAGGGCCCCCCAACCCAGGAGAGAAGGGGCGCTAAGCCTCCCTGCAAAGAACACGGTGTTCCCTGACAGCCCGGATTAGTTAGACAATTGCTAATGGGATTTGCCTTTTGCCAAGTATGTCTAAACCCTTTCCTTAGAAAGGCATTTAAAACCACTTATAGGGCTCCAAATTCCCCAGTCCGCATAAAGCAGTTGGGGTAGGGAGGCCTAGGGCTTGGTGTAACCTGGCTACTCCCCTGAGATGAAGGAAACAGATGAGGCCAAGTGCCAGGGCCTCGGTGAGCCCGGGTGGCCTGGTGAAGCCCGCTGGTTAACATAGCCTGGGCTCAGTCCAGAGCCTAGAGGAAGCCAGTGACCAGCCGCCCGCAGCGGCGCGACTTTCGGCCTGGCCAGGCTCATCAAGGCCTGCGGCAGGCTCTGCGACGACCTCAAGATCCAGACTCTCGCATGGCCGCCTGGACGGGCGGGCACCTCAACAAGGCCTCCTTCAGTGCACTACTGGGTGGGGCTCGCAATCCACAGATGCTGTAAGTCCAGCTTTCAGGATGCCCAGAGGACCCCGGGTTCTTTCCGCATTACCCACTTTCATCCGAGTCTGTCAGGATAACACAGGGGAGCTCTGTCCTCACGTGCCTCAATACACAAAGTGACCGTCAAGATCAAGTTACTCACTCGCTCTAAGGCACAGACCAGGCCAGGTGGAGGTGGCTCACCTTGGGGGTGGGCAGGGGAATGTACCTGGCACTGCTCTGTGAAAGCACCTTCAGAACGCTTCCGGGGGAGACACCCAGCCCAGGGCACACAGAGAGTCAGGCGGGGAGCACGAACTCTCCCACACACAGCCTTGCAGGATTCACTGAAGACTGGATACTCAAAACAGCAGGACCTCTCTACTGCCCCTGTGTATGTCTGGAGTGTGTGCACACGATGATACTGTAATATAAGAAATACATATGTGGCCTTCATCCCCAGTTCCTGACACCAAGCTCCTAAAACCCTTGTAATTTCCTCAGTGGCAGGGGTGAGAGGGACATTCTTTGTCGCGATATTTGGTCTTACAACATTTGGTCTCAGAGCCTGCGACAGGAGCTTCTGAGGCCCTTGAAATGTGGGAGTGACAAGTATGTTGTGTGTAAGGAGTTGACCAATGGTGGGGGAGCCCTTACATAACTTCAGAACGTGGGGGCTGGTTGCCAGAAAGGCCTGATGAGAAGGTTGCAACTTCCAGATGGACCCCCTGACCTCTGGGGAAGGGAGAAGGTTGGAGGTTGAGCTAATCAATAATGGTCAAGGTGGGTGCCTGGATGGCTCAGTCAGTTAAGCGTCCGGGACTCTTGGTTTGAGCTCAGGTCATGATCTCACAGTTGATGAGTTTGAGTCCCATATCGGGCTCTTCACTGACAGTGCGGAGCCTGCTTGGGATTCTCTCTCTCCCTCTTTCTCTGCCCCTCCCCGACTCATGCATGCATGTGTGCTCTCTCAAAATAAATAAACATAAAAAAAACAATGGTCAATGATTTAATTGATTGTATCTGTGTAATGAAATCTCCATAAAGACCACTAATTGGTGGGGTCAGAGAGATCTGGGGGGGAGGGCTGAATCCATGGGGGTGCTGGGAGGGTGGTGTGCCTTGAGGACATGGGGGCTCTGTGCCCCTTCCCATATACCTATGCATCAGTTCCATCCGACTCTTCCAGAGCTGCATCTGTTACAATAGACTGATGATAGTAAATCAACTGTTTTCCTGAGTTCTGTAGGACATTCTAGCAAAGGACTAAACCCAAGGAGGGGGTCATGGGAACCCCTGATTTATGGCCAGTTGGTCAGAAGTATAGGACGCCTGCACTTACGATATTAATGTCTGAAGTGTGGGGATTCTGGTGGGACTGAGCCCTTGACTCGTGGGATCTGCCACTAACTCCAGGTCAATGGTGTCAGAATTCAGTCAACTTGCAGGACACCCAGAGAACCCAGGAGGTTGGTGTTGGGGAGAGGGAAACACTCACACACATTTGGTATCAGAAGTGTTGTGAGTAGGGGCGCCTAGTTGCCTCAATTGGTGGAGTATGCAACTCTTGACCTCAGGGTTGTGAGTTTGAGCCCCATATTGGATGGAGAGATTACTTAAAAGTAAAATCTTTTGGGGCGCCTGGGTGGCGCAGTCGGTTAAGCATCCGACTTCAGCCAGGTCATGATCTCGCGCTCCGTGAGTTCGAGCCCCGCGTCAGGCTCTGGGCTGATGGCTCGGAGCCTGGAGCCTGTTTCCGATTCTGTGTCTCCCTCTCTCTCTGCCCCTCCCCCGTTCATGCTCTGTCTCTCTCTGTCCCAAAAATAAATAAACGTTGAAAAAAAAAATTTTTTTTTAAAAAGTTAAAATCTTTTTTTGGTTTGTTTTTTAAAGAACTGTTGTAAGTAAAAACAGCTCAGAAAATACAGACATACATATAAATACACCTGTTGAATGACTTTGGAAGTTGTAACCACAGAGTCACACAAGACTCAGAAATAGAGTTCAATCAAAAATAATTTTCAGAGTTCTGTGATGCTACGGTGAGTATAAAAGAATAGACAATTCCTTCAAGTTCAAAGGTAGCAGAGTTAGACTGGTGGCATTTAAATATCCTCAGATGCAAAACAGAAGCGAAATCCAGCTAGGGGATGGTACAGCCTGGCAAGGAGCTGCCCGCTTCCAAGACTTGAGAGAGGCCATCAGCAGTGATACCAAACCAGGGGCGGGAACCACAAGGGCTCCAAAGGTGGAGACTATCCCTGGTGTATTGAGGCGCGTGGGGACAGAGCATCCCTGTAAGGAACATGGTGTTCCCTGTGTCTCCAGCCCAGCTGCCGGACAGGTACCAGTCACCGTTGCCTCAGGATCTGGCTCAAAGCCACAGCAGATGTCCAAGAAATGATTGCTGAAGAAAAGCCTGAATGAACCAGAAAGGAAAGAAAGGAGGGAAGAGGGAGGAGGAAGGTAGGGAAGAAAGGAAAAGAACTCCAGGTTTGGAACCTACATGTCCCCACTCCTTGTCCTAAAGGAGCAGCTGATACCCGAGAAGAGAGTCCGCCTGTGGAACTACACATGGGAACGTGACGCATGACAAGAGATCACACAAGCACAGGAGTTCGGAAGAGGGAGGTTTGCTCCATGAGGGAAGGCACTGGGGAGGCAGCATTTGAGCTGGGAGGATGGGGAGGATGTGCAGAATGGTGATGGAGGGCTGGGGAGGGAGGCCATGAGAGATGGCAGGGGTGGGGGAGGACGGTGTGGATAGGGGAGCAGGAAGAAGTAGGGCTGGAAAGGTGGTTGAGACCAGACTGTGGAGAACCACAGCCATGAGGGCTTCTCGGCGGGGGATGAACATTACTATGAGAGTAGATCTTCTGGAAGGTTCACTTGGAGCTGCTCTGCCATGTTGACACATACAGCACACCGGGGCAGAGGAGGACGAGGTGGAGCAGAGGAAAGGAGGCGTGCTAGGTATAAAGGAACCCTGAGAACACAGGGAGAAGAGCCCTAGACAGGACCCCTCAGAGGACATGGTGGAGGAGAAATCCAAGAGACAGTGGGGCAGGAAACAGCCAGGAGTGGGGGTGATGTGAAAGGAGAGAAGAAAGGATTTTAGGGGTAGCCCAAAGTGTCTGAAAACAAAAGCAAATGAAGCAAGAGGAGAATGGGGAGGTCAGTAGACTACAAATAACCTGACTCACTCCTGTGTGGCCTCATCCGATTTTAGGCTTGCAATGTAACCACAGATCAAGTGGAAAAGGCCACATTTAGGGGCATCTGGGTGGCTCAGTAGGTTAATTGTCTGACTTCAACTCAGGTCATGATTTCACAGTTCATGAGTTTGAGCCCCGTGTGAGGCTCTGTGCTGACAGCTCAGAGCCTGGAGCCTGCTTTGGATTCTGTGTCTCCCTCTCTCTGCCGCTCCCCTGCTTGCACTCTGTCTCTGTCTCTCTCTCAAAAATAAATAAACATTAGGAAAAAAAATTAAAAACAAAAAAGAAAATGTCACATTTATATCTCAAGGCCCACCTCCCTCCCAATTCCAGACTGCTGCATCTACACCACCACTCGGTCAAACTCAACATGGTCAGAATTAAACTACTGTTCAACTGAATTCCATATCGCTGCTGTCCACATGCCCCGCATCCAACACACAAGGCTTTCCCAGCTCTGCTGATGGGGACGCCTTCCCTCAGCTGCTTGGGCAGGAAGCCGTGGAGCTGTCTTTGACTCTTCCTTTACTCTCACCCTCCACATCGAGTCTGTCAGCAAATTCTAAGACTCTACCATCAACCTCTGTACAGAACCAGCCACATCTTGCCACTCCTGTTGCTACTATCCCTCCCGGAGCACCACCATTTTGTCCCTGGATGACTACAACAACGTCCCAACGGCTCTCCCTGCTTCTCGGCACAACAACCAGAGGGACCCTACCATTAGATTATGGGACTCCTCTGCCCAACATCCCCCACCCTTGCTGGCCCACTTCACTCAGTGTGAAAGCCAAAGTCCTATTAACAAAGGTCCTTATGGAACCCTCTCTAGTCTAAGCACCCCCAAATTCCCCTTGCTCATTCTGTTCCAGCTACACTGGCCTCACTGTTCCATAAACACGTCAGGCATACTTCTGCCCCAGAGCCTTCGCACTGGCTGTTCCCTCTGCCTGGGATAGTTTTCTCTCTCAGAGAACCACAAGGTTAATTTTCTCATCACCTTCTCCATGGAGTTGATCCTGACCACCGTATTTGAAACTGTGACCCACCCTTGTCCTCCCAATTCCTTTACCTTGCTCTACTTTTAATCTATAGTTCTCATAACTCAATACACCACACACTTTATTATCTTTTTGAGAGCATGCATGAGTGCACGCCAGTGGGAGAGGAGCAGAGGGAGAGACAGAATCTTAAGCAGGCTCCACACCCAGCACAGAGACCAACACGGGACTGGATCTCACAGCTGTGAGATCATGACCTGAGCCAAAATCAAGAGTCAGATGCTTCACTGACTGAGCCACCCAGGTGCCCCCACTTTGCTTTTAAAAATTATGTTTACTGCCTATCTCTTTCTGCCAGAATGTAAGCTCCATGAGGTCAGAGACATTTTTTTTTTTTTTTAGTTCATCAGCAGACAAACACCTGGCATATGACATGCACATGACTACTATTTATTAAATAAAACATGACCAGGAGGTGCCGGTGACCTGAGAGGCCAGTGGCAGCTCAGTAATGGGGCCAGAAGAACAAGAGGTGAAGCAGACTCTCTGAGCTCCATGAGGGCAGGGGCCACGACCTTACCATGCTGGTGGCCCTTGTAGCACGAGGCAGGTCACGTGGTAGAAGCCAAGGAAATGGCTTGAGAATTTTTTTAACTCATCTTATTTTACGTTTTTTTTCTTGAGAATTTTGATGTTCCAGAAAAAGAGGAATGGTAGCTGTTTGGGACTGAATGTGTTACCCCCAAATTCATATTTGAAGCCCTAACCTGGGGATGGGGCCTGTGAGGAGGTGATAAAGGTTAAATGAGGTCATAAGGATGGGGCCCTGATTGGATAGGGCTAGTGTCCTTATAAGAAGAGAAGAGACACCGGAGCTTTCTCTCCATCATGTGAGGACCCAGCAAGAGGGTGGCCATCTACAAGCCAAAAATCAAGCTGTCACTTGGAATCGAATCTCCAGCACTGTGAGAAACCAATGTCGGCTAGTTAAGCCATCGTGGGCATTATGGCAGCCTGAGCAGCCCGAGCCAGCAGCATTTACAGCTAAGAGAGACCCGAGCATTCCGTGAAGTGGATGGCAAGGAGCTAATAGAGAAAGAGAGACAAGGAGGTAAGAAAGAGAAGGAAAACTGCAAGAGGCAAAAGCAAGACTCTAGAAGAACAAAGGCAGAATCTCAGAAAGCCCAGCTGGTATTTCTTCTAACAAGAAAGAAGAAAGGCGATGGAGGAGATGCCCAGACATTCTAAGTGATGCACCTGCTGACATAAAAGAGGTATTTCATGGCAGAGAGGAAGGAACAGGGACCTCAGGAGAGACTGCGCTGTGCGACACCAACAGGGAGGAAGGAGAAGGCGCCGGAGCTCAGCTCGTGGTCACCAGGGGAGTCTGGGGCCAGCCCCTGCTCCACACCCTCATCACTCTGCTCTGTTCCAGCCTGTGCAATGCTGTTCCCTGCAACCGCCACCCCCCACCCCCAGAACAGGCCATGTGCTTTTCTACCTTCTGGTTGGGTAGTCAGAGGCAGTTTGATACGAAAATTCATCTGCACAGGCACGCCTCGTTTTATTTCACGTCCCTTTACTGCACCTCAGAGATAATGTGTGTGTGTGTGTGTGTGTGTGTGTGTGTGTGTGTGTGTGTGTGTGTTTATAAATTGAAGGTTTGTGGCAATCCTGTTCAAGCAAGGCCATTGGTGTGCCATTAAAAAAAACTTTTTTTTAATGTTTACTATTTATTTTTTTGCGAGAGAGAGAGACAGAGCATGAGCAGGGGAGGAGCAAAGGGAGAGGGAGACACTGAATCCGAAGCGGATCCAGGCTCTGAGCTGTCAGCACAGAACCTGATGTGGGGCTCAAACTCATAAACGGTGAGATCACGACCTAAGCTGAAGTCGGACGCTTAACCGACTGAGCCACCTAGGCACCCTCACTGGCACCATTTTTCCAACAACATTTGCTCATTTCATGTCTCTCTGTCAACATTTCAGGAATTCTTGCAATATTTTAAGCTTTTTCATCATTATTACACTTGTTATGGTGATCTGTGATCAGTGATTACAACTCGTTGAAAGCTCAGATGATGGCTGGCATTTTCTGGCAACAAATTATTTTTTGATTAAGGTATGTATGTCATTTTTTAGACATAATGCTACTGCACACTTAACAGGCTAACAATTTTATCACATGGTGTTGATCACATGGTGAGGATTAACTGACTTAATACATATGAAAATGGAACCATATTTAGCACATAATAAACACTCAATAAAAAGACTACACTGTAGGGAGGCCTGGGTGGCTCAGTCCATTGAGTGTCCAACTTTGGCTCAGGTCATGATCTCATGGTTCGTGAGTTTGAGTCCTGTATCAGGCTCTGTCCTGTCAGCACGGAGCCTGCTTCAGATCCTCTGTCCCTCTTCTGTTCGTGCTCTCTCTCTCTCACAAATAAATATTTAAATGACTACAATGTAGTGTAAACCTAACTTTTATAGGCAATGAAAAACCAAAAAATTAATTTGGCTTTACTGAGACTATGTTATGGTGGTCTAGAACTGAACCCACGACACCTCTTTAGGTATATGTGTACTTGTAAGCACAGTATCGCTGACTGGTAAGATCGTTACGAAACGCTGCACGAGAACTTACTAACAACGTGTGCCTCTAACAGAAACCAGACCTTCTAATGCACATGGAACCCCCATAATGCCATGAAGCAGAAGACACTAAGTGACCTTGTGAGGCTAGAGGGAGGCAGAGGCAGGGAGCTGGGCACTGGGCTGCAGAAGCCACCTGGGCCACCTGTCCCAGAGCCTGAGGGAGCAGCCTCCCTCTCGTCATAGGTAGGCCTGAAGCCCAGTGTGAGGCTGGTCACGGTGGGCACTCAATGTGTCCATCAGAAATATCAGCGGACAATCTGCCTCTGGGATTTCTCTTCTGGTCTAGATTAAGTATCACTATTGCATTGATCACAAGTTCAAGGACCTCGGCATGGTGCTCAAGGCCCTCTAAGATGTGGCACCGTTGACCTTATTGCACACTCTGCCCTACAATACACTACAGTATCCCACTCTGGCCTTTGCCCCAGACACTCCCTATCTAAATCCCATCTTCCAGAGCCACCTCTTCAATAAAGCCCTCCTGGTTCAACAGCTCCAAGCCAGAGTCTCACCTGGACTCAGATTAGTCCATTGCATGGCTCTTCATGAGATGCTACCTTGAGAAGGATCCTGTGCTGCTCTCTACATTCTAACTTCACTGTGCTTTAGTGCATGTCTGGCTTGACAGGGCTGGAGGCAGGCAGATCAAGGTCAGCAGGCAATGCCTGCCAGGATGCCTGCAGGAGTGAGTCCTAAGTGGTCAAGGAAGCAGTCAGCACAAACCCTGTGCCAGGGAGACTATAAACTTGAGAGTGAGGAAGCAGGAGGTGGGAGCTGGGAGAGCAGGCAGGTCCTCCCTGAAGAGAGACTAGCACAGATGGCAGGGACCGTGTGCCATGGAGCCAGCAGATGGGGAGCAGTGGGGTTGGCCCAATGCAGAGGACGCTGGCTGGCTGGCACTGGGTTCGGCCTGAATCTCACATTCTTTCACTGTGGCTGGACGGCCTCTGCTTGCCTGGCCACAGGGGCTCTCCAGGTCAGCTTTGTGGTCCTCAACTGAGGGCTCCTGGAAGTCGCGACCACATGTGTACTTCTCGTCCCCACACCGCCTGGGCCTTAAGAGATGAAACCAAACCAGTGCGTCTCTGAGAACTCCCCCTTCTCTTCCTCCTCAGTCATGGTCAGCCACTTTCTGGCTGTCTAAGCCACGCCTAACAACTGCGGCTCTTACATCTGTAATATTTATTTATAGGTTTATTTATAGGTGTAAATATGTAATATTTATAGGCTGACAGCTGGGGAATCCAAGAGTTCCCTTCTTTGCTATCTGAAGGCAGACAGAAAATGATCAATTTAATTTTTTTGTGCCCTACCCAACATTTTACAGGGCACCCTCCAGCCCTAGGAGTGTGTCCAAAACTTTGTTGAATCTTGCAGAGCTTGTGATCTTTCCTTATGAGGTCTCTGTTCTGTGCCAAGTACCTCACAGAGCAGAGACAGGGGGCACAGACGGCCACCTCAAACTACCTATGCATGATATAGACCATCTTTTGGTAATTATTAGCTTCAAGTGACCCTACAGCCTTAGCACTGACCACCAGGAATACCTACATCACGCTGGCCCCCACATCCAGGAAAGGGCAGCTCCCTACCTCGGAGAGAAAAGATTCTGCTTATTGATGGCACACGCTCGGGAAGAAAGGTGCCTCTGTGTGAAGTGGCCCTGTGGTGGAGCAGAGCAGCCAAGTGAGGCCCAGCACCTGCTCTGGCCTCTGGGACAAGTGTCAGTCTTCTATGGAGACTTCTATGAACAAAATGGCACCAACTGGACCAACACTTTGTAGGTCCTCAAGACATCGTCATACTCTGCTCTCTAGGTATTTCCTAATGTAAATCTCCTCCTGTCCACTCAAGGGCAGCACTGGGCTACTCTTCTGGTTTCTTATTTCCCACCTGAGTTCAGTCCACAGGCTTGGTTGCTAGCGGGAGCTCAAGAAAGAGATTCCTATGCATTTAAATCTACTCTCCCTTTCTTCCAATAAGGATCAGAGGCTGCTTAAAAAGTACGTGATATAATACAACAAAAACAGAGGAAAATACCTTCTGGAAGTGAAAACAGGGAAGAAAGAGCAAACGAAGCCAAGGTCAAGGGCATGCAACAAAAGAGGTGAGCTTTGCAAAGTTGCTAAAGGTGGTTACAAATTCAGCTCTGGGTTTTCCAGGGGCTAAAGCAAAAAAACAAAAACAAAAACAAAAACAAAAACAAAAAAAAGCTGGTGGGGTGGTGGTGTCCACAATGAAATTCAACATGTATAAAAGGTGAAAGAAAAAAACAAAAACAAAAATCCACCACTTGCTCAGGAGAAGCTCAGCTTCTGCTGGGTACTATAGGATAATTTCCTAAGCAGAAATTCCACAAGTGGGATTTCTAAATTAAAGGTTTAGTAGATTTTTAAAGGCCTTTGATGTATATTGCCAATTGCTCTCCTGAAAGGTTGTCCTGATTTACATTTCTACTAGCAGTCTGATCTCTTCCCTACACTGGGGATTATCTTTTGGTGGAGATGGTGGGGTGGTGGGACTTCTTTGCAAATGAGATAGATACAAATTCAGTGTTTTCATTTGTAAATCATGGAAGTATGCTGAATATTTTCCATGTCATGAAAATGATATGATTATATCATATCAATGTACTAGATGAATTGCCTACCTCATATCTTATACATTTTTTTGACTAAATTCTCTTATTTTACTAGTGTCTAAGGAGAGATCTTTTCCTGTGAAAGATCTTTTCCTATGGTTATTTGCCATACATGTTATTAATATTGTTGGTTGCCTTTGTTTAAGCTTTTTGACATCCAAAAGTTACCTTTTTTATTGTAAAATGAAATTTCCTCCTTTTCCCCCCAAGTTAATCAGTTAAATGCTTATTAAATGCCTATTCTGTACCCAACACTGAAGCCTCCCAATTTTACTGAGAAAAGAGAGGATAAGTGGGGTGCCCAGGTGGCTCAGTTCGTTAAGCATCCGACTCTTGCTCTCAGTCCAGGTCATGATCTCACAGTTCATGAGTTTAAGCCCCATGTCGTGCTCTGTGCTGACAGTGCAGAGCCTGCTTGGGATCCTCTCTCCCCCTCTCTTTCTGCCCCTCCACTGCTCATGCTCTCTCTCTCTCCAAAATAAATAAACTTAAAAAAAAAGAGAGAGAGACAGGTTAAGTAACTAGCTCAAGGTCACTCCGCAGTAGGAAGTAGGGACAGGACTGGGTTGTTGGTGGCCTAGACTAGAGTGGTGGTATCAGTGAGGGTAGAATAAGACAAGAAACAGGAAACAATGTCCCAAAGATCCAAGAGGCCCCATGCCTAGTGGAGGTAGGACAGCTGACATTCTTTTTGGTATGTACATGTAAGATGCCTCCCAGTCATCAGTGACAGTATGTTCCAAGGCCCAACCATGTGACACAGAGTCACATCTTATGTGACTCATTTGTGCGTGAATACATACATGCACACAGACATGAAGCTGGGAGAGAAGGACAGGAGAAGCCAGAACATGATTGGAGGAGTTAGAGGAAGACAGACATCAAAGACACCTGCCGGTGTGTAAGGGGAATAGGGAAGAGAGAAAACTCAGGAATGTCCCAGTATTGCTGCAAGGACCAAGATGAGAAATCTGTGGTCCTCAGAAGGAGTGGGGCACGGCTGCATGTAGACATGGGCACTGAAGGGCAGCAAAGTCTAGGTAATGCTATGGAAAGACCTGGAACTAGTCAGCCTACCAATGGGGCTCACCTGGAGTCCCTCCAAGACCTTCTAGTCACAGCCCCAGAACTGAGGCTGAGGAACACTCGCACTGGCTGGTTGCACCCATTTCCCACTGTACAATGACAATAAGATGGTCACATCTCCTTTAAGTAATACACAGAGTTACCTTTGGAGTAAAGATTTGAATCCTAAAAGCAAGAAGGTGTATTTATTTATTCATTCATTCATTCATTCATTTTTAAGTGTTTTTTTTTTTTTTTAATTTTTTTTTTCAACGTTTATTTATTTTTGGGACAGAGAGAGACAGAGCATGAACGGGGGAGGGGCAGAGAGAGAGGGAGACACAGAATCAGAAACAGGCTCCAGGCTCTGAGCCATCAGCCCAGAGCCTGACGCGGGGCTCGAACTCACGGACCGCGAGATCGTGACCTGGCTGAAGTCGGACGCTTAACCGACTGCGCCACCCAGGCGCCCCAAGTGTTTATTTTTAAGAGAGAGAGACAGACAGTGAGCAGGAGAGGGGCAGAGAGAGAGGGAGACACAGAGTCCGAAGCAGGTTCCAGGCTCTGAGCTGTCAACAGAGCCCAACGTGGGGCTTGAACCCATGAACCACGAGAACATGATCTGAGCTACAGTCGGACGCTTAACCAACTGAGCTGCCCAGGCGCCGCAGGACTGGGTCCATTTTTACTCAAGATTGTATCCCCCATGTCTGGAAGAACACAACATCTGGAAGAATACAGCCCTCAGTAAACAGTGGTTGAAGGAATGAATAAATGAATTGAGAGACCTGAAGTTTTACTTATCCTCACAAAGTGGCAATTTAATGCTCTGCTCAGTACCACTGGCCAAAGGTCATTCCTGATACTCATCTCAACAGATACTGCTCCTATGTCTAGGCACTCATGTTGTAAGTCTCTGTGCAAACACAGTGCTGGAAGGAAAAAGCTTTGGCATCTTCTTTTAAGTTATTCAACTTGGTCCCTTCACTTCTGGACTAGTAAACAATGTTATTATCACTCAGCTTTTGTTTGGAAAGGGAGCTCTTCATCTTTTCTTATTAATAGGAGACATGAGCCTCCATGGGATGCCTGGCTGGCTCAGTTGAGTGTCCGACTTTTTTTTTTGAGCATCCAAGTTTTGATTTCAGCTCAGATTATGATTACATGGTCATGGGATGGAGCCCCATGTTGGGCTCCACACTGATAGCTTGGAGCCTGCTTGGGATTCTCTCTCCTCTCTCTGCCTCTCCCCAGCTTGTTAACGTGTCCTCTCTCTCTAAAAATAAAAATAAATACCCAAAGTGGGATCCCTGGGCCACCAGCATCAGTGTCACTTGGGGGCTTGCTAGAAATGCAGACTATCAGCCCCACCCCACCCAGACCCAGGAAATCTGAGTCTGTATTTTCACAAGGTCCCTAGAGGACTCTTAGGCACATATGAAATGCAGAAGCACTGATTTAAAATTAAATATTAATTATTTGGAAACTTTAGCTCCCAACAGAGCCATATGCTTTCTCTAAATGGTGAAGAAAAAGCTTAAAAAGAACCTGATGAGTTCTCCTTAGCTGTGGAATTTGTGGCTAAATTTTGTCTTTTTTTTTTTTTCTTTCTTCACTCCCTATAACACAAGCAGCACTGAGATCTCAGATGTTAGCTGTGTCTGTCTAGGGCTAACCAGGATCTGGTAGTACTGCTACAAAGGAAATGAGTTTAATTCTTCTTTTAAAATTGAGATGTAATTGACATATAAGAATGTATTTAATTCTTAACAGGCCAACTAAGTGCTTTACCAAGAGAAAACCGGGCTGGATGAAGGCTGGGAAGGAGGTTTCACATAACAGAGAATAAAAACACAATTCGTCTCACTTAATAATCATTATTTCTGAAAAATGCCACGATTAGTATTTCAAGTCCCAATTTTCAACACTCTCAGGACATTGGTTTTCTCACCAAGAAGGCACCAGCCACTCAGCCCTCACTCTTGTGCTTCAGTAACCATGAAGTGCTTTATATACATTATCCTATTAATGCTCCCAGCAATTCTTTGTGGCAGGGATTTATCATGCCCATTTTGCAGATGAGGAAACTGAGGCTTAGAGAGTCTGACTGATGGAACCAAAGGTCACTCTTAGGTCTGTTTGACAGAACCCTCAGGATTCTGGCCAAGTCATTTGGGAGTGTGTGCTCCATAGCCCAAGGGCATGAGAACCCACCAGGTCAGGTGGTGAGAAGTAGCTGTTTCACCTGGTCTGGTCCTTTTTTTTTTTTTTTAATGCCTTTAATGAGGTGTAATTTACATACTGCAGCATTCACAGCATGTCATTTTTGAGACGGTAAGGAACATGAACATGTAATGGAAATAAAGATGTCCTTTTCCCTCTAAAAGAAAAGCCAAAGAGGTGGTGAGCCCAGATGAGCAGGTCTCCAGGGATCCCCAGGGAGTCGGGAACGCCTACCTTGGATTCCATACAGCCGGTTGAGGCGTGACCGCCGGGCCTCATCGGTGTAGGGGACAGCGAGCCAGGGCATCTCACTGAAGTACTGTTTGAATGAGTCCTCTGACCTACAGAGACACACATGGAAACAAGGCTCTGTTACCGCTGAAAGTGCCACCGCAGGGTCCTCCCCACCTTCCACCAAGTTACACCCAGGGCTCTGCAGATGCCAGCGCCTCTGAACATCACGCTCCTCAGACACCAGGCTACAGGGGGGCATTATTCTACCCCTTCTGGTTACTGCGCAGCAACAGCCTCCACACGACAGGCGGATGGGAACTGAACCACCAGGCCATTTCAAGTAGCCTGTTCCTGTGGATCCTACCAGTTGAACTCATGCCCAAGTTTCTGTTTCCAACACGGGCAGGTGGTAGTTTTATAAGAAGCCTAGAAGTACAGCAACATTGCAGTCCCCGTGATACTTCTAAATTGTGCATATAACAGTCTTGTGTACAGGAGCACACTTTTAACTGAGCATAAACCTATGATTCCATGTATAAACAACTCTAGGAATGACAGATCTCTCCAAAGTGATAAAAAGCAGATCAGGGGCTCCCTGGGGCTTGAGTTTGGGGGTGAGAACTCACCAAGAAGGGGCACAAGGGCACCTTGTGAATGACAGAAATGTTCTATACTTCACTGTGACAATTACAGGGGTACATACATGGGTCAATATTCACTGAATTGTATGTCCAAAATGTATGCATTTTATTGTATGTAAATTACACTTCAATAAAGTTGATATTTTTTAAAGCTTTAAAAAAAAATGATGACTGTGGCACCTGGGTGGCCCAGTGGGTTAAGTGTCTGACTTCGGCTCAGATCATGATCTCATGACTAGTGAGTTTGAGCCCCATATCAGGCTCTGTGCTGACAGCTCAGAGGCTGGAGCCTGCTTTGGATTCTGCATCTTCCTCTCTCTGCCCTTCCTGTGCTCTCTCTCAAAAATAAATAAACATTAAAAAATTAAAAAAAAATAAAATAAAAGAGTGATGATTGCTTATCCCCAGTTACATGCAGAGATGCGGAGCTGGGAGTACCAGGGCTGGACCATGGGCCAATACACCAAGCATGGCACAGTGCAGATATCAAAGATACAAAATGCTGGGGCGCCTGGGTGGCTCAGATGGTTAAGCGTCTCACTGTTGATTTAGGCTCAGGTCATGATCTCACAGTTCATGGGATCGAGTCCCGCATTTGGCTCTGCACTGGCGGTGCGGAGCGGGCTTGGGATTCTTTCTCTCTCTCTCTCTCTCTCTCTCTCTCTCTCTCTCTCTCTCTGCTCCTCCTGTGAGCTCTGTCTCTCTCAAAATAAATAAATAAACTAAAAAAAAATTTTTTAGAAGATACAAAATGCCCTCAGTGTGTTGGCATCTCAGAGATCCTTCTGTCAACAGGAACTTGAGAAGCAGAAGCACCTGGTGGCTCGGTCTGAACCAGAGTTGGAGTTTTGTGATGAAGGAAAGTCACTGATGAATAAAACCAGCAAGGGGGCCTGTAGCAGAGGAAGCTGAGGCTAAAAGGACCAGATGTACTCCAGGACGAATGTCTGCCCTTCTGGTTTTTAGGACAGCCCCCAGGCGAAGCACGAGGCCTGAGCGGAAAAAAATTATAGCACAGCCATCCCAGATAGGTGTCACATTCCATTAGCCTCCGGTTCTTTTCTTTCCATCCCTCCCCCACCACACCCTTTCATCACAATCCATAAAGCTGAACGAATCAGAAAATTGCATCCTAACCTCAAATGACCTAGGCCGGAAGTGGGACGTGCCCCAATATTTACAGCAAGAACAGGTTTTTCTCAGCTCCCCTTCAAACAATTGCACGAGAAAATCTAAAAGGCATCTGTCTGCCAATCATCCCAGACACGCCTTCCCCAGTTCCCATCTCCACACTCTACACTTAGCAGGCGAGAAGCGTAAGGCAAAAGAAATGCATATTAACCACCTTTGGGGAAGGGAACCACACGGCCGCTTTCCCCAGCATGCGTTACCTGTCCGCACTAACAAAGATGATCTCAAATTTCTGGCCTGCCTCCTTGATCTTCCGGTAGGATTCCACCAGGACCCGGGTGAGGCTTCGGCAGGGTGGACACTGAAAGAGGAGAGTGAGATCCTACGGTTTGACCCTGTACCTTCGTCCTCTCCTGCCTGCAGAGGCCAGGTAAGCAAGACCCAAGTAGGACTGGGATAGCAAGACCCAGCTTATTAAAGAGGCAGAAACAAACGTGCCCCTTGTAATGGTGAGCATTCAGGATAGGCTCTTCTCACCTCCATGGCGTGCCAGCAGGCAGCAGTTTAAATGAACCCCCTTGGAGACCAGTAGAAGCCTCATCAGAATGGGTGAGGAAGACTACCCTTTCAGACCAGTCAAAAGAAGAATTTTCTTGCTGCTATTATCATTCAAAATAATAAGCGCTCGTGGCATGCAAGCCATGCATCAGGTGCAGGAGGAAGTAAGAACACCAGGAAGTGATACCCAAGCAGTAACACCCCTAGAAGCCAACCCCAACTGGTCTTAGTGGCAACATCGCTGCTTCCTTCCGTCTGGACTAAGGAGGGCCTGAACACTCACCCAGTGTGCGGAGAAATAGACTCCCACGTGAGACCCCTCCAGGCTGCTGCTTTCCAGGGACTGTCCGTTATTTCTAAGCAAGGGCCCCGCAATGACTTCCCTGAAGGGCTTAGGTCCCCAAGGGAATTCCAAACCTGAAACAGGCAACAGGTGGTAAGAACGTTAAGATTCTTCCTTGAGACTTCTGACCCAAGAGTCCTCACAGCGGCAGGGCATGACAGCTTTATCATCAAATAGTATTTGTTAACACACGCATAGGATCTGGAGCTAAAACCCAGGAATGAAGGCAGAACCTTATCCACGGCACAGCCCCACCTACCTTCAAGACAATGGTTCCCGAACCTGGGTGATCATAGGACCCAGCTCCTGGGGGGCTTTTGAAAAGTACAGAAGCCCAGGTCATGCTCTGACTCTTGGGATCCGGGGCCAAGGCTGAAGATCTATGTCCAAAATAAAGCAAAACCAACTCCCCAGGGAAGTCTGATGATGGGCCAGGATGGGGAATCACTGCCTCATGTATTAACCATGAGTTTCTTCAAGTCCAACCCCGGAATCTCAGTGGCTCTCCATTCTGACGGCATTTCAGAATCAGCTGGGGAATTTTAAAATATGATGCTCCTGGGACCCACCCCCAGAGATTCTGATTCAGTCAGTCTGGGTTGGGGCCCAGGGAACCAAGTGAGAATTAAATCCAGTAAAAGGAAAGAGTAACACTCACTCCACCCAGATGTTCTCCATTCTGATGACACTTAAGCCCCAGGCAGGAAGAGCAACAGAACAGCGTTTTCTCACAGGGTGGTCTGTGGACCACCACCTCAAAAATCGCCTGGGGTTGGGGGAGGGGGGAATGGGAGACACGCAGACTGACTAAACGTGCAGATGGCCAAGCCCGCCCTGAAACAAATGGTCCCAAATATCTCTGGGGATGGAGCTGGGAAATCTGCATTTTTAACAAGATCAGAGTAGAGAGAGAGTGTGAGTGAGTGAGTGAGTGAGTGAGTGAGTGTGTGTGTGTGTGTGTGTGTGTGTGTGTGTGTGTGTGTGATCTGCGAAGGTGAAAACTTGGTTCTACCATGCCTTGGGTTTTACTGAGGGCAATTCTTTGAAGCAGGTGAAATTTTTATTTGGAAAACCTGTGACCAGGGTTGAATCCCCTAACTGATAGTAAGTGAGGAAGGGAAGACCTTAGGATGCTTTTAAGACTCCAGTGCCAGTGGGACAGAAACAGACCTTGGACAGCCAGTGAGCAGGGTGATTAGGGCAGCCTGCACCGGGTACATCACCAAGGCCAAGGCTGCAGGACTTGGGCAGCACCAAGAAATGAAGTCAGTCACCCCTGAGGCCAGGAGAGCAACATCAAGACTATGACTCTGCTAGGGTAATATTTTAAAGAGGAAAAAATCTCACAACTGCTTAGTTTGCCTCTAATTGTTAAAGTGACGGCTGCCGTGGAAACAGCACCGGAAGTCCATCTCCAGGCTCTCGTTGCTTCTCGACGACCTCCTCAGCCCTCAGAACTGAACTTCCTTTTTCAGATTCCATCTCCTTTGGCCCATGAATGAAAGCCCCCAAGAGGGACATTCTGATCTCTTTAAAAACGTTAACCATGACTTAGAGAATACTATAATTTCATCAACTTCATCACGACAATATCCTCTAGCTAAACAAACGCCCTCAGATATATTTCATTTGTATGTTCTCTACCAGTAGGGACGGTCAGGGTAGGGGGACAGAACGGGGAGTACGTGATGGACACGCCAAGGTCCTACCTTCTGGGTCATCACGGATCACCAGCAGCCCATTCCTGCACACGACCTTCCCGGTGGTGGCGTCTAGGAATATTAGTGATGGAATGTTGGATATTCGGTATTTGTTCCAAAGTTTAAGCTGTAAGAAGCAAAGTGAAAAAGGTGGTTAAGTCCAAACCAGATCAATCGAAGCATCCTTTTGAGCCCCATCAGGCCTGAGGGGCGAAAGAACTGGAAAACACTGCTGTACAGGGAAATGAATAAGTGAAGCTACAATCATTGGCCTCTGTGGTCTGTGACAGGGGAGGGGAGTCTGAGTCCCATCCAGGCTCAAGCTGTGACAGAGGCCAACAGAAGACCACACCTGTTCTAAGACAGCTCTTCTCCCCCACCTCTCCCACGGGCACTTCCTCTAAAAGGCATAAAGATGAAGGGTGCCTAGCTGGGCTCACTTGATTAAGTGTCCGACTCTTGATTTCGGCTCAGGTCATGATCTCATGTTTCGTGAGTTCGAGCCCTGCATTGGGCTCTGCGCTGACAGTGCGGAGGCTGCTTGGCATTCTCTCTCTCTCCCTGTCTCTCTGCCCCTCCCCTGCTCTCTCTCTCAAAATAAATAAACTTTAAAGAAAAGCATAAAGACGAAGATGAATTAGGAAATGAACTACATGTGCACCCCCAATACCAGGTGGTTAAGGCAGGAAGGGAGGCTTTTTGTTGGTGTCTCTGAACCTCAACAGCAGGCAGGTGCTCCCCTGCTTCCCGGCTCTGCTGTGGCACCTGAGCTCCAAGGGAGAGGGGACAAGGGTATCCCAACAGAAGACCAAGTAGCCAGAATCCGGCGCTCTCCCCACCACATCGGTTCCTGCACTTGGGAGTATGGGCAGTCGCTGTGTGTGTCATTCACCCACAAACACTAGGGAAGCAACATCCTGAGCCGGCTCCAATTCTTAGTACTCAGTGCCACTCAAAACAACCCACAATCTACTGGCAGGTTCGATGTTGCCTCAGCCAACTGTCAGAGGACCAGGGTCTAGGAGGGGTGAGGCTGAGAAAGCACGAATGCAACAGCCCGGGACAGGAAGCTGAGGATGTGCAGACTCCTTTATCGGCTCCCGGCCATCAGAGTGACCGCCATTCGGGTGGGGGGGGGGGCGTCCACTGGTGCTCTGGAACTTAACTGCGAAGCCCAGAAAGCAACATAATTAAACAAAATGTCCAGCTACCAACGGGAAATGGCAGAATGGCCCAAATGTCTAACTACCAGCGGGAAATGGAAGAATGGCCCACTGCTGATTCAGCTGCAGCCTCCCTTCCGGGGGCCTGGGGCCCACACAGGAGGGCTGGCCGCCTGGGCATTGGCAGAATGGGGTGCGGATGTGTCAAGGGGAAGCAGGCACCAGAAGTCCAGCTGCACAGAGCAGATTATTATTGTTTTTAATTCAATCTCAAGCAGCGAAGGAGTCGGGTGGGGTATCTGCTACAAAATGTTAGGCTTCCCCTGTCTGTGGAGACCTGGGTCTTGGCAGGAAAGGTCGTGGGACCCCACCTTGAACTGGGTGGGCCCTGCCTTTCCAGTGGGCTCCCAAACCAGCCCTTCTAACAGGAGCGACTCTGCACATACAGTCGGCAGTGACCAGTACTACATCATTCCAGAGAAACCTGATACAGGCTTCAGATCAAACATTTTTAGGAGAAAAGGCTCAACAGCAGAACAAGACCATCCTGCTGCTGGGATTAGCTTCCTAAGTCTGCAAGTACAAGGATCCAGCCAGGTTAATAATTTTAAAGGGGGGCAGGAAGGAAGATGAAGGGATTTATCTGATTTAAAAAGTAATTATGGGGGGGGGAGTAATTATTGGAAAAAATGAGAAACACAGCAAACTGTAAAAACTGAGATAAAAATCACCCATGACTCACCACTTAAAAAGCTTGGGCAACTTTATATTTCTACCAGTGGCAAACGAGAGCCCATTCCTCAGTATTCTTACCAATATTACTTAAAAAAAAAATTTTTTTTTCCTCAATGTTTATTTTTGAGAGACAGAGACACACAGAATCTGGAACAGGCTCCAGGCTCTTATCAGCACAGAGCCTGACGCAGGGCTCGAACCCACGAACCGTGAGATCGTGACCCAGGTCAAAGTGGGACGCTTAACCAACTGAGCCACCCAGGCACCCTCCTGGGGTACATATTTTGGCGAGTAGTCAGGGAAGGCATCTTTGAAGAAATGGCATTTGAGCACAGATCCCGGATATGAGATGGGGCGAGTCACGTGCTCATGGGGGGAGGCCACCTGAGGCCCAGGGCACCTGTTAGAGGCTGGGAGGCAGATCAGAAAGAAGGCTGGGGTAGACACAGATAGAGTGGGGGAGAGGGGCCACAATGAGGTCAGAAGGGCGCTCTTGGCAGATCTTTAAGGCCCTGTAGACTAGTAAAAATGATGGAATTTTATTCTAAGTGTAACAGGAAACTACAGAGCATTAGCAGGGGAGTGGTATGATTTGATTTACAGTTTAAAAGGTCACTTTGGCAGCCCTGAGGGAACAGACTGTAGGGGAAGACAAGGAGAAGGCAGGATCTGGAGAGGCCAGTGCAAACAGCCCAGGCAGAAGTTGAGAGCAGTGGGGAGGACCTGAGTTATAGCAGCAGAGAGTGAGGACATGATGTATTCTTAAGACAGTCAATAGAGTAGGTTGACAGACTGAATATGCGGAAGGGATAAGGGAAAGAAAAAGATGAAGGATGTACTATGGTTTTGGAGTTTGAGCAAAAGTGTGTCAAGGGGTCCTATGAACCAAGATGAGGAAAAATGGAGGCAAAAGTTTGGGAGGGAAAGATGGAGATAAGAGAGGTCAATCTGAGATGCCCATTAGATGTGCAAGGGGAGATTTCAAGGAGGCACCTGGACTTACAAGTCTAGGCTCTGGGGAGCTGGGGGGCATGAGCTATAAATCAGGGATTGTCGCTGCCTGGATGCTGTGAGGGGTCATGAGCCTCCATGAGGTTATCCAAGGGGAGGACAGGCTACAGAGGAAAAGGCACCCCAGAGCAGAGCCAGGGACCACCCACAAAAGACTGAGAAGGAGTGACACATGACATAGAAGGAAAACGGGGAGACTCCGGTGTCCCAAAAGGCAGGTGGCAAAAGTGTTTTAGGGAGAGAGTACACTATTATGTCAAATGCTGCTGACACGTTGAGTAAGATGAGGGCAGAGAACTGACCAGCGATGTGGCAGTTAAGTTTATTCACGACCTTGACAGGTCAAGGAGGAGTCAGTAAAGTGAGGACAAAAGAGTGAGTGGAAGAGGGAGGCAATGGGGTGCAGCTCTGTCCGGCACACACACCTAGAGGGGGCCTGGGACCAGACAAACTCGAGTCGGCTTCCCACACGAAACACCAAGCGGGAACAATAAAAACAGGAAAGGCTATCAAGAGAAAAAGAAAATGGCAGATAAGGGGCTAAGGTAGTGACTACAGATAACTTTAAGAGTTTTGCTGGAAAGGGAGGAGAGTATAGGACTGTAGCTGGAGAAACACATGATGAGGTCAGAGAGAGGATATTTTAAAGATGAAGTCAGGGGGCAGTATTTTAAAGATGGGAGATGCTTTAGTATACGCTGCTGGGGATAATCCAGAAGAGGAAAATATTGATGAGAAGGAAAAATGCAAGAACAGAGTCCTTGAATAGGCCAGAGGGTGGGGTCAAGGTCACAGACAGAAAGATGGAGTTGTAAAACCTGACTAATTTTTAAATGTACACTCTTACTTCAAAGCACGTTTTTAGCCTGAATAGAAAGCCATGCTATTTGCAAATAAACATAACTTCACCTTCTTTTTCAACAATTACATCGTTTATTTCCTTTTCTTAAAGAACTATATTGGCAGGAATTTTCCAGGACAATAGTAAGTAGCAATCATCTTTAACTTCCACCTGATCATAATGGGTATACCTTTTACTATTATATATAAGACTAGCCATTGGTATGAGATGGATACTCTTTTTTTTTTTTTTACATTTATTTATTTTTGAAAGACAGAGCATAAGCAGGGGAGGAGCAGAGAGAGAGGGAAACACAGAATCTGAAGCAGGCTCCAGGCTCCGAGCTGTCAGCACAGAGCCTGATGCGGGGCTCAAACCCACAAACTGTGAGATCATGACCTGAGCCAAAGTTGGACGCTTAACCCACTGAGCCACCCAGGTGCCCCGTGAGACGGATACTCTTGAACATGTTAAACAAAATAGTCTTGAATGTTATTCAGCCTTAAAAGGAAGGAAATTCTGGGCCACCTGGGTGGCTCAGTTGGTTAAGCATCCACCTCTTGATTTCTGCTCAGGTAACGGTGTCTCAGTTTGGGAGTCTGAGCCCTTTGTCAGGTTCTGTGCCGACAGTGGGGAACCTGCTTAGGATTCTCTCTCTGTCTCTCTCTTCCCACCCTTCTCTGCCCTCCCACGTGTTCTCTCTCTCCCTCTCTCAAAATAAATCAATAAACCTAAAAACAATCTTTAAAAAAAATTTTTTTAATGTTTTATTCAGTTTTGACTGAGAGAGACAGAGCATGAGCAGGGGAGGGGCAGAGAGAGAGGGACAGAATCTGAAACAGGCTCCAGGCTCTGAGCGGTCAGCACAGAGCCTGATGCAGGACTCAAACTCACAGACCGCAAGATCATGACTGAGCCGAAGTCGGACACTCAACCAACTGAGCCACCCAGGCGCCCCAAACCTAAAAACAATCTTAAAAAAATAAATAAAAGTGGAATTAAAGAAAAAACGGAAGGAAATTCTGACACATGCTACTATGTGTATGAACCTTGGGGACACTGTGCTAAATGAAAGAAGCCAGTCACAAAAATACAAATTCCGTGTGTTTCCATTCCTATGAGGTACCTAGAGTAGTCAAAGTCATAAAGACAGAAATTGTAATGGTGGTTGCTACCACCATTGGGGTTGGGTGGACGGTGGAGATGGAAGAAAGCTGGTATTACTGTTTAACGGGTATAGAGGCTCAGTTTTACAAGATCAAAAGAGTTACAGGGATGGGTGGCCATGAAGGGCTGCATGTCAGTGAGAATGAATTAAAAATGGTTAAGATGGTGAATTTTACGTTATCTGTATTTTACCACAATTAAAAATATATAGGCTTGTGTGAACTTTTTGACCTAAAAGTTTTATCAGGAATGGGTGGTTACTTTATGGGTTTTTTTTTTTTAATTTTTAAGTTTATTTTTTATTTGGAGAGAGAGAGAGAGCACAAGCAGGGTAGAGGCAGAGAAAGAATCCCAAGCAATCTCTGTGCTGTCACTACAGAGCCTGATATGGGGCTTGAACGCACAAACCATTATTAGATCATGATCTGAGCCGAAACCAAGAGCCAGACGGTTAACCAACTGAGCCACCCAGGCGCCTCTATGGTTACTCTTTTGATCTGTTGCAGTATATTTCATTAGTAGCCTTTAACTCCAAGGTTAAGCCATCCTTGCCTTCCTAGGAGAAATCTTCCCTGGTCACATGTATTGTTAAGGGATCACTACTATCATATCTACTCTGGGGCTTGGGGCTCCCACAGACAAATGGTATCTGGTAACAAGACTTTATTTACGGGTCACTAGACTTGTCCCTAAAGTAGCTTGCAATCTGTGGGCCTTAAACATAAAAATGGAGGGTTCAACGTGATTATAATAGAGTGGTTTGCATGTGGGCACCTACATGTACTTGAAATGTAAGCACGTGATTGACTTTTGGCTATATATTTTTAAGGAAGGGTGGGTTTGGGTACCTGGGTCACCTAGCATCTAAATGCTTAGCCACCCAATGTGAGTCAGGACCATGCTCCCCAGCTGACATGATGACAGGGTGACCTATGGGCTGGCTGGCCTACTGGGGTTACCCCGAGAGCATTAGTAAAGTACTTTTTTTTTTTTAAAAGAAGATACTGGCATTCTCAAGTTCATTTAGAGAGTGCGAGTGTATCCAGGTGGGAGAGGGGCATAGACTGCAGAAGGGAGAGAGAGAAAGAGAGAGGAAGAGAGAGGAAGAGAGAGGGAGAGGGAGAGGGAGAGGGAGAGAGAGAGAGAGAGAGAGAGAATATCTCAAGCAGGCTCCACACCACGAGCACAGAGCCAGACATGGGTCTTGAACCCACAAACTGTGAGATCATGACCTGAACTGAAATCAAGAGTCAGACACTTGGGGTGCCTGGGTGGATCAGTTGGTTAAGCAACTGACTTTGGCTCAGGTCATGATCTCGTGGTTCACAAGTTCAAGCCCCACATTGGGCTCTGTGCTGACAGCTCAGAGCCTGGAGTCTGCTTTGGATTCTATATCGCCCTCTCTCTGCCCCTCTCCTGCTTGCACTGTCTCTTTCTCTCAAAAAAATAAACGTTAAGGGGCGCCTGGGTGGCGCAGTCGGTTAAGCGTCCGACTTCAGCCAGGTCACGATCTCGCGGTCCGTGAGTTTGAGCCCCGCGTCAGGCTCTGGGCTAATGGCTCAGAGCCTGGAGCCTGTTTCCAATTCTGTGTCTCCCTCTCTCTCTGCCCCTCCCCCATTCATGCTCTGTCTCTCTCTGTCCCAAAAATAAATAAACATTGAAAAAAAAAATAAACGTTAAAAAAAATTAAAAAAAAAAAAGTCAGACACTTAATCGACTGAGCCACCCAGGCGTCCCTCAGTACAGTACTTAAGACTCTAAAAATAGGGACGCTGTCTCCTCAACCCCCACAGATAAAAAAGAACAATTTGGTCTGGTTCCCTCATGAAGCAGAAGGACTATGATGCCCTCTGGCTGTCCCACCCCTAATCATCAGAGACATTTCTTTTTTCTCAGTATCCTTCTTGGAGAGGTAAGAAACTGTAACCCCCATAATCCTTCCCATCCCTCCCTCCCTAGGGATCCACCCCCCCCTTTTTTTCACACGGGATCTCAAGGAAGATCCTGGCTTGTGTTTTATCCATAGTTGTGGGATCTTTTATTTCCAAAAAAAGGCCCACTAGTTCAGTGGAAAATAATTATGCTTTTAGACTCACATCTGACACTGAAAAGTCAGTCCTTCTGTAGACTAATACATCATGGTATAATTTTATATGATAGAGATTTAAAAAAAATTTTTTTTTTACATTTATTTATTTTTGAGAAACAGAGTGAGACAAAGAGTGAATGGGGGAGGGGCAGAGAGAGTAGGAGACACAGAATCTGAAGCAGGCTCCAGGCTCTGAGCAAGCGGTCAGCACAGAGCCTGATGCGGGGCTCGAACCCACGAACTGTGAGATCATGACCTGAGCCGAAGTTGGACACTCAACCGACTGAGCCACCCAGGCGCCCCATATGATAGAGATTTTTTTAGGAACTTATGTCATTCGTCAGTGATGTGCAGGCTGCATGGGACTGTCTTTCTCAGGCTGCAGCATCACAGTTGCTCTGCTCTGAGCCAGTACAGTGGGCACGGGAATGATCATTCCAACCATGTCAAGTTTGATACTTGAATCAGAAAGTGAACTTTCCATTAGAAAAGTCACAGAGGTCCACTTTGATGAGTCTCTTATGCTGACTGGAAAAGAGAAAAGCTTGAGCTTAAAGAAATGATCCCAAGACTCACCCCGTGCCTTTTCAAGTGTGCATGACATCTCCAGTCCACCAAAGATTTTCAAAAAGGCCACTTTAAAACAGTGGCTTCATAACCATTTTGGGGTCACAGACACTTTTGAGGATAAAAGCTACAGATCCTTTCCCCAGAGAAAAATGCACATACACAAAAGTCTGTGTGTAATTTCATAGAATTCGTGAACTCCTTGAAGCCTGTCAGTGAACCTGTCTGATCCCAAGTGGTCTACGGACCTCAGATAATGACTCCCCTTGTCTTACAAGTTCATTTTAGGGCATGGCTTGACCTTGATCAACCGAGAGAGCTAGGATATTGCCCCATCCATAAAACTCCCTCTAATAAAAATCAGCATTTGCCTAAACTCCACGATGATGTAATACTGAAGAGTAGAAAGTCACTCTCTCACTGCGTGTTGCAGCTACACTCCTAAACTCTTCCAGAACCGACTACCGCCTGCAGCCTCCCGTTCATCCTTGGCCTTCAGGATGCTGAAGATCAGAGGCACACTAACTGCACTTATTTGTAAGAATCCCCAAGAAGGAGCTCGTATTCCTCCTTGGTGTGATCATCAGAGTCAGGAGCCATCACTGAATCAGCACTGCCTCACTCTCTTAAAGATCCTTCTTGGGAGGAAATCTGGTAGTGCCGAAAAAGTGCGCTTTAAGGGGCTCAGTTTATATCCAGGCCCTGATCTCTCAGTGGACATCAGTAGGCGACACGGTTCCCTGGCTCCAGGTCACGGCTCTCGCCTTGCACAGTAACGCCCACATCTCAGGACGAAGTGAAATGAGGCGCCGTGTGTGGAGATACTCTGAAAACCAAAGCGCTGCACACATGGGGCACGTCGCTAATATCGGCATCAAATTTACGCTTAGTTCGCCCTTGTCTTGTCAGCGTCCTCTTCAAAAAAACATTTTCCTGTCAACTCTATTGTAAAGTTAATCAATCAACTGTATAGTTAGTAGCCTGTGTTGTAAGATGCCTCAGAAAACTGGGATTTCCTTCTGTGGCGAGTGGTAGTTTCGCCATAAGCACCTTCTGCAAAACATACACACAGTCTGGAGCCAGCTTTACGCAGTCTGTTTGCTCCCCCCTCTCCACCCCTTCCTTTCTGCCTTCCACTTCCCACGCTGGACTGCCAGGTTTTACAGGGGCACATGGAAATTGTTTTGAACGGACTCTGTGGATTCTGCTCTTCTCTCTGCTTAGAACTCCGACACCACGTGTGATTCTGATGGGACCCTCCGCTTGGTCTCCCCACCTTCTGGAGAGGGTGACTGTGGGCCTGGCGCAGAGATGCCAAGGCCCACGGTGCCCGTCCCAGCAGCCTTTGAACCAGACACTGGATGTAGAGCAGGGGATCGCATTCCACTGGCCATCGGAGAAAAAAGGCTCTGGCAACCTCCAAGTTTTTAAAAAAGTTTATTTATTTATTTTGAGAGAAAGGGGGTAGGGGGGAAGGGGCAGAGAGACGGAGAGAGAGAATCCCAAGCAGGCTCAGCACTGTCAGCGCAGAGCCTGATGCGGGGCTTGAACCCACGAACTGGGAGATCATGACCTGAGCCAAAACCGAGAGTCGCTTAACAGACAGACCCACCCAGGCACCCCAACCTCAGCACTTTAAAAGGACCTCCCTGGCTGGCACTGCTGCAGCTGGGGACAACCGAGTGACTTTGACTTCCAGTGCCTGCTCCCCCTCCAGTGACCATCCGGCCAAACATCCACTCAGAGTTCACATTGACAACAGTCAGACTGGCTGTGCCACCTCCCTTCAGAGCTGCCCAAAGGCCAGGTAACTCAGGCAGAATAGGTCACAGCAAACCCTCTAAGCTTAGAGATCTAAGTGCTTATAATTAGCGTGCCAGATTCAGAAGCAAGGCAGCAAAGACGAAATGGAAAAAAAAGAAGAGGAGACAATATTAGCTCAACTTGGCAAAAATCAAAAAGGATGACAGAGCGGACTATTGAGTTACTTGAGAGTTCCCATTCCTCGGCCTGGCGGCTGGTTCTGGTTAGCGACTCTGAAGGCTGTGGTTGGAGCGATCATCCTAGGAATGCCGGCCAGAAACACTTCTCTAGTGATCCACGGAACAATGAAGCAAATATCAAAAGGGACAGGACTGGGAGCTGGTAAACTGTAAAAATGCACACTACAAAGCCAAGCTAATCTGAAACACCATGGGGATTCGTCAGCACCCACAGATGCCACAGGGAAATGCAACCTGGTGATTTCCGAGAAGCCCCAACTCCGGAGGGTGACTCAGAATCTGCCTCTCATTCCGAGGACTGGGTCTCGCACTTGACTGGGGGTCCAAGTTTTTATTTCTCAACAGCTGCTGCAAATCTATGGGATCAAGCCAAAGCTAACACAGATGTAAGATTCATCAGCAAGCTCGTCGGCAAGGTCAGCGCGGCTGTCTCAAGCAAGACTTACCCCTGCCCTTCCACCGAATGCTGACCACAGTCAACATCATCATCATAAACAGAGTCTTTGTTTTTAAGTTTATTTTATTTTCGGGGGGTGGGGGGGAAAGAGAGAGAGAGAGAGAGACCATGCGCACGTGTGTGTGCGAGTAGGAGAGGGGCAGAGAATCTCAAGCAGGTTCTGCGCTGTCAGCCCATGGTCCAATGAGGGGCTCGATCCCTGCGAACTGTGAGATCATGATCTGAGCCAAAATCAAGAGTCAGACTCCCGGAATGAGACACCCAGGTGCCCTGAAAACATAACGCCAGAGGTTACTTAGCATAGGCTCTGGAGCCAGGCTGGCCCAGATCTAATTCTGCTTTGGTCACCTGCTAGTTGGTGTCCTCAGAAAGGTACCTAACTTCTCTCTTGGTTTTCTCACCTGTACAATGGGATTAACAGTACATACACTTCATTGGATGTTGTAAAGATTTAGATATGTGCTTAGAATAGAGCCTGGCATAGACTAGGTACTACATTATTATAGTCAGCTACCTGCTACGATTAATATCTATTATTATTGTTGTCATCATTGCTACTGCTAGCTCAGAATCACTCTAAGTGCCCCAACAGGACCTTGTCCCAGAGTTAAGACCAAATCTTGCTTCTGAGGCATGATTCTAGTGTGATCTGTCCTGTGGCTGAAATTTTAGCCCGGTACAGCTAGCTGTTGGTTTGCCAAGTACAGTGCTTGGCACACGTTATGTGTTCAGTGAATGATGGGTGGACAAATGGAAGAATGAATGAATGGAAGGAAGGGAGAGAGGAAAAACTGTCGAGGGGACAGCCAGAATGGATGGCTAGCTAAGCAATCAAACGCAGCCATTCAAAGGGCTTCCTTATCGCCAAGACTCTTCCCCGTTCCTTGGGATAGCGGGGGGCCCAGAAGGCTCTTTAAATTGGAGCATCAATTGCTCAAAGCAAGTGCTGGTGGAATTCGAGCTCTTCTCCCTTTCTCGGACAGGACCTTCGATTCCCCCATCCACCTCACCTTCCCATCTCTCCTCTGCCTGAAGCCAACACAGGGAACCAACCAGCAGACAAGGCCAAGGAAGAGGTGAAAGTGAGCAGGGCCAGGCTGATCATGAGAAACCAAAGCCCTCCTTATGGATTTGCACTTAACAAAGCCGGAATGACCATCAATTCTCCCTTCACTGTAGTTGCTTCAGAAAGAGGGCCTGTGCCCCAAGGGTGAGGTTTGGAAAAGAACACGTACACTCTGCTTCCTGCAGGCAAAGGAGCCACACATTACATACACCACACACCATCCATCCGAGTTCATCTCTGCCACTCCAGGCTATACTAAACGAAAAAGAAGGGGTGCCTGGGTGGCTCAGTTGGTTAGGCATCCGACTCTTGATTCTGGCTCAGGTCATGATCTCACAGTTCGTGGGGTGGAGCCCCATGTGGGGCTCTGCACTGACAGTGCAGACCCTGCTTGGGATTCTCTCTGTCCCTCCCCTGCTCATGCTCTCTCTCTCTCTCTCTCTCAAAATAAATAAATAAACTTAAAAAAAAATAACAAAAGAGACTGGGTAGAAGGGACATTAAAAATTTATTCTTCATTTCTTTAAATGTCAGAACAGTAAGTTTTCCAGCGGATGGATAGCTGACCCAGCCGGGCTATACGATCTGATGTTAGGTGTCATTTTCTTACAACATTACTCAAAGTGCCGCAGGAAGATATGAAGGGGGCGAAATACCATGCCTGCCTTCAGGAATCTTACAGTTCACAAGAGAAAAATGGTTAAAATGACAAATGGTATGCTTTATCTATCTTACTGCAATTCAAAAAAAAAAGTTGGAACCATGACTACTTATGTACAGGGATGGGACAGATCATGGCAACTGCCAGGATCAAGGATCAAAAAAGAAGAAAGGAGACTGGCTCCATCTAGTTTAGGGAATGTGCTGGGGCTGGTTCTGTATGCTGAACACACCCACCCCTTCATTCCAAATCGGGGTGGTCACAAGAACCAACAGCTGGTGGCTGAGTTTGACCTTATTGGTCAGTCAAATCTTCAGTCAATGCTTTTGGTGGAAGGCAGTGTATGGTATAGGTAAAATGGTTAAGAACATGGTTCTGGAGCCAGGCTGCCTGGGTTCAAGTCCCAACCCTGCTATGTATCAGCCGGGGGGGCCTGGGGCAAGTTAGTTCACTTCTCAAGAGCCTCAACTGTCTCATGAATAAAATAAGGATAATACCTGCCATCATACTGTTGCTGTGAGAACTCCCTGAATTAATATATTAATTAATATATTAATCAATATATATTAATATATATATTAATAAATTCTTGGGGCGCCTGGGTGGCTCAGTCAGTTGAGCATCTGACCTCAGCTCAGGTCGTGATCTCGCACTCTGTGGGTTGGAGCCCGGCGTCAGGCTCTGTGCCGATAGCTCAGAGCCTAGATCCTGCTTCGCATTCTGTGTCTCCCTCTCTCTCTGCTCCTCCCCTGCTTGCACGCTCTCTCTCTCAAAAATAAATAAACATTCAAAACAACTAAAAAACAATATGTACGGTTCTCAGAATGCTGCCTAGTAAGTGTTCAATAGATGTTAGAATACTGCCATTTCTCTGATGCTAAGTAGAAGAATGTGGTGACCCTCTAACTCCTGTTTAGCACCCACGTCAGCTGCACGTTCCCATTCTGGTGGAAGAAATGACTTCTTGGGCCTTGTATCATTTGGGATGCCCACAGATAGAGGAACGGGGGCCAGGAGACAACCCGACGAGCCAGTGTCTCACTGCTGGTGTGCGGACATCTTGAGTTCTGAAGAGCCTCACTTTGCTTTGCGAGATATTCTTTTCCAACAGAAATCACTGTGCGCCTGGCAGGAGAGGTGTCGGGTCTGGTATCTGCTGCTTCCTTCTATCTCTTTAGCCGAGAGATGTCCATCTCCATCAGCAGCCAGCCCTGTGCCACACACCTCACCAGTCAAACAGCATGCTATGCTTCCGTCTTACCCTGTGACTGTAGAGTGCTGTTCGACACACTGCCGATTCCCGGGACAAAGGGCTGCACGCTCTCTTCTACCAGGTGGGGCACAAAACCACCACTACCCTTTAATCCTTTCTCCAAGGGGCTGGCTGCATTCTGGCAGTGTCACATCCTCACTGCATCAGGGCAGGAAGCAGTGCAGCGGGCAAGAGCACGGGCTCTGGGGGCAGACAGTGTGGGTCTGAACCCTGGCCCTGCCACCTCGGGCAAATGACTTTGCCTCTCCAAGCCTCAATCTCTTCAATCGCAAAATGGTTCCATGGTGCCTATCTCCTAGGGCTGGTGGGAGGATAGCACACGTGCTCAGAACTGCCCCCGGCACACGGCAAGCGCTCACAGGAGAACACTTCTAACGTGTGCCCTTCCGGTTTTACAGCAGACAGCCCATCAGGGGGGCAATGGGCCCGGCACATGGTCAGACCATAAGAGCATGTCCCCAGCAGTGACTGTGGTGATCAGGACACGATAGCGCCACTGGTCCCTACCAGGGCTGGGACCCAGGATGACCCACACAAATCAATATGAGTAAGTACAGAATATTCCACAAGAGAACTCCTGCCAGAAGGTAGGTAAGCAGATCAAGCCCGACAAAGGAAGGGATGAGCAGAGGAGTCTCTACCTCCCCAACAACGACTTGAGGGGTGGGGGTGGGGGCAACAGCTCCCCTTCTTCATGGAAATGAAGACATTTTCCAAACTAGCATCCAGTCTGTGGAGTGAGAGAACTCAACTAAGAAATGCACACGACAGAGGGGCACCTGGGTGGCTTAGTCGGTTAAGCGTTCAACTCCTGACTTCAGTTCAGGTCATGATCTCACTGTTTATGAGTTCGAGTCCCACACCAGGGCTGTCAGCGCAGAGCCTGCTTGGGATTCTCTTTCTCTCTCTCTCTCTGCCCCTCCCTTCTTCCCTCCCTCCCTCCCTCTCAAAATAAATAAATAAACATTTTTTAAAAAAGAAAAGAAATGCACACGGCCACCAGAGACACGAGACACAAGACACAAGGCAGAGACACAAGAGGCCAGAGACACGTGGTGGCCATGCTGGTGGGCATGAGAAACTAAAAACTAAAAACGTGGCATTCCCTGTGGCTTGGAGACCTGGGTCTAGCGGCAGTGGGCTGCAGTCTTGGGATTCTGGTGACAGAGTAGTGGGTTGCTGGCAAGGATGAAAAGTGAGCATAGGAAAGAAGCCACGTGCTCTGTGCAACCAGCAATGGAAGAAGCCGGCAGGGAACTAAAGCACATTCCAAAACCCCGGTGGCTGCCTCTTCCTCCTCCTTCCTTCTCAGGGGTCACTCACCAAGAGACTCTGCCACTAAACTTCCTTTCAGAAAGTTGTACCTTCGGGGGGCACCTGGGTGGCTCAGTTGGTTAAATGTCCGACTTCTGCTTAGGTCATGATCTCGTAGTTTGTGACTTCAAGCCCCACATCGGGCTCTGTGCTGACAGCTCAGAGCCTGGAGCCTGCTTCGGGTTCTGTGTCTCCCTCTCTCTGCCCCTCCCCCACTCATGCTCTGTCTCTCCCTCTCCCTCCCTCCCTCTCTCTCTCTCTCTCTCTCTCTCTCTCTCTCAAAAATAAACATTAAAAAACAGAAAAAAGGAAAAAAGAAAAAGAAAGCTGCACCTTCAGATCAGCTTCAGTCAACAACAACAACAACAACAAATTATTAAGGTTCGCAACGATGCCCACAAACACAAAGGCAAAAATGTAAATATTTTCTTCTCAGCCTTTTGAAACTGCTGAAATGCAAAATATTTCTCTTTTCCCCAAAGTATCTCCCAATCACTCTAGCTCCCTGTGGCCTGAGAGAATCCCGTTCCTGAACACTTGGAACCTGGTACCATGTGTAACGCTAATTAAAGAGGTTCGTTGACTATGCTGTACAACTTCCTGCCCTAATGACTCAACAAGCCAGGAGATGAGCAGTTTGTTGGGAGTACAAAGCGACATATGGCTGCCAAGTTCTTTCTGGCCGACACCACAGACGGAGGGAAAGGCTGTTCTGTTTCCCCGTGCCTCAGCTCTCACAAGCTGACAGAGGGATTTCCTAAAGCCCCATCTGGTATAAAAACCTCTACTGGGCACAGTGGTTTGGAATTGTAAGAGGGTGGCTAGTAATAACAGACCAGGGCCAAATGCTGTAGAGAGAGAAGGATTAAAGTGGCTGGGAGTTTGCCCATGACACAGGACAAGGAGCCAGAGTCGGTCTGGAATCTGAGAGACCATGTTCCAGCTCCAAAGGCAATCACTCAGGGGGCCTGGGGGGTGAGGGTGGGGGAGCAGAGATAGGGTTTCTGTGGCGTGTGTCATTGTGGATCCATCCCTCTGCTGATATAATCAGGAAAGAGCTCGAGTTTGCCCACATTCACTCTGAGCAGTGTGTTTTTACTTGAACGCTGGGATCCCTGATCTGCCACCGCCTTTGAGAGATGTGTCGCCATCCAAGCTCAACCCAGAATGTTAAGTTCATAGCACAGAAAAATCTATTCTGAGTGTCTGCACGCCAGATTGTTAGAGGACCCATAAGGTTGAAAGAAAACCAAAAGGAAAGAAAGGAACTCTGGAAGAAAGGGTACCGCTCCTTGTAGATGTGGGGTTCTGCTGCAGGAAGTCCCCTGTCAAGGTGGGAATCTCTCTCTTCCCTCCCTGCCCTTAGTTGGAAGGTGACAGAGACCATCAATTCACCCTAACCAATCCACCCAAAGGACTTTACAGAAAATACGCCAGCAAGGTTTTCATTTTGTTTTAAAAAAAAATCCATGCTAAGAAGGCTTTTTCATCTGAAAACAGAACCCCTTCCCCCCCAACTGAGATGGGGTTAGCACAGGGTGGGTCCTGAGGACAGCCTCCTCCATTCTGGGGGTGCTGACAAGCTATGACCTTGGAGCTCCAGGCTCTGATTTTCTATTAACTCTCAAACTCAGCACTAGACAGAGCTCCTGGACCAGGTACCATGGTGGAAAACTCCAGTGAGAAAGGGGCAGGTTTCATGACCTGTGGCAACAAGGGAGTTTTGAGACGTGAAGGGAGATGCCATCCTACCACCGTCATCTTCATGGGGCTCAAAACCAAAAGACCAGCTCACATGCCCTTCACCAGATGCATTCCTCCAGGGGAATACATCTCGTGCTGCTTTTGCATCCTCAGTGCCTCGCATGCAGTGGGAACTCAATCAGTGATGATGACCACGAAGATGTTCAGGCCAAGAAAGAGGGCACTTAACTGGCTCCTCGCGTTCGACTCTACAGACGTGGCACGAAAAACGAGCAAGCTGGCATTTTATTTTCACACATTCATCGTGGTCCCTAAACAGCTACTAAATAAGTTGCCTTCCAAAAAGAAATCAGGCAAACAGGCTCAAAGCTTCCCGCAGTTTCCAGGAGATGAGGACTGTGATGGTGTAACACCTCCTAACCCCTTGCTGAAACTTACAGGCCAGCAGGGCGAGCTGAGCGTTTCCACGTCCACTCTTGAAATGAAAACAGGGGCAGAAAGTGTGGTTTGTGAGAATTACAGAGATGTTTATCATTTTAGTGCCATCCAGACCTGTTCCACAGTGGAGCTATTAGCACTCAGCAGAGTGCCCCCTTCAAATTTCCTACCTGATTGTTATTACATTGGGTGTTTTTGCTGTGTTCTCCCCTGCCCCCCGCCCTCCGCTGGCTGCACGAAAGCTCTGTTTCTTGGCAGAACCTTCCAAGTGCCCCGTTAAACCCCTTGTTACCATTTTCCTGCCTCAGGAAGGCCCACTGAGCCCCGGCCAAATGACAAGGGGAGGAAAGGAAACATTTACAATGATGTGAGAAATTCCCAGTCTGGAAAAAAAGATCAAAGAGGACGGTCATAAGGCACCATTCTGCACAGAGCCTGGCACATGAAGGTCCTCCGTGAATTGGACCGGATTGGTCCATGACGAGAACGACATTACCTCACTGGGAACCCGGCACGCTCCTCCGCGGCTCTGAAACCAGCCTCGGCCACACTGCTATGGACCAGCTGTGTCCCGAGTGAGGGGAGTCGTGTCCTATACTAAGAAGCTGTGATCACCATGCTCCTCAACGCCTTTATATAGAAATGGACTGTGGCTTGCACTGGTCCCCTCTGCCAACTCTTGAAATGAAAGGGTCCGTGGTGAAATAAATAACAGCAGGGAGAGAGAAAGAGGGAGGTAAATTGTTTGGAAAGTAGAAGACAGGGTGGAAAAGATGAAATTCAAGACAGATGTAGGAGAGCCGCAAACAAATGTCCTTGAATTTATGCATCCAAGTGATTCATGCAGAATAAGGAGAAAAGGAGCCACGTACCCTATATAGAAGTAAATATGGGAGTAAACACAGAACAAAGTATTATATTCCCGGACTCTTACAAAGAAACGTCGATTCACATCTCTCTGCTAAATAAAGCTGTTATAAAACAGGGTGAGGGAAGGGTCTAAGATGAAACTATTAATTAAGCAGAGGTTCTCTGCTGTCTTGTCACACGCAATAGGACGTCAACCACCAACGGTTCATGTCCAATTACTGAGTGCTGATCTCTGATCTCCAAAAGGTAACTTCTGCCACTTGCTTCACACCAGCAGAATTAAAAAAAAAAAGGGGGGGGGGTAGTAGTATTTGCCAGGTTAATGCCTGGCTGCGAAGAAAAAAAATCAAGCAGGAAATTTGGATGGGCGTTTCCACAGACACACAAAAGTCCAAGATATTGGCCGGAAAGGCATTTTTACAATGAAGTATTAGTGTGTGTTGTTTTACTTCTAAACAGCTAACTCAAAGGGGCCACCGCACAATTGGTTCCAAATGCTTCATACTGAGAAGAAACACAGGCGGCCTGCCTCGCTGGTTAACTACTCTCAGTTTGAGACTTCAGATGGTAACAAGAAAGGAGAAAACGGCATGAATGTCCCCGGTTGCTATAAATGCTAGAGAAATGGGGTGAAGCAGCGTCCAAGTACAGGACACGGAGGGTGGGGGAGATGACAGTGTTTTCTAGATAGATCAGGTGCTTAGCGCAACTTCAGACCTACAGCACGCATACGGCTAGCCAGTTACTCATCAAGAGACATTTATTGAGCATTAAAACCTAGCAATATTTGTGCCAGATGGTGTGGGGGTATAGAGATTAAGGACAAAGGTCCTTGCCTTCGAGGGAGGAAAGCAGACTGTTAAGTATCTGAACCTGCTTGCTATTTGGACACTCCACTGGGATGCTGGTCCTTGCCCCACATCCCCAACCCCCACAGTGGGACATGTTTGTTTCATGGGCACCAAACTCGGGCCACAGGTGACTGCAGCAGGTATGAGCATCTGATCTGAGGCCAATCATACGCTCTCCTGGGAATTTAGAAATTGGCTACAAAGACAGATTCAGTAAGGTCAGAGCTTCCCAACCAATGTGCAACAAACAGGTTAGAGGCAGGCGCCTTACTGATCCTCTCAGCCCTTGGGACACCTGGAGTCCCCACACCCTCCATTAGTCCTTGGCCTCTGGGGGCAAGCTGCCTGTGCCTTCATCCCAGGGGACAAACAATGAGCGTTTTCTAAGTGTGGCAGGGATGCGGAAAAGGTGGAGAAGCACCGAGGAGACGGCGGTGGAGGCGAAGCGGAGGCAGGAGTAGCCTTGCGGGACCAGCGACAAGCAGAGAGAAACAAAGCTGACAGAGACAGGGCGGTCAGGAAGACAGATGGCAGAGAACAGAGACACAAATGAGAAACTGCAGCCCCCGAGGAGGAGGGCGAGAGGGCTGGATTCTGAATCCCGCTCTGGTCCTCTGTGTCCCAGCTGAACTCGATTTCCTGAATCTGGATGCCCGTGTGATTAACAACTGTATTCTGAGAGCCTAACCCAATCTGCTCATGCCAGCTTGAGTGCATTTCTGGTCCTCGTAAACAACCCCTAACTGAGCCAGATGTGTGGATATGTGTGCATGGAAGGCCCGCGTACACCATGAAATCCTCACTGCTTCGAAAGCAAAACTGCGTTATGCCCTGAAGCCTTCCAAATCCCTTTCTCATATATCCTTCTTCTGTCCCCACGGGAACCTGGGACCCTGAGGAGGAAACTCAGGGCGACGGATGCAGAGACTGGAGCAAGAGGACTCCCCTCAGGTGACAGAGCAAATTGGCCAGGCTGTCCAAGTCGCTTCACGTGTGTGAGAAAGTTGTCTCCGCTGTAAAGGTGTCTCTTTGCTCTCTGCCAGCCAGCAGCCCTGACAATAAGCCCTCACTTCTCCAACGTGAGCCTAAAATACTCTATGTGGACGTGTGAAAAAGCAGCCTGCCTCTCCAACTTGTGGGTCAAACTTGCCCCCTCGCCACCCCGCATTGAGTTCCCGGGTAAAGGGGTGGCTCTCCCTCCAGAAAGGTTTTACATTCTCTTTGGCTCCAGAAGACGCTGCCCTGAGCTGAGTCGAGGGGAAGAAAGTCTGAGGTTTCTACAGACAAGACGAATGGCCACTTTTACAAAACCCAATGTCCTTTACAGCACATTCCCAAGGTCTAACAGCATTCATGACATTCAGAAGCGGACATGGCCAGTCGCCACCAACTTTTTGTTTCCAAGACCACTCGGTGAGGTGCTGCCCTCGGAGGACGCTCCCAGCCTAGGTGCACTAGCACCTTTCCTTCAGGCTGATCCTAGAAGCCACTGGTGCCACAGAACCCAAAGGGGCAGAAAGTGTAAAGTTTCTGAGGTTGCAACCAGACTGGCTTTCTCCTCCAGAACAGAAATGTCCCAGTGAATCAGACCTTGAATATGCCACTAATCACTTGCTGAGGAAACTTAAGCTGCTGAGGTCTTCTGAATAGAAACCACACACAAAGTGATTCTCCAGAAGAAGCACGGACTTTCTGGGACACACTGACCGTTTTCAAGAGCTCAGTAATCTTCTGTCAACCTCTTCCAGAACCGAACTGTTAGATGTCAACAAGCTTCAAACTGGGCTCCAGACCACCCATAGAATCATGTGTGTCCAAAAGCAAACAAGTGGATTCCAGTGCCCCTGAGCTCTGTCCTTGGTGACACAACAATGAAGACCCCAAGTTCTGCAGGCTGAAATGACGGAGGCCAGGACAAAGGGTAGGAGGAAGCCCTGCCTGCCCCTCTGAGAGCAGCTCCGGGCCACAGACAGAAAGGGAAAATGCTCGGAAAGCACGAGGCAGAGCAAGCAGGAAAGGTGAGGGGTCACCGAAGTGACCCAGGGGTCACTGTGTCCCCCAGTTACAGTGGAGAGCAGGCAGAGAGAGCAGAGCGGTGAAGTGGGCCAGGCTGTCCAAATCGCTTCACTTGTGTGAGAAAGATGTCTCCGCTGTAAACTAGGGGAAATGACCATTCTTGTCTCACAGAGCTGCTATGAAGATTGACTGACCTAGAAAATCCAGATGGCTCCTTCCAGTGTGCAGATTTCCCCAACCCAGTTGTTCACATATATCACTGACAATGTGTGCCCCTAACTCTTATTTGTTTTAAATAGACTCTTTAAAAAAGATTTTATTTTTTTTAAGTTTGTTTATTTTGAGAGAGAGAGAGATTGAGTGGGTGAGGGGCAGAGGGAGAGGGAGAGAGAGAGAATCCCAAGCAGTCTCTGTGCTATCAACTCAGAGCCCCACACCGGGCTCGAACTCACAAACCGCGTACGAGATCATGACCTGAGCCGAAATCAAGAGTCGGATGCTTAACCGACTGAGCCACCCAGGCGCCCCTAAATAGACTTTAAAAAACAAACAAAACACAAATTTATCTTGAGAGGAAGTTTTATATTGCTATTATAAGTAGAAAACCAGTATCACCAAATAGAAGGAATGTGTCAAAATAAAAAGAACAAAACCCAAACAATTATTAAACTTGATCCAGCCCCTGGTGCCTGCAGAGGGCTCTGAGGTCTGCTTTCTCTATTGGAAAGGAGGTTAGCAAGGGTTCCAGAGGGTTAAAGAGGGAGTGTGCATCCAGACTGTCTCCTGATAGAACCAGCAATTTGAAATAGAGGATGGAAAAAGCATGATGTAGTTTGATCAATGGCTCCGATCCCAGTAACAGTCCTGTCACCTTAAACTCCTTTAGGTCCTGTGCCAGTGGAAGCAGTGGTGAGAAAAGGGGGTGAGAACCTAGGGGGGCCCAGCTCACCCCTACATGCTGGCTGTGGCCCCACTGCCTCCAGAAAGCTCTTCACCAAGGAGGAAACCCTGCTGGCTCAGTCTCACTGGTCACTGAGGCATCGCGATGACTTCCTCCCCACAAGCCCCATCAGGGAAAACCCACTTCGGCCACAGAAGTGGTGTCTCCATCAAGGAAACTTATAACACTCACCATGATCAGGAAGTTGGCAAGGTCTCCTGAGCAGTTGAGTTACATTTATGCCAAACCTAACTGTCTCCACCTTTACAAAGGAGGCCTGGAGTTGTGTCACATAAAAATTGCAAATTGAAGAGTTTCACCAACCATGTTTAAGGCAGCATTTCCCCAGAAAGACCTGCATCAGAATCCCCTGGGGTGATAAGAGATTTCTGGGCCCCACTGTTGACCCACTGACTCTAACCCTCTGAGGGTGAGATGCAAAAACATAAATTTTAAGAAAGTTGCCAGACAATTTTTACACCCACTGAAGTTTGAGTCCTGTCTGCTCTTTCTTACATATGTCTCTCTGCCCCAACTGTTTTCTCCTTCCCCCGGATATATATATGTGTGTGTGTGTGTGTGTGTGTGTGTGTGTATATATATACATATATATACATATACATATATATATATACACACACACACATATATGTGTATATGTTTCTTTCTTTCTTTCTTTCTTTCTTTCTTTCTTTCTTTTCTTTTCTTTTCTTTCTTCCCTTCCTTCCTCCTTCCTTCCTTCTTTCCTTTCTCCCTTCCTTCCTAAGTTTATTTATTTTTTTGAGAGACAGAGGGAAACAGAGAGAATCCTAAGTAGGCTCTGCACTATCAGCTCAGAGCCCGACGTGGGGCTCAAACTCACGAATTGTGAGATCATGACCTGAGCCAAAGTCAGATACTTAACCCAGGCGCTCCCCCCACCCCCACCTGCCGGTATTTCTTACTCATCCTGGAGATCTCGGATCAAATGTCTTCTTCAGGAGAGCCATCTCTGCCTACTCCCCTCCTCACCACCCCCCCCACCCCCGTCTAGACCAGGTCCCCCATTATACATCCAAGTCCTAATGTTCTTCCTTCACAGCACTGATAACAACTTTCATTATATGTGTGACTTGTCAAAATAATGTCTGTCATCCTCAACGGCCTGCACAGGACAGGGCTGATACTGTGCCCAGTGGCCGGCACAGTACCAGGCACAAAGTCGGCACACAATAAAAATATTTGCTGATGAAATGAATCAGCCAGGAATCAGCACCTTAATTGTTGTTGTATTTTTTAGTTGAATGGGTTTTTAACTGATTCCATGTGCTCACCTGAGTGGAGTGTTAAAATGTTAGAACTGTACATATACTCACATAGGAGAGGTTAAAAGCCTTCACAGACCCCCCTCCCTTGTCCCCCTCCCCGGCTCGTTTCAGCCCTTGAATCTCCTGGGTCCCACTGTGCCCTAAGGAGATCCAGGAGAGCTATGCCCAGGGTTGCATGCCAGCTGAGGGAAGGGATCACTTTCTACCCAGAGTCCAAAATAGCATTTTTAAGGCAAGTAAGAACTTGACTTGCTACCCTAAGATCAATTTATCCCACAAGTTCTATTCATGAGTGAGTCTGTTGAAAAGTTTTGTTTGAATTAGTCCAATGCTCTCTGAAAATATGTCCCAGAAGGAAGCAATCCTCCCATCCTTCAACGAGTATAGACACGGCCCCATCTGATCTCCCACCAGTTCTGGCAGCCAAACACCCACAAATGTTTAGCTCTGCCATGGGATATGTAGAATAAATTAAGTTTAGGGGGAAAAAAATCATAAAACAAGCCTCTAAGTCTAAAGACTCTGTGTACCTTGGCTGGGGAAATGTATGTGCTACAACAAATCAAATCCAGTGTGCCAGAGAACTCAATCGAAACCAGCAGAGAATGATTCCTGTCATCTGAGACAGGCAGCCCCACAGCAGTCCCTGAGGGCAGATGGAGATAAGGGGGTCTAATCTAGCCCCGCATCTGCCAAAATTCTTTGCAATAACGGCTGAAGAAAGAAATGGCCTAAAACCCGAAGTAAGAGGAGATGGACATTCTAAAGTCAAGGCTTTGGCGAGCACAAAACAAACATTAAACCCCCTCAGGTTGGCTTTCTCACTAAAGTCCTTGCCTCCAGAATTCTGACCGGAAGCACTGCGTGGAAGGGAATCTTAAGTCATTGCGGGGCGGGCGTACTCTAGGCTGGGAACCCACCAGGTCTTAAAATACGGCTCCATTAGTCTTGCTAAGTACTTGCCTCTGACTAGAAGCTCCACAATTTCCAGGGCTGTCCCTGCCGGGCAGCTGGATGGCTAAGTTCACTCCAGCTAATCAGCCTGCAAGGCCCAACCGCATCATCCACAGTAAAATGGGACTTACTGGTGAGACACACCCATCCCTGGGTAAAGAGGTGACAGAGAGTACAGCTTAGCTATTTGCTTAGTAAGTCGGGATTTCTCAAGCCAGTGTTTGATATGAGGGGCAGGTCACCTCACACCCCTGTTACACATTTCTCCACTCGGTAGAGAAATCCATCAAAAGCATCAGAATATCTGTGGCTCTGATGGACTTCTGCTTCTTCAGATAGGAGCGGGTCATGAACTCAACCCTGGGCTACTGAGGCTCATTCAGAGTCTGCACCAATACCATTCATGAGTCATAATCAGAAATGTTCTCCTGAGGGAGTGGTTTCAAACAGATCAGATTTCCATTCTAGCCTCTCTTCTTTGTAACTTGTTTCTTTTTTATTACGTTTATTTATTTTTGAGAGACAGAGAGAGTGTGAGTAGGGGAGGGGCAGAAAGAGAGGGAGACACAGAATCCAAAGCAGTCTCCAGGCTCTGAACTGTCAGCACAGAGCCCGACGCGGGGCTTGAACTCATGAACTGTGAGATCATGACCTGAGCTGAAGCTGTAACTGACTGAGCCACCCAGGCACCCCTGTTTCTAATGATCTAATAACTGATGCTACTTTTGGATGAGCTGGGCACACGCCCCTCTAGAACAAAAAGTACAGACAGGCCTTCTTTCCCAACCTATGGTGCAGGCTGGCCGCCTCAAATAGACTACTGATTTCGCTAATTGTTGCCAAAAGGGCTCAACACCACCAAAAGCCAAAGTTATTGTTTTTGGTAGACACTTTCCAACTTTTTGTTGATTGGTAAATGAAGCACCAATCCCCAGTGACAAGTTGCTTCCTTTGGTTACCATCACACCGAGTTCACCAGGAACCAGGATCAAAGCTAGGTAGAGTCTGTGAGGGATTTGTCGAGGGCTTTCTTTACCAAGGTGACACTAGCTGTCAGGATATGTAAACCTTCACGTTCCCATGGAGCAGGCTGTACACATCACCATGACGCATATTCTTGGTCTCACTGTAAATGCTACTTTGTCCTCTCCTTATTTTTATTTTCTATTTTATGTATCTTATTCCTTGAACCTTATTTTGTCTTGCCACATTTTATGCTTCCTTTTCTGAACATGGACTGGAATATGTATGCCTATATTCTGTTTCTAAAGGAAGCACTAGTGCCTTGATTTGAAATAAGGGTTGTTGTTGTTTTTTTTTTAAGTTTATTTATTTGAGGGGAAGAGAGAGAGGGAGAGAGAGAGAATCCCAAGCAGGCTCTGTGCTGTCAGCGTGGATTTGTGTCAATCCCACAAATCAAGAGATCATGACCTGAACCGAGATTAAGAGTTGGATGCTTAACCGACCGAGCCACCCAGGTGCCCCTGATATAAGGGGTTTTTTAGATCTATGCCAACTACTACGAAACCCCCACTTTTCAAGGACATTCTAAAAACTTGAACATAAAAGCTATCTGTATTAGTGGTTCTCACCATCCCAAATACCACCAGGGCAGTCAAAATCTGTCACCGGGCAATGTTTCCCTAAGTGGAATCCCTTATCCATACCTGATGGAGGTCACTCTTCAGGTGGCAGAAGTATTCCCCACTAAATAATACTGAATCATATAGCAATCAAACATTATTCCTTTTTCAATTTTCTTCCGGTCCTCCCAATTACTTTAGGGGAAAAGTCTTAGTTTGATGTTAATAAGTGACTAACATTTCTCTAGCACCTGCTCATCTCCTTTTTTAACAGCGGTATAAGCCAAAGTTTAAAAGTGAGCTTATTTAAAGGAAAATATTAAATGAATGGTAATACAGCTGGTATTCTGACGTGGCTAAACCACAAAGGTGGTACTGGAATGACCGAGATACGGAAAATACGAGTGAAAACCTCACATTTCTCTTTTTAACCTGTATCTAGCTGAGAGCAGGCAGTGGTCAATTTTCAGAGCTTATTTGTTCTGAGCACCCTGACATAATCAAATCAGGCTTCATCCTCCAAGGAAGAACTGACAAAATTATTTAATATTGGCAGGATCCGGTTCAAAGGCCATCCCATCCTCACAGTCTGGGAGAGTTTCATTACCAAGAACATTCACCACTCAAGAAAAAGACCAAACCATTCCAGGAAATACTTTCAGAACCAACTTCCTGTTCAGCTATAGTTTTATGATTAACTCTTCTCAGTCTGACCCCCACAACCATGTTTAATGGAATCTATTAGATGGATTTATCCACATTTACCAACAGTAGAAAGTTGTCGAATAGAGTGAGATAAAGAGTCACTCCCTCAACTCACCAAAGGAGTTAAGACCAGAAATACTGCAAGAGATTCCTACTGAGGTCATTTGGAGTTTAGGGGAATTTTTGGTTTGGGTTTTCTCTTAGTTTTAATTGCTTATAAAAAGCTCCTTAACGTCAAGTGAAGAACAACAACAAATGTGAAAAGTTAACTTCCCCAAGATGTTTATTCTACAGAAAAAATGTGTTCCCTGCAACTCTGATGCAGGAGGGGATTAAAACTAGATACTGTGGCCTGAAAAGGAAAGGGAAACCCGAATGACTCCAGTACAAAACAACAGCTGTGCTCAAAGGTCCGCCAGAGAAGCAACTTATCTGCTTAGTGAAAATCTGTTTCACAGATCCCAGATCTGCTCTGGGGGTACCAGCGTCAGACCCACTTCTGTCAAAGGCCAGTAAACAGACTGTCAAAAGCAAGCTCAGACATCTTCATTCGATCTAAAAGGCCTGTACCTCAGGTCCTCCCCATCACCCGTTAATTATCTTCCCACAGAGTGCTGTGCCCTTTCACACCAATTACCAAAGCAATAGACAAAACTAAGCAAATGAGCAGAGCGGGGGGGAGATGAGGACCACCACACTTCACTGTCCCGAATCGGTCTCCTCTGGTTATGGCCGACCCTGAGAACCAGCACCCCCCTCCCCCACTCCTGGGGGGTGCGTGAAGAAGAGCTACAGGTACAGTTTTGCAATCAGGAGGACAGAAAGAATAAATCAGAAGGTAACGTTTGGACCACGTAAATATTTTTTATGTGCCAGAAGAATACAATCAAAGAAAAAGCATGAGAGGGGCGCCTGGGTGGCTCAGCTGGTTAAACGTTCGACTTCAGCTCGGGTCATGATCTCGCAGTTTGTGAGTTTGAGCCCGCATCGGGCTCCGTGCTGACAGCTCAGAGCCTGGAACTTGCTTTAGTTTCTGTGTCTCCCTCTTCCTCTCTGCCCCTCCCCTGCTCACATTCTGTCTCTCTCTCTCAAAAATGAATAAACTTGGGGCGCCTGGGTGGCTCAGTCGGTTAAGTGTCCTACTTCGGCTCAGGTCATGATCTCACGGTCCATGAGTTCGAGCCCCGCGTCGGGCTCTGTGCTGACAGCTCAGAGCCTGGAGCCTGCTTCGGATTCTGTCTTTCTCTCTCTGACCCTCCCCCGTTCATGCTCTGTCTCTTTCTGTCTCAAAAAAATAAACATTTTTAAAAAATTGTTAAAAAATGAATAAACTTAAAAAAAAAAGCATGAGAAGAAAAAGCAAATCCTAAAGTTGAATATGAACAGACACATATGAACCTAACTGTATATGATGATTGTTACATCATCTGTGGTTAAAAAAAAAAGCGAAGTCATTCCAAGTGACTTCTGGATACAGTTCTCTGTTCACTTACCTGGATGTAGTCAAAAAAAGAAAAAAAGAAGAAGAGAAACCTTGAATTTTACTTAGTAGGTTTATTGTTGGTCCTATCAGTGTTATAAAGTTGCAGACAGGGTTCTCACTGTGGGACAAGAGGGATGCAAATATGCAGTGAGAAAGTCAGGGAGTGCCCTGTGATGCTGGTTCTGAATCGAACATATCACTATAAGCTCAAGATTTTAAGAAACATGTGAATTTCTTAGTTGTATCTACTCGAAGTGTCTGGAAGAAGGGACTCACCTAGCAGTGGGCATACATGATACCTTGGTTTCTTTTTTTTTTTTTTTTTTTCCTCTTTTTAATGTTTATCTATTTTTGAGAGAGACAGAGCACGAGTGGGGGAGGGGCAAAGAGATACAGAGGCACAGAATCCAAAGCAGTCTCCAGGCTCTGGGCTGTCAACACAGAGCCAGACATGGGGCTCAAACTCATGAACTGCGAGATCGTGACCAAAGCTGAAGTTGTGGATGCTTAACTGACTGAGCCACCCAGGCACCCCACACACCTTGGTTTCTAAATACCACTTCTCTAGCAACAGGGAGCAGGGTTTCTTAGAAAACAGCTGATTATAAGACTGGGGCAAGAAAAGCCCGTGTCGAACCTGAGTGCCTTTCTGTATGCCAGCACAGCAAGGAAACACTTAAAGAATGTTGGGGACGTGTTAAAAGGATCCGAGAGACATCTTGAAAAGGTTCCCATTTATCAGGTTTGGGATGATTAGAGCATTAAAAGGAATAACAAAGTTAATAGATTAATTGAACTCTTTAAAAATCCATGAGTCTGAAGTGATCCTAAAAGGGGAGGGGGTGCGGCACGAAGGTCTCTTCTTTTTAAAAGACTGCAAGCTAATAAACGTGGGCATGTCAGAATGCAAAGATCATTCTGCAATGACCAACATAAAATGTAGGCAAGGACCATCAATGTATCAACAGATGCTAAAGCCACTGGGTAACAAGTTAGTGGGGACAGAATATTCTTATGGTCCTAAAGTATCATAGCATTTATTGCTAATTATGAGTGAGAAAATGCCTTTACCAGACAGAGAGATCTGGCAGGCCTTACTTTAACCAAGTGTTTAAACTCAGCATCACCAGTGGCTACAGACTGTTTCTAGCTCTCCAAATTCATAGATGTTGAAATCTTAACCTCCAACATGATCATACTAGGAGGTGGGGGCCTTTGTGGGGTGATTCGGTCATAAAGGTGGAGACTTCATGAATGGGATCAATGCCCTTATAAAAGAGGCTCCAGAAAGTTCACTTGCTTCTTCTGGCCACATGAGGACGAAGCGAGAGCAAGGCCATCTATGAGCCAGGGCATGAGTCTCACCAGATACAGGACCCGCCAGCGCTTTGATCTGGGACTTCTCGGCCTCCAGAACTGTGATAAATAAAGCTTTGTTGTTTAAGCCGTCCAGTCTATGGTATTTTTGTTATAGGCGCCCAAATGGACTAATATACTAACAACAGGACAAAACCACGACACGTCTCCTGGTGAAATACAATAGGAAGTATCCATCACCTCTGAACTGTTGACAAAAATGCTTGAGAGGCATCTAGGTGGCTCAGTCAGTTAAGCATCCAACTCTTGGTTTGAGCTCAGGTCATGATCTTGCAGTTGGTGAGTTCAAGTCTCGTATTGGGCTCCATGCTAACATTGTGGAGCCTGCTTGGGATATTCATTCATTCATTCATTCATTCATTCATTCTCTCTCTCTCTCTCACAAAATAAATAAATAAACTTAAAAAAATATCTGACTTGAATCTAATCATGAGGTAACAATTGCACAAATTCAGACTGAAAAATTCTAGAAGACAACTGATCTATCATGTATCATATACTCCTGTTAAATTTTTTTGGATATGATAATGAGACTGTCGTTATGAAGAGAATATCCTTGTTCTTAGGAGATACATAACTGAAATGTTTGGAGTATCATGATGTACACAATCTACTTTCAGATAGTTTGGGGGAAAAAATACCCACCACTCATATATCTGTACAGATTTATATCACAGGTTCATAAGTAAGCTCTACATCCAAGTGGGGCTTGAACTCATGACCCTGAAATCCAGAGTTGGATACTCTACTGACTGAGCCAGCCAAATGCCCCAAAGGTTTTTTTTTTTTTAAAGGTTTGTTTATTTGAGAGAGAGCTAGGGAGAGAGTAAGAGCAGGGGAAGGGGCAGAGAGAGACAGGGAGAGAGAATCCCAAGCAGGCCCCAAGCTGTCAGCGAGGAGCCCAATGCAGGGCTCAAACTCACGAACCATGAGATTGTGACCTGAGCTGAAACCAGGAGTTGGACACTTGACCGACTGAACCAGCCAGGTGCCCCACAGGTTTATGTCACAGGTTCTTAAAACCAAGATCCGCAGACCCGCGGCAGCACCAGCAGCAGCAAAACGTTCACCACAGGTAAATTTAGGTGTGGGGCGTACGATGGACTTTCATGATCTTATTCTTTAGCTTTTCTGTAGGTCTGACATTTCCCAAAGTGAAAGGCTGGGAGTACAGAGAGAAAATGTTAATCCATTTCCTTCTCAGGGAATCTAAAGATGGTTCTTCCTCAAGCTGTTGGTTCTTGAATGTGCAAAAGCGCTGTCGGACTGTTCCATGTTCTCTGCTCCATGTATAATGTGTGACTAAGGCACCAGCCTCAAAGGGGGTCGGGGGGTGGGGTCGACTCCACGAAGGGAATACAACAGAGGAACAAATGGAGCTCTGCCATATAAATGGCTGCCTGCCTCCGGTGTTCGGGCTGTTTTTCTCTAATAAACATCGGTTACACCAAGAGGAATGTGAAGCTTTGGAAGAACTCATCTTGCATTTCTTACCTCTCTAGATAATTCTCGGGTCCAGCATCTCAGAATTTTTTTTTCCCCTTTTTTACCAGACTTCTACCGGGAGAGAATTTCCAAGCTAATTGCAACGGAAACCATAATTACCCCAGCCCTCACTCTGAGGTTCTTCTAATTAAAGGGCCTCCTTAAGGAATGTATTTGGCATTAAAGGAGCAGAGAGGATGATGCACAGTTAAGCAAACTGTTATGAAATCTGCTGAAGACATAGATGACCCAGGAGCTGCTCAGCCTGTCTGCCGCCCAGGGAAGGGCCAGATTCCCTGAAGCCTTCCCGCTTTGTTAATTGTGAGAGGTGAAGAAGGTAAAGGAGCTAGAAACTGAAGGGCCGATTCTGGCATTTTATCTCCTGCTTAAGCCCTTCCCAGAGGCCTGGCTTCCACGGCTCAGAACTAGAACCATCCCCGGGTTTATATAAAACCATGGCATGGGACTAAACAGATCATCTTGCCCACACGGAGCGGACAAGAAAACCGAGGTCCCCACAGGTCATCTGTCTTGCTAAATGTCATTCACGCTCCTCGCCGGTGCTGCCTTACAGTTTGTAAATGCGTTTGCCTCCAGCCTCTGTATTAGGGAGCAGCAACATTTTCTGGGAAGAGGAAACTGCCAGCATTTTAGGCCGGCTGCAAGCAGCTAAAGTTAGACCTTTTCTATCAGGCAGCCCCAGCTCTGTCCCCTACACGAAGGGCTTTGGCAATGTCATCCAAGTTAACAATGTACCTATCTTTTGTCCTAGCAATTCCTGTTCTAGAAATTTATTCTATAGATATGCATGCATGAGTGTGCAAGAATGTTAATCACAGCCATTATTTGAAATAGCAAAAGACAAAGGGAGAGGTATAATGTCCATTTATAGGGGTCTGGGTACGTAAATTATGCTATACGCATTCAATGGGATATAATGCCGGTATTTCAAAGACTGAGGCAGTTCAGCAAGTGCTGATAGGGAAAGACTGTCAAGTTTCATAATTAATTTTTTAATTTAAGGTTCTTCTGTAAATGAGACAGACATTATCCATCCATATATGCGTGTTTATAAATACACAGAGAAAGGTACGTGGATCTACTCCTATTCGAGGAGGACATGTGGTTACTGAGTTACACCTGTGTTTTACCCTCTAGTACAGCTTACATTTTTTAACCATGTACATGTAGCTCTGCTTTTATAATTAGAGAAAAAAGGGGAGAGCCTTGGAGGCTCTCAGTCTCAGCCCAGACCCTATCAAATGAAGACTTTTTAACCGAATTAGCAATTAAACTTCTGGATGTGAGCTAATCTAGTTTGCTATCTCAAAATATATACTCTTAGTGAAACAAATGATTTGAACATGGGTCAGGGCAAGGCCAGCATTCAAATACTGCTGTGCTGCAAACCCTCAGCCAGTGCCAGCCTCAGGCTGCAGTCGGAACATTTGAGTGGAAACATTTTACAGGAAAGAAAACTGATGCCAGCTTGGTCAGCAAGTTCTCTGGCTTCTCCAGGGAATTCTTTCCAGTCCTTCAAGTTATACTCAGGGTAGGGCTTGCACGGCTACAAAAGTATAGTCTCGCTTTGTTGAAGGAAAAGTCCAGTGAAACTGTGTAGCTACAAGACACTAAAGACTTTTTCTCAAAGGCTGGGAGAAGAGCAATTTGGCCTTCTGGATAATCTCAAACTTGTGATTAATAAGAGAAGGATTTAAAAAAAAAAAAAAAGAGAAAGAGAGACAGCCTCATTTGGGAGATTCAAATGTTTAAACAAGTATATGAGCAATCAATTAACTTGCAAAGGAGATGCAGAATATGTCAAAATGTAAGTGAAGGTCCTGGATGAGGACTCTCTGTCTTGTCATTAGAGACCCTCAGAGTTACAGGAACTTGACCTATTTTGAGGGACACAGGGGCAGGGGCATGTGACTTAGGTTGTGGGCAAGGCTTGTGGGGCTTCCTGTGTATCATCTCCTAGATGGACCCCTGGCAAAATCTCCAGTGGACTCGCTGCCTCCATTCTTGAGACCACTTACCTCCATCTCCTACCCACTGACCATCTACAGGCTTATCAAAAAACACCTGTTTAAAACCATTTCATGTTTCTTGCAAGACCTATATGAGTAAAACTTTTTGAAAACTACAGAAAGGGGCTCTTGGGTGGCTCAGTTAAGTATCTGACTTCAGCTCAGTTCATGATCTCATGATTTGTGAATTTGAGCCCTGCATTGGGCTCTCTGCTGTCAGCACAGAGCCTACTTCAGATCCTCTGTCCCCCCTCTCTCTGTCCTCCTCCTCCCTGCTCGCACATGCCTGCTCTCTCTAAAATAAATAAACATTTTTAAAAAACTACAGAAAAACACAAAAATGACCTTGTAAAATGGAAAGGAATACTGTTAGTCCATCAGAACATGGAACATCACAGAGATATATGTTCTTTCTAGGTTAATAGTGTAGATCAGTTACAGTGATCCCAAAAGAATAACATCAGGTTTGCTTTAAAGTTCACAGGAAAAAACAGTCAAGAATAGCCAGTAAAGCCCTGAAAAATAGAATAAAAATGCAGGATTTGTACTGCTGGCTATTCAAAGTTATCATAAAGTCTCTATACAGTGGGTTTTGGTACATCACAGGAAACTCATAGAACAGAATAGAAAATCTGCAAATACATCTAAGTGAATATTTAAAAAAAAAACACCACATATTTCATGTTAAAAACGTTTCTGACATCTTCAAGATGAAGTTTCAGCACTTTCCCACATAAGATTTTTTGCTCCTATCACTCTTTCCAACTGCTGACCTTATACTTCAACATTCACAACTATATGTACCTTGGAGTCCCCTCCCTCTGTCCTCTGCATATGCTATTCCCTCTATCTCAATTACCCTTCCCTGTCCCGTTTATCTGAGTCTTACTCTTTCTTCAAGACTTGGTGAGATCTCTGGTAAACCTCCCTGATCTCATCTCTCTCAACTCTCATCCGGCCAGCAGAGTGAGGAGCCCCTCAATGGTGTACCCAACGCCATCCCAACACACACATACCTGTCTCCTGCTCGCACTTGCACCAAGAGCAGAAACCACAGCCCCACCACGGTAGCCCTAGCGCCATCCAGTACACGGTTGTAGGAGTAAATGAGTACAGCTGGGAAAAGTCCATAAAGGACAAAGAGGAAAAGAGGCTTTCCTTTCATCTCAGAAACCACTGCACAAGTGACACACTCAGAGCGCACAGAAGCCCACATGCAGAAGCCCAGGCAATGGCCATGCTCACAGTGCTCTCTCTCAAGGCTGGCCCTCTCACAGATAAACCTGGAGGCCTGGGCGAGCCCCATCCACCAAGCAGTTCCTCTTCTTGCATCTTTTTCTATTTCGTTATCTGTTAACTTCCCAACACAAATCTGTTTCTCTTTAAAGGGCAGGCAATCATTACTCATACCAGGTTACATCAAAGGCCAAAATGCCTCGAGGAGGCCATTCGGAACAGACCCCGGCAGCTGCTCCTGCAAGCGTCCCAGCTTCTGACTCACCAGGCACCGCTCGTGCTCTCTGATCAGGAAGCCCTGGGGAGGGAACTTCAGGTTCCAGGGGGCTGCCTGCCACATCTCTGCTCTGATCCAACAAGGGCTTCGAACCTACCCAGATTACAAAGTGAAGAGGAGGTCTCTAAAGTACCCAAAACGGCTTTAAGCTGCAAATGGGACCATCTTCTTGAGGCATTTTGGCAGAAGTTTCTGTCCCTGTTCACTTTCACACATTTAATACTGAGCACTGTTTCTGCCACATCTAAACTTAATACCATGGAAAGATGACGTAAGAATAATCAGTAGATGTAGATTTCAGTGGAAACCATTAGTTCCCTAGCTCTACCCACTAAGAAAAGACTCCTCATTTCAAATACTCAGCTCTGTAAATTACCTGGAGAAATGAGTCCAAAGGAAAGGAGAAAGTGCTACATAGGTAAATCATGACATTGTTTTTGATTTCCTCTACTCTTTTCCTATCATTGTTCCTTCTAAGCAAATACTCTGGAATCACCCACACTTTTACAACTTTGATATATGCTTTGAATTGAAACATGGTGATCTTCACCGCCATAATTCTGAAGGCATATTTACAACCACCATTAACCAAAGAGTATACAACCCTCAGGCATCCAGGAGCTCTAATATTAGAGACTAGTCTAGTAGAGTCAACTCGATGATAAGTCATCTATTATTAATTTCACTTAAAGGGACGTTTGTAAAACATTCCTTTTTCAAATATAAATCACAGCACAAGCATTTGTTTTTGATAAGCTTCCCCGAGTGGAAAAAGTTGAAGTATACTAGCTGACCAGTAATTACGTGTTTTACCCATTCCCAATCTAGCTACCCTGCATTACTGATGAACACCCAAGAGTTTCTCTCAAGCTTATAAAATGCTTTAATTAACAAGTCACAAAGCATCTATGGTGCTATTTGCTTTATTTCCTGGGAAACTAGGCGATGGGATATGGGGAAGGAACTGTCAAAATCTGGACATGACTACAGAAGTGGGTTATATATGGAATTTCATATACCATGTGTGCTATAGCAAAAAAAAAAAATCAGGAAAAAGAAGATGAAAAAAGTTGAGGGTTATGGTTCTAATACAGAACAAAGAAGGCCTGAAGTAATACCAGCTGTATATGGAAGAACTGGGGACAAAATGGTGAGCTCCAGGATCAAGTCCTGGTCTTTCAGCTAAGCTGCCATATACCCGTAGGCCTGGACACTGAGCTACAACATTAAAAGACAGACAGACAGATAGACAGAGTATGCAAGCACCTGTGATAATTTTATGTGTCAATCTGAATGGGCCACAGTGTGCCCAGATATTGGTTAAACATTATTCTGGGTGTATCTGTGAGGGTGGTTTAGGATTAAGATTTGCATGTAAATCGCTAGACAGAGTAAAGCAGAGTATCCTCCCCAGTGGAAGCCTTATCCAAATCGGGTTGAAAACCTGAAAAGAACAAAAGGCTGAGTAAGGAAGAATCTGCCCTCTTCCAGTCTTTGAGCTGGGACACTGGTCTTCTGCTTTTGGTATTAGACTGGAACTTATACAGCTCTTCTGGGCCTCCAGGCTGCCAACTGCAGACCTTGGAACTTCTCAGCCTCTAAAGCTCCGTGAGCCCATTCTTTGTAATAAATCTCTTCATTTATAAACACACACACAACCTACTGGTTCTGTTTCTCTGGAGAACCCAGACTAACACAGAGCCCAAATCAATGACTTCTACAGGTCACAGAGAGAGCCTATCACCTTTGAAATTATGCACTGGGGAACATCAGGCTCTTGCTGGAAACTTTCAGCTTCTGCTTACCTGAGACCTCCATAGCCCCTATGGTAGAAGGGCTGGGGGAAGCAAAGTTCTAGAAGCTTTGTTCATATCAATAATGATGACAATACCCAAAGAGTTTGTATGAAATTGTCTCCTTTCACAAACAAAACAAAACAGCTCTTCTCACCGCTGATGAAGGAAAAATGTTTAAGCCTTCACTTAAACCATTTCCCCAGGGAAAACAGGTGAGCCCATTTATTACATAGGACAGAAAAGGGAAGGTGGGAAAAAGAAACAGACTGGAGTCTAGTGAGGATGAACACTTCCCAGCTTCTTTCAAATCTCCAACATTCACTCCTAAAACAGAATTCTATTCTTCTCCTGCCTGAGTTCTCCACTCAAGCACAATCCTTTTGTCACATACGAAGGCAGCTGCCGCCACTGCGGGGTCCTGTATGAGAGAATCAGAATCTGCTCTAGATATGTAAATAAATCAGCTGGGACAAAAGACAGAAATGGCAAGGGAAAAAGAATAATTTTGAAGAAACACATCAACACTACAATGAACATCATCAACTTATTATGAGAAATCCAAATAACAGTAGCAATCGTTGGTTGAGTGCTTTCTTTGTGTCATCACAGGCTTAGAACAGTGTTTGGAGCCTGCCAGTGCCACATAAAGTATCAGCTGTTTTTATTATTTAATCATGTTGCAAGTTAGAGCAAGTGAAGGAGGAAGAAGAGACATCTGAACTGCTCCTTGAAGAATGAAGTGGATTTTAGCAGGCAGGCCATGGGAAGGATGGGATAAGGCATCCAAGACAGAGCTAGAGGCAGAGTAAAGCCCTTATACACTTGGGGAACCACAAGTTTTCCCGTCCTGTGGAATATAAAGCCTTAGACTTTGTTCTGGAGGTTGGGGGAGCAGCGGGAGACAGTGAGGCTGGTGCCACATGGGCTGACAAGTATGACTCCCATTCATGTCATCATGGAAATATACTACTGGAAATGAGGCCAGAACAGAAAGCCCAGGCTGCACACTGGGGAACAGTCTGGAGGGGGAAACAGACGAGTAAAGAACTAACTATAAGGCAGGTGGTAGACGCCATGATGGAGATGTACAGAGCCACGTGATAACCTCAGAGCAGAGGATGGGTTTTTTAGGAGAATGTGACCCCTGAAGGGACATGTATACAGCTTACTTTTGAGCAGCACATCTTGCCACATATAGAAGGGAAGAGCAGCTCTGGTGGAGGAATCAGCATGCACAAAGGCTCAGGGTGTGACAGTGGCTGGAAGTCTGAGGATCTCTGGGGCAGGTCAACGTGGCAGAGCATAGAGCCACGGTGAATGTGCAGATGACCAGGAAGCTAGGTGGGGCTTGGTGGTGAGAGGCCTTGACATCCATGACATGGAGTTGTGGATTCAATCCATCTGTGATGAAGGCTTGTATGTATGAATGACTGGGGTTGTAGAAAGTTCTGCTGGGAGCCATGCAGAGGGGATGAGGCTGGAGGTCGGTGGACTAGTGAAGGCACTACTGGAGAGATCGTGCAGGACCTAATTAGATTCTGAGAGTGGGGGAGGCGAGTTGAGAAGGTTTGTAGCTTGGGTCAATGAATCAGTATGATGCCGTGACTGGAGTTAACCAGAACCTTACAAAGCGGACAGAACCTGCTAAAAGGTCAAACATTTGTTGAATGAATTCATTAGTGAAAGAATGGCTGGACAGAGAGGGATGGAGACACAGGACACAAAGTGGAAGCAAAACTGGTGGAAGTCAGGAAATGAATGGGTTTGGTTTTGGACCCGTGGAAATTGAGATCTTTCCAGCAACCAGGTGAGGACACCACCAGTTGACTGATGAGTAGGAGATGTCTGCCATGAAAACTGCACGTGAACCCACTGGAGTTCATTACACTCTGCCTGTCCCTACCCAGGAGGTTACATCTTCCACCAAGGGGAGGTGCTTCCTGCAACTGCCTCTTTGTGGCCTCCAGCAGGGGGCAGCACAAAGGATGGGTCAGAAGAAAAGAACTCGGCTTAAGTATGTGCGGTTTAAGCCATAGGTCTCTAGAAGCTTCTCTCACAGGTATGGAATTCAACCACAATGCCCACTGTGGTAAAGCACTGTTTTGATCCAAGAAGAGAGTGACGAACAGAATGACACTGAGACCAATTCATCTTTCAAGTAGAATCTCTGAGCTGTATTTTGTTTGGTTAAGAATGGAAATTCCACTTTTATTCCAAGCCAATCTTCTGATGCACCAAATTCAAGGATAAACGTTCATTCAAGAACTTTAAAAAAAAAAAAGTGAGATCACAATGATTAAAAAACAAAACAAAACATTGTTTTGCAAGGGAGGGGCGAAACGGTCTTATCCTCAGTTGGGGCAGAATTCCTAATCCTAGTCTCTAGAAGCAACACAGGGCCTTGAGCAAAAAAAAAAAAAAAATTTTTTTTTTGGTTGGGGGTGTTCATTTCCTCCTATGTAAAATGAAAGAATTTAATTAAATAACTTTGGATTAACTACCAGGGCTGAGGTTTATGATAAGATTGTGATTAGGGGCACAGAGAAGAAGAAAATGTCTTAATAAGCACTTCTTTGTTGCCTGTTTGAGCCTTTCTTAGTAAACTAATACATTAACACTATTCCTGGAGAGAAAAATCTTGGAAATGACCCATTTCACCAACAGGAGAGCATTTCCAGTAATTCACATGTGGCAGAGTTAAAAAAGAACCTAGCTCAGATAGGTCAGGGAAAAAATTCAAAATAAGTGTTTATTTTTCTGATCGAATCTAAACAATCGGTCTCAAAATAGAACAGCTCCAGAAAAGCCACAGACTCTTCCAAGTGGAAGTCCTCTACTCAGAGGAGGGTGACGCAGAGAAAAGAGGAAAAGGTATTTCCCTCCCATACCAAGGGAGCAGACCCAACAATGTGTTTGTCAAACTCTTTACACATATTTAGGAGCAGAGCATCCTTTAGGCCAAAAGAATAAGCTGATTGCGAAGCACAGATACTTCCAACCAGAAGCCAAGTAGGGCATTTGGTCAGACAACAGGATACGGCTAAGCAAAATGAGGTCCTCCTCCACAAATCCTACAGTCTGGGTCAGAGCTTCTAGAGGTTGATCAATCCAGGGTCCGGTGGCTCAAATGTCTGAAATTGTCTCCCGTGCTTGCTGCTCCCTCTTCGCCAGGTAGCATGAGCCCTGGCTTCTGCTCAGTGAGTGCACACTCTCAACAAGCAGGAAGCTTCTGTATGGGAGTGAGAAGCTACGACAAAAAACAATCAGCTAGAGTCTGGATGGTTGTGGAATGTTTTGCTGGGCAGAGTGAGATTGAAAATTGGTTGGAAAGGGGAAAAGGAGTCCTAAACACAAATAAAGCTTACAAAAAAAGATAGAAGGTTAAAGAAAAAAACTTAGCATGCCCCAAGGTGGTGAAAGATTTCTTCTTACGACACAAGAGCGGCCATCTTAAATAAGAAGTCTGACCTGACTTCATTTTAAGATTAATAAATGATTCTATTTATGTAAAGCTCCAAACAGGCAAAACTAAACCACAGTGTTTAGGGAAGCACACTTAGGTTGAAAATTCTGGAGAGAGGCAAGTAAGTGATTGCCATAAAAGTCAGGGTAATGGTTTCTTTGGAAGGTAAGAAGGGGGCTACGCCAGGGAACACTTTTGGAGTCTGATGAAGGCCTATTGCTTGATTTAGATGTGGTTCTATGGAAGCTCAGTTTATAATAATGCATTAACTTGTACATTTATGTCTTGTGTACTTTTCTGTGTGTATATGATACTGGACATAAAGGTTTTAAGAAAAAAAAAAAAGTGAAGAGGAAGCAGAGAGCTAGACTGAGAATGTGAGAATGTGCCCTAAGAACACGACCCCAGAGAGCTCACAGACAAGTTTAAGAAGAGCCAAGAAGGATGAAAAGAGAATAAGCTTGTCTTCTGTCAGTGATGATCAAAATTCAGACAAAGGTCATTCAAGTCAACTTAAAAACACAACTATTATTAAGACATTATTAATTTTTAAGGTGTAATAATCTGTGTGTGTATTTACAGACTCCTTATCTTTATTTTTTTATTTAAAAAAATTTCCTTAATGTTTATTTTTGAGAGAGAGAGAGAGCAAGGAAGGAAAGGGCAGAGAGAGAGAGAGGGAGACACAGAATCCGAAGCAGGCTCCAGGCTCTGAGCTGTCAGCACAGAGCCCAACGTGGGGATCAAACCCATGAACCATGAGATCATGACCTGACCTGAAGTTGGGATGCTCAACCAACTGAGCCACCTACGTGCCCCATTAGAAATACATTCCAAGGGGCGTCTGGGTGGCGCAGTCTGTTAAGCGTCCGACTTCAGCCAGGTCACGATCTCGCGGTCCGGGAGTTCGAGCCCCGCGTCGGGCTCTGGGCTGATGGCTCAGAGCCTGGAGCCTGTTTCCGATTCTGTGTCTCCCTCTCTCTCTGCCCCTCCCCCGTTCCTGCTCTGTCTCTCTCTGTCCCAAAAATAAATAAAAAACGTTGAAAAAAAAATTAAAAAAAAAATACATTCCAACACATTTATGACAGAAATGATATGACACCTGTGATTTGCTTCAAAAAAAACTCGGGCAAGAGGGGGACAGTTAGTGTATGGAGATCAGATGAAACGCCACTGGCTGTGAACCGCTGTGGCTGGGCAGTGGATACGTGAGGGTTCATTTGATATTTTCTCTACTGTGAAATTAAGTTTGGAAGTTACCGTTATTTACCATTGTTTAAAAAAAATAACAAAAGAATACATTCTTTTTTTTTAATTTTTTTCTAATGTTTTCTTTATTTTTGAAAGAGAGCACACAAGTGGGGGAGGGACAGAGAGAGAGGGGAACAGAAGATCTGAAGCAGGCTCTGTGTTGCCAGCAGCAAGCTGATAGCGGGGCTCAAACTCACAAACTGTGAGATCATGACCTGAGCTGGTGTCAGACGCTCAACCAACTGAGCCACCCAGGTGCTCCAGGAATACGTTCTTGGAAAGGCTCTAATGCTGGTTGTTCAACAGCCGGAAAGGACTCTCTCTGGCACTACAGATGAACATATTTCTTGACATCCAGGGCCTCTCCTAGGCCTACACAGGCCTGCTCAGCACCCAATCCCTCACCTAAACCAAGAGCCAGCAACAGTGCCCCCACACCCTCTTTCAACAACCAAAGTAAATGATTATAATAACTAAAGCCCCTTTCATCTTATAATTTCTTGGCAAGAATCTGGAAATGCCTCAAATACTTTTAGATGGGTGGGACCAAGTGGTATTAAATCCAAAAGCTCGTGCAAATATATATTGGACAAAGGGTTTGTACCCCAACTTTAAAAAGAACTCATGAATCAACAGTAAGATGAATGATCCAATAAAAAACAGGCAAAAAATGTGAAGACACCTCAAAGAAGTAAATAGGTGGAGAGCCAATAAGCAATGGAAAGCGTTCAACATCATTAATCATTAAGGAAATGTAAATTAAACCACTTCATACACACTAAAGAGCAGAAATAAAGAGCACGCACCACGCTAAATACTGGTGAGGAGTTGGAAGAACCAGAATCCTCATACACTGCTGGTGGGCCTACAAAATGGTACAACTACTTTGAAGAATATTATGGAGGTAAATGTATAACCCTACAATTCTTCCCCAAGGGAAATTTTAAAATATGTTCAGGGGCACCTGGGTGGCTCAGTTGGTTGAGCACCCGACCCTTGATTTCAGCTCAGGTCATGATCTTGTGGTTCATGAGATCGAGCCCCACGTTGGGCTCTTCTGTCCTAACAGCGCAGAGCCTCCTTGGGGTTCCCTCTCTCCCTCTCTCTCTGCCCCTTCCCTCCCCTCTCTCTCTCTCTCAAAATAAAATAAACTTAAAATAAGTAAATAAATAAATAAAATATGTTCATAATAAGAACTGTCCAAGCTTATAGCCGCTTGTCCCACTCCAAGCTGGAAACACCTCCAACAACTGGAAAACAGAGAAATCGTGACATATTCATCCAATGGAGTACTTCTCAGCAATATCAAAGGACAAACTATGGATACATACAACAGTATGGATGAACCCACATACGTTAAAGGCATAGGTATGATTCCATTTATATGACATTCTAGAATGTGCAAAAATGGCAGTGATAGGAGACCAAAGGTGACGGGGGGGGGGGGGGGGGGGGAGGGGTGGCAGTTGACTAGAAAAGAGCATGAGGAAACTTTCTAGGGAGACAGAAATGTTCTACATCTTGCTTTGAGTGATATTTACATAACAGTTGTCCAAACACATTGAACTGGACACTTAAGATCTGTGCTTTTTTTTTTTTGAATCGAAAAAATTTTTGTTCTTTCCATCTAGGGGTAGGTGATCGAGAACTCCAGAGTGAACATGTGGTACTTGCCTACTGGGCACATTCACCTTTCCACGAGTGATCACAACCCCCCTTCCTTCTCTTCTATTACCCGCTGTCCTGGTGAACAGCAAAAACCACCCTGTACCCATTTTCCCAAGACTGAAAATTGGGAGTCATGCGTGACCTTCCTTCTTCCTTCCTCCTACTCAGTCACTTCCTGGATAGCTCCTGAGCCCACTCCACTGCCTCTTCTCCATCCCAACTGCCTTGGCTGGAGTTTAGATCCAGGATGTTACACCTGCCTCCTGACCATTTCCAGTCTGGCTCCCTGGTCTATCCTCATCCAAACACAAAGCCTCTGCTTAACTTCCTCTTTTGCTCTCAATCACTCTGAGCATAAAGACCAAAGTCCTTACCAAGAAAAGCAAAAGCAGTGAGTTCCTTTTGTGCATGGAGCAACTCTTTGCTTTAGCTGTTACAGCTGCCTCGAGCACCCTCCCACCACCCTACCCTTCATACTTCCTTCCCATCCCTATCTTCATAGCTGTCTACCTGATAAGTCTCCATTCTTCCTTAAGGCTTACATCAAGCATCACCTAGTCGTGGTCTTTTTTTTTTTTTTTTTTAACATTTATTTATTTTAGAGAGAGAGACAGAGAGACAGAGACAGAGGGGCAAGTGGAGGAGGGGCAGAGAGAGAGGGAGACACAGAATCCAAAGCAGGCTCTAGGCTCTGAGCTGTCAGCACAGAGCCTGATGTGGGGCTGTAACTCACGAGCTGTGAGATCATGACCTGAGCCGAAGTCAGACGCTTAACTGACTAAGCCACCCAGGCGCCACCCCTAGCATCACCTATTTTTACAAGCCTAGGTATCCCTCCTCTGCACTCTGCCTCCAGACATCCCCTTACACTGTGTGGGGCTTACTTACATGCTTATGAGATGGTTCCAATTGCATGAAAGCACTTTACATATGTTAGCTCATTTAATAGCAATTGTCACTCTGCATGATGATTGGTCTTCTCTTTGTCTAAATGGTAAATAGGGACTATTTTGTTGCAATTTTTCCCTCATACCTTTTCAGGTACTAGGAAAGTATAGGTATGAGCTTAACGATTTGTTGAATTAATGAATGTCAATACAAGTGAAGGCACGGACTGGTAGCTACATCATTTTACTCCAACAAGCAAAGTGAGCATCTACGGCAGACTAGCTACTGAGCTTTCTACCTGGCATGCTATCGCAAAGCCCAACCATATCTGGAGAAGTCCGCAGAGTAAGTCACATGCCATGCCCAATCCTCAGATGTCTCAACTGCTTTACTCTCTTCTTTCACTACAAGCAGCTCCTTACAACCACCTCAAAGTAACTACTGTGTACCTTGCATCATTCTGGCCTCCCACACACATGGTCTCATTTAATCCCCACAACAGCCCTGAAGGTGGGCATCGTCATCATCCCCGAGTTTATATATGAGAAAACTGAGGTTCAGAGAGGGTGCAGAAACTTTGTTTAAAGAACCAGACTTGTGGGAAGCTACTTGTTTAAGGTGAGATTGACTCTATCAACAGCTGGGGATTTCAGGAGGTGATTGACTTGCAACCTCCCAAGAAGTGATAAAAAGCAGAGAACCAGGTGCTCAGTCGGTTAAGCGTCTGACTTCGGCTCAGGTCATGATCTCACAGCTCGTGAGTTAGAGCCCTGCGTGGGACTCTGTGCTGACAGCTCAGAGCCTGGAGCCTGCTTCGGACTCTGTGTCTTCCTCTCTCTCTGCCCCTCCCCTGCTTCCTCTCTTTCTCTCTCTCTCAAAAATAAATAAACATTAAAAAAAAAAAAAAAGCAGAGAACCTGGTGGTTCAGTTGGTTGAGCATCTGACTCTTGATGTTGCTCAGGTTGTGATCTCTCAGGCGTGGGATTGAGTTCCTTGTCAGGCTCTGTGCTGGGCACAGAGCCTGCTTGGGATCCTTCCTCTCTCTCTCTCTCCCTCTCTCTCTCTCCCTCTGGCCTTCACCTGCGTGCACACATTCTCTCTCTCTCTCTCTCTCTCTCTCTGTCTCAAAATAAATAAACATTAAAAACAAAAAGGCAGAGAACTATCCTGATAGAACTGTAATCCCATGGAGTACAGAGCCTGCAGAATGCTAGGAAAGCGAGCTGGACTCTACTTGGCCACATGGAACCAGGAGACAGAAGCCAAGGCCAGGCCAAGAAGGAGCAGAAATTGGGCAGGTGGGTGGTCCCGTCTTTCCTGAGGAAGGGTAGGGTGAGGGAAAGATCTGTAGGCAACTGACCCAACTTCTCCCCCACGTGTCTGAGACCTCAGTTCACAGGATCTAAAACTCCTCATTTCTTTTTTATTTAACTTTATTTTTTAAAATTTACATCCAAATTAGTTAGCATATATAGTGCAACGATGATTTCAGGAGTCGATTCCTTAGTGCTCCTTACCCATTTAGCCCATCCCCCCTCCCACATCCCCTCCAGTAACCCTTAGTTTGTTCTCCACATTTATGAGTCTCTTTTGTTTTGTCCCCCTCCCTGTTTTTATATTATTTTTGTTTCCCTTTCCTTATGTTCATCTGTTTTGTCTCTTAAAGTCCTCATATGTAAAACTCCTCATTTTTAAGTGGAAAAGACAAGACTAGTTTTCTATCTTTTCCTCCCATTTTTTCTTCCCACCAACCTGTGGAAGACGTGTGCCCATTGGGCCGGAGGGTAGCAGCTGGAGGAAGAAGAGAGCTGATTTGGATGAGGGACCTGGCTCGCTCTCACTAAATCCCAATTTCCCAGACAGGGAACCACCCTGTCCACAGCCCAGGCCTCTCCTCTTCTCTCCCCTGGCTCGCAGGCAGGGGCTGCTTGCTGGCTATTGTAAAAGTAGTCTTTGTTCTTGGAGTTCAACCAGCACAGGCCTCCAATTTCCGTGACACCCACAGCTGGCAGTACCTCCCACACCACCTTCGTGACCTGAGGCTAAAGAAGGAAAAAACTGGCCATAAACGTCCTGGGCTAAGAAACTAAAGCCTCCTCCCAAAAGAGAGATCACCCATGAGAAGACCCTCTGGATTCCTCCCCGGAAAGCAGGTACGATACCGGAAACAGAAGTTCTCATAAAGACAAGCACGTGGAAAGCTCACTTCATGAGGATTGTAGGGATAAGTGACCCATACAGTGCACAGTACAGAGATAGGGCAGCAAGATCACAAGACGTGGGCCTAGTCAGGGGGATGAGCACAGCTAAAGAAAGACTGGGTGGGGAGTGCTGTGGATGTGATGTGGGGTGTGGTCAGCAAAGAGCAGAGAAAATCAGGGTGCACAAAAGCAGGTTCTGAAGTGTGCCCAGCACTGCGGGGGGCGGGGGGTGACATTCAGTGGTCGCAAGAGAAGGGTTAAGCTGGAACTAGGGGGAGGGAAGTATCCCTCCATCTGGCCATCCCTCTACCTTGTTAACACATCTTCTGGTCCCTGATCTGGTTTTCTAGCCACCAGAGAACAGGGAAATGCAGTGTCCAGGATAGAATACAAACATTCAGAGGCCAGGACAGGGGTACATGGCCCTTGTGAATTAATCAGCTAGCCTGAGCTGATGTCTGACCCCAAGGGTCTCACCACCTATGGATGTCCTAGGGAAACGTGTCTCTAGAATGTGAACGAACGGATCTTTAGCAGCTACCTCCCAATAACTGGTCTAGAACCCGGGGAACCAGAGGCCAAAAATAGGGTTTCCATACACTCACATATGATTAATCAACCCCACAAAATTACTTGGTAAACCGAAGTACCCGGTGGAGAGCTGGCCGGCCTCACCTTAGTAACAGTCATACGCTGCTGGCCAGGGCGGCCCACCTACCTGCACTTGTAATTTCTAGAGACTGTAAAAACCAAGTGTTAGAATTTGTTATTTCTTATTATTATCATTAACTTGTGGGTTTTTCTCCAGATATATAGCTGAGGACAAGGAAGAGCGACTGAGGTATGCATGAAAAAAGAGACTGGGGGCGGCTGGTGGCCAAGTCGTTTAAGCATCCGACGCTTGATTTTGGCTCAGGTCATGATCCCAGGGTCGTGGGATGGAGCCTTGTGTCGGGCTCTGCACTGAGTGTGGAGCCTGCTTAAGATTCTCTCTCTCTGCTCTCCCCTGCTCTCTCTCTCTAAAATAAAAATTAGGGGCGCCTGGGTGGCTCAGTCGGTTAAGCGGCCGACTTCGGCTCAGGTCATGATCTCGCGGTCCGTGAGTTCGAGCCCCGCGTCGGGCTCTGTGCTAACAGCTCAGAGCCTGGAGCCTGTTTCGGATTCGGTGTCTCCCTCTCTCTGACCCTCCCCTGTTCATGCTCTGTCTCTCCCTGTCTCAAAAATAAATAAAACGTTAAAAAATAATAAAATTAAGTTAAAATTAAAAATAAGGCTCTTAAAAAAAAAAAAGAGGAGTCTGGGGGCACCCGGCTAGCTCAGTTGGTTGAGTTTCTGACTTCAGCTCAGGTCACGATCTCACGGTTGATGGGTTCAAGCTCTGTGTCAGGCTTTGTGCGGATGGCTCAGAGCCTGGAGCCTGCTTCAGATTCTGTGTCTCCCTCTCCCTCTGCCTCTCTCCTGCTCATGCTCTGTCTCTCTCCCAAAAATAAACATTAAAAAGAAAACTTGAAAAAAAAAAAAAAAGAGGAGTCTGGCTGAGCATATCGTCTGGCAAGAGCCATCTTAGGGGAAAGAGGGACATCCAAGACAGAGCAGTCCCGAGCCAGGTCTCCCAGGTGGGATAGACTGGCACAGGGGAGAGAGATCCAGGAAAATGGCCTTGGCAGGATGACAGGTCCCATAATGACCAGGCAAGCCTTGGATGGCAAACGTCTTAACAGATGTGCATGTCTGAGCAGGAGGCTGGCCGTCAAAAGGGTTAAGGATTCTGTAGTGAATCTCCTACTTCGTCCTTTCATTTCTGCTGTTCAGTTTTTCAGCCAGGAATGGTCTCTGGAATTAAATGGCCTTTCCCTCCTTTTTTTGCACATGCCCCATTCTGAAGACAGGCTCCGTGCCCCCCTGGGGACTGCGATGCTTGCTTTTGATGTCTCTTGGGAAATTTTGAACAAAGGCTCTAAATACAGCTCAAAGCCCTTGCACAGAACCACACAAAAGGCAGAAGGAGGCTTGTATGACGTGGAACCCATCAGAAGTAAAAGGCTCTGTGTCCAGGGCCCGTGACACTCAGATGGGGATACAGGATTTCTCTAACCAAAGCTCCTGGGTCCCAAGTGTAAGGCAGACTGGATTCCTTTCAGGAAACCATGCACGGGTATGCTCTTGTACAGAATCTCTCCAACGTTATTCTTGGCTCTGCTAACATTGCTTTGGCTTTAAAAAATCAATAAATAAAGCAAGCAGAAGGTCCCTTCACATCCAGGCCGGACTAAAAGGGCTTTGCCCTTACCAAGCCAAAGTGAATATTCGGTTCAAGCAGATATACTATGCTGGATACTTTCACTTGATTTTTCCTTGGGAGGGCCAGCAGTGCACGGAAGGCTTTGCTACGTATGACAATCAGTGTTGCTAAGCTACCAAAAGTCACTGTAGTGAGAGAAGAGCCAGAGATTGGGGGGCTGGTTGGTAGGACATCAGCAGGAGAAAGGGAAGAATGGAGAGGAAATCAAGTCCCAATCACACAATGATTTTTAAGTGTCTGAAGGGACATTGCTGACTCCTAAAAGTTTCAGTTCTAGAAAGTGGATCAAAATCCTTTCCAGTGATCCTGACATGACATGACATAAAGAAGGTATAGAAAGAACAGCTCTTACTCCTCTGGGCACTTTGATCCTGATCTAAATCAAAAGGAAGAATGCCTTGATCTCATTCTATTATTTATTCTAACATGTTTGCCTGACAACCCGGGTACAACAAACTTTTATCTAGCAGGAGCTCAATAAACACTTGGTGGTGGACTGGCCAGTGCTCTCCCAGGGAGGAGATGACCAGTGCTCTCCCAGGGAAGAGACCACAGGGATGGAGGGTCAGCGGGGGAGGGGAGAAGAGGGTGTGTGCAAAGCTGTGCAGTAACAGGCTGCCTGTGATTCAGAGGGTGTGATGCAGGAAGCTGTCACTCATAGGCTTTTGTCACCAAAGTCAACAAGCATACTTTTTTTGCACCACATAGTGGAGTTTTTCCAGTTTTCCCCCTTCTGTTAAAATCCTACAGCTTGCTTCTCCCAAGCAAAGAGGCCAAGAAAAGAATCCATGTTGTCAGGACTAGCCACAAGGTAAACAAAGACAAAGAAAGAGTGTGCTGGCCAATTAAACAGAAACGCAGGCTCCTGGCAGCGACATGACCCAGTTTTTCCATTCACTTGATGTAAGTAAACCCCCTTTACTGAGATGGCCCCTTTGGCTTCAGGGGGGAAAAACAAGAAAGGTTTTCCATGTGTTTCTACAAGACTTCTCTACCTCCTAAGAAACAGCAAAATTCCATTAAACCCAATTCCCATTCAATGGAAAGGAAGCAGGCAGGGCTTTGGCAGCACACAGGCCTGGGTTCGAATCCTTGTTCTGTTTCATCCAAACCAGTAGCCCTGAGGTCCAGGGCAAGTCGGCTGAGCCTGTCCAAGCCTCAGTTCCCTCGCTTACAGAACAGAGACGTCAGTAACCATCATACAGGTTGCTGACACAACTAGAAAAGACAATCCATGTTCAGAAAAGTAAGTGTTCCTTTCCCTGCAACTTGGAATCACACCACACCTAAGGGAGGTAGTGCAGGTACCATGGAAAGCGCAGAAAAGGACAGAAGACTGGGCTTAAGGAGCTTTTTATTTTGTTTTTAAAAAAAAATTTTTTTTTAATATTTATTTATTTTTTTGAGAGAGAGAGAGACAGTGTGTGAGCAGGGGAGGGGCAGAGAGAGATAGGGAGACACAGAATCCGAAGCAGGCTCCAGGCTCTGAGCTGTCAGCACAGAGCCCGATACAGGGCTCGAACTCACCAGCTGTGAGATCATGACCTGAGCTGAAGTCAGACCCTCAACTGACTGAGCCACCCAGGCGCCCCTATTTTGTTTTTTTAATGTTTATTTATTTTTGAGACAGGGAGAAACAGAGCATGAGTGGGGGAGGGGCAGAAAGGGAGACCCAGAATCTGAAGCAGGCTCCCAGAATCTGAGCTGTCAGCACAGAGCCCAACACAAGGCTCGAACCCACGAACCGTGAGATCATGACCTGAGCTGACGTTGGACACTTAACCGACTGAGCCACCCAGGCATCCCTTAAGGAGCTTTTAATGGGGGGGAAAAAAAGGAGGGGGACTACTCCACATCTCAGAACAGGGGAAGGTTTGGCAAGATTTTTAAGGCTTTAAAAAACCAGGGTATATTAAGGTCTTCAAACTACAGCTGGGATGTCAGAGGACTTTCTAGATACCTTGGAACTTACACAAACACTGACTGGTCCACTCAAAATGCCAGACTCAAAAAACAAGATCCAGAAAGCTAGGAGTTTTTCTAATTCTTAGAGCACAAGGAGAAAGCACCATACCCTTGTGGTTAAGGGCTTATGCCCGTCAGTAAACAGGTTCAGATCTCAGCCCCGCCACCCACCAGCAATGTGACCCATGCCTGCTTGGAGGAGTTGGTGAGAAAGGCAGACCACTACGCCCAGTCCCCAAGCATGTAAAATGCTTACTAAGGGGTGAAGTTCCTGTTGTTGCAAAACACTGAAAAGCTCTGAGCCCTGATACACGGAGTGATTTTGCAATTCGGTGTGTCGAAAAGAAGATGGTGGGAAGGCAGAGATAAATGAGAAATGCAGACAGATTCATCCTGGGGGGTTGTGCAGGATGCAAAATGAGAGCGGTGCCTGGGGTTTCAAGTTTAAGGCCATGAATACTTCAGAGCCCACGGATACTCCTTGTACTTCAGAGGGAGGAACAAAGTACCGGAATGCTTTGTCTTTGCTCCCCCTGGACTTGCCACACAAAATGTACCCCTCACTCACAAAGAGCATGCAGGAGCACAGCCAGTTCGTAATCCCTACCATTCATTAGTCTACAGCAAAACGCCCCAAACCTAAGGTCCAAACCTACCAAGACATCAAATTCAAAACAACAAAAGTCGACACCTCATATGTAAAGGATCTTAATTAAACAGTGTCAAAAATGCAAATGTGTATGCAGTGTCTGGACCTACTGATTATGAAATAAACTTGATTAAGAACAAATCCCTTTTAAGAAGAGGAAAAGAACCCGGCAATGCTCATGAACATCAAATGCTGTTCTCAATTAGCCCTTTTCCTCCCAACTTCACAAAGTACCAGCAGGTGGGAGATAATTAACGTTTTAATAAAACTTGTTTTACATGCCTCAGTTGGAACCTTTTTGTTCTGCAAAGCTTTTCCCTGTCCAGCCCCAAGATGCACCCACAAAGTAAGATTTTTTTTTCACAACATTATTTTTCTGGTTACATTTTGGGGGTTTATAACTTCAGGAAGATGAAGGTAGAGGAGGTAATTTATGAAAAGGAATATTTCTCTTTATCCATATTTACATTCTGCAGGGGAGGGAGTTGGGTTTTTCGGTTCTCCTCCCATGCCTATCAGGGGAATAAAGTCCTTGCTCCCACTTGACAAGATTTACAGAGCAATGAGAGGTCTGCAGACTGATACAAACTGTACAGCCCACTTCATGGGTGCACCCCCTCCCCCCCCCTCCATTTGCAAGAATTGCTGACTTTGACAGCCTGGATTTTTCCCTTTAAAGACAAATCTCTTGTCTTTAAATGCAGTCTTCTTGTAGCTTCTCACCCTCACCTCCAAACCTCAACATCCACGTGAGCCTGTTTCAGTATTAAAATGCTGGGGCGCCTGGGTGGCTCAGTCGGTTAAGCGGCCGACTTCACCTCAGGTCACAATCTCACGGTTCATGAGTTGAAGCCCTGCGTCGGGCTCCGTGAGGACAGCTCAGAGCCTGGAGCCTCCTTCGGATTCTGTGTCTCCCTCTCTCTCTCTCTCTGCCCCTCCCCTGCTCACGCTCTCACTCGCCCGTGCTCGCTCTCTCTCTCTCAAAAATAAACAGTAAAAAAAATGCTAATGCTTGAACATTTTTCACTGAGTAGGTCTTCAACACTTACGTCCTGCTGCCCATAACACAATGTTGGCAGCACACAAGCGAACAGTATACGCTTCAGAGACCAACTCATAAAGCCATTCTAAGCTGAGACATGGAGGAGCACTGTCTTCCTTTTCAGAAAAGGAAACCGAAGCACTTGAGAAAAAGAACTGTGTTGCTTGCACACGGGGGATCAGAACCCAAGACCTGGGCTTTTACTTCTGGATGGATCAGAGACTACATCCCATCTGAGAGTAACCTAAGCTAACCCCACCATGCACAACCCAATCATTATAATTTCTGTCATTTTAATTGGACTCAGACCTCAGGGTTTGAATTTAAGAGGGTGAGAGCTACAGGAATCTGTGTAGGGATTATGGCTGGAAGGTTGCCTGCAAGTTACAGTTTATTTTCTCCTCAGGCCTTTCCAAACCCCCACCCCCCACCCCCACCCTCCCGTCGGCTGCCTCTGCTCTGCCACGGCAGGGCCAGGACGGCCACCATCCAAACACCATGTTCCTTTCCAGCGCTGGAGCCTCTCAAGCCCGTTCCCACACAACCACGCCTGTACAAGGGTCTGTACAGCGGGGCTTTCCAATCTGGGCACTACTGGCATTTTGTTGGGGTGCTGCCTTGTGGGTTAGAGCATATTGGCAGCACCCCTGCCCTCTATGCGTTAGATACCAGTAACACACACCTAGTTGTGACCAGCAAAAAATGTCTCCAGAAGGCACAGGAGAGTTTTAGGGCAGAGAAACTATTCTGTGTGATACTGTAATGGGGGACACGTGTCATTATGCATTTGTCAAAACCCACAGAATATACAACAGAGAGCATGAACCCTAATGTAAACGACGGACTTTAGTTAAAAATAATGTATGAATATTGGCTCATCCTTGTAACAAATGCACCACATTAATGTAAACTGTTAATAATAGGGGAAATGGTGGGGGGGGGCGGGTAGGAAGAAAGGAGGTATATGGGGATTCTTTGTACCTTCTGTTCAATTTTTCTGTAAGCTGAACTGCTCTAAAAAATAAAGTGTGTTAATAAACCCACAAATACACAGAACAATTGATGGTTTCCAGAAGGGGTGATGGGTGGAAGGATGGGCAAAATGGGTTCTGTTCCTTTTTTTAACGTTTATTCATTTTTGACAGACAGAGAGTGAGCAGGGGAGGGGCAGAGAGGGAGACACAGAGTACAAAGCGGGCTCCACACTCTGAGCTGTCAGCACAGAGCCTGATGCGGGGCTGGAACCCATGAACCATGAGATCATGACCGGAGTCGAAGTCAGACACTTAACAAACCCAGGCGCCCCCAAAATGGGCTTTTAAAAAAAGAATGAATCATAAAAAAATTGTAATTAAAAAATTAAGTTTATTAATTAAAAAAAAAAAAAAGAAAGTCCCTAGACACTGCCATATGTCCTTATAGGGCAAAACTGTTCCCAGTTTTACAGTCCGTATACTGCTGTGTGGGGCAGGCTAAGTCCCTGGAGTGAGCTGACCAGTCCAGCTGTATCCAGTCACACTTCAGGATGGAAAAGGGGAGTTTTCTGGGTGTCCAGGGATCACAGACACTCTTCTAGAGGATAATCTTTTTTTTTTTTAATTTTTTTTTTAACGTTTATTTATTTTTGAGACAGAGAGAGACAAAGCATGAACGGGGGAGGGTCAGGGAGAGGGAGACACAGAATCTGAAACAGGCTCCAGGCTCTGAGCTGCCAGCACAGAGCCTGACGCGGGGCTCGAACTCACGGACCGTGAGATCATGACCTGAGCCGAAGTCGGCCGCTTAACTGACTGAGCCACCCAGGCGCCCCGAGGATAATCTTATTAGGAGAGAAAGTACCTCTCTTAGGAAAGTCCAGGCAAAGTCCACACAGAGGGACCCAATCCTCCTGTCCTGGCCTCAAAGACAGCAACTCGGACACTACATGCCATCTTAGGCAAGGACGCCCTCTTTAGTGTCCCCTTTGTCAAGACTGATCTCTAGGCCCATAAGGAATGGAGACCCTGGGCTTCCAAGAGGCCAAAGCAGTATCTAAATCGCACCCGAGATGCTTCCAGTGGCAGCTGCCATGGCTCACCTCGGTGTTTCTGTCCGAGGGCTCTGGCAGGGTTACAATGGGGACAGCGACCCGTGTGCACTACCCTCTGCTTTGTACGCCCCCCAGAATGCATGATGAGATGTGACAACATCAAGTGTGCATCCACTAGGCAGACAGCAGTGCACACGCACACCTGGAACATGAACAACACGGGTGTTGTTACCAGTAACAGAGTCGATGCCCCCCCACACACACACCCCCTTGACTCCTGACTCCTCCTTTCACCTGTGGTCCCATTTCCTTCCTCTTTCCTCTTATCCTGTCACCCCTTCCTTTGACAGTGCAGCTTCTCTCAAAGAAAGAGGACAAAACGAGGCTCCCCAGAGAGGCAGAAAAACAAGGGATGACAATACACACATTGGGAGGAACACTCGGGGCACGCCTCGGCAAAAAAAGTCAGGCAGGCGGGCAAACCGCATGAATGAGCATTCCCAAGCAGCTGCAGTGATACTGTCCGGCTTAGAAAGACCAGAGCTCTCCCAACACCGTTAATTTTTCTCTCCACTCTCAAGTTCTTCCAAGGTTGAACCTTTTGGTAACATGGGCCTTACGAATTGCTCCTCCACCTCTCCAGGCTGCCGGGAGGATTAAACAGGATCATGTGCATCTAGCACTTAACCTGGTGCCCGGCACACAAACTGGCCCTCGAACAACACGGGTCTGAACTGCGCGGGTCCACTTAGACGCGGATTTGTACGGTTCTGAAAAGACAGTTTCTTTTCCTTCCGATTTCCTTAATAACGTTTTCTTCTCTCTAGCTGACTTTACTGTAAGAACACAGGATATAATACATATAACATGCAAAATATGTGCCAATCGACTATTTATGTTACTGGTAAGGCTTCCAGTCAATAGTAGCCTATTGGTAGTGAAGTTTGTGGGGAGTCAGAAGTTATACATGGAATTTTAACAGCGCGGGAGGGTGCCCCTAGCCCCGTGTTGTTTAAGGGTCAACTGTACGTGTTTACTAGATGGTTTCAGCTATCATCTAAATTTGTACGTCGGGGCACCTGGGTGGCTCAGTCAGTTAAGCGTCCAGCATCCGACTTCGGCTCAGGTCATGATCTCACGGTCTGTGAGTTCCAGCCCCGCCTCAGGCTCTGTGCTGACAGCTCAGAGCCTGGAGTCTGCTTCAGATTCCGTGCCTCCCTCTCTCTCTACCCCTCCCAGCTCATGCTCTCTGTCACACAAAAATAAACATTAAGAAAATTAAAAACAAACAAACAAACAAACTAACAAATAAATAAATTTGTATGTCAACTTCTAGCTAACTCTAAACACTTATTAAGCCATCCATTTCCCCCCACTTATCTTATCAATCCTAGCCCAGGGAAGTTTCTGTGGAATTGACATTCATTTTTATGGACAGAGCTGTTCCTGGCAACAGGAGCTTCTCATCAGGTTCAGAACTCCCTTAAACCCAGGGCGCCTGGGTGACTCAGTTGGTTAAACTCTGACTCTTGTTTCTGGCTCAGGTCACAGTCACGTGGTTTCCTGAGTTGAGCCCCATGTTGGGCTCTGTGTTGCCAACGCAGAGCCTGCTTGGGATTCTCTCTCCCCCCACTTCTCTCTCTCTTTGCCCCTCCCCCGCTCATGCTGTCTCTGCCTCTCAAAACAAACAATAAACTTTAAAAAAAAAAAAACAAAAAAAACCTCCCTTAAACCCATCCCAAGAGACACTTCAGCCTCTCCAGATCTCCGAGACTTTAAATAAAAAGGACCAAGCGGCACAGATTACCAAAACTGACTGAGGGCTCTACTATAGCGTGTGCCCATTCGACAGCTCATCCCATTTCTCAGTTGCCTCATATCACAGAGAATATTCTCTTTCTCTCTCTCTTCCCCGCTCCCCCCAAACCAGGGGTGCCTTCATATCCCTCACTGTTTAGATTATGCCTCTCAGAAAAATCCCTGCAGGAGATAAACACAGGATCTGTAATGGGAACTCCAGCACACCCAACAATAGTGCCACTGTCACACATGTGTGAGCTTTCGTGAAAGCAAGGGATTGGCAACGCGGGGCTGCCATGCCCAGGAAAATTATTTCCTGTGGGAAAAATAAAACAACCTTCAGCTCCTGGCAGGTCCCGGGCAAGCCCAAGCCAGGCTCACCGGAGAACTTGAACGCTCCATCTTTGGAAACGGAGGCAGACGTAAGGGCTGTTCCCGCCCGCCCTCGAGTGCCCAGTTGGGGGAAAATCAATGCCGCAGCATCAGGGACCTGGTTTTTTTCCCAGCACAGCATAAACAAAACCACCACTGCTGGGGGACAATCAATTAGCAAGATGAGTCATGTGGTCAAGAGAAAAAAACAACAACAAAAAGAAACTCCATTTCTTTTTGAAAGCACGTTCCAGGGTCGGATGCATTTTTATCCCATCAGTCAGATGTAGAAAGGTGATCGCTTAAATTCAGTAAGAGAAAGAAAAGGCTGGGCAGCCTCAGTGACATCCTGTATGTTCTGCTATTATTGAAAGGAAATAGAGAAATTACAGACAGCATAATCTATTAGCTTCAGCGTGCCCCAGTATCACGGTGATCAGCAAAGACTTCTTCGATGCTGTGTGCTCTTCAACTCAGAGTTAAATGAATTCTTGGTTCAGGATTATTTAAGGATGACCTGACGTAACGCACTTAGAAGTTTCCACGGATGGAGCCGGCTGAACAACACTGAATTCTCAAGTAACTACCTACCCGCTGCCACTCCTTTCTTTCCTCCTATTCATCTTTGTTCCTACCTCAGCCCTCCCCCAAACCCCTCCAGGCAGTTTTTCCCCAGCTCATGGTTTCTGGACCTCAGCTCTTTGTGGCAGGGGGCTGTCCTGTGCACTGCAGGACGTTTAACTGCACTCCCCGCTCCGCCCTCCACCCCCCCCCCCCCGCCCCAGTCATGACAAATAATCCCCACAGGTGCAAAACCCCCCTGGTTTGAGAACCCCTTCCCCAGTCTACTGTACTGTGCTCATTGGGGAGCAAATTCCCTTTTACCTCCCATTGCCTGGGATACTTTTTGGTCCCAATTTTATCTCCTAAACTTCTATTTTGCTTCTGGGAATCAGTTTGGGTGTCACCTCCTCTGAAAAACTATGACACTCCGCCTTGCCACTCCCCACTCCAGCACCAAAAAAAAAGGGGGGGGGGGAAGGGGCTGGGATTTCTCCTCTGTGTGCCCACCCTGCCTCATGCATGCTTTTCTGGTAGCACCTACATTACAGTATCATAATGGTCTCCTTACTTCATTATTTAATAATTCATCCATATGGGGTGCCTGGGTGGCTCAGTCGGTTAAGTGTCCAACTTCGGCTCAGGTCATGATCTCACTGTTTGTGAGTTTGAGCCCCAGGATGGGCTCCTGGAGCCTGCTTCAGAGTCTGTCTCTGTCTTTCTGCCCCTCCCCCACTAAAGCTCTGTCTCTCTTTCTCTCTCAAATATAAACATTTAAAAATTTTTTAAAATTCATCCATCCATTCATTAATGCAACCAATTTTAAAGTGCTGGGTATAGGAAATATGGCCATGAATGAGACACTTGGATTCCTGCTCCTGTAGGCTCATATTCTAGTGATGGAAGACAGGCAATAAATAATTACAAATAAAATGGCAGGGGCTCCTGGATGGCTCAGTTGGATAAGCATCTGACTTCAGCTCAGGTCATGATCTTGTGGACAGTCTGGTCCGTGGGTTCAAGCCCCATGTCAGGCTCTGTGCTGACAGCTCAGAGCCTGGAGCCTGCTTCGGATTCTGTGTCTCCCTCTCTTTCTGCCCCTCCCCACTCACACTGTCTCTCTCTCTCTCTCTCAAATAAACATTAAAAAAAATGGCAGACATTAATATAAGCTATAAAGTAAATACAGCAGATCTCTCCCCACAAGGAGACTTAGCTCCTTAAGAGCAAAGACTGCTTTATTCATTATTGTATCTATAGGAATTAGCACTGAGCCTTAAAAACACAAAAACAAAAAACCAGCATTTTCCGCTTTGTCTCTAGGCATATGTCATTTTTTGCTCTCTGTCATGGAGATTTAGGTACAGGGACTCTCTCCTGGGATACAGTAAGCTTCTTGAAGGAAGGATCCTGCCCAATTTGTATATAAATTTTATACAGAGAAATCAGAGGGTTTTGTTAAATGATTTTCCTCAAGCTATGGTTTTTAACACTGAAATTTTTTCTAAACATAAAGCAGAAATGCTTATATGAAGAGAAAAGCATTTTGTAGATGGAGAAACTGAGGCTCAGAAACGGTGACTTACCCAAGGTCAGAAAAGCCAGTCAACTGGACTGAATGTCTGGCACTAAAACCCAAGCTTCCCTCCCACATACCACTGCCGCTTACAGAAGCCAGACAGATGCAAATCGGGTAGAAATGTCAGGAGAAAACCTCTCTCCTCACAGAAGACTGTTGGCAAACTGTGGCTAGCATGTAGGTGGTGAGTTTATTTACAGGCAAAAGGGATCTGCTGGTCAAAGAGGAAGAAAAATGAATGACATTAATTTTTCATTCTTACCACTGGGACTGGGCCTAAACTTTAGCACTTTATAAGAAGGCCAAAAACCACTCAAAAGCCAACGCCTACAAAGAAGAGGGCCAAACATTTTTCCCTTTTTCTTTTCAAGAAAGAAAGGTTTGCAATATTTACAAGCTCGGGGTTGTTCTTGTACAGATGTTAAAAAATGACCCAATCTGTGGGGCTAGAAGCACCTTCTAAGAGGCAGAGGTTCCGAGGAACAAGCATGGACTTTAGGAAGTCCGACATGCATTCATGGAGCGTCTGCGTGGCTCAGTTGGTTAAGTGTCCCACTCTTGGTTTCAGCTCAGGTCATGACCTTACAGTTACTGAGTTCGAGCCCTGAATTAGGCTCTGCCCTGACAGTGCAGAGCCTGCTTGGGATTCTCTTTCGCCCTCTCTTTGCCCCTCCCCTGCTTGCTTTTTCTTTGCCCCTCCCCTGCCTGCTCTCTCCATCTCTGTCTCAAAATAAACAAACTTAAAAAGGCGGGGGGGTGGGGGGAGGCACCTGAGCGATTCAGTCAGTTGAGTGTCTGACTTTGGCTCAGGTCATGATCTCACGGTTCCTGAGTTTGAGCCCCACAGAAGGCTCGCTGCTGTCAGCCTGTCAGCGCAGAGCCCACTTTGGATCTTCTGTCTCCCTCTCTCTGCCTCTCCCCCACTTGCACTCTCCCCAAAATAAATGAAACTTAAAAAAAAAAAGGAAGGCTGACATGCATTCAAATTTGCACCCACTTAGCCTCTCCAAATTCAGGAATCTGGAAGGAAGGGGTATGATATCTAAGTGGAGAGGGATAACAGTACCCACTGTTACAAGCCAACGTTATCTTCTTCCTTTTCCGCAGTTCATGCCAGGGAAGGACCTTGACCTGGGAAATAGGCCAGCTGGTTTCACCTGCGAGCTCTGCCCCGACTCAGAGTGACTCAAGTACTGCAGCCGCCATGACCTCTCGCTTCCTCGCTGGAACCTACCTCAGACAACATAGGACTAAAGGACATTTTGTCAGTTAAAACCAGCAAGGTGCCAGAGGGCAAGCGGTAGGGACTCAATAAATGTTAGCTAAATCTGAATCAACTGGATTTTGTCCTGTGAACACTCATCAGGAAAGTTCCCCCCTCAACTTGGGAGTTTAAACACGGCCTGATGCAGTGCCATCTGTCAGCTGGACAGTGATGCTGGCAGGAGGTTCCAGCCGTTCCATGGTCATGGTCCCAAAAATACCCCCGGGTGTTTACTCCAGCTGATGAGTCAAGACTGAACCTGAAACCAAGGGAAAGTATTACTACTCACCACCTACCTCTCATCAATCTTACCACTGTTCACACACACAAAGAACAAATATCTGTGATCCTACCCAGACATAAACCAACGTGAGCTCTATCATTCTTTAAAAAAACTATAGCGTTAGGGGCGCCAGGGAGGCGCCAGGGTCATCTGAGCATCTGGCTCTTCATTTCGGCTCAGGTCATGATCTCAGGGTTCATGAGATCAAGCCCTGTGGAGGGATCTGTGCTGACAGCATGAAACCTGCTTGGGATTCTCTCTCCCCCTCTCTCTCTGTTCCTCCCCTGCTCTCTCTCCCTCTTTCTCTCTCAAAATAAATAAACATTAAAACAAAAAATTTTTTTAACTATAGCAGTAACAGGAAAACAAAATTTCTTAAACTTCCAATATCAACTTCTGATATCTACAACCTTCAAGCAGAAGGTATCAGAATGTCTTTGTGAAGCCCAAAACTCACGGTGAAGGTCCTAAGCATAGCCATATGGAGGCAGGCACAGACCATTAGGGAGACAATAGGTATGAAAAAGATGCCACCGGGGGAACCTGGGTGGCTCAGTCAGTTAAGCATCTGGTTCAGGTCACGATTTCACAATTGGTGACTTCGGGCTCTGTGCTGACCAGGCGAAGCCTGCTTGGGATTCTCTCTCTGTCCCTCCCCGGCTTGCACACTGGCACTCTCTCTCGGTCTCAAAACAAATCAAAAAAACTTCAAAAAAAAAAGAAAAAAAAAAAGAAAAAAGAAAAAGAAAACGAAAACGATGCCACCAGAAAGCTTACTGCCTCAAGGGGCTGTCTTACTCTGCCCTGTCCCCCCTCCAAAGTCAACTGTGTTGTTCAGTAACACTGAACTCTTGGAGGAGGTATCATTATCCCCATCCTCCAGATGGAACATTAAGATTCAGAAAGGCTGTGGAACCTGCCCAAGGTCATGCAATCCCTAAGTGGCTTAGCAGGACTCAAACCCAAGATGTCTAACTCCACAGCCAGAGGGCCTGACAGCTGCCTTAATTTACAGCTCAGAGTAACTCCCTCCTGGTGTGACCCCTCGGAGGCGCCCCCCACCCCACCCCACCCCCAACAAACACAGGTTCTTAATAAAATTCATGTCCCTTTGTGGGGAAAAGGCACTAGTCTGTGGACAAGGAGGAGTTAAGGCCACATTTCCAGACTTCGTTTTCTCAGTTTTGTGGGCTGAAGTCAGACTTGTAGCATTAACTTTAATGCAAATTTTTTTTGGAGGTGATTCACACAGAATTCCTGCCAAGAATTTTAATAATTAGGCTGAATGAGACCAAACTCTGTCAGTACATGCCTAACGACATCTGCTGATGTAACAGTTATCCTGGAAGCCCCACAAAGCCTGGGGAAGGGTGGGGGCACAGGCCATGTGCGGGGAACAGGCTGGGCAGTGGAGAAAGACACCTGTAGGCTGCCCACGATTTCCGCCTTCCATCCAATTAACAACCGGCTCCACTTTTATAATGTCTCGTAGCCAACGGGGACGAAAGGAAGGGACACAAATCAGAAGAGGCTCATAAAAGAAAAATGTTTCCCAATGGTCTCTTTTCTACCGCAAGTCAAGGGCTATAAAGTGTTTCTCTCTAATGTGATTTTCAGCCTTTTCCCCTGCCCTAACTCAATGCATTCCCAACAGTAACAGGGACTCACCCACAGGGCTGGATTTCTTTAAGGGGAGAGGGAGAGAGAGGGAGAATCCAAATCTTTACTCCCCACCCTTCAAGAATCAGATTCTTAAGGGTGGGGACCCGCAATGTTTGGCAAAGGCCCCTAGAGAATCTGTTTCCCATCTTCCTCTCCACTTCTCTCTCAGTCACACACAAGCAGAAGCATACACACTTGTGTGTTCACACACAAACTCATACTCTCACACTCAGAGCACCACGGACCCCAAACATGTCCAGTGCCACTGGATCAAACCTTTCCTGGAAGGTGGGATCATTAAAAACACAGAAATTATAGTCAAATTATAAAATAACATAAGCTTCTTAAAGTAGTCTTCAAAACACAGACGTTTGGGTCAACCTGGCCTTCCGAAAAAAGTGAGGGGCACTGTCACATGCCAGAATGTTACCAAATACAAAGGCATATTATTTGTGTAAGACACAAATTATGCTTTTGCAAACCATGGGAAATGGTGCTGGCCATTGCTGTCCACTAGAAGTGTTATGTGAGCCATCTATATAATTTTAAATTTCTTACCAGTCCCATTAAAAAGGTAAAAAGAGACAAAATTAATCTTAATATATATTAAAAAAAATTTTTTTAATGTTTATTTTTGAGAGAGAGAGAGACAGAGTGTGAGCGGGGGAGGGGCAGAGAGAGAGAGGGAGACACAGAATCCGAAACAGGCTCCAGGCTCTGAGCTATCAGCACAGAGCCCGACGCGGGGCTCGAACTCATAAGCTGCGAGATCATGACCTGAGCCGAAGTTGGATGCTTAACTGACGGAGCCACCCAGGCACCCCTAATCTTAATATATTTTAACTCAATATACTTGCAATATTATCCTTTCAACATATAATCAATGCAAACAAGTATTAGTGGGATATTTTACATTCTTTTTTTCCATACTTAGTCATTGAAACCCAGAATGCATTTAAAACAGCACATCTCAATTCTGGGTGCTCAACAGTAACACATGAGGCCGGTGGCTACTATATGGACTATGTGGCCCTAGGAATTCCCCAGAGTTCCAGCTTACTTCTCAGTTGTATATTTCTGAATGACTGGCCTGTAAATAATAAATACATACTATGTTTTTAAAATATTTTTAAAACAGAAAAAGCCACTTTTCAAATGGTTCTGGGCAAGTAATCTTAACCTTCGTGAGCTTCAGCTTCATCAAACGTAAATGGAGATGAAAATATGCCCACACGGCTTCCCTTACGGGGCTGTTGTACACATCCTATGCTATAATGTTTATTTATGACGGTGCTTTGTACGGTGCCCATGCAAATGTTAATTATTGTTATTAGAGCTCCTGGAAGAAAATAGATCATCCTTGCAGATCAATAGCATTCTTCTCTACAGCCTATAAACATTTTGCACACAGCTGTCCTTCCTTCCTGAAGGCATATATAAACAGTAAGAAATACACATCAATAATCCCCTAGCACTGGTACCATACAAGAAGCCATAAACCTACTTTACGGGAAAAATCCCATCATAATTTCCAAGGCATATTTAAATAGATATTTTGTTAAAATGAAGACATTGCTTTAAAAACACGAAGACATCACTGGTCAGCAAATTCTAGAGGGAACAACTGATGTGGAAAATGTTGGGATTTGGAGCCAGTGGCCAAGAAAGAATTCTTGTGCCATTTTTGGTGAAAAACAATGGTTTTATTAAAGCACAGGGACAGGAACGGTAGGCAGAAAAGAACTGCACTGGGGTTGTGACGGATGGCTGATTATATACCTTCAAATTAGGAGGGGGTTAGGGATACTGTAAGTCTCTAAGGAATTTTGGAAGCAAGGTTTCCAGGACCTTGAGGTGGCTAGCTGTTGTTAGGAAAAGATCATTTGGTACTAACAAAACCTTAGTCATGAGACCCTTCAGATTTATATCAGCGGACCATATGCTTGGAGGATGATTGCTAACATATATTGGGCGGGGGGGGGGGGGGGGGGGGGGGGAGGGTAGACAGATAACAGAAGTTTCCGAAGGAGTTTTATATGTTAAAGTAGATTTATAGGATCGGGGTGGTGGGGAGTTGTTGGGCTAAGACTGCCTTTTGCTCTTAGCATGGAGGCAGCTGAGCTCCTAGAGGAATGTCACCCTGCCTGTTTCAATGACTTGTCAATGGCCTGTAACCTGTAAGAAAATTTAATTTTTTCTTTTGCCTTTGTTTCCCACACCAGGAATGAGCCTTGCCTCCCAGAGAATTAGACAATTCAGAAAACATGTTCTGAACTAGTGAACAAAGTTGGAGAATACCTACCCTCCACACCATCCACGTATTTACCCTGCCTTGTTTCCTTTCCTCCAGCCTCCTGATTCTTTTAAGAGATTTTACAAATTATCTGTGAATTTGGGTGGTTAGAAGTAATCGATACTTGGGGCACTGGGGTGGCTCAGTCAGTTAAGCATCCTTGATTTCAGCTCAGGTCATAACTCCTGGTTCATGAGTTCGAGCCCCACATGCTTGGGATTCTGTCGCTCCCTCCCTCCCTGCCCTTCCCCACACCCTCAAAAATAAATAAATAAACGTTAAAAAAAAAAAAAAAAAAAAAAAAAAAAAAAAAAGGAGGAGTGCCTGGGTGGTTCAGTCAGTTAAACATCCAACTTCTGCTCAGCCCATGATGTCACGATTTGTGAGTTTGGGCCCCTCACTGGGCTCTCTGCTGTCAGCACAGAGCCTTCTTTGGATCCTCTGTCCCCTTCCCTCTCTGCCCCTCTCCTGCTCATGCTCTCTTCTCTCTCAAAAATAAAATAAACATTTAAAAAAATAAAATAAAAAATAATCGATATTTTAAGATTCAGAAGAAAGCTGTGGTCTAAATATTTTTTAAGGTTTATTTATTTATTTTGAGACAGAGAGAACACGAGTGGCAGAGGGGCAGAGAGAGAGGGAGAAAGAACCCCCAGAGCCCGATGCAGAATCAACACAGAGCCTGATGCAGGGCTCAATCCCACAACCATGAGATCACGACCCGAGCTGAAATCAAGAGTTGGATGCTTAACCAACTAAGCCACCCAGGCACCCCTAAATATTTCTTGACAGTTGAACAAAGATTTGCTAGATGCCCCTCTACATCCCACTTGTTATGATAATGGAGACAATAATGCAACCCTTGAGTACTGATTAAGTGAATAAGTGAGTAGTTATTATTTTATGAAGAATGATTTATATAAAGAGAAACCAGAAAGTTTGTTCTCTTTTGAAAATTCATTGTAGGCAGAGAACAAATCCTACTTTGTCAAGGCCATTGGAGGTACTTGGCATTAGCACTCTCCCCTGAGACACAGAATGCCAATCCTGGCAGTGGTCGTGAATGGCATCCCTGAGGGCATCCCCACTTTATAGCTAAGTCATAAATGCACCAGGTTTCTGGAGTCCAGATTGTATCTAAGATCAGCCTTTCCCAAAGTGTTCTGCATGATGCTTCTAGTCATTTCATTAAGAACAATGGCAGGGCGGGGGGTGCACCTGGGGGGCTCAGCCGGTTAAAAGTCTGACTTCAGCTCAGGTCATGGTCTCGTGATTCATGGGTTCAAGACCGGCATCAGGCTCTGTGCTGACAGCTCAGAGCCTAGAGCCTGCTTCCGATTCTGTGTCTCCCTGTCTCTCTCTCTCTCTCAAAAATAAATAAACATTAAAAGAAGAAGAAAGAAGAAAGAAGAAAAAAGAAAGAAGGAGAAGGGGGGGGGGGGGGAACAGGCAGAGGTTGCATGGCTAAGTGAGTTTTGGGAAATCCTGGGTCCACACAAAGTTCGACAGGTTCTTCTACTGCTCATAGCAGTGTTCCGGGGTGGGGGAGTGGGGGAGGGATTTTTCAAGTATCACATCTGGAGCATTCTCGAGTTGACATGAGCATGTCTTCAGACACTTCCACAGACACTTCTACTTTCATAAATAACACAAAATATACCAGGGGACAGAAAAAAAAAACAAACAAAAAAAAAAAACAAAGGTAGGTGCTCGGCCAAGAGTACTAGAATACCTGTTGTGTGGTTTTCATACTTGTTGAACTAAACATCAAAGCAGACCCTCAACAGTGCTAAACTCGGTGCCGACCGACGGGACTGGCTCAGTGGTAGCTTTGTCCATCTACCCGTGACTTCTCTGTTCTACCAGCCAGGCCACCCCGATAGATACCTGTGGCTCCTGATCAAAGGCATTCCTGCTTTTGTACCTAAAGGTACCAGCAGAAACAGTGTTAACATTGTGAAACAAAATGAATCGTAGTTAACTTTTGTTGTCTTCACTGAGGTTCCGCAGAGCTTGCTCATAGTAGGAATGCACTACAAAGGAAGAACAATTTCATTTCTGACCCCTGATTTTTCTCCTCTAGAGCCCAATTTGGCTGTTTCAAAAAACCCATGTTCTAATAAATCTCTGGACTGAAGTCATTATGGCTAAATCTGAACAGGGCATGGCGCTGGGGCCCAAATGTGGGCCTCAGGGTCATTATGAAGGTCCTTCCATCCACATGAGCATCCAACATTTTCTGCAGACCCGAAACTCAACAGTACAACTGCTATTATATGAGGGAATCCATGTAACCTTTTATGTTTAAAAAGACAAAACCAAAAACCAAAAAACTAAAAAAACCTCCTCATGTTTTAAGAAAATTGGAGACCAAAATTAGGGCTTTTAATAAATATATGCCCTGCCAGTAATCTGTCCTCTTAGCAAGAGAAGAACACATTTTGACATCTTCTTTTAAGTTAAGATTAATTAAATGATAAAGAAACACTCTGCTCTTGTTTCTTAGTTTTTATCTCATAAAACGTGGCAAAATTTGAAATCACAAATGCTCATAAACCCAAACATTACACAAGTATCCACCCTGAAATTCTACGATTTTCTCCTCTTTGGCAAGGAACAGATTAGCAGATATTGTATTTGTTTTTCAGTGATACCAAACAGAGGTAGGTATTGATGTGCTTTTAGAAAAAGTCTCAGTAGAACATTTTGACTGACCTGCACTGATCAGAAAAACAATAAAGCCACCCAAACCATGACGACCTTTGACTATTCACAAAACACAGCATTTCTTCTGCTGGAGTTTCACAAGGGATGAAAAATGATGGCTTCATAAACTTGAGTTCCAAAGGAAACGAATCTAACTGCTGTAAGTGATGCTTATAAACCAGCTAATGGTTAATGGCATGCAATAGATAACATTATCTAAAGAAATGTTAGCAAGTGAGATCTCCTTTAATATCTATTTCTAACCCCTATAGCTATTATAGAAGAATCATCATGAAATACTCCAAACATAAAGGCAATTTATTTGTCAGGAAAAGAAATCTTAAAAGTCATTTCACCCTTTCACTATGAAGATTCCATGAAGACCTAGAAAAGGGATTGTTTTTTCTAAAAAGGTTTTATCCTTGGGACACCTGGTGGCTCAGTAGGTTAAACGTCTGACTTCGGCTCAAGTAATGAGCTTATGGTTCTGGTTCGTGAGTTCGAGCCCCGTGTCGGGCTCTGTGCCGACAATGTGGAGCCTGGAGCCTGCTTTGGATTCTGTGTCTCCCTCTCTCTGCTCCTCCCCTGCTTGCGCTCTTTCTCTCTCTCTCAAATTTAAATAAACATTAAAAAAATTTTTTTTAAGTTCTATCCAGTTCCAGGTTGGAGCAACATGTCATACCTTCTAAATCGAACAATCTAGGACTTAGCTTCTAATCTTTATAACCGGCATAGAGATGATAAAATGTTTTCCAAATGCTGTGGGAATTTTTTTTAAAGCTCCCAATGCTTAATACTCTGGTTTTGCTTTTTTTTTTTTTTTAAAGAATTTCTCATCAGTTCCAAGTTAGAGTTCAATTGCAACAAATACTCAGAACTGATGACTTTTCTTCTTAAACAACATACTTTCTTATACACAGCATTATTGCTTCGATGAATTAATGCCAACAAATGTGGTCAGTATTGTTTCCAGATTCTTCAAGCAATTGTACTCCTTGTACGGTCAACCCGATCCAGTCTGTCCTTGATTTACTTCATTTTCAGTCTTTTGCAAACTCAAAAGTGAAAATGTAGAGGCATCTGGGCCACTTTATTCAGCGACAGAACAAAGAATTTGGGCAGTTCATAGACTTTTTCACACAGGTCTTCTAAATACAAAATACACCATGGAAGGAGTTCCCTCCCTAGATGTAGAGGACTTTGAGAGAGAGGGAGTTTCCATCTTGGGGGGTGGGGGGAGAATACAGACTTTAGGGAAGAGTCCTTCTTGTTATAGCTTATCTTTTATAAGTTGTTTTTTTTTTTTTTAACTATCCTTTACTGATTAACTCCATTCTGTCTATTCTCTCAAAGGACTCCAAGTTCCCACAATACATATGTATTCAATTTTATTGCTTTGCACTTGATATACTGCTCTGTAACTGTTCAAGGCATTTTCTGTGAACATTATGTTTCTGTCTCCCAAACCATACTCTAAGCTTCTTAACGATAAAAACCATGCCCTGACTCCACCTTGGGACTGCATTAAGTCTATAAATTAATTTTGATTAAATGACATCTTTACAATATTTCACATTTCCAGCTAGGAACAGTCTGTTCTTCCATTGATGCAAGTCTGGTTTTTTTCCTTGAACGTCTAACGTTCTGTAGTTTTCTCTAACTATGAAATCAAACGTGCACATGGTAAGAAACTTCAAATAAGTCTATCTCCCCAGGTTTCAGTCTTACCCTTAGAGGTAATCCCTCTCAATGTCTACTTCTGTAGCTCCCAGAACATGTTCATGCAGGTGCCTATTTATACAAGCATAAATATCATCTCTCCCCATCCCCTTGCTTTAAAAAAGCTGGGCCAGTTATCGATTTATTACCTCTCAGCTGGTGAAGGAGAAATATTTAAAGGGAACAGATCCACCCTCATAGATCAGGCAACGAAGGACAAGTCTGGAGTTAAGAAACGGTAACCTGATACTGGGCACAGAGACTAAATATAAGCATACTATACACAGCACAAATTACCAATCTTTTCATAATTTACTGAACCAGTCTTCTATTCAGAATCATTTATATTGCTTCACATCTTAACTACAAATATTGCTACCATGAATATATTTGTACAGACATCTTTGTTTTTATTTGTAAATTCTTTTGGACAAATTCCCAGAAATTGAATTGGTAGGTCAAAGGTTATATACAATTTAATTCTGAGTGACACTGCCAAGAAAATTACATCAGCTTATACTCCCTCTAACCACACGAGTACCTGCTTCTCTACATGCTTGCCCACACTGTGTATTATCAATTTTTTTTGTCAGCCTAAATAGTGGCATATGTTTTACCAGTTGCACTTCTTTCAGTACAAGTGGAATCACGTACCTTTTTATACTCATAAACATGTTTATGTTTCTCTCTCTGTTTAGATTCTTTACTCAAATTTAAGAGCTGCTTATGCTTTACCAAAAAAATGGACCTTTTCTCCGTTGCATGCGTTGGAAACCTCTTTCCCCAGTCTGTGGTTTGTCATTTGATTGGCGAAAGCCAATTGTGAATCACACAGAAGTTTTATATTAGAGTCATTTCTTTTATATTCACTGACAAAATCTAGTTTAATTTTCTGAATATGGATGTATGTTAACTTCCTTTCAAGAGAGGTGAAGTCAGACAGTAAAATTAACGAGTCACCAAAAATCCTTCCCCTAAATTTATGAGAACTTGGAAGAACAAATAGCTGTTAACCAAACCACTGCCAGCACTCAATGATGTAATTCATCGAAATGGCACATGCCCTGGAAAGGCACATTTTCTCCTTTTGTTTGAAAAGTCTGTTATGCTTGTCAATTTCCCAGAGTCCTCGCAACCCTCTCTGCCTCTAGTAAAAGATGCCTTGGCTTAGCCATTTCAAGAAAGGAGTGATTACAGATGAAGATTTTGGCCCCTGCCCTGCCACAGCACAGACTCTTCAACACAACACCCGGTTCAACAGGCAAAGAAAGATTTGGTCAATTTCCCAGAGAAACTATGGCTCAACACAAGACCAAAAGAAAAAATGATAACGAGGCAGGTTCTCCAGCTACCCACCAGGTCCCCAGGCAATGAACGGATGACAGATGTTCTCAGATAACTATTTCTCTTCTGGCACCTTCTTCTTCTTATCCTTACCAGTAAAAGAACAGAGAAAAATGAAATAGAAAAAAAAAATTTTTTTTTTAATTTCTCTTTTTACCTCCACTGGCAAAAAGTCACTTATGTTACAGCAAGGACATTAACTCTAATTAGAATGGTTTGCCCTCCCAAATTCAGAGAAGATTTTAACTGCATTCTAATTTGTTCTTGGTAGTTGAACATGATGGTACCAAATTAATGTCTGTGTAAATAATAATAATCAATTGTGCCACCACTATGATAAACAAAGATTCATCGCAGAGGGGTTAACAAGTCTCCTACGAATGTTGGTTTACTTAACACACATCTTTAGAATAAATGCCACACGTCTGGATCTGTGGATATGGAGTCTGTGTGTTTCACAGGGATACTGTCTAATGAGAGACTGAAACACACATGACAATGGCTGCAGCAACCTGGAAGTCTTTTAGCAAAAGAATGCATCAAAGTGCTAAGAAAAGCTATAGGGGGAACATACAATCAGCCTGGACGTCAGAGGGGGGAAAGCCTTGGATATGGTGAGTGTGGATTATTCCAAAGAGAAGCCTGGAAGTAAAAAGGACAGTGATGGAATGAATAAGAGCTTAATTAAGTGTTCATTAAGGAAGAAGGAAGATTTTTTTTAAGGAGGAGGAAGTATACAAAGAGAGCGTAGAGGAAAGACTAAAAACAAATACAGTGTTTACAACGGATAGAGCAAGATGAGACAAGAATATACACAACTCAACAAGTATTTATTGAATGCCACCCTGTGCCAGCATTGGACTAGATGGAGACAAAGATGATTAACAAAGACTTGCTTCTAAGCTTCCAGAAGCTCACAGTCCAGTGAGGTAATTAATGAAAAATGCAATTTGATAGACAGTACTAAGATATGGGAAGTATAAGGTACTGTTAGGTACATGCAAGGCATATCTAAGTCCTATTTGGGGAACTGGGGCTTCCTGGAAGAAGTGATATGTTCATGGAATCAAGAGCAGAAGAAAGAAACAAATGAATAAAAATATGAAAGGTGGGGGATGGTAGAAAGGAAGTTGTATTAGAAAAATAGGATTTTATAGTTGACAACAAGTGGGATTATGATTAGGACCTCTGAAGTATTAAACAGTAAAATTCTGGATGACCTCTAGGAATTGTTTCTACAAAAGGACTAAAAGTGAGAATTAATTAGGACACAGCATAACACTCACCAGCTTTGGTGCAGCACAAAGATAGGATATAACAAAGAGAGGGCGCCTGGGTGGCTCAGTCTGTTAGTCATGTGACTCTTGATTTTGGCTCAGGTCATGATCCCACAGTCATGGCATCGAGTCCCGCGTCAGGCTCTGAAGCTGGTAAACTCGGAAATTGCTTGGGACTCTCTCTCTCTCTCTCTCTCTCTCCCTCCCTCTCTCTCTCTCTCTGCCCCTCCCTCGCTTGCACTCTCTAAATAAGAAAAAAAAAAAAAAGAATATAACCAGGAGAGCCTGGAGCTGGAAACGCAGCAGGGCAGCAGACCCAACAAAGAAACCAGAGGGCACAACACTAAAATGGGTGACCACATATGGGGACAGAGCTGGAATGTCCAGGGTTTCCCCTTGCCAGGTATTCTCCCCTTTTCCCTGGAGTTTTGGTCTCTAAGCAATCACGTCTGTGTTTTTATCTCTATACTCACTTGTAAGCCACAGTCTGAAAAGGCACTTCTTGAAAGGCAAAGATTGGGAGAAAAAATACTGAGGCTCCTAAGAGCTCCTGTCTAGCTGCCAAAGCACTGTTTTAGTCAAATGTCAAATGAAAAAGGAGAAACAGAATGATGATTTTTTTTGAATTGCTTCCAAGGAAAAGTAACCTCTAGTGAAACACTGGGCCCACTTTGCTGGAAACCCTGGCATGTCGACAACAGAAATGGAAGCAGAAAAATTGCATCTTCCAGAAAGCATGGTTATCAAATAGGAAAAACCGCAAGAAGTGATGTGCTTTCAGGTTCCTGTGGCTCAGGAGCCATTTCATTCTTTTCTACTTCTTCCTGCTGAAAATGAAATTATTTTAAACATAATTTCCCCTTACAGGGGGCTTTTGGAAGTGATTAAAGGCCCAGTCCCTTGTTTTTGAGTAAAACTAATTTATTAGATTCCAAATTTACTGAAGTAAAAAAGGAGGCAATGAAAATAAATAAAAATATATTCCAAAACTTTAAAATGAAAGAGATTTCAGGATGTAGTTAAGTGACGGTTCCTCCTGGTGAAACACAAAATTGCACCCCAGCCAGATTAGCTACTGTAAATATTCAAGGATTCAAAGTTCTAAGTGTTCAGCGATTCTAGGGATCTCTGTGGCCCAGAGGTAAATGTTAGGGGCAAATAGGGGAAGAGAGAAAAGACAAGATGGAGTTGGGAAGCTCTCCCAAAGTGTGAAGAGCCTTACCATTCTACTCAAAAGTTACAGCAGCCAACAGGCCTTCCTGTGGGTTAATCACCATCATAACCTCTTCCTTAGAAACTTTTTTCTTTTCTTTCTGATTTTCGGCTATTTATTCTTTATTTTTCCCCAACTTATTGAGCTATAACTGACAAATCTTATATCTATTTCAGGTATACAAAATGGTGATTTGATACATGCATATATTATTAAATGATTAGCACAATCAGGACAATTAACACATCCATCACCTCACATAGTAACCATGTTTTACGTGAGAACACTTAAGATCTAACCTCTTAGTGGATCAAGCACAAAGGACAGTATTATTAACTATAATCCCCATGCTGTACAATAGATCCCTTCCTTAGAAATTTTCCCTCCAAGGGGAACCTGGGTGGCTCAGTCAGTTGAGCGTCTGACTCTTGATTTCGGCTCAGCTCATGATTCCAGGGTCGGGCTCTGCACTGAGTTGGGCTCTGCACTGAGCACAGAGCCTGCTTAAGATTCTCTCTTTCTCTTTTTCTCTCTTTCTCTCTCTCTCTCTCTCTCTCTCTCTCTCTCTCTCTCTCTCTCTCTCCCCCCCACTGCCCCTCTTCCCCACTCACTCCCTCTGTCTAAAAAATAATAATGATAATAAAAATAAAATAGAATTTCTAACTAAGCTGAAGGCAGATTTTCTGTAAGTCTTTACCTTCATTCACCAATCACATTTGTTAGACATTATTTCTCCTGTTTCCTTATGCATGTTGGAGTTACAAGTCAAATAGACTTTGCTTCCAGTGAGACTGCTTATTCTTCTGTGAACAAAGGGATGGAGCCTTCATCTGTGACTCTTACACTCATGAACTGAAAGCCAAGTCCAAGTGATACCTTGTCACCACCTCTTTGTGACAGATCCTTCTTGTTTTCTCACCCTGCTCCTGCTCGCTGATCATGCTGCTGTCTCCTTCCTGACACATCTTCTCATCCTGTCCTTTTTTTTTTTTCCCACACCTACTCTTAGAACTTAGCCCTGGTACCTACAGCACCTTGGCTAGGCGTCAGGCACACTGTCAAAGACGTGGCTCAGACCCACCTAACTGTTCCACCGAACTCGGACCACTCACCCTAGGTGGACGCTCCGACCAAACTGAACCGCGTGGAGGTAACCCCCAGCTTCCCCAGCTCTACAAGAGGCACGCACAACACACGTCACCACGGGGCTCGCATGTCAGTGAAGAAAACGAATGTGTTTTGGAGCCTATTTTGTGGACCAGAATCCCTCATGGATACTAATAAAATGCTGACTGAGCTCTGGGTACATGATCTAGTATAGGGCTAGGCACATAACAGAAACTCGTTAAGTATTTGTGGAATAGACAGAATATCGGTTTCATTTAAAAAGTAAAGTTGTAGGTCTATATCAGGAAATAACCTGTAACGTTATCTTACTAGAAGTACCAAAACCAAAACAAACACAAAAATCCCAGAAAATTCGAGATCGTCTTTCCCAAGACAACCGTGCTTTTCCCTCCCGTAGTCACAGAATGACAGACAAGGCTGTGCGAAGCCGGGCACCTTTGTGCCAGAAACAGAGCCACAGAACCCTGATGAAGGTTATTTCCTTTGTAACGTTCAGATTGGTGGGAGAAGGGAGGAGCGTCGAAAGGGAAACTGGAGGGGCCCAGATGCACCAGTGAGCCTCATCACGGCAGTTTCCTTTGTGAACTGGACTAGGGGGCTCCTAATTCCCATCTCCACTCGGCTCCTGAGTCAACAATTCAGTTCTAACGAGCTTCTGTCTTCCCGACTTAAAAAGGGTTTGGCTGAAACCTTGGTGACTTTAAGGACTCAGATAACAAAGTAGGCTAAATCAAGTTTGCACAGCCTCTTTCCTTATTAAAAAAATGGTTCTGGGATGGTTTTTCCAATTAAAAAGCCTTTGTTACGGGGCTCCGTCAATGTCGTGCGATAATGCCTTAATTCTGAAATGCTATTAAATGTGAGTGACCACGAGGAAAAGGCTCTATAATCTAAGCATGATTGAAAGCTACATTAATGCAGCCAATTCTGTGAAGACTAGGGTCAAATCTCTTTCTATATACCTTTTATTGTGGGTTACAGAATCAGTCTCCCACACACACACACCCCCGCCCCCGCTGCCGCTGCCCAGGATTCACTCACTGAAATCCCTGCACATCCATCTCACCTGGCCCTCAGAGGGAAGACAGAATGGCATCAATCAATATTCATCAGGTAGGGCACAGCTCTGGAGGCAAACAACAACTGGGAAAACGATGTTGGCAAAGGATCCAGAATATGCTGCTAGATGCCAAGCAGTCCTGGTAGAAAACACCTGGGAGTACCCTGGTTCGATCTTGGTAGACCCACTGTTGCGTGAGCTCATCTGACTCTGCCTCCCGCTGCTCCCTCTACAAACTGACATTCACGAACCTCCAGGCCACAGAACAAAATGTATCTTCCGTCTCTCTCTGCCTCAACTCCTGCCAGCCCCCTAAAGGTATTCACCGCTGGGCTAGATTGCCCACCTGGTTCCAGAATGCCCTCCTTACTGTGGACCTTTACCTCCAGTTCACCTTAGCATGGCAGCCTCCTGAATGTTTAACGCCCAAGCACCCCCAAATCCCAAATTGCAAACTTAGAAATCTTGCTTCCTACCCTTTCACTTCACCCAGCCACCTCTTTGACCCTGGGGAATCTGACAGCATCTTACAATTGTTTACATTCAGCCTGTCGAGCCAACATGCCCACATGGCTATCCTCTCAGCAAGGTGCATCTGGGGACACCTAGGCCCCACTGGAATGTGACTTCACAACCTAGCAATGCCTGCACAAACCCCCTGGCCTTAGTGTGCTGGTAGCCTGCCTGGGCTTGGCATCGTCTCTTAGCTCAGTTCCTCCCATGTTCTCAGTCCCAGCATCCAGCTCCCTTCCCTCCAGATGTGCAGTGGTCTCCCAGGCTCTCCGCCTTTGTCCAATTCACTCACTGTCTAGCCTACACTGCAGAGTCAGTCTCATCAGTTATAGTCTCACTGCAGCAACGACTACATTCTCAGCTCGCTCTTGATTTATGCTGCCCCCCTGACCCAGTCTCCAGTCCTCTGCCCACCCAGGCATCTGAGGATTCTGCTGCCTGGAAGTCTTTTCAGTGACCCTCTTTCAGCTCCCTTACTGGTGCCCACAGCAGTGTTTTCCCAAGTTTGCCAGCTTTTCTACACCCAGAGCCATTCGTTCTCAACAGCCTTGTCTATCTCCACCACGAGATGAGGGCATCCGGTAAGGACTCTTCCGGTCACTCGTCCCTTGGTTTTCCTCCTCATCTCCTCCCCACCAAGGCTCAGAAGTTGGCACCCCAACTCCCACAACCAACTCTTCCACCTGTGCTCTCGTACCCCAAACCTGCCATGTAAGTGCTGTGTGGCCTTTAGGAGCTGCTTAACCTCTCTGTGACTCAGTTTCCTCATCTGTGTAATATAGAGCAGAGTGCCCCCCTCACAGATCCGTGATGAAGTCTGGCGGGACCACAGATGAAGCACTTACAACAGTGACAACCTACACGGGAGTGTCTTCCTTTACTGCCCCTCTTCCTTCTCCTCAATGTACAGAGTCAGCCCTGTAACCTCAAGCAATTGCTTTCTTTCCTCAGCACCAAGCTCGCTGACCCACCACCACCTCTTCCTTGCCCCCGCTCACTTGCTGGCTCCCTGCTGTCTGGCTTGGGCTTGGCAACTCTAGAGAATCCACTCTCAGCGAGGTCACTGCTGATTTCTTTTTTTTTATTATTATAATTTTTTAAACATTTATTTATTATTGAGAGACAGAGAGACACTGAGCATGAGCAGGGAAGAGGCAGAGAGAAGGGGGGGACACAGAATCCGAAGCAGGCTCCAGGCTCTGAGCCGTCAGCACAGAGCCTGATGCAGGGCTCCAACTCACAAACTGAGATCATGACCTGAGCTGAAGTAGGATGCTTAACCGACGGAGCCACCCAGGTGCCCCATCACTGCTAATTTCTAATGGCAAATCACCGCCCAGTTTTCAGTCCCCTCTGCCTTCTACCTTGTGACACCATCTCTTCCCCAGAACTCTTCCCTTGCCTCTGCCGGCTCTTCAGCTTCCATGACTAGTCCCTGCTGGTCTCTGACCCAGGGCCCCTCTGCCTGTCCCCTAAATTTGAGGGCTGGCTCCGCCCTTGGCTTTCTCGTCCTCCCTCAAGGATGAGCTCATCTGCTCCCACAACTTAGACAATGTCTGATATACAATGGTTCCTCATTCATTCCTCACCCGCCCTCTTTTCTGGGCTCCATCGGCCTGCTGTCTCCACCTGTTTATCCCAAGGGAATCTCAAACATGTCCAAACTGAGGTTGCTGCTATCCTCAAACCTGCTTCTTCCCCTAAATTTAAATTTTTTTTAATGTTTATTTATTTTTGAGACAGACAGAGACAGAGAGACAGAGCGCGAGCAAGAAGGGGCTGAGAGAGAGGGAGACACAGAATCCAAAGCAGGCTCCAGACTCTGAGCTATAGGCACAGAGCCCGCTGCAGGGCCCGAACCCACAAATCGCGAGACCGTGACCTGAGCTGAAGTCAGACACTTAACCGACTTGAGCCACCTAGGTGCCCCTCTCCTGGATTTCTTATATCGGCAGCTAATGACATCATTATCAAGCCAGCTCCCCACTTTAAACCTTTGGCAGTGTGCTGGGCAAAGGGCACAGTTCCGGTAAACCCATTTGAGTGGGTGCCTGGGACCGTACTGGTAAAGAGAAATGGGCTAACTCCGTATTCATGGGCATGGGTTCCAAGTGTAAGGATCATTAGTCAGAAATGGGATAGGGCCACAAATAAAACCTAAGGGGTATATGTCAAAGCAAGAGCTTAACAAAGACCTAGTTAGCTCAAGGTATTGGTTTGGGGGGAGGGTCAAGTTTGGGGCCAGGAGCCAGAGAGATGAGACAAAGGAAGGAAGGGCCCAGATGGAGCCCATCCCAATTCTTATAAAGTGCTGTGTGACCCCCAGTGGCCTGAGGTCACTCATCTCCTCTCTACTTCTCACTTCCACTCTATTAACCACTCAGTTCCCAAACTCCTCTGGGTTCCCCTGGTCTGCTTTCCCAACCCAGGACTTCTCTGTTTCTCATCTCAGCAACCACAACCATCCACAAGCTGTTCCTGCCCTTGGTCTCCTCCCTCTCATTGTCCCATCTCTTAAACCATGATTGTGATCATACCATTTCTCAGCCTTAAAACCCTCAATGGCTCCCAACTGCTATTAGGAACAGCACAAACTTTTTCGGCCTTCACAATCTAGCCCCGACCTGCCTTTCCAGCTTCCAGCTGGCATCGCTACATCTATGACAAATGACAGGTACTCTATGTTGCCCTGGAACACGCCACATTCTGACCCCTTCACCCACCACACAGGTTTATTTCTTCTGTCTGGGACACCCTCCTCTGGCCAACTCTAACACTTCTCATTAATGTGTACTTACAACTGTTTCATGGGCGTGAGGCTTTCTCCTCAGGCAGAGAGCTAATCCTCTCTCCATCCATGAGTTTTTAATATTTGTTTATGCACACATGGGCCCTACACACAATGGGCCCCTCAGGGGCCGGGCCCTTGTCTTCTCCATCCAGGGGGTGCTATTAGGGTGTTTAGCAGAGAAGAATAATGAAAATAGTCATTTAGTGAGCGCTAAACCTTTTACACGCACCATCTCATTACTCCTCACAAGAACATTCTGAAACACTCTGGCAACTCCTTCCAAGAGATTCTCAGATTCCTGTATGGAGTGTGCTTAATACATCTCCACCCTCTGCTGCCCCTCTCCCAGAAACCAGGTTTCTTCATCATCTGAAGCCTCTGATTTTCCTGGCGACTGCAAGCTAGTTACTCCTTCACAGACTGGTTAAGGGTGCAAACTTTGCTCACAAAGTAGCTCCTCAGAATTCCACCAATGAAAAGCTTACTAGTTTGAAACAGATACTCTCAGAGGAAAATATAAAAGATCAAAACTAATTAAGAAGTAAAAAAAAAAAAACCCCGGGGGGTTGTCTGGGTGGCTCAGTCGGTTAAGCACCTGACTTCGGCTCAGGTCATAATCTTGGGGTTCACGAGTTTGAGCCCTGCATCTGGCTCTCTGGTGTCAGCACACAGCCTGTTTTGGATCCTCTATCTCCCTCTCTCTGCCCCTTACACAGTCGTTCTCTCAAAAATAAATAAATATTAAAAATAAATAAATACACTTAAAAAAAGAAGTAAAAAACTTGAATCTAACAATAATCACATAATATCTACACATTGTTATTGTCAAATCACCACTTGCCCAAAAAGGCACTGGGCTCAGGCAGGTTCATAGGCAACTTCTTTCAAAGTTCTAAGAAACAGATATTATCATCTATTTAAACTATTCCAGACCCCGGAAAAAGGATTGTAAGTGATTTTTACTTTCTTCTTTCTTCTTTTTTATGTTTTCAGAAACCCCACGTAGAGCATGTGTTATTTTAATAATTATAAAGAAACACTAAACACATTGGATTAAAGACATTTTTAATAAGGAAATTATTATGAATTTGTACAAAGTTTTATCTATACACAAATGCGATTTTTAAAAAATGAGCTTTTATATATACTTTACGAGCAAAAATCAGAAAAGGGAATGTGTAACCGTGTATTCACCTAATCACTTTTTGTTTGCATACCTACAGCATGCCAGGAAGGCAATGGGGATACCATGGTAAGGTAAAGCCACACCAGAACCCATCCTCATGGAGTTTACACTCTTGTGAGGAGACAAATATCAAATACTGCCAAAACATGCATATCATAAACTCTGAGAAATGGTATGAAATAAATATAGAGGTCACAAGGAAAGTACATACAATGGATACTGGGAAAGGGGCCTTACCTGGGGGTCAGGAATGATGGAGCATCAAGTAACTGTTTAATGATGTCTTGGGGCGACTGGGTGGCTCAGTCAGTTAAGCGTCCGACTTCGGCTCAGGACATGATCTTACAGCTCGTGAGTACGAGCTCCGCATCAGGCTCTGTGCTGACAGCTCGGAGCCTGGAGCCTGCTTCAGATTTTGTGTCTCCCTCTCTCTCTCTGCCCCTCTCCCACTCATGCTCTGTCTCTGTCTCTGTCTCTCTCAAAAACAAACATTAAAAAAATTTTTTTAATTAAAAAAAAAAACGCAAAAAACTGATGTCTTGATGAATAGTAAATGCCATAGGAAAATACTCATGAGACAGTGTGTGACAACTATAAAACAGTATGCATAGTTTACTCCCACTTACGTATAAAAAAATAAATATACACAGAAGAAAGGGCTGGAAGGCTATACAAATACGGTGAATTGTAAAATGTTAGCAGTGGGGAGATTTATGATTCCTGTTTTCTTGTACTTCTGTCTTTCCCAAATTTTCTACAAGATCTTGTACTGATTGTGCCATATTCTTCATGAAAGCTTCATTTGACTTCATTCTTTTTTTAATCGTGGTAAAATACACACACCATAAAATTTCAACCTGCTTTAAGAGTACAGTTCTGTGCCATTAAGTACGCTCACATTATTCTGCAATGTCACCCCCATCTATCTCCAGAACTTTTTCACATTCCCAAAATGAATGAAACTCGGTACCTATTAAACATTAACACGCCAATCCCTTTCCCCCAGCCTCTGGCAACCACCAAGCCTCATTTGATTTTAAAACACCAACACTCAAAACACCAAGCCTCGTTCACCCCTGAAGTGTAAATTACTGTCATCTGCCAAACTGCCTGCGCTAGAAAACACTGGCCTAGTGAGGCAGGCGAGCGGTAGAGTTTTACAGCACTGGGAGACAGACAGGTCTAGGGGGCAATTGTGGACAACCACAGGATGGCATGTGGGGGTGTGACAGGGAGAGGAGATTCTATTTGTTTTTAATTTTTTTTTAACATTTATTTATTTTTGAGACAGAGAGAGAGTATGAACAGGGGAGGGTCAGAGAAAGAGGGAGACACAGAATCTGAAACAGGCTCCAGGCTCTGAGCTGTCAGCACAGAGCCCGACACGGGGCTCGAACCCACGGACCGCGAGATCATGACCTGAGCTGAAGTCGGACGCTCAACCGACTGAGCCACCCAGGCGCCCCGGGAGAGGAGATTCTAAAACAGATATGGGAAGGCAAAGTAACTGCTTGCTTTGAAGTTTGGCCCAGGACCCCAGGAGCAGCCAGTATTTTCAGGTGCGAGGACCAGCGGACCATAAACCTCTGCTTCTTTCAGTTCAATGTCACTGCCTCTGGCTAAGAGGCACATGTACACACAAAAGAAGGCAGCAGGAAGGAAGGATGGTAAGGAAGAGATAGACACTTAAACATCAACGAATCAGGTCACCCAGAAACCAAATGCAGGAATTTCTTTCACAATACTCTTGACAGCTGCCCATGCAGCACCTGCCTGAACACATCCAACGACAGGGGTACATCGGAGCCCTGACATTCCGGAGAGGAACATCCAGACAGCTCCATAAATCCCCCAACCCATAAATACAGAAAGGGTTATAGAGGCTTCTGGCTTTTTCCTTTTCTTTTTTTTTTTAAATGTCTCACCTCCCACTGCAAGTTAACCCCCTTTTCAACCTTCTCCAAAACTCTATCTCACTGGAAAAAAATGCTGTCCTGGCTCAGGCAACCACTAAAACTTTCATGAACTTCCTTGTTTCCCTATGAAGTATCCGGTGGACTTATTCCCAGCACAGCAAAATTCATCATTCTAGTCTTTAATTTATCCAAAACTCCTTTTTTTCTGGCTAAGACCTATCCTTTCTTTGGACATCTTTGCTTTTTCGTCCCTAATGTCATTAATGCTAGCAAGCTGATTTTCTTTTCAGAAGAGCCATTTTCCTCACGAAGCAAGTTTTAATTAGTTAAGATTTACAACCAAGCTGCAATTCAAATCCAGGTCTTAGTAAAATTACAAAATTACTGGGGCGCCTGGGTGGCTCAGTCAGTTAAGTGTACGACTCTTGATCTTGGCTCAGGGCATGATCTCGCAGTTCCTGGGTTCGCGCCCCGAGTCAGGCTCCTTGCTGATGGCGTGGAGCCTGCTTGGGATTCTGTCTCTCCCTCTCTCTTCCTCTCCCCTACTCTCTCTCTCTCTCCCTCTCATTCTCAAGATAAATAAATAAGCTTAAAAAAAATTACAAATTACTATCTGTCAGAAATCTTTAGGATGGTCTGAAGTGCTCAAAAAATCGGGACTGTGTTAAATCTGGAAATTCTAGAGTCGCTGGGGTGGCTCAGTTGGTTGAGCATCTGACTTCAGCTCACGTCATGATCTCCAAGTTCATGAGTTTGAGCCCCACGTCAGGCTCTGTGCTGACAGCTCAGAGCCTAGAGCCTGCTTTGGATTCTGTGTCTCCCTCTCTCTCTGCCCCTCCCCAACTCACACACTGTCTCTCTCTCTCTCTCTCAAAAATAAACATTAAAAAAAAAAAAGATTTTCTTAATCTGGAAATTCTAAGTATTTACTGTTTATGTGGCTTCCCCCCACCTCCTTTGTTCTTTTAATAGCAGCACCCCCATGTTCTTGGGAACATGGTTCTAGGTAATGAGAAGTTCTGTTCTTAAATGTGATTGCCCATCTTCCCACCGGAGGCAGCCAGAAAACTGTTCACCTGGAAGGGGAATGAGTGATCTGATGGAGGGCTAGGAAGAGTACTGGAATAGGAGATAAAAACAAGCAAAAGATGGCGGGGGGGGGCTGATCTGGCTGAAGGACAGGGGTACTTCCATCAGAAGACACTGGGCTCTTGGGGGCAGAGAACAGAGAGAAAAAGGACACGGGCTACATGGAAAACAGGTGAAGCAAATTTCAAAATAGCGCCTGGAGATCAGCCTGGCCAACCCTCACCAGCTGTCCTTCAGTCACTCAAGTCTGCATGTAATGTTCCTTCAATGACCTAGAATCTTAGCAGCCAGAGAAACTTGTACCAACAAAGCCATCTCCTCTGAGAAGCTGGGCTGCTGGTAATTAAAAAAGAGAGGCAAGATGGGGCACCCAGGTGGCTCGGTCGGTTAAGCGTCCGACTTTGGCTCAGGTTATGATCTCACGGTTTGTGATTCGAGCCCCACATCAGGCTCTGTGTCATCAGTGCAGAGCCTGCTTCAGATCCTGTGTCCCACTCTCTCTCTGCCCCTCCCTCCTCTCAAAAATAAATGAAAACATTAAAAAAAAATAACTTAAAAAAATTAAAAAGAGAGGCAAGGATAAATATCATAGATAAGGAAAACCACAGTTGTAAGCTTGAAGCAGACCTCCGCCAAAACTGGAGGAATTATGTCACAGGACTGGCATAAGGAAGCCAGGAGGGTGGAGATGAAGGTGTTGCAAATAAAGTGCTGTGGAAATGTGCTGTCAACCTGTTGATGAGCACAGACGTTCAGGAAGTGGGATTATAAAGGCTCAGCACCACTTCTTTAAAAAGTGATATCTAACTTCGTATTTTACTTCAAAATAATGGCAGTTTGGGGAAAGGTGGTACACCTGGCATGTCTGACTTCATGAGAAAAGCATTCGATGAGCTTTTTTTCTGTGGCATCCTGGCAGACACGAAGGTCAGATAAGGCAAACTGGTAAGTGGCCAAACCAGCAGGCCCTCAAAGTGCAGATTATTGGATGAACATTAACCTAGAGGGAAGTTTCCCACTGTGTCCTAAGGGACTCCATTCTGGCTGTGTTCAGCTCAACGTTATTCGGGGTGTTTTTTCCTGAGGTGGGGAATGCGAGTGGGGGAGGGACAGAGAGAAGGGGACAGAGGATCCAAAGCAGAATCTGCGCTGACAGGCTGACAGCAGTGAGCCCGACATGGGGCTCAAACTCATGAACCAAGAGATCATGGCCTGAGCCAACCCAACTGAGCCACCCAGGTGCCCCAGCTCAACATTATTCGTAATTCCCTTGAAAAAAAAATATCAGGGAATATCATGAACACATACAGATACCACAAAACCAGAAGACAATAAATAGTATTGTCAGCTGTGTAAATGTGATACTCAGAATCATTTTTAAGAACTGCTTCCAATTTACATTTAATCCCCATACAGTAAAGCAGAGGCCTTAAATTGGTGAACTGCATACGTGCTTTATTTGGCTTGCTTAGTGTTTTGTTTTTAACTTTATTTATTTTGAGAGCCCGAGCACGTGGGCCTGTGCAGGTAGGGGAGGGGTAGAGAGAGAGAATCCCAGGCAGGCTCCGCACTATCAGCTCAGAGCCCAAAGCAGGGCTCAATCTCACGAACTGTGAGATCTGAGCTGAAATTAAGAGCCAGATTTAACCAACTGAGCCACCCAGGCCCCCTGGCTTGTTCTACGTTAAGAAAAAATTTAAACTAATAGCATGTAACAATTAGCTGGTTTCACTTTAAAATCCATATTTTAAGCTTGGAGAAACAGAACACCTCATTCCTGCAAAGGCAACATCACTGGAGGTGAGTGTGGCCTTGACCCCTGCATGGGCTTCCATTTGGGGCACATGGCCCCCACCAGCATTTGAGTTAGTGACTCCTGCAGTAAAATGCTGGTTTAGATTATTAAATGTGATCGTATACAGTTTTTGATTATGCATTAAATTCTGATCTCCTCTTTCAGCCTTTGTTGATTTTGCTCCTGCAGCAAGATCCAACATCCGATCACAACTTTATAATGAGAACCTGTATATACAGAATATGCCAATTTTTCAATGTGTCTTCTTTTCCTTTGGTTTATTAAATCTTCCCAATATTCCAGGAAGTCTGGCTTTATTGTTTGTATTATAAGGGAGTTTAGCTAGCTAACAGGGGCCAAAGGCAAGATTTCAACTCAGGGTTTAGGTTAAATCTTAATCTACCACTTCCCACCATACCACACACCCCTCAACCCCTGGAGACAGCCTTGATTCTGACCCAACCAGAGGAGACTTAAGTCCAGATTGCAAAGCCCCTGGGCTGTTCTGGAAAAAGGACAGCATTTGGAATCCTTGCTTTATTTCCGTGTTTAATCTTCTAAAAAAAAGTTTATAGTAGTGCTTAATCCAAAGACAGCTGACTTTCATTTACACTTAACCTGTGTTGAACTCATACATTAAATTTTAAATCTCTGCTCTCGAAAATGTATTTTGCTCTTTAAGATCTCCTTGGTAACACTAGTAATTGGTATCTGGCCTACAAAAAGACCCCCAAAAAACAAAACAAAAAAAAAGCAAACAAAAAGACTTTGGACCCTATTAGAATAATAGAATTTGAATTAGACTACTTCTAGTCTAATTCTAATTCTAATTCTAACTAGAATTAGAATAAGATCCCATTGGAAATCCAACTCAGGAAAGTTCCAGAATGAGAGAGCTGTGTAGCAGCTCAGAGAACAACCTGTCCAGAATGGACAGAAGACTGGAAAACCCCAGAAAAGGGGGATTCTCCAAGGTAAAGGGGGTACTCAATAGAATGCCTGACTGAATCGAGTTTGGGGGAAAAATTGAGGACATAAGTCAAATAGTACAAGGGGGGTGGAAAGCCCATTAGAAACTTCAGGAAAAATACGGGGCGCCTGGGTGGCTCAGTCGGTTAAGTGTCTGACTTCCGCTCAGGTCATGATCGCACCACTTGTGAGTTCGAGCCCCGCATCGGGCTCTGTGCTGACAACTCGGAGCCTGGAGCCTGCTTCGGATTCTGTGTCTCCCTCTCTCTCTGCCCCTCCCCCACTGGTGCTCTGTCTCTCAGAAATAAATAAACGTTAAAAAATTTTTTTAAAAATTAAAAAAAAGAAACTTCAGTAAAAATTTTAAAAAGCTGTACAAGAAATATAATCGTAATACACTGCTTGAATTTGCCCTGAACAATATTTACAGATGTTCAATTACACACAATGTAGGAATCACAAGCATATAACAGAATGTAAGTGTCAACAACTTTGACAGAGCAAAAATTCAAGAACAGAAAATAGGACAGAGAGGGGAAAAGAACTGCAGGGCAAAGTAGAAAGATACCAACATTCTCAAATCATAAAGTCTTTATTGAAGGACAAGGATTAAAGGCATAACTGCGTTATTTAAAGCTAAAAATGGAATCAAGAGAACCAGGAAGGTAAGGTTTAGTTTAAGTGAGTTAAATAGTCATCCATCCTAACAGAAAAGTAACAGATAATGTGGGATTTGTTGGATTGACAGAGAAATAGCAGGAACATATATTATTTAGAGATACACACATAATCACCAGAGTTTTTTTTAAAAAAGCCATTACAGTTAAAAGTGGTAGCTTTTGGGGCGCCTGGGTGGCTCAGTCAGTTGAGCATCCGACTTCAGCTCGGGTCATGATCTCACAGTCTGTGAGTTCGAGCCCCTCGTCAGGCTCTGTGCTAACAGTTCAGAGCCCGGGGCCTGTTTCGGATTCTGTGTCTCCCTCACTCTCTGACCCTCCACGTTCATGCTCTGTCTCTCTCTGTCTCAAAAATAAATAAACGTTAAAAAAAAAAAAATTAAAAAAAAAGTGGTAGCTTTTAGGAATAGAAAGAAATAGAGGAAGATCACTTTTTATTATAAGCCTATGTGTACTATTTATGTTTAGCCATAAGCATGCATATATATATATATTTTTTTTTCACATATTGGGAGACTGCAGTGGTAACTATACATGTAAAGTATGTAATAGGACAGCAGTGCCATTATGACTGCAATCAGTGTGACCCCCCTGGGAGCCAGAAGAGACCTGTGTGAGGCTTTCTTCTCTGACCCACACATTTGCACAAGGAACACCTGCTCTGGTCCCGCAATGACATGTCACACCCGTCTGACAGGAGTTCACCCACTCTCAACCCTGCATCCTCACGACCGCACTGAGTGATTTAGATCCAGTCCTCTCTGAAAGCCTTTATCTATGTGTCATTCATGAACTGAGCCTTGAATGCAGCATGTTGTCTCCCAGTTATTCCACAGATGAGTTGAGTGAATTAAATAATAAGGAATCAACTACCTGAACGTGGGCAGTCGGGGAGTATCAGAGGTTGGAAGGTCCAATTACCAGGACACACGTGGACTCTCTGGTGAGGACTGGGAAACACGGGGTGATCTGCTCTGGCACAGCAGAGGGGAGATGGCCCCCAACATCCATCCAGATCCAGGTGAGTTTGTTACTCACCAGGTGTTCTCTGGGCCCTTAATCTGAACAGACAGATGTGAAGGGTCCACCCTGGCTTCAGGGGGTATGTAGACCTGGATGGGGACTGGCAGACATCATTGCTCACAAAGAAGGAAATATAACAGGTGTGGTGTTTATGTTTATGTGGGTGCAGGCGGGTTGCCAGGGGATGCTCATCCCCAGGAAAGAAAGAAATAGGCATGTGGAGCTACAAGGAATCTGTGACATTGTAGACATGATCAATGACAATGGTGGCTGGGCACCGGGTCATCTTACAAGGCTAACAGGAAAACCTAACAGAAAAACAATTATACATAAATACAAAGAGAAAGGGCAAACAGTTAACTGAGATGCTACCAGGAATGAACACGCCAAGAGGAATCAACAGTCATGACCAAAGCAAGAGTTAAAGGCACAGGTGGGTTTCACGTTGGGGAGATGGGGAAGTTCCCTCGGATGGTTTATTTTCCTCCGTACAGAGCTCGGAGGATAAACTAAGAGAGTGTGAACTCAAAGCCAAGGAGGCCCCACGTTTGAGGACAACGGAGCATCTGTATTATCATACATTATTCAACGTTTAAAATAATTTTAATCCATTTGGAAACCTAAGGAAAAAAACTAAGATGAAAGAAAGATCATTTGAAAAGTCTGTCTCCCTACCTGGCTACCAACCAATGTTGCATGGTTTTGTCTTGAGTAGTGGTTCTTCAAGTGGGATCCCTGGACCAGCAGCCACAGCATCAGTGGGATCACCTGAGAACTAATTAGAAATGGGAATTTGGGGGTTCCACCCCAGACCTACCTAGTCAGAAACTCTGGGGTAGGGCCCAGCAGTCTGTATTTCAGCAAGCCCTCCAGGTGATTCTGATGCAGATGCAGGTTTGAAAACCACAGGTTTTGGGCAAAACAAAATCCAATGACAGTGTTTGGTGCTATCATCATCTCCTCAGCTAAACTGTTTACGATCCACTTAGGCCAGGTGAAAGCCAGAGCCCTTCTAAGAAAACAAGCATTTTAAAGCAATCTCTAGAGCTAGTTTCCCGAGTTAGGGCCAGAGAGAGGTGACCTTGCCCTGACTTCTGGTGGAAGCCAGCAGCAAGGACTTGTCTTGGGAAGAAGTTTCTGAGAGGTACACATCGGCCACAGTTATCAATGGGCAGGCAGTGGACTGGGTGGCCCCTTGGCTGAGCAGCTGAGTGCACTGGGAGTGCCATGTGGCTGGCTTTGCATTAAGTCATCTGCTATTATAAGGATGCAAGAGGCACTTCACTTCTGTTCTGGCTCCTGGCATTCTCAACAGAGCTCTCAGATATCCTTTGGCTATTTCTGACTTAAAATAGACCAAAGTGGGAGTGGGGAAGCAATATCTTGCATCCTATATACACTGTGATGATGGGCTCCAGGGTGTATGCTTTGCCAGCTTCTCACTTCTGCTTCTGTTAGGAGGGAGTCAGAGTTCCAGGAAGGTAGAGAACATTTCATGCCTGCCTCCATTTCCCTTTACAGAGCCTCTGACAGACACAGCAATCAGACAAAGCCTCAGAATCCTTAACATTCGCCTCACAAAGCTACTACCGATCAATCTGTATTGACGGGCAAGATGAAATTTATCATACCAGTTCAGGACACCGGAGTATTTTATCATCACAAAGCCCCAAACACAAGTCCCAAAGGATGGCACTGTTGCCCTAGGGTCTCTCGGTAGGAACAGGTGACCGTCATTAATGACTTAATTTTCTGCACATTTTCCTTTTTAGGGTAATGAATTTCATACATTGATTACCATTTATTGCCAGCAACATGAAACAGAACTCATTTTCATTTCTCCTAAACAGTCTTGCTAGAATTTATGTCCAGAGGTTGGTGGGCTGATCTGTATGCAGGCTTAACCATCCCTCTTTAAGGGAAATTAAAGAGGCGCCTGGGTGGCTCAGTTGGTTAAGCGGCTGACATCGGCTCAGGCCAAGATCTCATGGTTCGTGAGTTTGAGCCCCACATTGAGCTCTGTACTGACAGTGCTTGGGATTCTCTCTCTCCCTCTCTCTCTCTCTTCCTCTCTCTCTGATCCTCCCCTACTTGCTCGCTCTCTCTCTCTCAAAATAAATAAATAAACTTAAAAAAAACACCTTAAAATATAAGGGAAATAAACTTGAAAAGTTCCAAAAGCCAATTCAGAATGGGTCTAAGTCCCATCTGAACATAAACAGAGTGATCTAAATGTTCAGTTCTGTTCCCTTCCTTCAAAGTGCTTATAGTACAATTTGGAAAGCAAAATGAAAAATACAAATCAAGGTAAGTAAGTGCCAAGTTGCTGATGGAAAAGAAAATAACACCAGAGGTTCCCAAAAGGAACTCAGAGAGTTGGAGGTTTCCAGAAAGTTGGAGAAGGCTTTCTGGAGGCCACAGTTGGATCTGGGCAGGCAGAGAGCAGAAGGGCAGACATTCCAGGCAGAGGGACAACCATCGCAGACAGGAAAATGGGACAGAGCCTATGGCTCACCCCCAGGGAGCAGACAGGCCAGCCTGCCAGAGAGAGGCCTTGGGGCCAGAGAGCAGTGAACAAGGCTCCGGGGACAGAGCAGGTGGAACAGGTGAGAAGACAGCCCTAATGAGTGGTTGAATGAGAATGATGTTTAAGACAGATTAGTCCCAGGGGCACCTGGGTGGCTCAGTGGGTTGTGCGTCCAACTTCAGCTCAGGTCATGATCTCACAGTTTGTGAGTTTGAGCCCCGAATCAGGCTTGCTGCTGTCACCACAGAGCCCACTTCAGATCCTCTGTCTCCTCTCTCTCCCCCCCCCCCATGCACTCTCTCTCAAAAATAAACATAAAAAAAAAAAAGATTATGGGTGGGGGAGGATGGGCTAAATGGGCAAGGGGCATTAAGGAGGACACTTGTTGGGGTGAGCACTGGGTGTTACATGTAGGGGATGAATCACTGAATTCTACTCCTGAAATCATTATTGCACTATATGCTAACTAACTTGGATGTAAATTAAGAAAAAAAAAAAAAGATTAGTGCCACTGAACTGAAACTGAAACTTGGGGAGGTACAAGGGAAGATCTATGGGTCTATGTCTTTTCTTAGTTCTCTTCTGGGAACAAGGACACTGAGTGGCCTATTGTCTCTCCCAGCCTGCCATCTGCAAGATAAGGAATTCAGACCAGCCTCCCTCACTTCCTCCGACTGCTTCTCCCCCACCACTCCCACCTCATCAATCCTAGCCCTGTCTTGCCACTGCATCCACCACCATTAAATGCCCTGAAACTCTTCTAGGTTACCTGAGGGCTGGGAAATCATGGAGGGGATCTAATATGACACATTTGTAATTAGTTAATTACAGAGGCAGTGGGGTATAATGGTGAAGGGCTTGGGCTTGGAGTCATCCTGCCTGGATCTGAATCCAGATTTTTCACTTACCAATCTATGATTTTATGAAAGTTACCTAACCTCCCTATGCCTCAGTTTCTCCATCTATAAAATGGGGCTAATGACAACACTTACCTCATAGGGTTGTTATGGAGACTAAATTGACACACGTAAAAAATAAACAATGTCTGGGATGCCTGGGTGGCTCAGTCAGTCGAATGTCGGACTCTTGATTTCAGCTCAAGTCATGATCTCACTGTTCGTGAGATCGAGCCCCTTGTTGGGCTCTGTGCTGACAGCACAAAACCTGCTTAGGATTCTCTCTCTTTGCCCCACCTCTGCTCATGCACGCGCGTGCTCTCTCAAAATAAATAAACTTAAAAAAAAAAAAAGCAATGTCTTACAAATAGTAAGTGTTCATTAAAGATAGCCATTATCAGTAATACTATTATCCCATGTGTTAACTATACTAGTTCCGGGCAGCTGGGTGTGGCTCAGTCGGTAAAGTGTATGACTTCAGCTCAGGTCATGATCTCTCGGTTTGTGAGTTCAAGCCCCACATCCGGCTGTCTGCTCTCAGTGCAGAGCCTGCTTCGGCTCCTCTGCCATCCCCTCTCTCTCTTTCAAAAATAAATAAACATTCAAAAAAATTAACTATACTAGCTCCAAGATTATTTTCATGGGTTACTTCAAGCCAACCCATTCACAGAATTTTCTTACAAAGTCTAAACGTCCCTCAACTGCCTCTGAATCCATGCAACCACCTGATGTTCACATAAAACTTTGGAGCTGGAGAGAACTTAGGAATTATCCAGCCCAAATAACTCTTTTAAATTTTTTTAATGTTTATTTTTTAGAGGGGGAGGGAGAGGCAGAGAGAGAGGGAGACACAGAATCCAAAGCAGGCTCTAAGCTGTCAGCCCAGAGCCTGATGTGGGGCTCGAACTCATGAACCGTGAGATCACAGAGCTGAGCCAAAATCGAGAGTCAGATGCTTAACCAACGGAGCCACCCAGGTGCCCTGAAATAACTCTTTTAAAGATGAGTAAACAGACTCAGAAAGGCTATTTGTCAGTACTCAGTAAAAATTTTCTTTCAACTGATCTGAATTGTCCAAATCACAAAGGAAATTGGAGATGGGCATTCAAGCCCCCCTCTGTAACCTGCTCCTTTTCAATCTTCATGACCACTTGGAATAGTCCATTCCCACCAACTTTAATATCTGCAGCCTCCATCTGCCAAAAGGACTAAACATTCACCCGTTTCCAAATCATCAGAAGTTCCAAAATGGAAGATAATTTAGCGTCTCATTCCTGGAGCCACTGGGACCAAGACACAGTGGAACCAATCACATAGAAGGTCCTTCGGTCTTTCGGAGAAAAAGTTCTACTTCAGGATGCAGTCACCATTGCCAGAAGCCAACATCTGCATCTAAAACACGGAACCATTTGAACTGGCCAGCGTGCGTTGTTAAGACCGAGGCGAGGCCTTTGGGAGAAGAGCTTGGCCAAGGGAGAAAATCTGATTAATAAGAAGATAAGCAGCCAAGAAATAAATTAAAAGACTGCTCACAGAGAGAGCACAGGGGGAAGGAGGGGGAGGTGAGGCTTGGTACACACATCGTGAGAGGGACGAAGAGCTTTAAGGATAAGGAAGGGGGGAGGGTAAGAACTGATTTTCTAATATTAGACTCACCACATGCTCAATTCCCAAATCCCAGCCAAAATGAGGGCCCTGTCCTGCGGTGAGTCCCAGGCAGCATTCTGCTTCGGGACACTTTTCTCGCATCAGGACTATGCATGAATGCCAAAGCAAATCCCATCCATCTCAACTCCTCGCTGCAACACAAAATTACTCACAGGGCTTATCTTGAAATGTCCTTTCATCTTGGCCTCCCACTAACTTAAAACAATGCGTTTAAAAAATATTCAAGACCCCCACAGTAAATCCATATCCCCATTATTCACAAAGCACTTATTAGAAAGCTGTTTATCCTGAACAATACGTGGTCAGTTTGAGAAATATGCCTTCCGTTAAGCTGCTTTTGATAAAATATATAAATCAAAGCCTTCGTGAATACCAGAACACTATCAATTTGGACCAAATTCCTGGATTCTAATGCAAGCAGCTCAGGTTCTCAAGCCTTGAGCACAAACATCTCTTGCCCTTTATTAATTGAAAAATAAGCAGATGATGGGGCGCCTGGGTGGCTCAGTCGGTTGAGCGTCCGACTTCAGCCCGGGTCGCGATCTCGCGGTCCGTGAGTTCGAGCCCCACGTCGGGCTCTGGGCTGATGGCTCGGAGCCTGGAGCCTGCTTCCGATTCTGTGTCTCCCTCTCTCTCTGCCCCTCCCCCGTTCATGCTCTGTCTCTCTCTGTCTCAAAAAGAAATAAACGTTAAAAAAATTAAAAAAAAAAAAAAGCAGATGAGGAAAGACACGGATGCATGGCTTGCTATGCAACTTAACAAATGACGTGATGTTCTCAAACTTTGATTTAGTTTTAAGTAGGCATTTTCTTTTCAACTTTATGATAAAAGTGATAAATGCTGACTATGGGAAATTTAGGAAGTACAGAAAAGAAAACCAAGGGGTCGCTTCTGAAAACATTCTTAAATTGATGACTGATGGTTGATAAGATCCCAAGCCTGGCCATATTCCAACCCAAGTAAGAACATTCTCCTAACCTATTTCCAAGCAGACTTTCTAGTTGGACAGAGCATTTATTCGCTGCCACTCACCATTGCATCATTTTGCTGTGCTCTTCAAAACAGCTGCAGGACTCCACCCCAATTCCTAGGTTTCTGGGGGTTCTCTGGCAAGGAGTCACTGCCTCTCTTACGTCATGTGCTCTACATGACAGCCAAAAATCCCCTGGGCTTAACAACACTGGGATATGGGGGGGGGGGGGTTACACTGGATGGCTGTGCGGACAGGGCAGGGACAAACCAGGGGCTATTTTGCAGCTGGCCAACCAGGCAATGAAGTTTGGGAAAGGGTAACTCTCCGAAACCAAGAGCTATGAAATCGGGTCAGGGTGCAGCCAGAGGAAAGCTCAGGAGGCCCTCAAATCTTCTGGCCAGGGCAGAATCTGGAGGCACCTAGAAAATGAGAGGTTGATAACAGAGAAGAGCTAGTAAGGCCTTGTAAAAATGAGAAGACACCAGCTTTGGAACTCGTTGAGGGCTACAGTCAACAAGCATTCTGGTCAATGAGCTATGTGCTTGTTCCCTCAATGCCTATATATTGAGCGCTTACTGTGTATAAGACCCAGACTCATACAGAACAGGACCGTGAGTAACAGAAGGAGCTTACTCTGATAGAGCTCTAGGAAAAAATGCTATTAATGTGGATACTGACTGTTGGAGTCCTTCAGAGAACAAAGCCACCTTTCATACCAGGCTGCCCGCATGAGAGTCTGCTTACCATCCTTCCAACATAGCCCACATAAGACCCGCAGCCTGGATGCTGTGAGGCTACACCATCTCTGTCCCCCTCCTGCTTACATCCTTTGTCCCCCAAAGGATGGTGGGGTCGCTCCATATCAGTAGTGTGCCATTCATTCAACCTATGGAGTAAAGCCACGCAATCAGGCCTCAACCCAGTGTAAACACTATTCACAAGAACACCTGACTACAGCTATCTGTCTCATTAGATGACAAAGGCTTCAGTTTTACCTTTTCCTCCCCTTAGAGTAGAAGAGCTGCCCTTTGAGCACCACCGCTGTGCATGTCGTGGTGAGTGGCTGCCTGGCAGGTGCAGCCCTTACACACTGCTTGTGCAAGCCCGGGCTCAGCACTCACCCCAGCCAAAGCCCTTCTGTGAATGGACGTGCTACGTGGCTCAGCCACTGAGGCTTTCCTTCTACACCTTCCCGTCCCCAAACGTGATCTAAGGACTGGATGCTGCTGTGAAAACTGGAGCCAGGTGAACACCACTAAGCTAGAGAGAAGCAGGGAGAGAAGAGCAAGGTGTGCCAGCCGGCCTCCTTTCTGTGATGCCAAACCCTGACCACACAGTGAGGAAAGAAGGCTATTAGGACACCCAGGCTTAACAGGCATGTGGAGCATCAGTCAGGCGTCCCCGGTCAGCTGAACCTGTTTTCAGGATATATGGCCTCACAAGACAATTTTTCCCAAGTTGCAAATACATGTGAAATACTTCACGAAGGCATTACAGTTTACATTCACACACATCAACTCACCTTTGCTGAAAAAGTTAAAATGATATAAAACTAGGAGTGTCCCAGAAAATGCAGGACATGTGTTCACCATCACAATACCTACTGATATAAAAGAGACAGAAAATAATCCTTTCCCTGTGGTAAGTGTAAGCTAATCTTCAGGGCTCTTATGAGAACAAAGAGCCGATACGTACACATAAGCACCTAGATCGATGTTAGGTACAAAGGGAGTGCTATGCAAGTCTGTTCAACAAGGAAAAGGGAATAACATTTTAAAATGCTATAGTTTGGAACAACATATTTAACAAAAATTTGCTGTGAACCCAGAGACTCAAAGTTTATGAGGAAACTGTCCACAGTCTCCAGGGGCTCCAAGCCCAATGAGGAGAAGGAGCCTAGGGCTCCAGCTATGGGGGGCTGTCTGGATAGGAAGGTCTACAGCGTGGGACCAGACACCTTCTGGGTGGGAACCTGGCCAAGCATCCTGGATGGGCTGCCTTTCCCTGAATAACCCTTGCTAGCCTGGTGGGGGGAGGCAGGGGGCATTTAATTAGAGCTCTCTAGGCTTTGGCTGGGTAAACACTTCAATGAAAGAAAGCTTGAGATCAACCAAGATAGAGATGTAATTTGAAAAGCTGACTCTTAAATACATACATAAAATGAAATCTGGAATATCTGAACACTGATTGGATATTTGATGTCATGAGGTAATCATCCATTTTGCGGGTACGATAAGTTGTTTTTCAGATCCTAACCTTTTCTAGATCATATTCAAATACTTATGGCTAAAATGATATGATGCCTGAGATTTGCTTCAAAACCACAGAGGGGGTAGTAGGCTGGCAAAGGGGAGAGAAGAAACAAAGACTGGCTATGAACTGATTATTGCTGCAGCTGGATGATGGGTGTGGGGGGGTTCACAGTATTGTTTTGCCGATTGCTATATACATTTGACACGGTCATAAGAACAAAATTTTTGTTATGCTTTTTTTTTTAAAGGAAAAAAAGGAGGGGGGCAATGGCATGGTTAAAAGAAGAATCCAGGCATTCCAGAGAAGGAAATGGCCAGAGGAGAGAGCCTGCCTTGAAGAATTTGGGAAACAAGTAAACCACCAGGCGATGATCGTTCACACAATGAATCCTGAAGTCGCAGTTTAAGCGGGGAACTTGGGGGCGGAGCGGGGTGAAAAGGAAAGAAAAACTGAAATATTCACCATAATCAAGAAGAACATATGTTCGTCCGGGATTATTGCCAGTGAAACCTCATTTCCTTCCGAACACGTACACAAAGTTACTGGGGTCTCTCCCTACCTACATTCCCCCCCCACCCACCCCAACACACTCACACCAGACAATTTCACTCTCCTCTGCACAGATTCCGGGGAGGTATCCTGGAGACAGACATCAAAGGAATTAGAGCTGGCAGCCCAGAACAGGTCATGCTGTCAGAGGGAGGCTAGGAACCACATGAAAAGCAGGGAATTCACAGGGCGTTTATTATTATTATTATTATTTTTTAAAGAGCTCAGAAATGTGTCTCGTTTTAGTTTTAGTTTAAGGACAGCTACCTCTGGGGAAAAGGCTTTGAAGTCATCTCGCCCAGAGCAGCAAGCAGCAGAGGGAGGAAAATGCTGCGCCCAGCGGAAAAAAACAGAGGGATCCACGTCGGCTTACAGGTTTGGCCCCTCTTCGCTAAATGATAACTCAGAAGATTTATGCTTGATATAAGGACATGAAGGAAAAGGAAAAGGAAAAGCCGCCAGATATAAATAGGGTAGCCGGGACCGGATCTGAAAAGGCTACAAGGCTACAACTGCAACTGCCTTCCTGAGCAGCCGCAGTTTATAGAGATTAAGTTAAAGAGACCCTGGTAGGACCCCACTGACGACCTCTTATTTGGAGGCTCAAGTGCTGGAAGACAAGAGTGGCCTGACAGGCAGACGAAGCATGCCACTCGGACTGTGTGCTGCTCGAGACAGCGCTACCTGAGATGCCCGGGATGGGAGGTCCGAGGGCAGAGGTGTGGTATCTACAGCAGAGATGTGACAAACAGGCGGGCCGCCAGTCACGGCTGACAGCCAGCAGGAAGGAAACAAGAAAAAAGTCCGAGCATAAAGTTGACCCCAACTCAGCAGCACCAACCAACACAGAAGAAAGAGAACAGAGACGGTCCCTGCTAGAACTGCCCATGTGTCCAGCATCTTCCCGGCTCCTGTGGGGATATTAAGGAGCTGAAGTAGCAATTAATTTCGCATCGACAATCCCAAGATCTGAAAGGAGACTCTATTGGCATCAAGGCAGAGGGGACAGAGGGCCACCAAGTGGAAATTACAAGCCCCACCTGTGCACAAACACGGGACCTGACAAAACTTTATTCAAGGGCAAATGAGCCATACAAACCAGAATATTCCACAACACCAAATATTCCACAACAGAAATATTCCACAACACCAAAAGCAAGATGTTGCATTTAAGATACAAAGAACAGACCACCGAAAACAGGAAAAATACGGAAAATGCATGCATGCTTGTTTTTAGGCCAAAGTGTTAGAAAGAAAGAAAGAAAGAAGAAAGAAAGAAAGAATGAAAGAAAGAAAGAAAGAAAGAAAGAAACTGAATAAAATGAGGAAACGTAAAAAAAAAAAACTAAAAATGCAATTGCATTTTTACAAGATCCATTTAAAGGCCATAAAAAACAACAGTGCCAATACTGTAGAATTGAAAGGAACAATAAAGAGAACAGAGAAAGTCAAAAGAAATTAAAATGATGAAATGAGGACAGAACAAATGAAAGGGGGAGAATACATAAAGATACAATGAAACCTCTGACCCAGTAGTCCTTCTAATTGTTTTAATGTTTATTTTTACTTTTAGGAGAAAGAAAGAGGGAGAGCAGGGGACGGGCAGACCCAGAGGGAGACAGAGGATCTGAAGCAGGCTCTGTGCTGACCAGCAGAGCCCAATGTGGGGCTCAAACTCACAAACCGCAAGATCATGACCTGAGCTGAAGTGTGTCGCTCAACTGACTGAGACACCTAGGAGCCCGAAGCATGGCATTTTTACATAGTGAAATACCATGTAGCTCTCAGAGATCATCTTTTAGAAGAATACAGTCTTATGTGGAAATAGGAGTACACAAGAAAAGAGGCCTACAGGTGATTTTCTCCCCTGTACACTTTTTTAATATTTTCCAATTTTCTACAATGATCCTGTATTACTTTTGAAAGAGAAAAATATCCCGATAGGTGTTTTTGGTAAAATGAAGAACAAAAGAGCCCCAGGCAACCTTAAAATACAACAGTAGGGCTGCCAAAAATCGATTCTGCTGAGGTCAAAGGCAACTCCCCTTCATGAAGCTATCACTCAGACAAGTCTCCTCACTATTCAGGATTGGCACCTTACAGTTTGCCTTATTTTACAACAACCCAGTAGGCTTTCCAGAACCCTTAAGAATAGGATGCCACTGCACAGCCATCAATTCACAGCATGGGTTTGCCTCCTCGGGTTTTCTATAGGGTAGACAGGCTGGAGACTCTCCCCTCCCTTCTCTGTGCCAACATACTTCACTATTTTTAAATAACCTGTCACTTTCTAAAGGTAAATATTAGGGTTAGCTCCTTCTCAGGCATCATAATTCTCTCTCAACTAAAATGTTTGTGAATTTTCAATCTCTCCACTAAGGTCCGTGTCCTCCATGAAGCTACCCTGTGGACAGCTGACTCCTGGCTCTATTTTAAATATCCCAGTTTATGGACCTCTAGAGAAAAGTCACAGGCAGGGACATGGAGGCTCCAAGGAGATCTACTGACCAGAGAGGGTTCTGCGATCACAATGCAAAAGCAGAAAGGATTCCCTGACAAGGTCCTGAACACACACCCTTAGGCGTGTCTGCTCTCTACAACTTACACACTTCTTCTAAGTTACTTCTTCCAGCCTTCAGACATTGAAAATAAGTAACATCTTGGCATTACGTCACATATCTTTCTTCAAAAGAACATCACTAAACAGTGAAAATTGTAAGTTATTATGTCTATTCTACTACAATAAAAAAAATGTAACTTTTTTAAAAAGTTTTTTTTAATGTTTATTTATTTTTGAGAGAGAGTGAGCGAGTCGGGGAGGGGCAGAGAGAGGGAGACAGAGGGGCAGAAGAGGGCTCCATGCTGGCAGCAGAAAGCCTGATATGGGGCTCGAACTCACTAACCATTAGATCATGAACTGAGCTGAAGTCAGATGCTTAACCAACTGAGCCACTCAGATCCCCCTAAAGATTTTATATTTAAGTAATCTCTTCACCCAATGTGGGGCTCGGATTTACAACCCCAAGATCAAGAGTCACATGCTCTACTGACTGAGCCAACCAGGCACCCCAAAAATATAACTTAAAAAAAAAGTCACTCAACTCTTCCACTTAAAAAATAAATATCACCTGCTATATAACTTGCTCAAACTTTAAGGAGAGTTTGGAATGTAGGTGACTCATGTTCCAATCTTGTCTGTATTAGCCCCAAACTCCAAGAAGATTAAATATACTTCTGACTTTATTATTTTTTCTAATGTTTATTTTGAGACAGAACGCAAGCAGGGAAAGGGCAGAGAAGGAGGGAGCCAGAGAATCCCAAGCAGGCTCCGCACTGTCAGCGCAGAGTCTGATGCGGGTCTCGAACTCACGAACCGCGAGATCATGACTTAAGCCGAAGTCGGATGCGTAACCCACTGAGCCACCCAGGCGCCCCTTTCCTTCTGACTTTAAGGCTGAAAGTTTATACAGACCCTTCCCTGGATGAGGACTGCCTCCAAAAGTGTAATCTTCCCGTCAGCTAGAGGCCCTGCCTTGTGCTCATGTCAACATGGTGGCTCCTCTCATCTGTCCACTCTACTTCAGTCAGTGGTTCCGCTTTGAGCCCTTTCAGTTGAATGGATGGCAAAGGCCCGAAAGTATGATAGGTTATTGTTGTTTATTTGTTTCAAGTAACTAAAAGTGACCAGATCCAGGGCGCCTGGCTGGTTCAGACAGTAGAGCATGTGAATCTTGATTTTGGGGTCGTGAGTTCAAGCCCCACACTGGGCGTAGAGTTACAATTAATCAATCAATAAAATAAGATAAAATAAAAGTCATCAGATCCTCTTCCTTTCATCTCTGGCAAATTATCCGGTGCTGGAAAAGTCCCTCTGCAAGCAAGCCAGTCAACAGGGTGCAGGTGGGGAGAGAGGGAGGAAGGGAAGGAAGCCCTTTTCCCTCATTCTCACCTCAAAAACACCAAGCTTTGTTCAGGGATTCCAAGCAAGTCCATATTCCTCACTTTTAGAAACTGAATAGAAAAATGCAGCAATGCTTGGGCAGAGGTCAACATTTTTAAAATTGCGTCCAGCAGGGTTGGTATTTTCTTTCAGGCAAGGGCCACACTTGGGGAAACTTTAAAACCAATAATAACAAACCACCTGCCAACTGTGAAATACATGGAGAAGAGAAAATTGGGTGCAAAATGGAAATGGATTTTTCTAAAATGGAGTCAGATGCCCAAAGGGCTCACCAGAGAACTCTAGGAATGGTGGCCTCAGTAATCAACAACATACCAATGATTTGCAACAGCGAGCATTTCTCTTTAAAGCATTTGTGGAAGCACCAAAAGGGGCTGAAAACTGTTTTCTCAAGCCTTCAGTCCTGTTCCCGAGACAAGCCATGCCCTCTGTCACCAACCTGGCCCGCGCCCTCTCATTAGCCTCTCAGGCTGCCCTTCCCCGCTCTAGTTCTCCAACAAAATCGTACCAGAATAATTTTCCTTAAATACTACAATCATCATCTCATGCCTCTGCTCAAACTCCTTTAATGGCTGCTTAAATCATCATACATTTGGTGTAAACTTTCTAGCCTGCTTCTCCAGCCCCACCCTCAGCACAGACTTCTATTCCTCTCCTCCCAGAACGGGCCTCCATCCTAGGCTCCCTCAGGACCTGGGTTTGAGTCCCTGGTCTGACTTTCACAGCTGCATGGACCAGAACGCTTTTTGTGACAGAAGGAGGCTGGATTTTGGACAGGTCTGAGCCTGAATCCCATCACTGTCACTTGATAATTTGCATGGCTTGGGCAAATCACTTTGCTTCTCTGAGCCTCAATTTCCTCACTTGAAAAAAAGTGGATTAACACCACTTAATCACAGGGTTGCTTCGTGGGTAACATGGAAAAGAGCTTGTAAAGCACTGGCACTCAGTCCCCGGCTGGCACATTTTCCCCTTGTGCAGGTAAATGTGAGTGCCCTCCTCTCACAGCCCTCTCGCAGGGCTCCTCTCGCAGTAGTCAGGAATGCACACCGCTGAAGGCAGACAGTCAAGTGCTATGCAGGGAGTATGTGTTGTGACCATTTTTGAGCTCACCCTGGGAACTCTGCCTGAAATGTTTCTTCTCCCCTCCCCTTCCAGGCCACAGCAAACCCCAGCTTCCCTGACCACTCCAAGGGGTCCCAGGCTTGCCTTCCGACTCACACGGCTGAATGCCATCTTCTCTGTTTTTCATCGCTTCTCTGACAGGGGTAGGGCCCTTCCTCTGCTAGAAGACCATAAACTCCCTGGACACCGCGTGCTTCATGCTCCTGAATGCCCCCCAGGAACTCCCTGTGCAAAACTCCACACCCATTGATGCTCCACAGGCTGCCAGGTACAGACAGAGCACAGAGAGCACAGTGTTCGGAGCTGCTGTACCTCTGGCGGCCCGTAAGGCCAAAATCGCCAGGAGGCCACCCAAGGACAAAACCAGGCCCTTAGATGTCTCGCCTGACACACACATTTTTAAGTTTTAACTAGCTAACACCACTTAGAAAGCGGAAGAGTCCACGTTTTGTAAACATTTTGGAAGATTCGACCACCCAGGTCTGCATTCCCACATGGCTACTCCTCTGAGATGAAGGGTGCTCTCCCCAGTTCGCCCCAGGCCCACCACTTCCTATCACCTCTGCACCGCACAGAACGCAGGCAAAACAGAATTGCTTTTTACTCCTAATTCTCTATTAAAGTTTAGGAAATAGAAGTTCCACGAGAAAGGACATAGGATTCTAGAAAAATGGGCAAGGAGTATGTTTCTCTGTGGAAGAGAAGATTATTCCTCTGTGTTTCGTAAACACACAAAGAAGGTCCATGTGGAAATCGCCCACGTGGTTCATGCCATTAGGTGACAGGAGGTGTTTGTGCATGCTGCCCAACAGCAATCCTAAGTGGGTTTTAGAGGAACCCTGGGGGATAGAAGTTAAACAGTGAAAAGTCAGTGGGTACTAAGGGTATGGATGTCCTCCCCCGATATAACGAATAGAGGGGTCCAGTAGGGCAGACCATAGGGTCACAGTGCACACAGCTGTCCCAACACCTCCGCCCACCCTCAGGTATCAGGGGCAGCCAGCCGTCTCCTATTTGCTCCCTCAGCTTATCTCTTTTTTTTTCCTCTCTCTCTCTCTCTAGACTCTTGTCAATTCTGCCCTTTCACAGAAATGCTAATCTTCCAGAGATGATCAGCCAATCAGGAGCCACTTTGGGCTGGGTCAGCAAACCACAGGCTGGAAATGTCCCTGGGGTCCTGGGACCTTGGCTGTTTTCACCCTTTTGGCTGCTCAAAGGGCTCTTTCTTTGCTGCCATAGACATTCTTTCCTGGGGTAGTGAGACACTCTGTGTGTGTGTGTGTGTGTGTGTGTGTGTGTGTGTGTGTTATGGGAGTTGGGTTAACTAAAAGAAGACGAGGGGTTGATGGATTCTATGTGCTTGAAAATTCAGAAGCCCATCTTCTGAGAACTGAAGGTTTCAACCACTCTCTTGAATCCTCCCTTTTCTAAGAGTCTGTGTTTGGTGTGCCTACCTTATCTCCAGTAATATCCGAGCTGAGAAATTCCTGCTAAAGACCAAGGCCATATCTGCTTCCCAAATGTGCCCTAAAAATGTAACTAACTGGGTGGCTCAGTATCTGACTTTTGATTTCGGCTCAGGTCATGATCTCAGGGTTTGTGGGTGCAAGCCTGACATCAGGTTCTGTGCTGACAGTGCAGCATCTGCTTGGGATTCTCTCTCTCTCTGCCCACCCCCCCCCCCCACACACACACACCGCCTCCACTTGCTCATGCTCACTCCTGCTTTCTCTCTCAAAATAAATAAACTTCAAAAAATATTAAAAGAAAATGAGGTGATTCTGCCACTTACTAGCCCTGTGGGCTCATCTTTTAATCTCTCTGCTTCAGTTTCCTTATCTGTGAAATGGGGGTAACAGTACCTACCTCATAGGTTCTTGTGAAAGTAACATGAGGCAGCACATGTAAGTACTTCCCATCATGGTGCCTGGCACATGCAAGACATCTCCTTAAGTGACAGCCTTCCTCAGTTACTAGGCAGCTCAGCACAGCCCCAGGGGCAGGTTCTGGAGTCAGAGGGCCAAGCTCAAATACTGACCCAACAGTATCTCACTTACCAGCATGACCAGCAAAACTACTCAGTCCAATAGTGCCTCCCTCAACGGCCATGTTGAGACAGGGAAAAGGAAGGGACCCCATGAAAGAAAAAGCTGGTTTTCTCCTTTGCGTCTTGTCCTGCTTCTATTCTTGCTAGGACTTGCACCCCTACCTGACACATGCCTTAATGGATGTCCACCTTGGGAAGGTCAAGGACTTAATGATTTCTTTGGAGGCTCCCAGCACAACAGATAACATCTAAGGAGTGTCTGGTGAGGTCCCCATGAACGTTTTCCAAGACCACAGACTCCAAACACCTTGAAGCAAGACCCCTGGCTCCAGGGCATAAATGACTTCTGGAGGACACTGAGCACAGTTCCTGGATGCCTGAGAGGACACGTACACCACACCACTGTCCTCAATACAAACTCCAGACCCCAACCAAAGACAAGACTCATGCTCCTTTTCCTTTCCAAGTCTTCCAGACGCTCTGGCTGTATCTGCTCTCCCTAGATCTTCAACAAACCCTGCTCTTACTTCCTCTCGACTCATGTTTGATTTCCATCTTGTGCGAAGCCAAGGACCCTCTTGGCTGGTCCTGTGGGACACCCTCTGGGTCCTCAGACCCAGCCTGCCCACATCGATGTGAGAACTTAAATACGTACAAAGCACTTGTCCAGGGCCTGGCAAAGTGCACACCCAATAAATGAAAGCTGTAACTCTGACTCTTATTATGATTATTTATTTTCAGCATCCCTTCATTCATGTGTCCCATTCTACATACAAAGCACTAGATACTGGAGTACAGTGGCGACCTAAAAGCATATTAACACTAATAATCATCAGGGCCTGCCTGAGATGGACCAGAGCTGCAGGACTAATGGGTCTCATACAGGAAGGAAGGATACATCTCACAGCTACTGTGGACTCTGTATGAATGACTCACTACAAGATTGTATCCACTCACTTTCTTAGACATTATAGGCAGGCAGAACAGGGTTTCCCTGCATTTAACTAATTTCATATAATGCATGTCCTATGTACCAGGCACTGTGATATATGCTGGGAACAAAACAGTGACAAGCACTGGGAATACGGCTTTTGTTTTTTGTTTTGAGAGAGAGAGTGAGAGAGAGCAAGCAGGGGTGGGGTGAGGGAGGGGAGAGGGGGGAGGGGGGAGACAGGGGGAGAGAGAGAGAGAGGTAGAGAGAGAGAGGCAGAGAGAGAGAGAGAATGAATATCTCAAGCTGGCTCCATGCTAGGTGCAGAGCCTGACATAGGGCGCCATCCCACTACCCTGGGATCGTGACCTGTGATGAAACCAAGAGTCAGACACTCAACTGACTGAGCCACCCAGGTGCCCGGGTATATGTATTTTCAAAGAGCTCCCCAGTTGACTCTGAGCATCAGCCAGGGTTGAAAAATCACAACTTGAAGTTTCACTTGGGATAAGCTCTTGAGGCAAACCTAACAGAACTAGGTCCCATCACCATTCCCTGCCTCTCCCCACTGCGCTCTGAGGTGGAAAAGTATATTCCCCATAAGACAATGGGATCCACACTTAAGAACAGGAGGAACAGAGACTAAGTCTCCGCTCCACTGGCCTCCTTTGCTAGCACTATCTGCTTCCTCAATCTGGAAAAGGGCAGCAAAGGGAGGGCCCTCCCACCACCACTTCTCCCACCTGACCCCCACCCCCACCCCAGGGGGCTGGGGGGACTCAGCCTGAGCTCCAGCCTGGGAGCAGCAGCTGGGGGGGTACTGATGCAGGCAGACATTACCCATCCTTAGGCCCCAGCGTGCAGGCCCAACACCTTGTGATAACAGCCATTTGGCCAGCAGCTTCTGAGAGGGTAATGCTGAAACCAAACAGCTCAACAGCCAGAAGTAATTTGCCCCAAGTATTGGTCCTGCTTGGAGGCAAAACAATTAGTAGGTTGATGACAGCCTGATGCTTGAGAAATCATTTTTTAAAAAAGAAGGGAAAGAAGGGTTGTTTAAAAGAAGCCCTTTAACTCAGAAGGCAGTCCCATCCACCTTACGAATTCAATGCCCTCTGACTACACATCCATCTGTCACAGCAGGGAATCTTTTAACTAGCAAAAGAGCAAGAGAAGGAATTCAGATCAACATCACGGGCTCCAGCAATAAAGCTGGTGCCAATTCACCCCTTTCCCTCGAGGCAGGAAAGAATCAAGGAAGAATTTCAAAATCTTTTTACACAATTAAAGAAAGGGATCCGGTGGGGGAAGGGAGCAAGGATGGAGATCAAGAAGCTTAAGGTTTGCTATTCTAAGCTCAAAAATAAATCACGGTAAGAAAGGACTAGAAGGCGTGATTTTTTAAAGATCTAATCTAAGGCAGGTACAGTACTGAGTGTTTGGGGAGAGGGTGGGCTGAGCAAACTGTCTGGCCAGTACCAATCTTCTCACCCCTCTTCCAGGCCCCCAAAACAAAACCAGAGTTTGTCACATGCTTCTAGAATTTTACAGTCTTGAATTACAGCTTTCAAATAATTCAGATTCCACTCTTAACAAAGTTCAGAAATGTGAGGCAGATTACAAAAAAAAAAAAAAAAAAAAATCCAGCAAAACGTATCCAAAGAATTGTATGCAACCAAAACGGTAGCAGAGAAAAGGAGGAGACGATATGGTAACTTTGGCCCAAGAGGACCAGCAAATTACACACCAAACCAGTAAAGAGGGCTCCACAAGAAATACACACTCAGGATTTCCCAAAATGACTTTAGCATCCACTGTTGTCAATGATCGCTTTCTAGAAGTCTCTTACATGGTCCGACCATTGACCTTTTATAAAGCAAAAGCGAAGTAAAATGGGTAGAACCCTGGTGCTGTGCACTATAAAAAGCATTTCCTTGGCAGAACCAATTAAGTTCTTTGCAAGTACACGTCAGTGGGCTACTGGGCAGTGTCAAGGTCTACACGTATTAGGACTGGCAGCCCGGGGTTGGGTTGTTTTTGGCACTTCATTCCAGTAGAGCACTACAACATTCTGGTTTGTCCTCCTCAGATGCTCTTTTCTTAAGTCAGTGACAAAAATGTATGTATGCTAATGTATGTTAATACACACACGTTTATAAAATAGATCTCCTCCCCACAAAAAGCTCTTTTACTAATTTCAAGATTTACTAGTTCATCCCTTACGCAATTAGAACTTTCTTAACAATCACGGAGTTGAAGGTTAAGTGTTGTAACCACAGCACTCAGGACCCAGAGTGCAGTTTCTCCTGCCTATTCTCTCTGGGGAGATGGCCAAGCTCTCCTTCTGCAGACATGTGTGGTTAAATCCAGAGTCTTTTTCAATAAATACATTTTAAAAATGTGAGCCAGGGGGTGTCTGTCAGCTGTGGGGAAACAAACCTCCTGCTACAGGCCCTCTCGCGGGGGAGGTTGGCAACCCCGCTTCCATGTATGGAAGTGAACGAAAGCAGTAAAACCTCAGGCATGAGTCTGGGCAGGGCTGGGGGTGGGGGCAGCATTCCTCACGGTAAAGCAAGCCCTGGTCCACAGGAATGGGCTACACGGGCCCTTCCACCCTGCCCTTGGCCTGGGGTCCTGCGGATTCATTAGTGGGATGGCCGTGAGGGCAGAAATGATGGGAAGCGCCAAAACAATGGGCACCCAGGAAGTGGAGGTTCATCCACTCACAATGCACGGACGGGAGGAGCCAGGCTGTCCCAGGAGCACAGGCTGAGCCCTGAAAACCAGCGCTATTCGGCTCCCGCATACACTGACCTCAGCGCACTGGAATGCAGAATTCTCCACAATTTGCCATCCATCACCATTGCTCCCACAGGCTAGCACTAAAGGGAGGGTAGATTTTTTTGTGTGGTCTAGGAGACTCATGACTAAGGCAGAAAGGGCAGTAGCTCACTTCCAGGGCAAGTGTGGAAGTTGCAAAAAAGTTTAGGACACACTGGGTGGGGGCTGAAGCCCTGCAGGTGTCATTCACTACATAACTCTGGGTAAGTTACTTCATGGCTCTCTGCCTCAGGAGCCTCATCTGTACAGTGGGAACAAGAACAGTAGGTGCCCCCTTGGGGCCGTTGTATGAAGCCTGTAGTGCTGTGCCTGGTACAGAGGAAGTGGTGTAGAACGTTGACTACTGTTAACGTGTAGTCTAAGTGTAGAAATTGCTCACTGAAGATTTAGAGCACCCTTCCTAAATTTATAAGTCCAAGTGGTACCTTTCAAACTTTTCTGACATTTCATGTTCAACTAGTTGCTCACCTCCTCTGTGACAGATCTTCCCTTGGCTCTGTGATATCCCCACTCCGGGGCCTTTCTCTGTTCCTTTACCACCCTGTCCCCAGATCCCTGCTGGTGCTCCACAGGACCTGCCCTCAGGCCACCTTCTCTTTCCACCACTCTCTGGAAATCTCAGTCTCTCTCCTGGCTCTATTTGCTGGTGACTCACAGACCTACCTCCCTGCAGACAACTGAACATCTCTGCCTGCTTTTACTCTCCCTAGCCTCCCCACAAAATCAACACCCTTCCTTCCATTTCCCCTATCTCAGCTGGTGACATACCTTGATGTCATTAACTCCTTCCTGTCTCATCCATCCTGTCTTAGCTCAGGCTGCCATTAACAAAATACCAGACAGAGACTGGATGACTTTAACAGCAGACAGATTTCTCACAGTTCTGGAGGAGGGAAAGTACAAAATCAAAGTGCTGGAAGATTCGGTGTCTGGTGAGAGCTCTCTTCCTGGTCTACAGACCACTGTCTCACACGGGGGTGTGGGGAGAGCAAGCTCTGATCTCCTCATAAGGGCACTGATTCCATGATGAGGGTACCATCTCATGACCTCATCGAAACCTAATTACCTCCTAAAGCTCCCATCTCCTAATGCCATCACCTTGGTGGCTAAGGCTTCAACACATACATTTGGGAGGGACATAAACACAGACACACCTCATTTTTATTGCAATTTGCTTTATTGCATTTTGCAGACATTGCATTAAATTTTTTTTTAATTTTTGTTTATTTTTGAGAGACAGAGCACGAGTGGGGAAGGGGCAGAGAGAGAGGGAGACACAGAATCCGAAGCAGGCACCAGGCTCTGAGCTGTCAGCACAGAGCTCGACATGGCGCTTGACTCCACAAACTGTGAGATGGTGACCTGAGCTGAAGTTGGAAGCTTAACCGACTGATCCATGCAGGCGCCCCCAGACACTACATTTTTTAATAACTAAAGGGTCTGTGGCAAGCCTGTGTTGAACGAGTCTACCGGTGCCATTTTTTGAACAGCATTTCCTTACTTTGTGTCTCTGTGTCACATTTTGGCAATTCCTGCAATATTTCAAGCTTTCCCATTATTACTATGTTTGAACTGCTGCAATCTCATGACAAAACTTTAACAGATGAAGAGCTGCGTCTTGAGGATGAGCAAAGAAAGTGGTTTCTTGAGGGGCACCTGGGTGGCTCAGCCAGTTAAGCCTCCAACTTTGGCTCAGGTCATGATCTCACGGTTTGTGAGTTCGAGCCCTGAGTTGGATCCGTGTTGATAGCTTGGAGCCTGGAGCCTGGAGCCTGCTTTGGATTCTGTCTCCCTCTCTCTCTGCCCACCCCCTCTCTCATTCTGTCCTCTCTCTCTCTCTCAAGAATAAACACTAAAAAAACTGTTTAGAAAGTGGTTTCTTGAGATGGAATCTACTCCTAGTAAAGATGCTGTGAAGATTGTTGAAATGACAACAAAAGCATTTTGAATATCACATAAACTTGGCTGATAAAGCAGTGGCAGTGTTTGAGAAGATGAACAGTATCACATGCTACAGAGAAATTGTTCATGAAAGGAGTCCATTGGTGCAGCAAACTTCACTGTTGTCTTATTTTAAGAAATTGCCACAGTCACCCCAGCTTTCAGCACCCAGCACCCTGCTCAGTCAGCAGCTGTCACCATAGAGGCAAGACCCTCCACCAGCAAAACGATTATGACTCACTGAAAGCTCAGATCGGGTCAGCATTTTAGCAATAAGGTATTTTTAACTAAGGTATGTACATTTTTTAGACGTAATGCTAACTGCGCTCTTAACAGCTCATAATATAGTATAAACATAACTTTTGCATGCACTGGGAAATGAAAAAATTCATTTGACCCGCTTTATGGTGGTAGTCTGGAACAGAACCTGCAGTGTCTCCACGGGATGTCCGTCTCCGGTCCACAGCAGCCTCCAAAGCCAGGACAACAGCCATGGATCGTATCTCTAAATGCTGCTCAGATCCATTCCCTCTGTCCTGCCCCATCCCATCCCCACTACCCTGTGTACTTCACTCCCTCAGCATCTGCCTCCTCGGCGGTGCTGTCCAATACAAAGACGGGTGGTTCCCGACTTAACAATGGCTTGATTTTTTGACTTTCTGATGGTGCGAAAGTGATATGCATTCAGTGTAAATCTATTTCAGATTTTGAATCTGGTTCTTTTCCTGTTCTGGCGATGTGTGGTATCTCTCCTGAGGCACAACAAGCCCCAGCAACCCATCAGCCACGTGATCACAAGGGTGAATAAACCAATATACCCATGACCATTCTGCACTCATCCAACCATCTTTTTTGTTTTGTTTTGTTTTTTACTTTCAGTATTTAATCAATTACATGAGACAGTCAACACTTTATTATAAAATGGACTTTGCCCAACCGTAGACTAACGCAAGTGTTCTGAGCATGTGTAAGGTAGGCTAGGCTCAGCATGATGTTTGGCAGGGTCAGTGTACCCAATGCATTTTCGACTAATGATATTTTCAACTTACGATGGGGTTTATCTATCAGGACAATCTACATACAATTTGAAATTTTTTAGTAGCCACGTAAAAAAGTAGAAAGAATCAGGGGCATCTGGGTGGCTTAGTCAGTTAAGCATTCAACTCTTGGTTTCAGCTCAGGTCATGATCTCGTGGTTTCGTGAGTTCAAGTCCCACATCGGGCTCTGTGCTGACAGCACAGAGCCTGCTTGGGATTCTCTCTCTCTCATTCTCTCTCTCTCTCTGTCCCTTGCACATGAACATGTGCACTCTCTCTGTCTCTCAAAATACATAAACATTTTTAAAAAGAGTAGAAAAAATCAGGTGAAATTAATTTTAATCTATCTTACTTAACCCAATATATCCAAAAGATCATTCCAACATGCAATTGATATTTTAAAAAGTATTAAGGAGATAGTTTACATTATTTTTTTGGTACCAGGTCTCTGACATCCAGTATATATTTAACATGGCACATCTCCTTAGGACCAGCCACATTTCAAGGTACTTGCTGTCACACGTGGCAGGAAGTTATTGGACAGTGTGGCTCTGGTCTCCCCTTGAGTTCATTGTCCACACAGCTACCATGGTTATCTAATCTGATTATGGAAGGTCCCTTCTAAGAACATATCAGTGGCCCCCATCAGGACACAGTCCTGCCCCCTGATGTCCCTTCATTTTCTGCCCCCTACTTGCCCATCCAGACTCATTCCTTACCATTCACTCCCACCTCTCCTGTTAGGCTCCAGCAATGGGGAACTGCAAAATGCAGATTGTATAACAATAAGTATGGTATGACACTAATTTTGTTTTAAGCATATTTATGCATATATATATCTATAAAACATGTGACACTACAGATGGCAGTATGTACATCTGCATAGAAAAAACTCCAGAACGACAAGCACCAAAATGCAAACAATAATGATCTCCGGTTGGTGGAATCTGGACAATCTCAAGCACTGTTCCTTTTGCAAATTTGTATTTTTTAATTTTTTATAACCACACAATTAAAAAGATAGTGGGAATACAGGAACTTGCTGAAGGTGTGGGCATTAAAGCCAAGCAGTATTATAAAGGTTGCCCTACATGTTCAGCATGATGTATTGGAAAAATGGGTACAATCATTATTCACAAATTCTGTATTTATAAATTGGCCTACTCGTCCAAATTTATTTGTAACCCCCAAATCAATCTAGCGACGCCTTTGAGGTCATTGACAGACATGCACTGGTGAGGAATCTGAGTCACCTGCCACACGTGTCCCAGCTGAGGTCAAACTAGACAACACTCTGCCTTCTTGTTTCAGCTCATACTATAAACAAGTGTCCTTTTCATGGTCTGTTTAGTGCCACATTTTTCGAATTTTTGTGCCTTCTGTTGGTGATTTCACTGCTTAAAATGGCCCCCCAAGCATAATGCTGAAGTGCTGTCTGGTGTTCTGAGTGTAAGAAGGCTGTGCTGTGCCTTAATGAGAAAATGTATGTGACATAAGCTTCGTTCAGACATGGGTTACACGGCTGTGACCATTAAGTTCAATATTCCTGAATTGACCATATGTGCTGAATAAGGCATCTTTAAGCAGAAACATGGAAGAAACATGTTCTGTGCATGGTCACCATGGAGGGAGGTGACCACACATGCAGTCACCAGAGCTCCACGCCACAAATCCTTTCTGGATAGCAAACTACAAAGCCCAGCTTCAAGAAGACTGTGTTGAGTTTCTGAAAGTATTTTAAAGCACACCAACATAATTCCTTTTTTTTATTAAGTTTATTAATTTATTTTGAGAGAGAGCGAGTAGGAGAGGCAAAGAGAGAGAGAGAATCTCAAGCAGGCTCTGCACTGTCAGCACGGAGCCCGATGTGGGGCTTGAATTCACCAACCGTGAGATCATGACCTGAGCCGTAGTCAGATGCTTAACCGACTGAGCCACCCAGATAATTCATTAATAAGAACTGGCTTGAGGAATGATTCCCACTCCTAAGTTTCAGCACATCTAAATTCTCCCTCTAGTAAACAGCTGGTCTGGCCCAGCAGCCCCCTTCCCGAACTGGAGGCTGAAACCAAGTATGCGTCCAGGCTGCCCTACTCTGGCTTGTATCTTCCTGCTCAGGTTGGAATGACCTCCAGGAAGCATGGGGCAAATTCGCGTGACCCCTGGACATGTGGCGAGGTACCCAGGGTTCAGGTCCCAGCTAACCCTCAACACGGGAAGGGCGCTAACTGCCTGGAGATAACACACCTCCTCCTCTCCCTTCCCCGCTGGCCCAACAGGAAAAAATACCGTGACCACCAGTCATCTAAATGGAATTTCTCTTTCACACTTAGGAGCCTCATCAGCCTGGACTCACAAATTCAAACACCTGGCTCCTTTTAAATTCCTTTCTTTCTGTCTCACATATTTCAGCCCTGGTAATCCCCTTCTTAAGTGCTCGGTGCTGTTGTTCAGTGAAGTAACGTGTTTGTTTTTTCAGCGATGAGTTACAGCCACTTGAGGCTTTCCACCCAGGAGGTCTGACCCTGACCGGCACCCCGGGCCCTGACCCCAGCCCTTCCACAGGAAAGTGGCTCTGCTCTCAGGAACAGGCTCCTGAGACCAGGAAAATCACAGTCCCGCTGTCTCCAGGCCAAGATACACAAAATCACTCAGGAAAAATAGGACTTGTGGCATTTCCCTCTTTTCAGGACGCTTATCTCTCTGTGCTACGAGCAAACTTTGGCCAAGTCACACGGACACACCGGTAGGCCATTTTTAAAAGCACTACCAGGAAGAGAGGGGCGCCTGGGTGGCTCAGTCAGTTAAGCGTCCGACTTCAGCTCAGGTCATGCTCTCACCCCTGGTGGGTTCGAGCCCCGCATCGGGCTCTGTGCCGACAGCTTGGAGCCTGGAGCCTGCTTCAGATTCTATATCTCCCTCTCTCTGCCCCTCCCCACTCATGCCCTCTTAAAAATAAATAAACCTTTAAAAAAAAAATTTTTTTTTATTTTAAAGCTCTACTGGGAAGAGTATCAAGGAATGTCACTGACCTGGCAACAGGAAACCTGGGGCTGAGAGGCTGGCCGCCAATGTGGCTGCCTCCTCTCTGGGCCTTAGTTTCCTCATCTGTAAAGGAAGGGAGTTGCTGCATGATCCCCAACATCCTTCCCAGTTTAACATTCAAAGACCCCATTGCCCAGTGTTCTACAACAAGAGCCTTTGCTTCACTGATGATGAAAGCACAAATACGCAGAAAAATGTAGATCTCTGTTTGACTTTGAGACTCGCTTTTATGCTTGGAATTCTATTTCTCTTTCTACCGGACTCTAGCCGACTCTTTAATTCTAGATCCCAACCTATTCATTCAGTCTTTCAATAAATATTTGTGCCCAGTATTCGTTAATAAGTTTACCAAATGCATTAAGGATGAATAACATAATGATGAGCACGGAGTCCCCGTCCTCAGAAGCATTCTGGTCTGGTGGAATGACAGTCACCACCTCCGACCAGCTCCCACGTGCCACCCAGCAGGCTAAGGGCTTTTTAAATTCCTTGTCATCTGGAACCTCCACAGCCACCCTCCAAGGTAGGTACTACTATCATTCCCATTTAACAGATGGGGAAACAGGCTTGCAAAGGTTAAAGTAACTCGCCCAAATCTCAAAGCTAGAGAACAGGAGAGAGAAGTGTGAGCCAGGTCATCCACGACGGGCGGTCCAGCCTCTCTGACTGCTGTCTGACGAAGTGTCATGGGACTCTCTGTTCTTGAAGCTTCTGTTGGCAACCCCATCCCTATTACAATCAACTCACTAAACATCATCTTATAGAGACTCTAAGTTTACATATGTATATCATGCCTTATCTCCCCAGGTAAATTAAAAATGCCTTTGACAACAGGGACTTTGTCACTAATTTCTCTGCATCCTTGACACTGCCCGAGGCAAATAAGATACTCAGAAAACATGTGACTGACCGAAGCTGGGCAGTGTCAATACAAAGCATTGAAAAGCGCAGGCTTGACTTTGTAATATGAGCACTTATCAAGTGAGAAATCCAGAACGAGGGCTTCTTAGTCCCAGTCACTGCTCCCCCCTCTCCCCAACACTATACAGTAGTGGAAAGTTCCGCGAGGAATTTCTTTTCCTTTATTTCACAAACAGAAGCCATTAACCCAGGGTGCCTCTTTATGATCTAATGAAGCCTACAGAAAATGTATTTCTGCAGCCTGGCCCACGACGAGGTTCTCGAGTTTGAGTCTGGCCTCTGGCACGAAGGCATCTGTTTCTTACTTACTACCTGGCGTGTCTTTCTCATTCCAAGCCCAAACCCTGAGAGAGGCCACTAATCCCATGTGTCCAGGTCCGCTTCCCAGAGTCTTCAGGCCTGATGAAATCCCGCCTCCAAATCAGAATCACCGGAAATGTGTTCTCCCCACCACCTGCCAAAGGAACTTTTGTTTTTCCTTATAAAAGGTAACAATGTTCCCCTGAGCATGGGGAGTCTCTGCCACTCATCAGTTTCCAAACAGGCACTGTCTCTTCTCCACCCCACTCTCTTCTCCCTGCTGGATCCAATGAACTTTCTCCTTCTCAACTTTCCCCTTCATTCCCACGTGATTATTTATATCTGGAATATCTTTCTTTATTAATCCACTGGACTACCCTCCCCCTCATTTGAAAAGGTCACTTCCAAGTTACTCTTTCCAGAAAGCCTTTCTGGAAGCAGGTTGGCGCTTCAGTAAGGCAGCGACTGTGAGCAAGGTTACCTCCTCATCTTCTAAAAATGCCACTCAACTGCTGACCAGATCGAAAGGGGGTAAGAGAACCCACACAAAAACAAAGCGTTCACAAACTATACGCACACCCTTTCCAGGCAAGAGCACCATTAGCTCCTCCCATATGTTTTCATTACACAAGCGATCACATTTCGGAACATTTGTAAATCAGAGACTCACCACCATAGACACCACTACCCCAACATAATGATAAGCAATTTGGGGCATTTACTGCAATCTTTCTTATGCATCTGTTTAAACAGTGTTGTACTGTAATTATGGTATCTGTGTAATTTGGGATCTCGCTTTTTTGAATACAGTATCTGAAGTATAGTTCTACATTCCAGCAAAGGTCATTAACTCCATTTTTAATAGCTGTTTGACATGATTCTGAGTACTGTAATTTACTTAACAATTCCATGATGAACATTTAGACTGTTCATTATTACACAGCTTTAAAGGATACCTTCACGAAGGTAAGGCAAGGCAAGAAGCATTATACTTTTGTCCTGGCCTATAGGATGTACATTTATTCGGCATTTATGACTAATTGTTCAGAAGATACTCTTGCTTCTAAACTAACACTCATTCCCCTTCCATTCTTAAGTCAAGTCCTCTTTTATTTATTTTTTTTTAGAGAGAGAAGATGAGCAGGGGAGGGGCAGAGGGAGGGGGGCAGAGAGAATCTTAAGCAGGCTCCATGCCCAGCGCAAAGGCTGATGCAGGGCTCAGTGTCACAACCGTGAGATCCTGATCTGAGCCGCTTAACTGACAGCCACCCAGGCATCCCAAGTCCCCTTTTATTTATTTATTTATTTATTTATTTATTTAATTTTATTTATTTTTTTTTTTTTTAGCGTTTATTTATTTTTGAGACAGGGAGAGACACAGCATGAACGGGGGAGGGTCAGGGAGAGAGGGAGACACAGAATCTGAAACAGGCTCCAGGCTCTGAGCTGTCAGCACAGAGCCTGACGCGGGGCTCGAACTCACGGACCGCGAGATCATGACCTGAGCCGAAGTCGGCCGCTTAACCAACTGAGCCACCCAGGGGCCCCCCCAAGTCCCCTTTTAAAGTTCACTGGATCTTTGCAAAGTGTGCCTTTCATAAGCTCTATAATCTATTTAATAAACCTATTTAATTCCCCTAGCAACCTTTTGATTTTTCATAAGCAACTTGCATCCATGAACTATAACTGAGTTATAAGTTTTCTCAGCTGCCTCATATAGAAATGAATAAGGAATGTTCAGAGGAAAGTGGAAAAGTTGTGTGTGATATTTAGTAAGAGGACTTTTGATGTAATATTTGTACATTTTTCTCAAAACAACTGATGCATTCCAAAGATGTTGTCAAGGAGTTTTCTAAGTGGAAGAAATCACATTTTGAATCTCTTAGAAGCTCACAACCTAAAACGATTTGGCCTAATAAAATAATCCTTCCATAATGAAAATAACAGATATAATCCCTTATTTGATCTATTTCATAACCTTGGATTCTGGTGGTGATGGATTTTCTAAGAGTGCAGCACATTCAGTAAATAAAAACTTATATTAAATACAGGTTGCCTAATACTAGTCACCACAAAAGACACAGCATAATACAAGTGCCCGTCTTGGGGAAGTCTTTTGTTCCTGTATAAATCCGAATACTCTTAGAAGGGAAGAATGACAGCTCAGAGAATGAACCTCTTAATTTATCCAAACGGCAGGGCACAGCAGTGGAAATTCCACAGACACTGTCTTCTTGAGTGCTTTATGTCAGTTCTAGAGGGGGCCCCTCTCCAAGGACGGGAAAGCTCCTTTCAAAGGTCTCCTTAGCCCACCATACTCAGCAAACATGTCAGGCAAAGCCATTTCCCTTCTAGGGATAGTGGTGTTTGTAGGGGAGGAATTCTGTTCCTTGTCTCTATGTTGGGTTCATTACCACAGCAGGCACAGTACAGAGTCACCACAGGGCTATGCAACGGCACTTCTAGTCTTTACCCACCTGAGAAAAAAAGCAGCACCTGTCAGGACAGCCAAGAATATGAGCAAGATCTATTTAAAAGGCTTGGTTTAAAAAAAAAAAAAAAAGTATGCGTGTATCAGGGACATGCTTGAATAAGGACAAAATACCTCTGAAGGGACATAACAAGAACCTGATCATGGTGGCTGCTACAGGGGAGGCAAGCTGTAGTCAGCAGTGGGAGTGAGACTTACTTATCCCTGCATGCCTCTCATTTTATTTGAAATTCTATTTAACATGTGAAGACACTGTCCTTTCAGAAAACAAAAATTAATTTCAAATGCTAAAAATCTACTTGTGGGGCACGTGGGCGGCTCAGTCAGCTGAGCGTCCAACTCTTGATTTCGCTCAGGTCATGATCTCACAGTCATGAGATCGAGCTCCACATCAGGCTCCACTCGGGGCACGGAGCCTGCTTTAGAGTCTCTTTCCCTCTCCCTCTTCCCCTGCTCCGCTTGTGTGTGCACATGCGCTCTCTCTCTCTCAAAAAAAAAAAAAATCTACTTGTATAAAAGATATTGAAGCATATACATTCATACCCGCGGTATACACCTATTCTTTTACCGGAAGAATAATATACGACACCATTACTGATTATCTCTACAAAAAGGATTATTTTCTAACGTAAAAAATGAAATCCTGGCTTTCTCTTGCAAATGGGAAAAAGTTAACAAGTGGAAAAATGTGTTTAAGTATATGCTGAGTAAAGGAATACAAATGGCTTTTTAACGTGAGCAGCAGAGACATAATTTTTGCTGAGGATGCGTACAAACCAACAGCCTCCTCGTGAAGGCACAGCAGGTTTGGTTCCGGGGATCTGCACTCGCCTGGTCACTACTGTCTCTGTGGCTGTTGTATCCACCAAAAAGCAGGCTCAGATGACCTCAGAAAAAGTCATTAACTGAACCTTTGCAGGAAAGCAGCGCTTCAAAAAGCGCTTCAAAACTGGAGTGTTTCCACCACAGCCGCTGCAAATTAATACTTTCCACGACTCCAAATGAAAGGGAAGATGTTCAAGTGGTACGAGGTAGTGTTTTACTCTTAAGCACATTTGTAAAAGTAAAAACAGTGCATCCAAGGGCTGAAGCCCAAGCCCTTCTGCAAATTTAGGAAAGTGATTTCCCCCAAGAAATTGTTTGAAGGCATTTAATGCCAATTCATCCTCATGCCTAACATTTGAAATGTCAGCCTTCTTAGGGACCAAACTGCAAAGGATAGAACAGATTTACGTGTAATCTTAAACAGGCAAACACCCTCGGGTAAGAAAACAAGTCCCTTGTAAAAGAAGGTAAAATTTTGAAAATAAATGGAGTGATTCATTCTAAAAAGTCAAGTGTTACGAAAAATCTATCTGCAAGGACGCTAAGGTTGCTTTGCAGCGAGGTTTCCTGTCTCTTGCTAATTTTGAAACAAAATGCCACACTTAATTAGCCAGCCAGATTCTCATCCTGCCCTAGCCCGATGGGGAGAAATGGCATTAAGGAAAAGACTCCCTCAGGCTCTATTAGTGCCCTAATGAGAGAGTGGGAGGAGGGAGGTGTTGGGATGGGGACAAGGCAGCCACTACTGCCACACAGACTTCAGAAAGCGCAGGATCTGAGCATCCTGGTCAAATGGGGTGCTCCCAATTACACTCTGACAGGGGTCTCTGGCCACAGCTATCCCTACAGGGTTCTATGCAGGAAACAAATGTACCAACCAACACTCCACACAGGCCCACCTGATCTCGCAACCCTCTTCCTGTAAGGTATGAATTACATCCAAGAGGGAGAAAATATGCCCACAAGATCACCTAACACCTGTCAGTGATTTCATCACCAGCAACCAACAGATGGAAGGCAGTACTGATTTTCATTCAAATGGGCAAAACAGGGAGATTCTGCAAGCTACAGATCGGTGAAGCTGACATCAACCCTTCAACAGATCCTACAGCTTATTACAGTTATTAAACACACACTTAGGAGAAGAAGTGATCAGTTTAGAAGTAAGCATGGGCTCACTAAACAGAAATCATTTCACACTATCTTTCCTTGAAAGGGAAATGGCAAATCTCTAAGTTAGAGCCAGCAATCTGTTAAGGTCTCCTATGATAAAGGTTAACTGGATGGAGAGGTGTGGGCTGAATAGTAATATAATTAGGCAAATTTAGAACTGGCTGGATTCTAAGGTGTTTCAACAACAGACCAATATTAGTCTGGAGGAGGCTTTAGTGGTGTGACCTGGGACTCCATCCCCAGATTTAGTGAAGGTCTGCAAGGGATCACATAATTCATAGCTCAGAAGGGGCTATGATTATTGTGGGTGACCACATACGCATGCAAAAAAGATTCTGACAGATTGCAGAAAATAATCAAATCTAAGTAAACATATTCTTAAGGATCACAGATATAAGATTTGGGACTCTGTTCTCATTTGTTCAGGTATAAAACTGATGAACAAGCCTTTGGAGTTTTGGTTGACAAAAAGGTCAGTGAGTCAACACAGTGTAATGTGATTGTCAGAAAAGCTAATACAATCTCAAGCTGTAATTATGTAAATTCAGATAATATCTAGATAAGCTGACCCTTTGTGCTTCGGGCAGACCCCCCTGGAGTCCGTGTTCAGGTTTGTGGGGTGGGCTCAGATACGAACAGCCAGGATTGTGATGAAACTTGAACCCTTATCATGTAAGAAATGGCCAAATGACCATGGGAATCTTTCAGAGAGAAAACTTCTGCAGGTCTCTGAAGGCTGGCCAGTCCCTTAGGCAAGGATGGCTGATGTCAGAATGGCCTCCTAAGGAGATGGCACTTTGTGGTCACTAGAAATGCTCTGCCAAGGGCTGGGTGACCACTTGCTGAGCATGCTGCCATGGGGTTAGGCATAGATGACTCTAGGGGGCATCTGCAGTCCTTCCATGTCCCCTCCCTCAAGTAACACACTCTCATTTTCCTTGGTAAGCACTCCCCTTTCCTGATGTTCAGTCCACTTGGTTTGTGACCCCACCCTCTGGCTATGCACGTGTGCATGACTCGGGTGTGGCCAATCAGAATATCAGACATGTCCGGGGATGGGAGGGTGACCAAAGCTGGCCTCCTTCTCCTGGGGTTCTGACAGGACAGAAAGCAAACCCAGAGCTGCGGGTGGCCCTCCTATTACAGGTCACTATGAGAGCAGCCGGCCAGAGGTCAGGGCCCCCACAGAGAGAAGCGGAGTGGAGATGGAGAAGGGCAGCCTCTCTGAAGAACTGCATCTGAGCCACCAGGGACTAGGAGGCGGCCAACACCTGGTCTCAACGACAAGGGCCTAGGACACTTTTGAACCCAAGAGTCAATATTCTGTAGACCTTTACAATATGGATAAGAAAGGGTTGGGAATGTGGCAAGGGGGCAGACCCAGAGAAAGTTCAAGTGGAAGGAGAAACTTTAGGTTTAAAAGACTTTAGGGACATAGCTACCAGTTGCAATGTGGTTTCAAACAAATTAAAAAAAAATTATTTTTATAAAAAAAAAATTAGGAGACAATCAGAGAAATCTGAATACTGAGTGGATATTTGCCGATATTTAGGGATTATCGGATCTTTTGAGGTTATGATAGATTATGATTTTTTTTAAGAGTTACTTAGTGAAGGGTGCCTTAGTGAAGAGTTACTTAGTGAAGGGTGGATCAGTGGGTTAAGCTATCTGACTCCTGATTTTGGCTCAGGTCATAATCTCACAGTTCATGGGTTCCAGCCCCCCGTCAGGCTCTGCGCGGACAGCACGGAGCCTACTTGGGATTCTGTCTCCCTCTCTCTCGGCCCCTCACCCCCCAAATTAACAAATAAACATTAAAATAAATAAAATAAATAAAAATGTTTTAAAAACGAGTTACTTAGTGAGATGTTTACGAAGGAAATGATACAATGCTTGGGCGCTGCTTCAAAGTAAATCCACTGAAGGGGAGGGGGAGAGGGCATGATGAATTGGTGATCCTTGTATCTGAGCACTGGGTACAAGGGGGTTCACTGTGCTATTTTCCCTACTGGTGTGATGTCTGAAGTTTTCCGTAATAAAAAGTCAAAAAAATAAATAAATAAATGGCAAGAGAAATATATACAGCCCAGACCCCGCTCCCTACTCCCAGCTCAAAGGTAAATCCATTAGAATCCGTTCAGGAAAACTGAGCAACCAGTTGGTCAAAGAGCTGGTCTAGAATTCTACCCAGAGTCAAAGGCATGGTGTGTCATCAAATCAACAAGTGACCAGTAACTACCCCTGTCCTAGTGAGAAACTGGGGAGAAACAAGATTACATTTTGGGCCACTAGATGCAGAGTCTAGGTGCTGAGGACAGGTGTGATACAAAGAAAGAAAAGCTGAGAATTTTTCTCTCCTGTCATCTGAAACAGCCAAAACACAGGAACTGAAATATTGAAGTGCCTAGGGTAAACATTTAAAGGGCACTTACCATGCACTAGGCACTGTTCTAAACTCTTTTTGAATAGTAACTCATTTAACCCTTTAACAACAACTCTACGAGGTAGATACTGTTATCTCCATTTTAATGACCAGGACCTAGAGACACACAAGTTGGGTAACCTGCACCAAAACTGCATTGCTAGAAATCCACCAAGGTGTGATTCAAACCCAAAAGACCCAGACCCAGAACCCATACTCTTAGCCACCGTGTGACAGATTTTAAACGTTCACTTCTAATAGCGGAGAATTTGTGAAGGTCCGTGGATATAAATGCTTTTTTAAGCTGCAGTCACTCAAGCACGTGCCCAGAGCTGAGAAAACGCTATCCTCACACCTACATTCACTGCCATCCAGAGAGAGGTCAGAGGTAACACTATGATTTTTCCCTATAGCTGGTTGTTCTGCCCAATCTGTATATTTCACATCAAACCCTGAAAAATGACTAACAGATGAGGCAGCTGTGCTGTGAGGCACCACGATCAAAAGAAAACTGTCTTGACCCAAAGAAAACTGTCTTGACCTGATCACGTTTAAAGGGGGAAAAGGCAACATCTTCTGATTCCATTCAGATTTTTGTCCCTAGCATACTGACGAAAAAAGACAAGTAAAACTCTATAAAACCGATTCATCTGGATAAAATTCCCCTAGGAAAACAAAGAGGGAAACCCTATCCCTAGAACAGCAAAACTCACCACACCCTCTTTACGAGTATTCAACTATGATCTGAGATGAAAGCATTCTTCACCGTAGAAATATTACTTGAATTTACCTGTAATTGGTGTCTACCTTGAAATAAGACAATGGGGAGTGGGGGAGTGATAAGATGTAACTGAAAGGAATGCTGAACTGTAAGCTTAAATGGTTTCTTGAAAAGGATTTTAAGTGTAGTTCATACAAAAATACACTGTATATCTGGTCCAAGAGTTACGACCAGCAAGCAGCAGAAAATTTATGTTTGCTTTTAATCATGGATGCCACAGAACAAAAGTTTCCATTACAGGGTTTCGCTCGAGAATAACAGCACTCAAGCAACTTTCAATTACTATACTTCTTACTTGTCATAAAGCAGAAAGCACATGTTTGAGATTTCACTGGAAGTTAGAACAGCAGTTTCTGAAAACCTCATAAAAGGGAGGACTGATTTAGTCCTAGGATCTCGGCAGGACACCTGAAGTTCAATTTTGTCTCAGAACAAAAAGCACTAAAGCAGCCCGCAGGCTTTGCATAGGATGAAGGGGAGTTGGGGCCACTTCACTGGCTGATCTAAAAAAAGCCAAATCATTAAAAGGCCCTTAGAAACCACCACCACCACCACCACCACCACCACATCTCAGAAAGGCAGCAGCAGCAAAGAAGTTCTGGCTCTCCTGTCTTCCAGGCAACAGCAAATGCTTTCAGCAGTTAAACTACTTCTATCTTATTTCAGGGTCTTCTATGCATATCTAGGGTGAATCCACACCAAAAACCATTTGTTGAAAAGAGAACTTTCAGCTCCCTCCTCTTCCACAGAGAATGTTTGATGTGAACATTTTGTAAGATACGATTTCACAAACAGAAAGGACCGAGTTGAATTTAAGGGACTTCAGCTGAGCTCTTTCATCCAACACTGTGACCCTAATCTAATAATTGGTTCTCTTGCTTCAATTCTCCAACTCGAATATACTTTGAAAAGTTAAAACGTTTAGTATCTACTGATTGCTAGTTGCTCGAAGATGTAATAGGCATGTATTTTGAGTTCCTTGGAAGAAAGATTCCGGAGAAACACAAACTATGAAACATAAAAGCATGGAATGATAGGTCTACAGATAGGAGACTATTTTAATGGCCTAAGATTTTTGACATTTCCAAGTCTTTTCCTGTTTTTGAGCACAGAATTACAGGGCAATGGAGTTACACATCCATTTGCTTGTTTAAGTGCCTTTTACAGCACTCGTTAAGAAACAAAAACAAAAACACCCACATACTATGGATATATACAATTATACAATTCAATTAAGGCTCAACTCTAATATTAAATATTAAAATCAAGCTACACAATAGTGAAAGCACACATTTCAACTTACACGATGTGGAAGCTACCATGTGTTCAAGTTCCCAATCTAAAAGTCCCATGCCTGCTTTTCTGTGATCACATAGTCTCAGCACCTAAGGAACTGATCATCTCCCCCCCTCTTTGGTTGGTTTCCATCCTCAAAGAGCTTACAGTCTAATAATGAAACAAACACAGCCTAAGTGCTAGGGCATTTGCGCAGAAGATCTATGGAAGCCCACAGAATCATCCCACCTAGAGGACAAAGAGACAAGAAAGCTTCTTAGGGAAACAGGGGAACCAGGACTGAAGTTTAGAAGTTCCAAACTCAGCCAGCTGGGAGGGAAAAGAACACTGTGCAGGTGAGACAGGAGACAGGAGAATAGTCAGGGACCATGCTCTAGAATTTGGACTTGACCCCAAAAGCTATGAAGAACAATTACAGAATTCTTAGGTAGGAGAATGATATGATCAAAGTTGTGATTTTGGACTTGACCATTCCAGAAACAGTCTAGAGCAGCGCTGCTCAAGGCTCAAGGCAGGTTTGCAACCCAGTGCTTTCCCATAAGCTGCTACTGGCCCCAAACGAGGTAAGTACAGAAATTGAGAATGAGTACTCAGCAGTTCAACATTGCAGCAACAACCAAGCCTGTGATCAACAGGCTCCTCTTGTTGAAAAGGACAGAGACCAGCCTGTGTGAGGTCAACTTAGCGGGGAGTTGCATGTGATTCAACCTCAACAGGAGTCATGCTTAGTAAGGCCACTTGGATTGGTGTGTGACGGATTGGAAATTAACAAAATAAAATAAAACTGATCATTGATTATAGGCAGTTTGAGAAGATGGTCTGAGAACCATTCCAGGCATCAAGATTGGAAGCAAGGAGCCCCAGGAGAAGCTGCTGGTGGTACACAGTCGTCCAGATGAAACCTCAACTCAAGCCGTGATGATAGGGATGGCAAGAATTGTTCAGAGTTGAGATGTGTTAAGGAAATCGCATCAGCAAGACTCTGTGGATGTGAGGGGTGCCAGAGAAGCAAGGATGACTCTTGAGACTTCAGAACTCTTACTTCTTTTTTAAATTTTTTTATGAGTTTTTAAAAAAAATTTTTTAAGTTTATTTCGAGAGAGAGAGAGGGAAACAGAGCACATGAGCAAGGGAGGGGAAGAGAGAGAGGCAGAGAGAGAGAATCCCAAGCAAACTCCATGCTGTCAGCACAGAGCCCGATGTGGGGCTTGAACTCGAATTGTGAGATCATGACCTGAGCCGAAGTCAGGAGCTCAACGCTTAACCAGCTGAGCCACCCGGCACCCCACCCCCCCCCTTTTTTTTTTAATTTGAGAGAGAGAGCAAGTGGGGGTAGAGACAGAGAGAAAGGGAGAGAATCTTAAGCAGGCTCCACACCATCAGCTTTAATTTTTTTTTTTTGGGGGGGGGAATGTTTATTTATTTTTGAGAGAGAAAGAGAGAGAGAGAGAGAGTCAGAGTGCGAGCCAGGGAGGGGCAGAGAGAGAGGCAGACACAAAATCTGAAGCAGGCTCCAGGCTCTGAACTGTCAACACAGAGCCCAACGTGGGGCTCGAACCCTCGAACCACAAGATCATGATTTGAGCTAAAGTCGAACACTTAACTGACCAAACCACCCAGGCGCCCCAACTCTTACTTCTTTTTAAGATAACAGCCAGATATAAAGCAACAGTACGCAAGAACCTCATGAGAGCCAGGATCTGCAAAAAGATTCCAAATTCATAGCCATTTTCTTCGAGTGCCTTTGAATAAGTAGCATGGTAAATTAATAAAATACAGAAAAGTAAGCACTCTGGTGGTTAACACTGAGCACCGCTGGGAATTGAGAACGCAAAGAGAAGAAAATATCCTATGCCAAGCCTATGCTCTCCCGCTTGAAAGGAAATCATCCCTCGAGGAGCCTGGTCTATTCAGATAGGGGCTAGCTAGAGTCCTAGAGCCCCAAGCCTTATCAAAAATAAAAATAAAAAAAGACCCCCTCCACCTCCCATACACAGAGCGACTCAGTCCCCACCCCAGCTGTGTATCACACAAAGCCTCCTTTTTCAAATTTGTGCAGATACTAAAACAAGGCCTCAAAACCAAAAGGAAGAGTGATAAAAAGAGGGTGGGGGAGGGGGAGAAATGAGGGTAAATGAAATCAATGACCCTAACCTCAAAACCCACAGCTTTCCTCTGTGCTCTGGTGCACATCCCAACCTCTATCAATCAGCAAGAGCTGTGAACAGCTAGCCAGTCAGGCCTGAGTCCCTAACTGGAGGCCTGAATCGTAAGGCGCAGTGGCTACAAGTCTGGGCAAACCTATCCTACAGCATTCCAGAGCTAGGAAGGGAGGTGGCCGTGTTAGAGGGTGTGTTAGTTAGAGTCTCCACTGCTCCAGAGAGCAGGCACCATCCCTTTCCCAAGCTGAAAGAGCAGCAGCCCTACAACCTTCACGCTGCCCGGATTTAAGAGGGCAGGATCAGCGACAGACGCGCCTAATAGCTCTGGCAAACCGCAGAACCAGCACCAAGTGCGTAATTAATCTCTCTCAAGAAGGGTGCCTCATCATCTTAAAGTTGTTACCCTTTATCCCGTCTGGGCCTCATTGATCTGATGTCTCAAGTTTCACTGGCAAATGTGAGTATGGAGCTCAGTAAATCTCAGGACTACCAGTTCTTTAAGGAACAGTTTTGTTTTGTTTTTAAGTTTATTTATTTATTTTGAAAGAGAGAGCAGGGGAGGAGCAGAGAGAGAGAGAGAGAAAATCCCAAGCAGGATCCACACTATCAGCACAGAGACAGACACAGGGTTCAACCCCATGAACTGTGAGATCATGACCTGAGCCGAAATCAAGAGTTGGACACTTAATAAGCCACCCAGGAACCCCAAGAATAGTATTTTCTAAATATTCATTTGCTTTCATTGCTTCATTCTTCCAGGTCTTTCTCCTCAATTATAATCTCTTCTAGGGCAATTCTTTCAACTCCTTCACCATACCCCCCTGTACACTTAGAAGTCATTTGTTTGAAAAGTTAAAAAATATACCTTGTAACCGCAATTCTGTAATGTGATATATTCCAAAGTCTCAGGAGATGAAAGAATTACTAGATTTCATGAGAATTTTTTAACGATAGCTAGCACTTAGTGAGCACATACTATCTGCCGGGCAGATGCTATTATCATCTCATTTTACAGATAAGGAACCTGTGGCACAGACACGTAGGGTAACTTTCACAAGGTCACACAGCTATCAAATGACAGAGCCAGGATCTGAACTCAGGCAGGTGGACATCAGTCCCTATTTTTACCTACTATATACTAGACGTCTTCATTATGCAGAGAAAAATGAAAGATTACAAACCACATTACAAATAATGGAGCAAGGAAAAAGCCTCTCAAGGAAAATTGCTTTTATTACTTTAATTGGACTGTTGTCTTTTATTAGACAGATCCAAGTCCTGGAAACAAAGTGAACAGAGGGAGCCTGTCCTGGCTGATCCAGGCTCCTTTTGCAGAAGGCAGAAAACCCTATCTTCAAAGCTGTGCTTTTTCTGCTTTTAGCACCATGAAAGTGGTCAGTGTCCTAGAAGTTATTCTCTTAGTGGTCAGGGTATCGGGATTTGAGGGAAGATGAGCTGGGAGAGATGGAGCTATAAAACTGCTTGGGTTGGAGGGCAGGGGGAAGCACCTGGGTGGCTCAGTCAGTTAGGCATCCAATTCGGCACAGATCATGATCTCACAGCTTGTGAGTTCAGGCCCCGTGTTGGGCTCTGTGCTGACAGCTCAGAGCCTGGAGCTTGCTTCAGATTCTGTGCCCCCCTCTCTCTCTGCCCCTCCCTGGCTCACACTCTGTCTCTTTGTCTCTCTCTCAAAGATAAAAAAGATTGCCTGGGTTGGTACCAAACCTTGCCCCATTCCAAAGAGCCAAAGGGATTCCAGTGAATTCTAGGCCACACCTCTGATTTAGTCTGAACCAAAAGAACCACCCAGAGCAAACAACCCAGACAGGGAAACAGGAAGATTCCCCTTCCCCTGACTGGAGCAGGCAGACCGGAGCAGGTAGACTGGACCAGAGCCTCCTGACTGCCACTCATTGGCCCCAACTTTCTCTTTTCCTTTCTGTCTGGCAGGAAGGTCTAGGGCCAAGCCAGACCCCAGCAAACCTGTCTAAGACCAGCGGTCCTGCACCATTTGATGTCAGTGCAACCACACTGACCAAATGTATTCCATCAGGTATCCAGCCCAGGCAAAATGAAGTCCAGTGGCTTTAAAACCAAACTCCGTGCTGCCCTCTCTGATGCTGAAGCAGAAGATCCTGGGGATCCACTCTCCTGTTCGGCCAGCAAAGTAAGTTATCCCCACCCGAAGGAACACATCAAATTCCCAAAGTCCGAATCATCACCACTTTTCAACCATTCATTTCATTCTCTCTCTCCGGAAATCTGAAAAATGTCTCCCAACAAAAGGAAAAGCAAACCTACTTATTAAAACAAGTCCAACTGCCTTGACTTCAAGATTATAGGTTTCCTGACAAAACTGCTCTTATAAAGGTAGTCAAAGTTCTATTATCATTTAATTACAATTTTTATACAGCTATTTATATGTGTGTGCTTGGAAGCCAAAAAAATGAAGCTTCAGTTATTTTTGCACCTACCACAAAAGCAAGCAGAAACAGGACAACCATCCATAAAGCATTTTTTTTGTTTTGTTTTGTTTAAAGATGCTGGAGTCCTTTTATTTGCTGTTTTCTCACAGCTTCAGTCAAGGTGAGCAGAGCCAGGCAAAATGCAAGCCTAACATATATGGTCATCCCCAGACTTTCTTACTACATAAAGGGGAAATTAATAAAAGAAGAAAAAAATACCACACGGCATTTTCTTTCCCCACCATAATCTTTCAATTTTCTTTAGAGAAATGCCAGCCAATAACTAATTAGAACCATATCCTTTGTTATCCCAGTGGGAAGAAGTATATGAATGGTTTGAAAGAACAAATGTTAACGAGAACTTTAAAAAACTTAGTAATCTGGAACTCCTGTTTGCCCTTCAGTGTAAAACAAAATTCTATTCTTTGAAACTATTATAGTTGGCGAAACAACATGGACAGGGGCCATCAGCAAAAAGGTAAGCGTTCACCGCTCAGCACCCTGAACTGGGGATGCCCTGGGCTTTTCCCTGTTTTTATCACGAAACTGCCATTACAAGCTCACAGACTTCTAAGCATCTCAGTTTCAAACAGAGAGACAAAAACTCAACCTTACAAAAAAGGGAATTGTTTACTTTCTTTGGTTTCAAGGGAGAAAATAATTCCTTTCAGAGGGAGTACATAGCTGTTGTCATTTCTGAAAATATGTTTTCCATAAAAAACACAGCTGGAGTCTTTTTACCTGGCATATCACTACGGATGGTTTCCGGGATCAGACAGACCTTGAGTTGCCTATTCATGAACATCCAGGAGTAGAAACTACCTCTTCAAAAACTGGATTTGTTTTACACAACAAAGTGAACCAGAGGATGCGAGACAGAAAAACTCCGAGCGACAAATAAATGTTTAAGATGCTATGCACCATGGTTTGGGCATGTTCAGCATTCTGAACTGTATTTTCAAATGAGGGTCTGCCCTGTGTCATCCAGACTCTCATCCTGGTGGAATCGGCAGGTCCAGACTAGGGCCACTTTTTGTGTGTGTGCAGGGGACTAGCCCCGGCAGACAGAACCAGGCATGGCATATAGCATATGAAATAGTCTCCTTTTTCAAGAAAAAGCTTTAAGTATTTGGAAAACATCGCAATCTGCTCCATGTTTTTACCATCCAGCAAATTTACTTCCTCCACTGTGAAAAAAAACAACAGGCCTCAGGTCTATAACAGCTTCCCATCATGTTCGCATGAGCTAGAAATCACGTGTATTGCCCAATAAGGACGTTATTTTACACATACTGGTATATACAATAGAAACTTGCCATAACAATAAAAATATTTTTTGGTAAATCACTTTCTGAATATTATGTCTCCCCAAAAGGATCATAAAAACAACCACCAAGGAAAACAAAGAATTCCCATATTTTTAAAGCAAAAAAGGACTGGCCATTCATATTCATGCACTATCAAGTATATAACCCAACTATGAGCAAGATCACCTAAAAAGTGGTTAAAATGCCAAGTTTTGCCTCTGTGTGGTTAGTGAGCTCATGTTTTTCCAATGTGAAGTTTACAAACTGTATTTGTTAAACTGTATTTCATGCTTTAAATCCTAAATCCGCACCTCACACTATTTGGAGATGATTTACTCGAGACATTTGGGGTCACAATATAAAGCCTTTTGGTCTTACTAAATCTAAATCATGCTTCTCAACAAGACTCTGTAGACATAAAAGAAACACATGGCATGCCGTTACCATCCTCCCCAGGGGCACCTCCACACCCCCAGAACAGCCCTTCTTCTCCTGTCCACTCCATAAACTAAGATTCTCCTCAGAAAGGGAAGGTGCAGGATCCACACGTTGCATCACGCATACAAATTAAGCAAGAACGCTCCAAAACTTTTCCTGCTTCGATTTATGACAAGATTTCCTGAATCCCTTTTATTAAAACAGACAGCTTCATCCAACAGATGCACTCAAAAACCCAAACTAATTTCAGCAGCAAAATGCTGGGAATGAGTAGTTGACAGCGAAGTATAAATTTCCCCAAAGCCTCGTTTTTCCAGTTAACCTAAGGGATCAGTTCAGCATTTAATTTCGAAGTGTGCCAAGACGACAGTGGCCCACCGACCAAGCAACTAAGACCTGCAAAGACGGGTCTGTTCCTGCGCCTGAGAGGCATCTGGGGAGGACTGCTGGACAGGCAGACAATGAAAAGCTCCCCGGTGGCCACTAGTCGAGCCCGCGGGGGCGGAGGGAGGAGGGATGAGGGAGGAGGGAGAAGGGGAGAGGAGTGAGCGCCCTTCTCACCCAAAGCCACGGTCAGCGGCTGCCTCTCCGGGGCACGGGGCGGCCTGGCCTCGGAGTCCCGGGTCACGGGGGAAGGGGTCCCCTGAAAAGAAGATTCCTCTCAGAGAGAGGAAACTTCCTGGTTTGGGCATTATGGGTAGGGGGCGAGCGCCAACCCCCCACCACTACAGGTATCCGCCGGGAGTCTGGAGGCTGAGGGAAGGAAACAGCCCCTCCCCGCGCCCACGGTGGAGGTTGGGGGTCACGGGGTCGGGACCCCCGGCGCAGCCGCCCACTAAGCAAGGCTCCCGACGCGTGGGGATCTGGCTCTTGGCTCCTTGGGACAGAAGCCGGGATCGGGGGCCTGGGGGTGTCAAACTTCCCCCACGGGCGCGGCCTGGCACCCGCACCGAGGAGTTGCCGCGGGAGCCCCAACCCGGCGGGATCCTCGGACAGAGGCGGGCATAGACAGAGGAAGGCGACACTAAGGGACACGAGGGGAAGCGTGTGCAAAGATACAGGAGCGGGGCCGAGGGGCCCGCGTGTTGCGGGTGGGGCCGGCGAACACCCCGCTTCCCCGAACGCGCGGGCTGCGCACCGAGGCCGGGGGCGCCAACGAGGCCCGCGCAGCTCACCTTCCTGTGCTTCTCCTTGTAGGGCAGCGCCAGCCACGGCATGTCCCGCACGAAGTCCTGCCACTGCCGCTGGTCTTGGTCCGAGGACACGAAGACGATCTCCAGGCGGCGCAGCGGCTCGGGCTCCGCGGCCGCCCCGGCCCCCGGCCCCGGCCCGGCCCCGGCCCCCGGCCCGGCCGCGGCGTCCCCCCTCAGGCGGCCGTAGAAGGCGGCCAGACTGCCGCTGAGCTGCGCGCAGGGGGCGCTCAGGCTGCAGCCGAAGTAGAGCCCGAGCAGCGAGATGCCGCGGGAGCCCAGCGAGTGCACGTCCACCTCCTCGCCGCCGCCCGTCACCAGCTTCTCGCCGAGCAGCTCCTCCAGGAAGCCCGACATCCTGGCCCACCGCAGCCCGGGCACGCGGGCGGGCAGGCGGCTGCAACCCCGCTCCCTCGGTCCTCGCGGCGGGCGGAGGCGGCGGCGGCAGCGGCGGCGGCGGCGGCTGAGGCGGGCGGCGGGCGAGGGGCAGAAGAGAGCCCCGCCCACCAGGGCCCGCCCCTTGCCCGCCCCTCCGACCCGCCCCCGGCCCGCCCCCTCCGTGGCTGTCCCGGGCCGCGCTCTGGGCCCTAATCTGCTGCAGCTGGCGATCCCGCGCAGGCTTCCACCGCGTGGCCGAATTGCTCGGGAAAGAGCCCTAGCAAGAAGGCTGGCCGGAAACGCCCCACTCTGAGGGCATGCCCGAGGCTAAGTGCAGAAAGGAGAGGGGTCACCTAGCCGGCCTCTCTGAGGCTGCAGTCGGTGCGGAGCTGGACTGGTCCCCCACCCTCCGAGCTCTCAGTTCTCTCTGGACTTCTCCAAACATTCCCATAGTCCCCCTACCCGAGTGCTCGGCTCTCTCTCTCTCTCTCTGTCTCTTTCCCTGCGCAAGGCCTAACCGGCCATTTCGTACCCCATCTCGGAATGCTTACAAGTACTTAGCATCTATACACAATCACCACTTCATCAGGCTGGGGCTTGCTAGCACTTATTTCTCTATCGTGTGTTTTGTGTATGTTTCGTCTACCTTAAGAGGACTGGAGGACGCCGCCTCTTGCATTTCTCGGGTAGCTAAGCACACATGAGGGAGTCCTTGAGACTGGCGAGTGGCTCGCGGGTTGCGCTGTGGGAGTTCAGTACACAGGTCGCAGTGAGTGGCTCTCTTCCATCTCCGCAAGTGTATGAAACAGATGCCGCAGCAGCTTTAAATCCATGCTGGCTGCACTCCTGAATCGGTTCTATACTTTCTATCAAGTCTGTTGATAGTTAAGACAAATTCTAGGAATTATTTATTTATTTATTTATTGCCAGCTGGCAAGATGCTACCCTATGCTTGGATTGAACAGGTGGTCTGTGGCAAGCCTTCCCGCCCCCCCCCCCATACACACGAAAAAATAAAATGCATACCGTGCCAACCTGCAATAGAAGAGGACCTTCAGTTGTGTGTGTGCTCAGCTACCAGCAACCCAGTGAAAGGAAAAGACGCCCCTCTCACCGCCCTCCACCATGCCTTTGCAAGTTATTTCTTGGGCATCTAGCGCCATCTAATGGAAAGAGTGAAAAAATGAGATCTGCCAGAGCCCAGTATGTGAAGAGATACTGGCAGGCAAGCAAAGTATTTCTACTTTATAGCGGCTTTCCACCCACACAAGCATACAGACACACACACACATCATAGCACACTTTACAAGAGTTAATTTAAACCTCAATATCATCGCAAGATTTTGGCACAAATTTTCATGCCTAAGGTTCTCAATTTGTCTAGGCTAGAACAAGGAATTGTCGTTTTTCAGCTCAGTGAAATGTTAACCACACAAACTGATGAAAGAGGTGGAGGTGGGAGCCTAGAGTGGATTGGCAGCCCTAAAACTTACACCCGCTTTCTTAGTATCCACCTAATATATCTGCTCACTTCACAAGAATGATCTGTGGATTGAAGACTGCCTTTAAACAAGCAAGATTCCTATCACAAAAAGGAAATTCTGAGTTAAGTCTTAAAGTGTCATGCCAAAATTCTGTGCCACTGCAGGGGCAGACTTACAATAAAACACAAAGGAAACATCACTTTTTACTGAAAATATATTAAAGCTATGAACATAACAGACATTAAGTTATTAGATATCTTTAAAAATCCTGGGGGCGCCTGGGTGGCTCAGTCGGTTGGGCCTCCAGCTTCAGCTCAGGTCATGATCTTGCAGTCTGTGAGTTCAAGCCCCACATTGGGCTCTGCACTGACAGCTCAGAGTCTGGAGCCTGCTTCAGATTCTGTCTCCATCCTTCTCTGCCCCTCCCCTGATCTCACTGTGTGTGCGTGTCTCTCTCTCTCTCTCTCAAAAACAAAATAAAAACATTTAAAAAAATTGTTTTTAATCCTGAAAGGAGGGGCACCTGGGTGGCTCAGTCGGTTAAGCGTCCAACTTCGGCTCAGGTCAGGATCTCATGGCTTGTGAGTTCAAGCCCCGCGTCGGGCTCTGTGCTGACAGCTCAGAGCCTGGAACCTGCTTCAGATTCTGTGTCTCCTGTTCTCTCTGCCCTTCCCCTGCTCACACTCTGTTTGTCTGTCTCGCTCTCAAAAATAAACATTAAAAAATTTATTTTAATCCTGAAAGCAGGGGTGACTAGAAGGCTCAGTTGAGAGAACCTGAGACTTTTGATGTCAGTCAAGTCCCACGTTGGACATAGAGATTACTTTTTAAAAAGGGAAAAATCCTGAAAGTCATATTTGAAATACCCATCAGTGGATCAAATTAGGCACCACTGAAATCACGTGAGACAGATAGATCCTACGTTCTGACATTTTCAAATGAACACTGAAGAGATGTAAAAGGACTACAAATAAGCATTTATATCCTATGGAAGCAAAGGTGTGGAGGTAGGTGAAGTGGGAATTCGGGGGATCACAAAGTTGGGAAAAGAGTGAAGTCATTATTAGCATACTTAACTTTGGTCCACTAGGTGCAAGTCTGATATAAAGAGGCAGCTTGTTCAGCCTTTTACTTTTATTATTTCACAGGAAAGCACTTTCCACTGGAGTATATCCAAACCAGCATCTGGCACCTGGGAAAGTGAGAGTTTGAGCATACTGCACATGAAATATAAATAAAATTTAGAGAATTGTTGGTGCAGCAGGCCTTGGTTAGAAGCCAAATATCACAGCTGCCTTTTAAAGGGGTGTGGAAAGAGGGGATTTGCAATGGAAATGATTCCAAAATCATAATTCTAGTGGGTGTTTGTTACAAGAAGAAGCCCAAGGAGACTCATTTGGCTTCCTGTAAAGAATAGCCAACATCCTTTGACTTGTGAAAAGCACTCTCTCTGCTTATGCAGTTCAAGAGACCCACTTAAAGATAATGTCCCTACTGGTACTTAGCTAGTCATATTATATGAGTTGACTGGCTATTCTGAAAATTATTATTGTATTAAAATATGTATTAGGGAACCACAACGTGCCTGCCTAACATTGTATGGAACATACACATTTACAGAATTTCCCTTTTGAGAAATTGCATTCTAAGGCACATGATGCCATACAAAACATGTACTGACACATATGTGTTACACACACACACATCTATGTACACACATACATGTCACCTTTAAGATTCATCAAGACCACGTTCCTTGATCTTCGGGTCTAGTAGCATATGTGCACAAAGATGTATGTGGACAGATATTTACTGATCCACTGGTGAAATCAGAAAAAACCCTGGAAAACTGGAAAGAGCTTAACTGTGCAGCAACAAAAATGATTGAATCATAGCACATTCATTATTTGAACTACAATCTGGTCATTGAAAAGGATTAAGGAAAACTCAATGTATGCTGTATTAGTCCATATTCTCCAGAGAAATAGAACCAATATATACAGTGATTTATTATAAGGAATTGGTTCACATGATTAGGGAGGCTGAGAAGTCCATATCTGCACTCCGCAAGCTGGACCCAGGAGAGTTGATAGCAGGGTTCCAGTTTGACTCCAGAGGCCTGAGAACTAGGAGAGCTGAGGGTGTGAGTTCTAGTCTGAGCCCAAAGGTGGAGAAGACTTGTGTCCTAGCGTGAAGAGAGGCAGAGAGAACAAATTCTCCCTTACCTCACTTTTTTATTCTGTTCAGGCCTTCATCCAATTAAACAAGACACACATGGGGGAGGACAATCTCCTGATTCGCATGTAAATCTCGTCCAGACACACCCTCACAGACACATCCATAATGGTGTTTAACCAAATATCTGGGTACCCGCATCCCAGTCAAGTTGATACATAAAATCAAACATCACAAGTCAACCCTTTGTCAACCTGGCACCCATAAGCGTCTCCTTAAACCATGCTTACTCTTCAAAGAAGACAATGACAAGATCATAATTCCACCTAACGTGATACAAATATCCTGTGTATAAATAAAAACACACTAACCTCTTCCCCATAAGAGGTAAAGTTCTTGAGTGACGGATGTTTACTCCTCTCCTTATCTAGTAACTTGAATACAGTAACTTTAAATTAACAATACTTAAATATATTTTTTAATGCTTATTTATTTTTGAAAGAGAGAGAGAGAGAGAGAGAGAGGGCATGAGCAGGGGAGGGGCAGAGAGAGGAGACACAGAACCTGAAGCAGGATCCAGGCCGTGAGCTGTCACCACAGAGCCTGACGCAGGGCTCAAACTCATGAACTGTGAGATCATGACCTGAGCCGAAGTCGGACGCTCAACCGACTGAGCCACCCAGGCGCCCTAATACTTAAACACATCTTATGTTACATTATAAGTGAATAAGAGAGGTAATAAATAAAGATGTTTGCCAAACATATATGTATCCACACATATTTATAACAATATAAGACAATGACAATCAAGTGGACACATAAAATTAACCATCACATACACTAACATGAAATATCTCTAAAATGTAGCATGAGAGAAAGTAAGGTGCACACTAGGTAGGAAATATGAAGCTACCACCCACAGATTTTTAAGTGGAGAAAAATACACATATGCACACACAAATATGCTTACATGTGGATGAAATACATCTGGAAAGACATTTAAGAAATAGTAACAGGTTGCTTGGGGAAGGAAATTGAAGGACTGGAAATAGGTGTGAGAAAAATCCAGAGGGTTATTATTTTAAGCCCAAGAAAAAAACTTTTTAAATTTTCAAATAAGGACTTATTCAAAAGATAAGATACTAGGGCCACCTGGGTGGTTCAGTTGGTTAAGCATTCAACTTCAGCTCAGGTCATGATCTCACGGTTTGTGGGCTGAAGCCCTGCCTGGTGCTCTCTGCTGTCAGTGTAGAGAGCCTGCTTAGGATCTTCTGTCTCCCTCTCTCTCTGCTCCTCTCCCGGTCTCTCTCTCTCTCTTTCTCAAAAATAAAGAAAAAATTAAAAAAAAAAAGATAAGATACTGTAAGTGGAGAAAAAAATATGAAAGTACATCAGGACAGGGGCGCCTGGGTGGCTTAGTTGGTTGGGTGGCTGACTTGACTTTGGCTCTGGTCAGGATCTCACAGTTCATGGGTTTAAGCCCCACATCGGGCTCTGCACTGACAGCAAGGAGCCTGCATGGGATTTTCTCTCTCCCTTTCTCCCTGCTCCTCCCCTGCTCGTTCTCTCTCTCTCTCTCTCTCAAAATAAATAAATAAACTTAAATACACACACACACACACACACAAATAAAGCACATCAGGACATCTCAGAATGAAAGAGAAAAAAGGTCTTATACCAAAAAAAAGTATAAGCGGGGGAGGGGCAGAGAGAGAGGGAGACACAGAATCCGAAGCAGGCTCCAGGCTCTAAGCTGTCAGCACAGAGCCCGATGTAGGGCTTGAACCCACAAACTGTGAGATCATGACCTGAGCCAAAGTCAGACACTTAACCACTGAGCCACCCAGGTGCCCCTAATTGTGAGTTTCCTTTAAAAGATTTCACCTGTAGATGAATGCTGTATCACAGCTTTTACATGTTTTATCTGTCCCTTTTTAAAAAGGCTGGTCTTTTGGGAGCCTGGGTGGCTCAGTTGGGTAAGCATCTGACTTCGGCTCAGGTCATGATCTTGCACCAACTTCGTAGGTAACTTCGGGAAGTCACCATTATTGTTCTTTTCACTGTTCATCTCCCAGCAAAGCAGGAGGAGGCCTCTAGTTCCTGAAGCCTCCTAACGCTTTCCTGAGTTGGAAGCGTGAGGTGCTAGAAAAACATTATGCACATTTCCATCGTTTCCAATACTTTTCAGATCAAGCCAGGATCACAACTTGGCATCACTGTGACCCTAGCGCAGACACCGCAAAGTGGATGGTTCATTAACCGAGTCTGAAGTAGGTCCTAGCAATCCACCAGACTGCCAGATTGTTTGCCAGATCTCCAATAGCTTTGTGTAAGCAAAGCCAAAGCAACAGCACAAGAGATGGTAAGCAAATCTGGATTGCTGGGTATGAGCAAGTAAAACCTCCAAACAATTACGCTGTGGGAGAAATTTGTTCCAGAGCGTTAAGACCACCCACCAGAATCAGGCTATGGTCTAAGGATCTCTCACTGGAAACAGCACAGGATGCCTTTGCTCTTACCATAGCTATCGTAGGTCATAGGGAAAAGGCAAAAAGAATTAAGAAATAATAATAACAAATATTTTCTAACAGTTGTCCTTGACTGAGTAGAGGGCACAAGTCAAAGAAATGACACACAGTCAAAAAGTCCAAACTCATCTCTCAAACACTACAGATCACAAATTATTAAGAATGATTCTGAGCCATCACTTCTAGATCCAAAAGAGGTATGGAAAGCAGACAATTGGGAATGGAAATGTTCCAATGAGAGCAAACGTGGACTGAAGCCTATTTGTCTTCTTGGGCACAAGCTATAAAAGCAACATTTTGAGTTTAGATTTTATCCTGGCATGGAGAATTCTGAGCAGGGAATTAATCATGTTTCTGTGCTGAGAGGTCACTCTGGATGCTTTGGAGGACAGCAAGGTAGTAGGTATGAAGAACAACTAAAATTCTATTGAACGAAACCGACTAGAGCCCAAAATATGGCCGTGGCAATGGATATAAAAAAAAGGGGGTGCTTGGGGCGCCTGGGTGGTTTGGTTGGTTCAGCATCTGACTTTGGCTCAGGTCATGTTCTCATAGTTCATGTGTTTGAGCCCTGCGTCATGACAGCTCAAAGCCTGGAGCCTGCTTTGGATTTCATGTCTCCCTCTCTCTGCCCCTACCCCACTCATGTTCTCTCTCTCTCTCTCTTAAAAATAAATAAGCATTTAAAAAAAATTTTTTTAAAAGAAGGATGGATTTTAAAAACAGTCAGATGGTATCTAGGGGATGCAGCATGCAAAGAGTTTAATCCTAATTAAATTCATGGAATCACCATTTCACCTAGATGGGAAACTCAGTAAGACCGCATTTGGGGAGGAAAATAAATTCTAATTTAGATCCACCTGAACCCAGTAGTCCCATAGAAGCTTCCTCCTGTGGATGCCCAATAAAAGCCACACACACACTTAGGTGAGCTCTCTGGTCTGTCTCTCAGATCTGCTCTCCTGGCATCAGAGACCCTGATTTGGGATCCAACTCCACCCCCCCCCCCCAACAGCTCCCCTGATAGGTTCAGGCTCTTCTGTGCTTTCTGAGGCCTCCTACTTGGCTTCTGCTCCCAGTTCATGGGCAAGAGTGTTTCCTGCCAACCCCCACACTGGTGCTGCCTCCTGAGACCTCAGAGAGCCCCCACCCCTGGGCCAAAGCCTCTTCTCCTGGGTAGGGGTGAGGGGATGGAAGTTCTTCTCTAAAGCCCAGGTTGGCCTCAGCATCCTGAATCCCAGACCTGCTTCCAATCCTACAAACTCTTCTTGACCTACACCTGAACAATCCATTTATTTATTTAATTTTTTAAAAAGTTTATTTATTTTGAGAGAGACAGCACAATGGGGGAGGGGCAGAGAGAGAGGAGAGAGAGAATCCCAAGCAGGCTCTGCACTGTCAGCGCAGAGTCGTACATGGGGCTCGAACTCACGAAACAGTGAGATCATGACCCGAGCCAAAACTAGGAGTCAGACACTTAACTGAATGAGCCACCCAGGTGCCCCCTGAGCAAGCCCATCTTATTCTTTAGTCTGATTGGAGGCCTGCCTGCCAGTGTTCCTTATAGATCAACAGTGCTCTCGAGTGGCAGGTGATCGATCAGCTGTCCAGGGGTTATAACGAATAATACAGAAGTGCGCTTGCCCTGTGCCCTGGCGCCAGCAAAGCCGCACCCTGTGCTCCTCCCAGAAAAGCTCATTCTCAACCCAGAGGACCTCCAGCCTTTCTCCTTTGGCCATGAAAGTAGTCTCAGGACATGGGGCTGTGCACTGCCCCAGCCCTTCTTGCAACCCTTGATGAAAAATCATGTTGTGCAGCCTTCTGAACTGAATAGCCACTGTGTACTTAGAGGGGCCTTTTTTGACCCTCATCCTCTGAGAAGGTGCAGGTAGTCCCTGGTGCTACAGTACTGCCTTTGGACCAAAAGCAAGAAGTGTACTTAAAAGCCCCAGAGGAGCTCCTGGGCCACATCTTGTCCACACAAGGGGTCCAAAATGATACCAAACATGGTGTTACATTCATGGAAGTAAGAAGCCCTCTCTCTCTTTTATTATTATTAGTAATCTCTACATCCAACATGGGGTTCAAACTCACCACCCGGAAATCAAGAGCCACATACTCTACTGACTGAGCCAGCCAGGCGTCCCAGAGGCCCTCTCTTTCTAATTATCAGTCAGGATTTCCTGGAAATTTCCTACACATTACCAGCACTTCATGTCTTACTTTTCTGCCTTATTTTCCCTCATTTACTGGTTTCCTCAGAAATAGGAAGGTGTTCTCGGTTCCCAGAGCTTGCTTGTAGTGAGTGGTATGCTGGCAGATGTTGAACAATAATCACAGAAAAGCTTTGACTTACAACATTTACTGATTTCTATGGTGTAAATATTTCCATCATGGCCAACTTCAAGCCACCAACATGATGTCACTGATCACAAAGCTGAGAAGAAATGCCAGCAGGACACCCATTAAGGAGCATTTCTATTACACGGGTACAATAAGCATTAATAGCCTCAAGGGCACAGACGATAAGGCTGGTTCACAGGCTCCTCCAAGGCTTCCCAGGTGTGATCTGAAACCAGCCCCCACACAGGGAGCAGGGAGAGACCGAAGCAAGAGGCAGGCCACCAGGCTGCTGGGTGGAAAGTTTAATAAGCAAGGGAACGAGGCTAGTCATGGGGAGCCACGAGGTGCAGGTCTCCACGCCCACTCGCCACACTCACAAGTTGAGACAGAGGCCTCACCTGGGTTCAGTCATGTATGCCGTCCAGTTGCTCTGAACACCACCGAACTAACTCAAGGCTGTGTCCTTGGAGCAGCCTCTGGGAGTGAGGGCGTCCAGCAGAACCCACAGTCCAAAACCAGAGGAGGGGCTGAGGAGCCTCCGAGGGCCTGGATCCAGTTCACTGGTCATCAGCAGTCACGTTTTCTCCATGACCTCCCCCAACAAATAAGAAAGTGGAGTAAAATATTCAGGAAGTGATGAGTTCTGAGTATATATTGCCTTTATTTTTAGTAGGATTTAATTGTAAGTGTATATAATTTAAAATAATGGCCATGCTTAGTGGTCCTGAGTGGCTCGGCCAGTTAAGTGTCTGACTCTTTGATTTCGGCTCAGGTCATGATCTCATGGTTTGTGAGCTTGAGCCCCTGCATCGGGCTCTGCGCTAACAGTGCAGAGGCTGCTGGGGATTCTCTCTCTCTCCCTCTCTCTCTGCTCCTCCCCTGCTCGTTCTCTCTCTCTCTCAAAATAAATAAATAAATAAATAAATAAATAAATAAGAACTATGGCCATGCTTAATAACCAGTTAAAAGAAATCCCAAAAATTCAATAATCAATTCTTATGAATAAGCAGGAGCTGGCCCCGGCACCCCACTGCTGGTAACAGACTCTTCCGGAAATCCCTGGCTGGGGCAAGGGTGAAGAGTAAGACCAAACTTTAAGAGGATGTCAAAAAAACTCAATAATCAAGAGAAATACTATTTTATTTTATTTATTAAACAAATAAATTTGTTTATTTATTTTTTACTTATTCATTTATTTAAGCAATCTGTATCCCTAACATGGGGCTCGAATTTACCACCTCGAGATCAAGCGTCACATGCTCTACCAACTGAGCCAGCCAGGTGCCCCAAGATAAATAATATTTTAATGCAATGTTTTAAAAACCAAAATTATGAAGAAAACAATCCATGATGAACAATTTACCAAATTTTAAATAGAGGATCAGTGGGAACTTTGAGGGTGTGAGCCTGGAACCGGGGTGGTGGGGGGGGGGGGTTGTCCACCAAGTGAAGTCACCTATCTAATGCAGAAAAGAAAGTTCAACCTGGAAAAAGAGTCTTATTTTTTTTAACGTTTATTTATTTATTTTGAGAGAGAGAACGAGCAGCGGAGGGGCAGAGAGAGACAGAGAATTCCAAGCAGGCTTTGCATTGTCAGGGCAAAGCCCGACTCAGAACTCAATCCCAGGAACCGTAACCTCATGACCTGAGTGGAAATCAAAAGTCAGATGTTTAACTGACTGAGCCACCCAGGTGCCCCTGTTATCTCAAAGTTTTAGAACCCCAAGAGATAAGGATCACCAAAGAAAGTTTTTCGGAAGTCTAAATTTTATGCCATTAGTAATAAAGCAGTGATTATTTATTCACAATCAAATTAGCTACACTGATTTTTCAGCCCTTCTCTAGAAATGTTATGTTATTCTTTTTGCTTCAAAAGTCCAAACGGTAGAGAACTTATCCTGCCTCTCTTAGAGGAGTGGACAGAGGGAGGTTCCTCACAGGACATGGCTTGACCACTGCTTCCAAGAAGTGGGGTGATTTGATAATGTGCTTTTGAAAACCCACATGATTAGATAGAAACCATTTTTAATATAAATGATTTTCAATCACAACTTTATTTGAGATATTGAAAGGTATTACTATATATGTTAAATATCAAGTAACAAGGTAGCAAAATATCTTAGGATTTGGAGAAAAGTGTATGAACTTTACAAGAAAAAACACCTTATGCTTTCAGGTGCTTTGGTGGCTTAGTTGGTTAAGCATTTGACCTCGGGTCAGGTCATGATTTCCTGGTTCATGAGTTCAAGTCCCGCATCGGGCTCTGTGCTGACAGCTTGGAGCCTGCTTCAGATTCTGTGTCTCCCTCTCTCTCTGCTCCTCCCCTGCTCACGTTCTGCCTGTCTCTCTCTCTCAAAAATAAACATTAAAAAAAACCACTTTGTCCTTTGATCCTTTGCTTTCTTGTAACTTGAATGGATTCTCTTTAATTTTTTTTTAGGTTTTAAAATTTTTTATTTTTTTAAAGTTAACAAGCATAAAAGGAAACTGAATAACACAAGAAGCAAAGAACAAAGTCATCCATAATCACAAGCAGTTTACCAGCAGACTTCTAGGTCTTTAAATTTTTTTAATGTTTATTTATTTTTGATAGAGAGAGACAGAGTGTGATCAGGAGAAGGGCAGAGAAAGACAGAGACACAGAATCCAAAGCAGGCTTCAGGCTCTGAGCTGTCAGTACAGGGCCCGACGTGGGGCTCGAACTCATGAGCCGTGAGATCATGACCTGAGCAGAAATCAAGAGTCGGATGCTTAACCGAATGAGCCACCCAGGCAACCCAGTCACTTCTTATTAATATCTTCTCCTTCCATGAGTTTCTCAGACACCATATTTCCATCCTCAGCTCCTAGAGATCCTTTGGCTTTGGAGGTCATGGGCCAAGTCCCTTTAAAAAGAAAGTCACTTGTCTAGTACCCACTATCTACAGTGAATCAGTTGGCTATTCAGAATATCTATGTGGCCATACCTCCTGCCAGCAATAGGACTATTCAGATTACTCACTGTTACCAAATTCATATACAGTTCAAATCCACATAGGACGCAATGCACTTTCCACTAGGATCTCCTTATTCTATCCCACTTGTGCTATTTCTTTGACTCTTGGGCTCCTGTAGCACGCTGAGAGAACTACAGGTGAGCTGGGGTCTCCCGGCCACCTGGGGTATGGTATGACCAGACCCTCCTCCCATTCATCTGGAGTCCTTTCAAGTGATGAGTCAGATACTCAGACACTCAGTGTTCTGACTCTCCCTACAACACTTCCCATGAAGGGTTCATTTTTAACTGCCTCCTGTTCTCTCTGACCCACTGAGATGCTCCCCCTATCCTTGTGGCCAGAACAGACAGCCTGGGAGTGGGGAACCAAACTGTCACATGAGGCTGCTGGACTCCCCATGATGCCAGGGCCAGATAAATCCCTAGACTACTGGCAAAGGTTCAGCCCAGGGAAACAGACATGGGAAACCACTTCTCACTTTCAGAATATACTTGAAGAGGTTCAAGTTTTCCATCAGCTGAAACCCATTCCACCTATGGAAGGAGATGGGTGGGTAGAGAGAGATACCAGATCAGTGTCTGTAACTGTTCTCTCCCCATCTATGATCCAGGCCAAGGATGTTCTGTAAAAGGCTCCCTCCTTCATGTGCCTTGGCCACATGAAATTTCTCCACATGCTGACCTGGATCTCACCGGAACTCTAATGCATACCCTTCATCTGGGGATTGATTATTGCTCTCTAATTAGTCCCATGGGTTAATTATTTAAACCATCCCTTGCTTTCCAAGGCTGCCTTACCTGGGACTTGCCTGTGGCTGGGGTGGGGGTGGGGCTGTCCCAACTTCTCTCAAATCCATCCGTGGCTCTTACAACCTCAGCATGAATCAGAGCCCTGGGCCCCTCACTCATCTGGAAGGAAAGGGTGGTTAGCAGGGTGTGTTGAGTTAGAGGTGCCTATGGGAAACGTCTGGTTCTTGTGCTTGTAAGAAAGGTCTAAGTTGGAGATGAAGATTTGGGAGTCATTAATGCATTAGAGATGGCAGTAGAGGCCACAAGGATGAGTTGCTCTGGTGGAGTGAATTGCATGAGAAGAGAATGAAGGATGAAGCCCTGGAGGACCAACAAGAAAAGGTCAGGCAGAGGTGCCTGCAAAGAAGACTGAGCAACTGGAGAGGCTGCAGCAAAACTAGGAGAGAGAGGTGCTCACCAAAAATACGGAGAAATCTCCGAAAAGGAGGGAGGAGGGGCGCCTGGGTGGCCCAGTCAGTTAAGCCTCGGACTTTGGCTTAGGTCACGATCGGTTCATGGGTTCGAGCCCCACATCTGGCTCTGTGCTGACAGAGCCCACTTCAGATCCTCTGTCCCCTCCTCTGTCTGCTCCTCCCCCGCTCATGCTCTCTCTCTCTCCCTCTCTCAAAAATAAATAAACATTAACAAAAACTTTTTTTAAAAAAAGGGGGTGCCTGGGTGGCTCAGTTGGTTAAGCATCTGACTCTTGATTTCAGCTCAGGTCATGATCTCACAGTTTGTGAGTTCAAGGCCCTAGTCAGGCTCCACACTGACAGTGCACAGAGCCTGTCTGCTTGGGATTCTCTCTCTCTTCCTCTCTCTCTGATCCTCCCCTGCTCATATTCTGTCTCTCTCTCAAAATAAGTAAATAATTTTTTTAAAAAAATTTTTAAAAGGAGGGGAGGGCACCTGGGTGGCTCAGTTGGTTAAGCCTCTGACTCTTGATTTTGGCTCAGGTCATGATCTTACTGTTCGTGAGTTCGAGCCCCACATAGATTCTGTCTCCCTCTTTCTCTGTCCCTCCCCTGCTTGCTCTCTATCTCTCTCAAAATAAATAAAAATAAACTGTAAAAAAAAAAAATAATGAGGGAGGAGTCAACAGTGTCAAATGTTGAGAAGTCTAGTAAAATGAGGTCTGAATTAGATTCAACAACTGGGAATCCACGCGGGACCTTCAGAGCAGCTCATTTAGCAGCCTGGTGGGGACAGAAGCAGGGGGAATCATACGCTGTGCTTGGCTGCACAGAGCACTCTGGGTACCAAAGAAGCATCTCTGCCTATGTTGCCTGGCAACGCTCACCACCTCTGTTTGCATTTATGTTTCTCTTAGCTATTACACTCAAATACACTGCTGGATCAGTGTGACAGTATGGGATCTATTTTAGTACCATAAAAGCTACTGTAAAAGTTTTTCTGGGTTCATATATAGTACTATTTCACAGTTTACCTTTAGGTTCTGAGTTTGCAAGCTGGTAAACACTTTAATTGGTTTAACATAATATAAATCAGGCTTCCCATGGCAATGCTAGCCCTACGTCCCCAATTCCACTGACAACAACTGGCTGGAGGGAGTAGCAGCCTCAGCCTTGAGCTCTCCATCTGGCCATTCGCCTCCACCTCCTACCATCCTTCCGATTTTTCTTATACTTGGCTAGCTTAGCTCATTTGTTCACTCATTTGTCGGGCCCCTTCTCTCTCCTCAAAGGTTTAACTGTCAAACAAAACATATATTGCATACATTTGTACCACGCTTTCACACTTATTTACAAAACACCTTCCATCATTTACCTCTCACAACCCCCTTCTTCAAGGAATGATTAGGCTCGAAAAGCAGTGGCGAGGCGCGTGCGTCCCCTGCCGTCACTCCGGCGCTCTGCAGCCTCGCGGGCGTGCTACCGCTCCCCACCGGGTCAAGAGCTTCAGAGGAGGCCGCCAGGCGAGTGTCCGCGCAAAGCTTCCTGGGAAAGGCCTGGCCTACAAATCCCGGTACCCCCCGCGCAGCAGGCCCGAAGCAGAGGGCGCTTTCTGTGGACTCTGAATCTTGTTTGTCAGTGCCACTGGATACTGCACGAGACCGATTCAGTATTCCCAAGAGGCTTTGGGGGAACATGATATCTCTTACGCCCGGTGCGCACGAACGGACTTTGCTTCCGCAGCTTCTCGGTCTTGCTGGTTGTGGCGAATCTGCCGTTGCGTCACGATGGCTAGGCGCGCAGGCCCTCAACGGGAAGCTTGCGGAATCTGCTGCGGGAAGAACGCCCGGGTTTCTTGAGCATCTACAGTCATGGCGGCGACTGCCCCCAGTGCGGGGGGCTCCGCGCCTGAGGCGGCGGGTTCCGACGAAGCCCCGCTACAGTACAGCCTTCTTCTGCAATACCTGGTGGGCGACAAGCGTCAGCCCCGGCTTCTGGAGCCTGGTAGTTTGGGTGGGATCCCGAGCCCCACCAAGAGTGAGGAACAGAAGATGATCGAGAAGGCAATGGAAAGCTGCGCCTTCAAGGCAGCTCTGGCCTGCGTGGGAGGTGAGGCAAGATTGGGGGGCGGGGGGAGCATTGGGAGGCTGAGGGCTTGGACGGCAGAGGGGTCCTCTGCCAAGAAGACCACGCGCCTGGGAGGCGAGGAGCCTGTGGACCTCGACCTTGACTACACCCCTGCCTCGATCTATGAACTCGAGTAAACCCACTCTAAGCCCTGAGGTTAGTTTTCGCCTCTGGAAATTGGATCAGAGAATCGGTACTGTTCGGGCCGGGCCTGGAGGTTGGTTATAAAATGGTTGGCTTCGTTCATTCATTCGTTGATTCGCTTTTAAATAAGGATTCTTTCAACAAATTGTCATAAGCAACTATCACATGCTTGGTAGTGGAGGGACAGGGGGAGACAAGACAAGAGCCTGGTTCTCATGAAGCTAACATTTTAATATATAGAGAAACAAGAATGTTGAGAACGAACCTGGCAAGAGAGTGCTGCAGACAAACGGGAACAGCAAATGCAAAGGGTCTGGTAGGAACCAGTCTGAAGTCTGAAAAACGGAAAGGCCATTGACGCCAATGTGATTAGATGGCGGTGAACAAGGGGGAAAGACGTCTGGCGTTGGCCCTTTTCTTTTTTCCTTTTTTTTTTTTTCTTTTTTAAACCTTTTGAGGATTTGAGAATGTATGGGGTGCCTCTTGTAAAAAGGTTGGCCACATCTGCAGAGGAGTTGAAATCTCATTGAGAATGAAAGACAATCCAGAAACAAATATGGCGAGAGTTGCAGATGTGAAGTATAGTTGAAAGCAAAGAGAGGGGTTTTGTTTTGTTCTGATTTTGGTTTGGGGAAGGCTACAAGAGGAGGTGAGATTGCAGCTGTTATCTTAAGGGATTGAGAGAATGGGAGTAGACTAAGAGGAAGAGAAATGTCCTTTCAAGTTGCAAGTGGGGTTGAGTATTTGGGCGTTTTGCCTATAGGCATTAGGGCGGTAATTGATGAACTTGATGACCCAGCACTGAATGTAGTGAAGGAAAGTCTGGTGCTTCGGGAGACCATATAGGGAATTGGCTAAAGTGAAGCTCTGTGAGGCCTGGCCTCAGTCTTTGTTCATCATTGTGCCTGACTCTAATACATCACTTGCATATTTGTTGAAATGATGAATAAGTCTTTGTAGTGCTCCAGGGTGGAAGTGATAAAGGCCCTAGACTAGGATGGTAATTGTGAACGTAGGGTTGTAGAGGAAAGCAAAGAGGCAGTCAAAAATGCCCTTGAGGGGGAGCCTGGGTGGCTCAGTAGGTTAAGCAGCTGGCTCTTGGTTTGAGCTTGGGTCATGATCTCACGGTTTGTGGGATCGAGCCCCAGATGGGGCTCTGCGCTCACAGCACAGGGCCAGCTTGGGATTCTCTCTCTCCCACTCTGTCTGCCCCTCCCCTGCTCTTGCACACTTACGTGCACTCTCTCTCTCAAATAAATAAACTTTAAAAAAAAAAAAAGAAAAGAAATACCCTTGCGGTTTGAAGTGAGAGTGACTGGAAAGAAGGAGCCATAAGTAAGAAAGTCTGGACGGGAGATGCCCATGATTTCATTAAACATTGACCTTGATGTGATGAGAGGACATGTATATGGAAATGCCCAGCAGGCTCAGGAAGGCTCAGGGAGATGGGGACAGCACTGTAGGATTTGCCACTTGGTAACTTTGTGACCTTAGGGAAGTTACTCCCTGAGCCTCAGTTGCTTCAGCTACAGAATGGTGAGGATAATAGTATGTACCTCATGGGACTATTGTGGAGAATAAATGAAGCTGTGACTGTAAAGTGTCAGAGTACTTGGCACATGGTACTCAGTGACAGTTATGAATGTCACCATTGTCACGGGAGTGGTATGCAAAGTTAACAGCTGAATGTCTGAGTATAGACAGAATGAAAGGTTAAAGATTGAATCTTGAGGAATTTTAGACAATGAAAGGAGGAAGAAATACAAAGGGAGACCAAGAAGAAGCTGTCAGCAAGGTAGTTCTTAGCTTGTGTGATGTGGAAACCAGGTAAGTGGAGAGCTTGAGTGGCAAGGTGGAATGAGGGGGCAGCAGGGAGCGTCCTCTTTGCTGGTGGCCATCCAAAATGTGCTATTCGAGTAGGACCTCATTACAGTAACCCAGAAAACATGCCAAAGAAATCTTCATCTCTGTTTGTTTTTAGGATTTGTATTGGGAGGTGCATTTGGGGTATTCACTGCCGGCATTGATACCAATGTGGGCTTTGACCCTAAGGATCCTTACCGTACGCCGACAGCGAAAGAAGTTCTTAAAGACATGGGGCAGAGAGGGATGTCCTACGCCAAAAATTTTGCCATTGTGGGCGCCATGTTTTCTTGCACCGAGTGCTTGGTAGAATCTGTAAGTGTCTCTGCCTTCTGAGAAAGCCTTGCCTGTGCCATGTTATGACTTCAAAGAGAAATGCTCTGAATGTTAATTAGAAAGCAGATCAGAAATGTCTGGTACTCGCTAAATTGAATTTCCATTAGTCCATAATATAAACTTCTCGTGCATTTATGATTTGGGCTTGCGTTATTTTTTACTTCTTTCTGTAAACTAGAAGTTAATGATTTTATTTTTTTAAGTTTTTAAAATTCTAGTTAGTTAACATACAACGTAATTTTAGTTTCAGGTGTACAGTGTAGTGATTCAACAATTCCATACAACATGGGGCTCAAACTCACAACCCTGAGGTCAATATTCACACTGACTGAGCCAGCCAGGCACCCTAACAGTTCTATTTTTAACTTTCTGAGGAAACTCCATACCCTTTTCCAGAGTGTCTGCACCAGTTTGCATTCCCACCAACAGTGCAAGGGGGTTCCCCTTTCTCCATGTCCTCAGTAGTACCTGTGGTTTCTTGTGTTGTAGATTTTAGCCATTCTGACAGGTGAGAGGTGATACCTCGTTTAGTTTTGATTTGCATTTCCCTGATGATGCATGATGTTGAGCATCTTTTCATGTCTCTGTTAGAAGTTGGTTAGGGGGGCCTGGGTGACTCAGTTGGTTAAGTTTCCGACTTGGCTTCCACTGAGGTCATGATCTCACAGTTCATGGGATCGAGCTCTGCATTGGGCTCTGTGCTGGTAGTGCGGGGCCTGCTTGGGATTCTCTGTCTCCCTCTCTGCCCCTCCCCCACTTGCACTGTCTCTCTTTCCAAATAAATTAATAAAAAAAAAAGTTGGTTAATGATTTTATTTAAAAAAAAATTTTTTTTTTAATTTATTTTTGAGACAAAGAGAAAGCACAAGCTGGGGAGGAGCAGAGAAAGAGGGAGGCAGGAACTGAAACAGGCTCCATGCTGATAGCACAGAGCCCGATGTGGGGTTCAAACCCACGAGCTGTGAGATCATGACCCAAGCAAAAATCAGAAGCTTAGCCGACTGAGCCACCCAGGTTCCCCTAATGATTTTATTTTTTAAATTAAAAAAAATTTTTTTATAATGTTTTTATTTATTTTTGACAGAGAGAATGAGAGACAGAGCATGAGCCAGGGAGGAGCAGAGAGACAAGGAGACAGAATCTGAAGCAGGCTTCAGCCTCCAGGCTCAGATGTCAGCACAGAGTCTGATGCAGGGCTCAAACTCATGAACTGTGAGGTCATGACCTGAGCCGAAGTCAGACACTTAACTGAGCCACTCAGGCACCCCTAAGTTGTTTTTTTAATTAATTTATTTTTGAGAGAGAGAGAGTGTGAGAGAGGGAGGCATAGAGAAAGAGAATCCCAAGATTGAGATGCTGGGCTCGGTCTCACGAACTGTGAGATGATGACCTGACCCCAAATCAAGAGTCCAATGCTTAACCAATTGAGCCACCCAGGCACCCCAGGGGTTGGTTAAAGATTTTAACCATGGGACTTATTGGAGAACCAAAGAGATTTTGATTACTTGTCAAATTGTATGCTTGGTTTCTGCACTCTGATACCACCTTCAGGAAGCATCCAAGAACACATTCAAATTAGGAACTATACTTTCGAAAGCAAAGAAGATTAGGTTTCCTTTGGGGAGGGACTAATTTAGCCAGCTAGAAACGCTGTGTTTTTTCCCCCTTAATCATCTTGTCTGGCTTGTTTCTTTGGCTCTAAACTGCACTTCTCCACCCACAGTACCGGGGAAAATCAGATTGGAAGAACAGTGTCATTAGTGGCTGCATCACTGGAGGAGCCATTGGTTTCAGAGGTTAGTAAACAACTCTCACATGGTTTTCTTTGTGGCTTCGGACAACATGCTGTAGTTAACATTTCCAAATGTATGAGTGTTTCAGGGACAGCCCAAGGCATATGTGGACACTTGATATTCTTCCCTCTGAGAAGTAAATCACATTTACTTTTGTATTAACTTCATTTTGGAAACTTCTAGTGTCTAGATCAGGATTTTTCATCTTTGGCACTATTGACATTTTGGACATGTAAATCTTTGCTGGAGGGAGAGTAGGGCTGTCCTTTGCATTGTAGGATGTTTAGCAGTAACCCTGGTCTCTACCCACTAGATGCTAGTAGCATCCCTTAGTTGATCACTGAAAGTGTCTCTGGACATTGCCAGATTTTCCCCAGGGGACAAAATCACCCATGGCTGAGAATCACAGAAGGATCTAGATTTTAGAACTGGGCTCACATTGAAAAGATGGGAAGAACTTCCTCCCAGTAATTCCTGGAATGTGTTGCTCTGCAGGATAAGTACGGAAGCATGGCTAGGTCTCACTCAGCTCCCGAGAGCCCACTTATTCCAAACGGCAGGCCGTGCTGAACTCGCAGCTCTGTGCATTTCAAGTAGCTAAGACATTTTTGTTAATACTGTACAACTGTCAGTTTTAATATTGTATGTAAGTTATACAGTCATGTCTTTTCATGTTGAAGATTCTTAGACTCCTACCCATGGAAAGCCAAGTGTCAGGTTGTCAGCCGTAAACAACAAAGAAACCAGTCCCCTGCACTTCTCCCTGTTGGCGTGCCCGTCAAGAGTGTGATATGGGGTGTCAGTGTCTGGACTCTGCACAGTGTCCATTGCTGGGCCACTCTCCCCTCTGCCGTGCCCTGATTTACCCAAATAGCCTGTTTTCTCATTCTCTGAGAGGCAGGATGATTTGCTGTCCTTAAAAGCTGCTTTTGCTTCTCTGACAGCCATTTGTGATTTATAGAGTAGCTTTTCCTCTGGTCTTCCCATCGCTCTGCTTTGTCAGGGACTCTGAGAAGCCTGGCTCCCTCTGGGACTGCTTTGATCACCTTCCCAAGAATTTATTTCATAAACAAATCAGGGTAACAGGCTGTGTGCTTTCACTTGCTTCCAAGGGCTGGTTCTCTTAACCAGTTTCCTGCCTGTGAGGGGCTATTTCACGAAGCTGCAAATAGTAATTCTTCGGAGTGAGAAAAGCCAAATGCACACTTATATAAAGCACACTAGAGTAGATTGTATACACAGCTCGTTGAAGTCTTGTGGATCTGATGGGTTTGTTGAATGACTTCGAATGCTTCCACAGGTTTCTGCATTCATGGGGCAGGCAGACTCCTGAATGCGGCTTGTGTTCGTCACTACGTGTAACGCCATTTCTGTTTGCTTTACAGCGGGCTTAAAGGCCGGGGTCATTGGTTGTGGAGGTTTTGCTGCTTTCTCTGCTGCGATTGATTATTACCTACGGTGAGAGTTATTGCCTCCAGGGAAGGACAGTGCCAGCCCAAGATTAGAGCTGTTCCGTGGAGGGCAGTTTCTGTACCACTCCGAGGCACTTGCTTCCGAGACCGAAGACCTTTGTTTTCCCTCGTGTAGTTGGTGTGGTGAGGGAGCCACCTGGCTGCTTTCTGCCCCCAGCCTCTGAGTGGCCATACTGTCTGCTCCTGGGTTCTAGCCACGCCTAGTGGGGGATGTGCCACAGCAGCCTCTCTCTCTCGGGCAGATCAGGAGTCAGTGTGTTGACTTGTAAGAATTAAGCTCCCCAAAGCTCAGTCCTGACCACAGCTGGCCCTCTGGTTGTTTGGTGCTGGGAACAGAGGCGACTGGACGTACACCAGGAAGTTCGGAGCTCCAGGCAGTCATCCATCTCACACGAGGGCAGGGCACAGCGAATTTACACCTTCTCTCCCATTTTGTCATTATGTTTAGTGTTGTCTTTGTTTAAAAAAATTATATTACAGTTTAAAAGGTTGGTTAGTTTTGGGGCGGCGGAGGGGGGATAATGACAGAGTGAGTCTTTGGTTCTGCCCCTGGAGCCGGAGCTGTCTTGTCCCCTCCTCTTCCACTTCCCATTATAAATAATAAAGGCCGTTCAAACCATAAAATAAATGAATAAATAAAAGGTGGTTTATTTTTATTTTCAAATTTCACAATTCCCAAAAATGGTGCCAGGTAGCCCAGAGGTTGAGAAAGCGCCTGAGCGTCTGGGTACATTTGATTCTCAGGGTTTGCAGAGGAGTGTTTTCTGAGTTTGTTACTTCAGCCAGGGCCTGCCCTCCAGGAAGCCCAGCCTAGCCGTGGCCCGGGATGCATCAGAATTCCACGCGTAAGCCCTGGCCTCTTCTAAAAACCCCATGGGCCGCCTGGTGGGAAGGCCAGCAGTCCGAGCCACGTTGGTTTTAGGCTCTGACCGCTGGACCAGGCCCAGCTCAAGGACACAACGTGCGCAGGGTCCCGCTGTGGTCCTGCTAAGTCACAGCAGCTGCTGGTGAAGATCGGCTGTTCACCACTACACTCATTCTCTGGTATCAGGGTTTTTTGGGTTTGTGTATATGTATTTTAACATCTTAGTGTTTTTTATTTGATCTAGTGGCCTTTTTCTGACAACAGAAGCTCATCCTAATTGTGTGCCCTGGGGCAAAAGAAAATAGGCGTTTGGTTGGGATCTGCCCTGAGACCTTCTTTACTCCGGTGCTTCAGTGATGACATGAAGGTGATGAGCTCAGGCTCTGCCACTTGGGGGCAGGCAGGTAGGCTTTGTGGGGCTGTATAATTCCAGCCGCCTTCAGCCAGCAGTAACGCCTCCTGTTTTCAACTGCACGCTAACTTCTTCATCTTTTGTTTTTTCTTTGCTTTCTTTCCCCCCTTCTGCTGTCTTCTAGCTCACCCACCCTTAACCAGAATTCACTCAGCTGATGTGTCCAGATGCCCCAAGTGTGAGTGTGTACATGAGTGATAATGTCCAACTCAGTTGGCAACACCTTCCTCTGGCTATGCATGCTGTTTCCTTTGCAATGAGTGTGAGCCAACGCATTCCTGTCCTTATGTGGTGAATTCTATATAATATCCCGTCCAGTCTCACAGGTGTGAGACTTCATTGCCCCTAGGCCAGCTGGAGTATCCTCAGAGGTCTGGGAACAAAAGAGTGTTTCCCTATACAGTCCCTAAATATGTCACCTACAAGCACTTTGAGAGCAAGAACAGACACTCCTACCTGGCAGCTGTGATACCTGGCATCTTCTACCAGCCGGTCCAGAAAGTAGGGTCAGATACACCAAATGAGGACAAGAAATGCTGCTTTCATGACCGCCTTGGACAGATGAGCCCTAGGCTGTCAGTAGCCATCACTTCAATAAGCCAGGCATTGTCCACATTGACTATTCAATCAAGAAAGGAGATGAATAGTTTCCTGTTTTAGATGGCTAAGGAGTCAGTATGAGCTCATAAACCAAACACCAATTTTCAGAGACATCTGTTCCTGATCTCCAGAATAAACATAGTGTCCAATGGCTTAGGCTGGTAGGAACCTATATTAACCCCACTGGCTCTCCTAAAGGGAAGCGGGGCCCCCTAGAGGATCCAGCCTCTCCAACAATCAGACTAGGCCAAAAGGCTGCCCCAAAGACGCCCACTTCCAAGGAAAATGTAGAGAAGAGTTTACATAAAATAAGAAAACTCCCCTGGGATGGACAACTTTCTGCCATCTATTGGAGGTACACTGATGTTCAGGTTGTTGGGGCCTTTGTCCTTCATGAAAGGAATTGGTTAGTGACTGACCTGAGACCTCTGTGAAGCACACAGAGGGGGCTGGGCTCACCTCCCCCCAAGGTGCCACAGTCCCTGTAGGCTGAAGGGAAGCTCAAGGGAAGTTGACTAGGTGCACAGATTCCTGGGAGCTCCCATCTGCATGCAGCTGGAGGAGTTAAAATGTTTAGATTGGTGGTCTTCCCTGGACTACTGAGTATACAAATGTCCACACCACAGGGCTGGGTTGTGTGCAAATGTTGGGGCTTTGCATTTTTTTTATTAACATTTTCCTCTCACGTGGTTTACATCAATTTATAATAATCTACATAGGTTGAAACAGAACATAGACCAAAAAAAATATATCCTTACCAACTTAATTAAAGTGAAATATTAACGAAGGTTCCCATCCTACCTGTATCAGCAAAAACTGGCCGCCCACAGCCATTGCCAGCAGGGATGGGCATACTGGGATTCCTGCAGCCTGTCAGCTGGGCTCCTGTTGGCACAGCCTGCCCGGCTGGGCACAGTGGCTGGGGATTCTGGGCTGCACGGTCCCTGACTCTCAGGAGAACCCATGGGCTACTTCCTTGATGCAACTTAGTCCATGTCTGGTACCTGCCCCTCCCCACCCTGGGGGTGGAATTTAGAAATATTCTGAGCCTTTTGCATTCCTCTGCCCCTGCAGCCTTCCTCCGGTTCTCAAGTTGCTTAAGCAAGTTTGGGGGGTGTGGTGGCTACCTGATGCTGAGAAGCAAATGTCTCTGTTTTCAGGGAAGTGGGAGGCACCCATTTGTTGGCTGTAACTAGCTCTAACTGGTCCTCCAGTTCATTACCATTAATTAATGGCTTTTGGAAGCAGAAGCCTTCCATGCCATACACCAACTCCTGAGTGCAGAGACTCCTGGGATGGTCACAAGCTGGGATCTTTAGACTCAAATGGTGTTCTTTCTCCATCTCCTGTCCCAGGGAGCAGGGCTCCTCGCTGAACCGCTAACAGGCAGCTATGTATTTCCCTCCTGTTAGGCATTTCTTTCCTCTGATGTGCACAGAATGTGTACCGTTCTGCCCAAGATTGGGCAACAGGTGTAAACAAGATCAGAAAGGGCCCTCCCTGCCTCTCACTGAGCAAACGTTCTACCTTTAGGTCCAGCAAACCCTTCTTTAAAACTCCGCCCTGAGCACAATCTAAGGGAACCGTTCTCTACTTCTCTGCCACATGGAGCCAGAGAGCCGTGTACTACAGCTCAAGTCTAGGAGTGTTCTCAGAAGCCACCTGCCACATGCCGGCAGCTACTGCTCAGGTGGGAGGAGATACCTCTCAGTCCTTTCAGTGTGGAGAAAGGGGTCTCCGAGCTGGGAACAGAACCTGCTGATCCTCTGCTCTGGGGAAGAGTGTCAACAATGAAAGTCCCCAGCAAATCCCAGTCCCAAAAGAGGCAGCTGCCCACGACTCCTCATTCCTCCCCACTTCTGGAGTTGCCTAGAGTTCACCCAAAAGGCTGCATTTAGAAGCTGTGGGTGGGGAGGGAGGCAGCACCAGGATGACTGGCTACTGCTGGACCTGGACCCTGCCTGTGTTTCCTAGGCCCTGGGGGACACACGGCCTCGGGGGCTGCCCTGTGGCAGTGCTTGGCTGTGGAGGATGTGTAAAATCTAAGGCAAAGGTACCGCAAGGTACGAGAGGCGCCAGGAAGGACTGCCTCCTGGATGGAGCCTGCGTGTTTCTAGATAACTGCTTCAGCCATATTAGTTGCCCCCCTAGAGACCTGGCTCCACTACAAAAGCCACTATAATTCCTTGTTGCTGAGAGCCACTTCCCCCCAACTCGGGGCACCTGGTGCTACACGGCACCCCTCCAAATGTTCAACCTGTCTTGTTTCCTCAGTGGCCCGCCTCCCGCCTCCCCTGATTCCTGACCCTCCGGCTCTCTTAATATTGGGTCACTTCTGAGTCTCTACACTCAAAGGAAATAGAACACCAGGGGAAAAGGAACTGAAAAGCAGAAGAAACAGTGAAAGATGCCTAAGTGAAAGTAGGCAGGAGACAGAACAGATAAACCCCAGAAATGGAGATTGTCAGGTGGAAAATTCCAGAAATCTGCTCTCCAGCTCTGTGCTAAGCTGAGGATTAGTGTGAGTCTGTCCCCTTGTCCAACATTTGCACAGGCAGCAAGGCAAAGCAGGTGTGCTTCCACAGGTAGAGGACAAGGAAAAGGCTGGGGGCCGGGGGCAGCAAGCGGCAGCCTTTGACAAGCCACCACCGCCACCGCCACCCGGGGTCTCCTCAACTTTCAAAGTGATGGAGCAAAAACCAAGGCTGCACATGCATGTGGGCAGGCTGGGAGGAAGTAGAGGGTGGAGGAAACCCAAGGAGAGGCTGCCAGGAGACTGCAATCTGGGAGCAGGGCCAAGAGAGGATAAGCTGGCAGTGGTTACAGAGCGCAAAATAAAAGCCCTTGGACTGGACTCAGGAGGAAAGAAAGTGTTGGAGGAAATGAAAGAACAAAGCAGGCTGTCTGTATGCCCATACTGGGTCGGTCACTACCATTTCTGCATGACAAATAGACATAAAACAATTCCTGAACAGCACGGGGCATTAGACACAACTAGAGGTACAGAGGGCGGGGCCCGGGGCATGGTGGTGAGGCTGGGGGCTGGGTCAGCTGGCTTTGTACAAGGTGGCACGAAAGATGCACATATTCCAGTTCTTGGAAATCTGTGTCCCTTGGAGTCTGGAGTGCTGGGTTTGGGAGTTTTCTATTGTAGTCTTTCAAGTCTGTGTTGGGTCCCCCGGCTGGAGGGGCTGGCTGGGGCCGCCCCCACAGCTGATCCCACCTTGGGCTACACATCGGTAGAGAAGTACAGTGTGTTCCGCTTCAGTTCTGCGAAGGAAATGGGGGGGTGCTGCAGGTAGTAGAGGAGGACCTGGACCTGTGGGGGGACAGGGAAGACTCAGGCTGGGTCCCCGTCCTCCCAGCCTTCTGATCTGTTGAGAAGAAACGGTCCCTGTGCTGGGGTCACCTCTGTGCCGCTCCCCTCCCTGCCCTCAGGCCGCTTGGCCTCCCTGGAAGCCCAGCTGTGCCTGCCTATTGGCAGCAGCAGAGGGCACTGCAGGACAGAGGGTCAGGGAGCCTGGGGCCACTTCCCCAACCTCAGTCAGAAGCTTCCAACCTGCTCCAGAGGTTGGCTTTGGCTGGGCAGCCCTGTCTCCAGACTGGACTCTGCCCTGAATCTTGTAGGGATTCCAGGGAAGCTTCCGACCCTAGAAGCAATCCTAGAGCTTCCACACATGAGGATAAGACCCCTGGATGTTTCCTGTGCCCCTGAGCCTGTCTGGGCCCCTGGTCTAGGCTCAGCCTTTTTTTTTTGTCATGCTGGTCCCGAGCCCTGCCTCCCTGGTGACATTCCGCAGACCACCTACCCCGCTGCTAAGGAGGGAAGGGGTGTGGGACTCTGAGCTGTTCTCCCCGCCCCCCAGGGGAAGCTTGTCGCCCGCCTCTACCATTCCAGTTCCGGGCGGTGCTGGCGGTACCTGTGCCATGACGTCATGGGACCAGATGTCTGCAGCCGACGTGAGGTGTGCTTTGCTCTCCACTTCTGAGGGTCTCAGTAACGTGGGGCCAAACACAGTAGCCAGGTTGTGAAGGGACATTTTGTTGATGGGTTCCTTCTCAGCAACCCTGAAAGGGTTGGGGCAGGGGAGAAAAAAGAAGTCATTTCTCAGCAGCTGCTCAGAGCTCCAGACCGTTGGCCCGAGCTAGAACTGGAGGGATTCCCAGAAGGTGGGTACTAGCCTCCCTCTCCTCAGGGTGGGGACCTCTTGGGACGGAGGGACTAAGCCAATGGACCAAGTCTCCAGCTATGTCCCTGCACATTCCTGTATTAGATTCTAGCTTGTGGGCCACCCCTTGATGGTAAACTGCCAGAGCCAGAGGGCCTACCCCAACTCCCTTGATGATATTACAGATTCAAGAACTTTATAGTAACTCATACTCCTCACGGTCCTTTGGGCAGGAACTATCATCATCTCCAGCATACAGATGAAGAAACCAAAGGGCAGAGGGGTTAAGTGACTTGCCTGAGGTCACACAGCTAGCAAGTGGTAGAGCTGGGATGTGACCCCGCGCAGTCTGCCTCCAGAGCCAGTGCTCCTCGCCACTCTGTGCTCTACCCGTGATCGGTGAAGCTGGAGTGCATGGCCCAGAGGAAGAGCCACAGTGTGTGGGGCAGTGGCAGGGGCCAGAGGTAGGGAGCCAGTGCTCCGGCAGCACTCACTAGACCTGAGGTTCTTTGGCTGTGCTGTGGCAAGAACCACCCTAATCCCAGATGGAGCCCAGGGGCTCTCCTCCCATGCCTTTCCAGAAGGGTCTTCCTTATGGGACCCCGGAGTTGCCTCCCTTTGGATTCGTTCTCTGCCTCTCTTGCATAAGAGGCCTCATGCTCTGTGGAAACTTCCCCTGAGTGGCAGCAGGGGCTGACACCCGTGGTACTGGCAGACCCAGTACCACCCAACTCATCAAAGAGGCGCTGGGCCTCCCTCCCTGAGCAGTGCCTCCTCCCAGCTCCCAACTATACCATCATTCCCAGCCTCTGGGCAAGAGCCACAATGCACATGCTGACTGCTTTGGAAACGGGCAGACAAACACTGCCATGCCAGGAGGCAGCTGTGCGGCTGGCCCAGCCCCCTCAACACACACACACACACACACACACACACACACACACACACACACACCAGCCAGGGGCCCAGATGTGGGAACAGACTGTGCCCAGTTCCCAGGGTGGAAAACCTAATGAATTTTCCCTTCCCACTCCTCCTCTGTGTGTCCTCCCCACAGTGCTCGCCAAACTATGGGAACTGGTTGGGGCTTCGGTCCTGGCCAAACCAGAGGGAAAATGTCTCATAATGGGAAAAACAAAACAGCAGCCCCAGGCGTTTCCAGGTCTCTGCTGGCCCTCCAGAGCTGGCCTGGCTGAGCTGCAGCCCGGAGCCTGGGCCTGAGGGCTAGAGCTGAGTTCAGGGAGGAGCCGGCCCTCGGCATGGCCCCAACTCAGGAGCTCCCTGGTCCTGGGTGACAAACAGATTTAAGGGACACCAGGACACTTTTTGTCCCCACTTACACCTGGACCAGTGCTGGGCTCAAAGGTGAATGGCGGGGACACCGTGAGGGCTGGTTTCAGTTCGGAACTTTGCAAGCATCAATTTCAGCAGCTCCCGGTTAGAGCCGACTACAGAAAGGGCGGGGGAGACGGTGGGGGTGGGGTGGGGGCGGAACTTAGTTTAGGATTGGGGACGTGCATTCTAAGGACAGAGTTGTTGCTAACCCCAAGCAAATCCCTGTGGACTGGGGCTCGGTTTCCCTGTTAGGTGAGGTGTGGGTCAAGACCAGTGCATTTCAAACTTTTTTGACTGTGACCCACAACAAACACACTTTACATCCGAACCCAGAACACGTGACCGCGTGTAACCGAACAGAACCACAACATGCACGCTTACTGCCCACAGCGTGCCCTATGCTGTCTGTTCCATTCCATTTAAAAAATGTTATGGTGACTGAATGACCACTAACTGCAAAATCCATCTACAGTCCCTGGCTCTGACCCTGCCTTTCTAAGCAGTCTATGGCCCATACCTGAGGTCACTATTAGGACCCAAGTATTTCTCAAAACAGAAGAATTTGAGGGCAAGAGTTTGAAAAGCAAACCCTCACCCTGTTAGGGATGGCCCAGCAGAGGCCAGCGCCCATGAGGAAGAGCTGAGAAAGGGGGTCTCCCCCAGTAGATGTGTCCTCCCCAGCAGGGGCCTGCCCTGGGCTCCCTGCTCCCTCCCCCAATTGGGCCCCTGCTCATTACCTTTTCAAGTGTTCCAGCAAGAAGAGGAAGGTGATGAGGTTGGGGTCGGGCAGGGTGCGGAGCAGGTGCATCATGCAGTTTTCCTTGGCAGCAGGGTCTGACAGGGCTGGGGGAAAGCAGGGCGAGGCTGGAGCTCAGCTCCCAGGCGGGCAGGCCCGAGCCAGCGCCCCCGTGGTCAGGAGGCTATGGGACCCTGAGGGAGAGCCTGGGATGCTGTGCTCCCCTGAGGGGAGCAGACCCTGTAGGAAAGGAAGGGCCTGGTATCTTCCCAAGGGTGGGCTATTAACAGCTAGTTCCTACAGAAGCCCCCACCCATGACCTGTAACTCAGTCAGGAGGTAGGCTGGTGGGGAGCAGGCACCCTTCCTCCCCTTACCACATGGGCCTCTACGGCTCTTGCCATTCCCCATGCCTGATCTAGAAGGCTAAGTTTAAAGAATGATGATACTGGCACGAATGTTTCCTCTCTTTCAACTGCCTCTGATGCTAGAGCACGGCAGTGAACAGCCTTCCCTTCCGTGGGGCTCTTCACTTCCTGCCATGGCTGAAGCCCTGATCTGCTCCTGAAGGATGCAGGAGGGAGGAGGCAGGAGGGTGGAGGGAAGAGTGAGGAGGTAGGAGGGAGGAGGGAAGTGGTAGGAGAGAGGAGGGAGGAATCAGGAGGCAGGAGGGAAGAGTGAGGGAGAAGGCAGGAGGGATGCTCCCAGGCCTGGATTTGCCTGGGTGGGTGGAGGCTGGAGCCCTGCTGGCAGAGGCCCTCAGCCTCCACCCACCCATGGCATCAGTGAGAGCGAGGGAGTGCTCCTCTGGAAGGCTGGGTTCCAGCCATCTCAAGTGCACTCCAGCCAGGCTTGTCCTTGGCTCTGGGATGCTGGCCCTGACCACCCACCTCAGGGCACATTTCCCCAGATGCCTGGCTTTCCAGCAAGGAGGTCAGTATTCAAGGAGGAAGCACAGAGGGCAGCCCACAGGGGCAAGAGGGGAGAGGGACAAGTGAGTGAGGGTCCACCTCTGGATCAGGCCCCAGCAGGTCACACCTCACCCTTTGGGCCACTCGGTCACGCAGCCCCAGAGCACTGGGCAGACCAACAAGCAAGGGAAGCCACGGATCTCTTGGTCCTCACTTTGCGGTCAGGGAAGTCTGGCTCAGCCCAGCCCTCGGGTCCCCCAGAACCTCACCGATGCCCTCCATGAAGGCTGGGTAAAGTCGGTCTGTGAGGAGGGGCTCGGGCAGCTCCCGGAAGTAGAGCTTGAGGGTGCCGGCGATGGCATTGATGTCCATGTCGCTCAGCATCAGTAGGATGTCCTTGTTATCTGCAGAGGAAGTGCGCAGTCAGGTCTGTGGTGGCCTGAGCCCCTCTCTTCCACATAGTCCTCAGCTGGGCGGGTGGGCCTGTTCTGTCCCACACAACACGGCCAGGGGAGCCCCCCACCCACTCTGTGTCTGCTCTGGTCTCCCTAGGAAGGGCAGGAATGTAGGTAGTGCCCACAGGTGGTCTGTGACTCAGTCCCGGGGTGGGGGTAGGAGGGGAGCACAGTTCACCATCCAGAGTTTTGGAGCCACATTCACACCACACGTCAGACACCCTCTTTGGAATCTCCCCACTGCTAAGCCTCTCTCTGGAAGGCACTGCACATTTTTTACACCTAAAATCATGTTCTGACGAAGCCTCAGCTTCCAGGTTGCACAGAGGAGCCATGCCAGCACATCCCCAGCCCCTCACCCCAGGCTTCCTGAACACAGGCCCCCACCTCAGCTCTCATGGAATCAGCACTGCCCGGCCAGTTCAGGTTTCCTGACTACTGCAGTGTGAACCAACAAGATGAAGGAAAGAAGAATCAGAAAGGTCAGGACCCACCACTGAGGAGTTTACGGGGCTAGGGGAGCAATGCCCCTCCAAAAGGGTGCTCGGGGCTCTGGAGACAGCAAAGGGGGGCCCGGGCCAGCCAGTTCAGGCTTAAAGCCCTTTAGATTCCTTACAGCCCACCAGGCACCAGGGAGCTGGCAAGAAAGCCAGGAACACTGGAGTAAGAAAGATCTGAGTTTCAGTCAGGCTCAAAACCTACAAGCTGGGCGATCCCGAGCAAGTGACTTGGCCTCTCTGAGCCTCAGTTCCTCACCTATGGCAATGGATAACAGATTGGAGGGGAGGAGAATCACAAGAAAATACAGGTGGAGTCCTTGCTTTAGAGACTCAGAGATGACCCACCACGTGCCACATTGGACTGTGATTCACAGACCAAGGCTCCTCTGCCATCAGCTACTTGGGGCCTCTCTGTGGAGAAGGCTTCCAGTTCTTCTAGGCTCCCCTAGCAGGTGGCTGAGCCTCTCAGAGTGCCCTCTGCCCACCACTGCCCAGGTGGGGCCTACCAGACTCACTGGCATCAAAGACGGTCTTCAGCGCCTGGATGTCAGTGGCCACCCCTGATATCCGGTAGATGCCGACCTCCTCGATGCCCCTCTTCTCCACCTCCTCCACACACTGCCGCACGATGTAGGGCACCTTGGAGCGCTCCCGCCTGGTGGGGAGGGGAGGGGAGGGGAGGGGGTGGTAGAGGGCCTACCCGTGATGGCTATGGGTAGCCCCAACTCTGCACACCTTGGCCTTGGAGGGCACTAGCCTCTGGCATCAGGGGATGGGGCCCAAGAAAGGGCTAAGAGGCTGTGCCACCCACACCCCACCCAGCCAGCCCGAGGCCTGCCTGCTGAGGGACAGCAAGGGACAAAGGCAGGAGGAAGGCTTGGGAGAGAAACCCAAAGACTCTGAGAAAAGAATGTTCCTTAGAGCACAGATCTCAGGTTCAAATGCTTACGGGGGACCAACAGGGAGTCCACTGAGGACTCAGGTCCTCAGGTCCTGGGAAGGGGAGACAGGAGGTGGCGGGCAGAAGGGTGCATCCCCCTTCCAGAGGGGCAGCCACCCCTTGGAGTCCAGCTCACTGCTGCCAAGCCTCAGTGGTCACAGCCTCTCGTTCATTACAAGAAGCTGACAGCCTGGGAGTCTCACAGACAATCTCCCAGTGCTCAAATGCTGGCTTGTTGATCTCTAAAGCACTGGGGAAGACGGAGATAGACCTCTGCGGGCCACTTTCGGCCTCCAAAACTGGCCATCCACTGAGCTGGAGGGTGACTGACTAGGGTCTGACAGGAGCTGGCAGGGGCCCCAGGCACTCATGCCAGCACTCAATACGCCGGAGGCGGCACCTACTTAGTCACCACGCTGATCTTCACGCCGAAGACTCCAGTCTGCTTTTTGGACGGGGTCCTCTTTAGGCTCATATCTCGGCTGGTGAACTTCATGGAGAATTCCACTTTGATCTGGTTGGGGGTACGGCAGGCACAAGTCCCCCGGGGCATGAGTGCCTCCAGAATGCAGGGGTCCCCTCCCCGTGGGGCCACATCCACCACCCAGGGCTCCCCGAAACACCTGCAGGGTGCGAGTGGGCAGGGTGCCGGCAGTGTAGGGGGGAATGGGCCGGGCTGAGGGGACAGGGGTAAGACGGCACCCTGGGGACAGCAGCCAGAGGCCCACCCATTGTGCAGACATTTCCTGTGTCTCTGGGCTCACCCCGTTCATCTCAATCACATCCGTGTGCCAGTTCTTGGTTTCTACAGTTTGTGGATCCAACTGCAGAGAAAGGAAGAAAGAGAACATGAGTGAGAGGGATGCAGATGGCAGCTCGGGGGCGAGCCAGAGCTCTCTGCTGGCCAGCAGCTGCTCATACGCGGGCTACATGGTCAGGAAGGCAGAACTGGGGCCTGAGGCTTCTCCTGAAATCAACCCTTCAGGGAGGCTCCAGCCCCCGGCCCTGTCTGTCCTGGCTAGTAAAGGACTCCTCTACTCCGTGAAGGAGCCAGGACATACTGGTAGGCACTGTGGCCCATCACATCTCATTCGTTAGTCACTACCACCCTCTGAGATGGGTATTAACACCCCACTTCACAGATCAGAAACCGAGGCTTACAAAAAATAGGCAGCTTATTCAACTACCAGGACTGGGGTGGACAGGAGGGTCTGTAGCCTGTGCACATGGAGGTGCTGAGTGGGAGGCGGGAGAGGTTAGGGGGTGCGTCTCAGGAGTCAGGCTGCCTGGGTCTGAATCCTGGCTCTGCTGCTCCCAGGTGTGTGACCTTGGGAAGTTTCAACCTTGGCTAAGCCATCAGTTCCCTGCAGCAGCCAGTAGCAGAACCTGTCTTGCCAGATTGTTGGGAAGACTGAGTGAGATAACAGTGGGTGGGCAGCTGGCCCCCAAGGAAGAAAACACTCCTGTAGGGGAACCCCCCAGATTGGGCTGGAGCCCCAGGAAGTGGGGGTAACCGGGGAGTCTCAGGGGCACCTAGGTGGCTCAGTCGGTTAAGCGTCCAACTCTTGGTTCTGGCTCGGGTCATGATCTCACAGTTTTGTGAGTTTGAGCCCCGAGTCGGGCTCTGTGTTGGCAAAGCCTGCTTGGGATTCTCTGTCTCCCTCTGTCTCTGCCCCTCCCCCACTCCCCCTGTCTCAGTGTCTCTCTTGGAATAAATGTTAAACTTAAAAAAAAAAAAAAAAAATTAAAACAGGGGTGCCCGAGTGGCTGAGTCGGTTAAGCGTCTGACTTTGGCTCAGGTCATATTCTTGTGGTTCCTGAGTTCGAGCCCCACGTCAGGAGTCAGGCTCTGTGCTGACAGCTCGCAGCCTCTCTCTCTGCCCCTTCCCAACCCATGCTCTGTCTCTGTCTCTGTCTCTCTCAAAAATAAACATAAAAAAATTAAAAACAAACAAAAAAGCAGGGGAGGCTCAGAGATATTCCTCACAGGGGATCGGACAGGACTCCGTTTCTCTCAGTGGCCTTCAAACTGTTTTTCCTTGTGCACCCACACAATCATCTTGAAAAAACTATGCACTCCCTGGCCCATTTTCAACTCAACATCTGAGTATTTCCAAAGCAAGTTTCAATAGTTGCAAAGGATAGAACTTCCAGGGTAATGTAAATATTTACATCTTAAAACACAAACTGCTACATGATTCTCTTCAATGTATTCAGTGGAATCCAGTTACCACAGTGATTTGATGCACCGTCATCTATTTAAAAAATACAAGCTCTTCTTTCCCTCGTACAAACCCTGTGTCATTTCTTTTTCTCCCTGGATTTGTTGTTATTCTACTTCTCCTAAAGAATTTTCTCCTAGTTTGTACTTTTCTGTCTTAAAGGCTTTCATTCTTCACTCTATTACATGTTGCTTCAACAAAAATATCTGTACAAATGGCAAGGAAATACTTCCTGGGGCCACAAGGCTCCAAATATTCAAAACATGTCCTAGATTAGTTATTACGATGATTAGCAGCACACAATAAAAAAACTAACCAACACATTACGAATAGTTATTAATAAATATTCAGTAGCAAAGTACTATTTTGACGGGACTGCATCTCTTCATGAGACAGGTAGAACATTTTTCTGTGTGTGTGTGTGTGTGTGTGAATGTTATGTTTTGCTAGGGTGGAACTGGGTACAGCCTCAAATACTGCTTCTGTGTGTGCATGTGTGTGTGTAAGTGTCTTGGTTTTTTTGTAAGCTCTACACCCAACATGGGGCTTCAATTCATGACCCTGAGATCAAGAGTCGCACGCTCTTCTGACTGAGCCAGCCAGGCGCCCCTGCGTTTGTTTTTAAAGATGTAAAGGATGGAACATCTTGTTCATATAAATAACTAGATGGGGCTGAAAATAGTTTTATTACAGCAACATTATATGATTCTTTATGCTATTTCCTCCTCATTTGCCTTAAATTGCATATATACCTATCATCAAAAATTTTGTTTTTGTTTTTATTTTTATTTTTGAGAGAGAAGGTGCAAGCGAGGGAGCGAGGCCGCGTGGGGGAGGGGCAGGAAGAGAATTCTAGGCAGGCTCCACGCTGTCAGTGCAGATCCCGACGCAGGGGCTCGATCTCAGGAACATCAGATGTTGACCTGAGCTGAAATCAAGAGTCGGATGCTTAACCGACTGAGCCACCCTGGCGCCCCCCAAAATTTATTTTAAATGACATCTCAGCTGACAATTTCCATCAGTTTTGTGGAAAGCAAAGAAGTGGAAAGCACCTGACTTGAAACTGGGCCTTTAGTGTCTTTTACTTTCTCAACGCCCACACCTACATTTCAAGAGGCCCCGTGCTGTTGGCCACCCAGGGGGCCTTGGTGCCCTGGGCTATGCTCTGCAGTGAGTCCTGGGCTCCCCAGCAGAGGAAGGGAGGTGAAGGTGAAAGGCTTTTCTCAGGCAGATTGCTTTGTGGTAATAGCACCTGTGGGAGTTGAGAGTCTGCAGACTGATGCTCTGAAAACTCTCCCTGCCCACACACCCCCTGGAAAAGCTCTCTGCACCCTCAGGAGTGTGTGTGCAGCAGTGTGAACACCACTGTTCTAGCAGGCCCACACCACAGAGGAAAACGGTCAGGTCAGCCCGGAGTGGGCTGGGCCCTGGAGCTTCCTATAGCTCCAAGTAACTCCTTCCAGCACCTTCTATCATCCACACCAGCTGCGGGCAGGTGGCAGTGGGGGGGGGGGGGGGGGTGGTCTGCATGTGGGCCAGCTTTGGTCCAGGCCAAGCCTCTAGCAATTGGTTCCCTGCCCAGAGGAGAGACAGAATTGAGAAGGGGACAGAGGAAGAGCAGGACCGAGCAACCCCCATGCTCCCCAACTCTGCCCTAGCACCTCCTCAAACACACAAGGGAAGCCTGGCTGCTGTCCAGGCTCATTACTTCAGAAGATTTGGAGCCAAGCATCCTACTGGGTCCCAAAGGAAGCCCCAGAACCTCCCTCTCCCTAAACCTTTTTTATCTCAAACCCTCACCAGGCCTGTAGCACAGGCTGACCCTTATCGTTCCCTCCTGCCATCCAGAATGCTGGCTCTTGGACATAGGGCCTGGGTCTGTCCCCAGCCCTATCCTCTAGCAGTGGCCACCTGGAGTAGAGAGCTTAACGGTGCTTTGTCAACTGCGGCTACCACCCTTGGGTCACACAATCTGGACGGACTAGGCCCTTTTAACTCTGGTTTTTCCAGCCATCGGAATATGCCTCAGGCTGATTCCATGGTCCCGGCACCTAATGCCCCTCCTGTGCTCTAACCACCCATGATGTGGCACCTCCTGGCAGCTGCCATGGACTAGGGAGCCAGTGGTCCCTCCCTGGGTCCTGGAGTGGCATCTGGACACAGCCAAGTGGGGATGAACAGGGATTGAGAGTCAGGCCTATCGGGGTCCAAATGACTGCTCTTCTTCCACTCACCTGTGTGAATCTGGGCAAGTCACTTAAACCTCCTTGAACCTCAACTTCCTCACGGGGCATCCATAGCACCTCAGAGGACTGTTACGGAAAATACTAACAGAACTAATGCATTCTGAGCATTTTCTAGGAGTCTGGCATGATGGATGACAAACCCTTCATATACAGCATCTCAGTTAATCATCATAAGCAGCCTGTGGGGTTTGAGCTTTTTTTAGCTGCCCCCATTTTACAGATGAGGACACTGAGGCTTAAAGGGAGCAAGGAACTTGCCCAGCGCCGCACACCTAGGAACTGAGAGCTGAGGCACAAAATCAAGTCTCCCTGACTTACCTACTCTGCTAACCCTGCAAAATAAGGCGTAAAGCACCTAGCTGGTGTCTGTGCCTCGCGGCAACAAGACATGTGCTGTTTCCATGATTTGCTTAGAAAGGAGACATTAGGCCTCCTGGTGCCTGGTCTGACACCACAGGCAGGCCTGGGTGCTGGAGGGCTGCCTCCAGTACAATTCAGCCATTCTCTCCCTCCCCATCGTTTCCGTTCTAGCTGCTAAGCAGCAACCTTACATTTTCCTGGGAGCATGTGAGACACAGGAAAGGCAACTCCTGATGTTAAGGCCAAGTTCTAGCCCTGCTTCTTCCAGAAAGCCTTCCTTGGATACCCCCAGGCCTTCAGTTCCCTTCTTGCATTCCTGCTGGCACTGAGACCCTGTCCCTCTGCAGCCTGCTGGCACCATTTGCTGTCATTTCACACACTCCAGCCTGTCTGAGGCCAAGTCTGAGGAAGGTGGCACTTCTGTGTCTTCCTGTGAGTCCCCACCGCTGCCATATTCTGGATCCCCTTTGCAGGTGTGGCCCTGGTATGCTCGAGGGAGGCCCGCCTAGCCCCTTGGTGTCTTGACAATGAAGTTCTGTCTCCCAGCAGGCCAGCAGCCTCCAGAAACCAAGTCTATTTTCAGGACATCACTTAAATACAGAGAAGGGAGGGTGAGGAGTGGAGACGAACGTGGCACATTTTCCAGAGAAATGATGCTGCCTGAACTACTGTGGCTATTTATAACCCCTGGGAAATGTGGACTCTGCTATTTCCTGATTAGATTAGTGCCGGGGGCGGAAGAGCCAGCCCCCAGGATGTGAGCGGACAGGAACACCTGACCACTTACTCGCCAGTCCCAGCAGATAGATGCCCCCCCCCAATGGCCCTGGGGAGCGGGTACCTGGGGGCTGCCCGATCACCTGAGGGGGGTGGAGACAGATGGGGCTGTGAAGAGCCAGGCTGGGGGAGACCCCCAGAGGACTCCTCCTTTACCCCACAGGTAATACACATGCCGCTGGGGCTCCCCCACGGTGCGGTCCAGGCAGGAGACAGAAATGAGCCACAGGACATCCTGGAGAAAGTCATGAACAAGCGGGCCACACACAGCCACCGGGAGCACCTCAATTATGTTGTTTGCCTTTGCATTTAGGCAAAGGTCGGGTCATGGCTGCACATTCAGACCTCTGCCAAGGAGACAGCTGACCTTGGGGATGGATGTCCACAAGAGAACTACCAGGTCACCTGCACTGAAATCCTTCCTGCGCTCGGAATCCTGCATTCCTGCTCAGGAGACGGAGACACACATTCTCAGAGTGAATGTGGCCGGTAGTTGGGTAGCTGCTTCCCCGCCTCACATCTCGGACAGGAAACCCCAGCGGCCTCACAGGGGCGCTGACGGGATCGGAGGACAGGACGGCAGGGGAGGATGCTCTGAGCTCACCTAGGCGACCTGTGGATGGCGGCTGTGACTTGTTCTGCAGGAACATCCTCAAGCGTCCCCTCTGAGAAGCCTAACCCCTTCCTCCCAACCTGTTTCTCGCCAGCCTGGGGCAGGTGACCCCAGTGGATCTCCTTCCCTCTGTTCATGGCCACCTCTCAGTGCTGGGGCTTTCAGAGGCACCAGTGAGTCTGGAGTCCCCACTGCTGCTCCCCTGGGTGGGTGACATAGCCCACGTTCAAACCCAAGTCCTTCTGATGGTGGCCCACAGCCTTCCCACAGTGCCACACTCCCATAGCCAGGCAGCTCGCCCAAAAGCCTTCTGGTGATTTCTGCCACTGCCCCTTCCCACACGCCCTCACAGGGGGCCTGTGGTGGTACCGCACTGTCTACGGGCAGTGGGGATAACCAGATGGAACTGACAGCTACAGTCCCAGTGGGAGGGGACAAAGGGGCACAGAGCAGCCATCAGTGTGTTACTTTGGGATGTAACACAAGGGCTCACTGGGTGACAAGGACCCATGAAGACAGTATTCACCAGGGACCCCAGGGGCTCCGAGGCCCACCCTCACCCCCTCCCCACAGCCCCTTGGCTCTGAGTCCCTTTCCTCAGAACCTCACCCTGTCATTTCCACAGCACAGCCCTGAGGCCCTGCGGAGCCTGGCCAATCCCTGACCTCTTGTCCCTGGGGGCCTCGCTTCTGCTTTCACTCCAGTGCTGCTCTACCCTTGGCCTTCTGAGTCCAGAGCCTGGCATCCTGGGCCTGTCCTGGGAGGTGGCATGGACTTCTCTCGAAGCCAGACTCGTTTGTAGGGCTAATAAAAACTAAGTGCTTCTTAACAAGAAGGAGAGCAAATCCAGTATACTGGACTCGTCACCCTCAGAGGTGAACGGGGTGCTGAATGGAAGGTAGACATGGCTGGCAGTGTTTCTGGGGATGCCTGCCAGAGGCCGAGTGCTGGGCTGTGGAGACCAGGCCCTGAGCCAGATGTCCTGTCTGACGGCAGTACATTTCCTGTGTCTCCCAGGCCGGTGGCCACGGTGGCGGTATCGGGCTGGCCTTCTCCTGCCCTCCCCCAAGTGTGTCCACATGCTCTGGGCTGGGTCCCCTTGGGACACCCAGGCCAGCCTGTCATTGGGACAGACCACAGGCGTGAGAGGCATGGTAAGGCTGGCAACAGGGGAACCAGGGAGCTGCCAAAGCCTGCCTCTCCTCCCTCTCGGGAAGGGTACTAGAGGATTCCGTCAACGTGGCTGCTCTGAGAGAAGCTCGCAGAGAGGCAGGGAGGGGTGGCAGGAGGACGCCAGGGCCTATATTCTGGCTTCCAGCTCAGCAGCTGGACCTGGGGAAACCATGGTCAGGCTCAGAAACTCACCCCGTTTTCCCAGGGGTTCACTCCCCCACCGTTAGGCCAAACAGGTTGCTGGAGTGCCCCTCCAGCACTCACCCTGCAGGGTCAAGGTACCCTCTCCCAGGCCCGCTGCATGAGAGGCTTGTGCTGACTCTGTACTGCAAGGCACCAGGATCTCGCCTCCCTTTCCCCCGCCCCCCTGGACTTTGAAGTTCTCAAAGGCCCACATATGGAAAGGGTTTAGCAGCTCTGAATGAGGCTTTTATTGAAGCCAGGTTAGCCTCATAGCACCCACTGTGACCTGCCTTCCCCAGCGGTCTGCATTCCAGTGGCTCAGCCTGCCCTCAACCCTGGGCTGCCTCGGGAGACCCCCAAGGCTGGGGGCATCTCTTCCAGAGCCCTGGGACCCTGCCTTCCTCAGGGCTGGCCCGTACACACTGCCTTCCCTGCTCCAGACAGCCTGGACATTTCACCCCAGAACCGGGCCTCAGGCTAACAGCCAGGAAGTTGCCTTGCCTCGGCTCAGGGCCATATTGGGGGCACCAGGGTAATGAAGGCAGGGTTGCTCTTGGGAAAAGGAACTGGCTGCGGCCAAAACAACACAGAGGCAGCCCAGAGCAGCCTCATCTCCAGAGTCAGGAGTGGGAGGCTGAGGTCCTGAGCAGGAAGTTTCATGCTAATTGCCATGGGAAGGCCAAGGGCCTGCCGGACCACCACGGGCTCGGTGGCCTCTCTCTGGACTCTGAGTGCTTCGGTGAGCATTGTGAAAGTCCTACTCTGAAGCTGACCTCATCCTCCCTGCCCAGGCCAGGAACGCTGTCTGGGCACAGAGCCTGTTCTTGAGAATGAGTAGCCCTGGCGATTCTGCTGCCTGTGCCTGCTCCGAAGGGCCTCTCAGTGCACTCTTGCCCTGGTCCCACAGGCCGCAAGTCCCCAAGCAGCAAGGCACCCTATCCAGGGCACCCGGCCCCGATCCCATTGAGTTCTATGATCACCCAGACAACCAGGCAACTGAGGATCAGTCATAGGCCCCCACGGGGCTCTGGACCTCCACCTTGCAGGGCGGCATGCTGGCTGAGAGCCGAGTTTAAGTGCTGGCTCCTGGACTAAGCCACTCAGGTCACTCTGGGTCAGTCTCTGAGCCCGCTTCCTCATGTAAAATAGACTAGATAATATTAGCACCTCTTAGGTTATCACCTCTCACATTACCGCTAGGAATGACCTGGTACTCAGCAAGTGCTCAAAATGTGTCTGCATCACTAAAACCAGGCTTAAGCTCCCCAGGGGCTTCCCACTGTGCTGAGATTAAAAGCTGAACTCCTTATCATGGCCTGCAAGGTCCTACCCAATTTGGCCACTGCCTGCTCCATCCAGGGTGATCTCCTATACTCTCCCGTGGCCTCTGTCTGCTTCTGAATATGCTATTGCCACCCCGGCCGCAGGGTTTTCACTTTGCCTGTTCCTCTGCCTGGAATGCACTATCCTGGATCTTTCCAGAATCCTTTTGTCATTTAAATCTTAGTTCAAGGAGCACCTGGGTGGTTCAGTTGGTTAAGCATCTGACTCTTGATTTTGGCTCAGGTCATGATCAGGCGGTGAGATTGAGCCCTAAGTCAGGCTCTGCACTGAATCACACTGCTTGGGATTCTCTCTCTCTGCCCCTCCCCTGCTTGTGCTGTCTCTCAAAATAAACAAACGCTAAAAAAAAAAAAAAAAAATCTTAGTTCAAAATTACCTCTTCAGGCAAGGCCTCTCCCTTCTCATTACTCTCTAATCTATTACCCAATTTTATTTTCTTCCTAGCACTTGTCCAGCCTGAAATGATCTCATTTATTGCCTGACTCCCTCTGTAGACAGAAAGTTCCATGAGATTAAGGGTTCTCTGCCTTCTCTGAGCACCCAGTACATGGAAGGCACCCATCAATATTCAGAGACAAAATGAATCAAATGGGGTGTGGGGGGGTGGAGAGAAAGCAATGCCTTTCCACCAAGGCTCCTTTAGGACAGGGGTCAAGAAGTCTCATGTTTCCTGCTCACCTCTCAGCTCCTTTGTTCAGTGAATGGCTGGCCTTGGCCCAGGGGCAGCCCTGTGACCTCTCCCACCCAGACTTTCCCAGCGTGTTGAGAGTTTAAGACTTAGGAACAGGAATCTTGAGACATGGCCAAAATCATCACATGAGCTGGATCTAGGAGATCATCCTGTTCAGCTCCTTCATGATACTGATGCCAGAGAATCAGAAAGGTGAAGAGATTTGGCCAAGGTCACACAGCCAGTAAAGACAGCAGGCTCAGAGTTAGAAAAATAAGGCCTCTTGACTCCCACCAGCCTGGTGCCCTCTCTGGCATCCTGTGCCGCATGAGCCTGAGGGGCGGGGTGCTCCAAGGAGGAGGCCAGGACACAAACAAGGCTTCAAGCATGTGATGGGAAGCAGAGCTGTGGCTGTCACTGCTCTGGCTGTGCCCATCTGAGGCACCAACCTTGGCTGGGATCACTGTCCAGGACAGAGAAGGTTCTAGCTCTTGGCTGAGGAAATCACTGCGGAATGACAGGGCCCTCCCAGCCTCTCTGCAGAAGAATCCTAACAGCAAGCTCCCAAGGTGGCTTACCACCTCTCTAGGCTCACCCTGGGGACAAAAGACAATGCAGCGGGGGTGGCCTTAATCTAAAGCTCAGTGGGATCCTGGACTGACTCTCGTTCCTCCCAGGGACTGGGCAGGCAGGTTCCAGACATGGGGGAATGGGTGTTCCTCTAGGATGCTAGGGAGCAGTCAGAACACAAATATCTTTCCTGTCCCCAGCATGAGCTGATAGGGAGAAAGGAAGCCAAGACAGTACTTGCTGACCAGCTCCTGACAATTTGGGAAGCTGGCAGGCAAGGCCACTCAGCAGAGGGCTTTCCAAACTTGTGCTCCCTGACCAGTGCCTGGCAACTCCCCCAAACTAGCTCCTGCAGAAGTTTCTGGGCTCTTTCCAAAATGTCTGCCCTCCTGTGGCCTCGCTGCCTCTGGATACTCCTGCGACACTGGGCTCTGACAGCTTTGGCCTTTCAGGAACCACCTGGGTTGGCAGGCTTAGCTCCCCCTGGTCCGGGGCCATCTAAAAGCTGGGGCATCAAGCCCAGCATGGCTGCCTGGCCAAGCCACCTGTGGACCACAGAGATGCTGGAGAGAGCCAGTGCCCTTTCTAACCTCCCCAGGTGCAAAGAAACAGCACTTGCCAAGTGCACTTAGAGTAGGGGTTCCTACCTTGGGATCTGTAACCGTATCTAAAACAGCATCCAATTTGTGCATATGGGTGGCTCTGTGTCTGGATGGGGGCTCCATAACCTTCATCAGATTCTTAGAGTTGAGGACCCCTGCTCTGTGGAATCAAATAGCCCTCTTGGGAGCCATCTCAGTGGAGAAGTAGGGGCACTGGAGGTCAGGAGATCACCCATATGGCCCCAGTGAGCAAGTGCTGTAAGAAGCTTCATGGCTGTGAGAATGTGGGGATGTTACTCCATTCCCCCTTGCTAACTCTCCAGCCAGCCTGATCACAATCCTGGCTCTCACAGAAGCCCAGGGGGTAAATGGGCTGGCCACAGGGGTCTCCAGCCTGAAGGAGAGGCACTATTGTCCCTTTCCTACAGCTGAGGGATCACTATAGGGGTGCAAGTGGGCACGTGAATGATTAAGACATAGACACGGGTCCCTTCCCTCTAGCAGATATGGCAGAGGAGGCAGGGCAGGGGGCGAGGGGCAGGGCAGTGTGTGGGCAGCCAGGGCAGGATAGATGTCTACTGCATAAGGTTTCAAGATCTTTCTTGGCATCCAGAGCCAGATTATGAAATATAGTTAATGAGCCCAAGACGTACCTGTATCTGATAGCCTAGCACCCTTGTACCCTCCACACCTAGAACAGCCAGGGGATGGCTGTGTGAGCCTCGGGGATATACGCATGGTTTGAGTACCTGGTGCTACCTGTTAGGAAGAACTGTCAAGTTCAATGATAGACTCTGGGAGGGGCTAGGAGCTGTCCTGTGGTCACAGTCAAGATGAGGACCTGTCACAGTCAAGAGAAGGACCTGAGCCCTAAGGTTCCCCAGACAAGTGACCCAAAGGGGACTCCCATCCTGTCCTTCCTCAGACAACACCTCTGACCCTCCCCAGAAATAGAGGGAAGCAAACCCTATCGCAGACACTCTGGGGTTCAGCAGGAAACACTTCCATTTACCTTGCTGGCCTCTGGCTTCTTGGCAGAAGTTCTTTTGAGGCAGGGAATTCCCAACGCCCTGTGGCAACCCCTGAAGCAGAGCCAAAGTCATCAAGAACTGTCCTCAACCCCCCCCCCCCCCGCCCTCCCCGGCATCCTCTGGGCCCTGCCAGTTCACCCTCAGTCCCCACCTCCAGGCAACCCCCCCACCCCGCCCCTTGCCCAATGCTTCTGGCTTGGCCTCTGCTTCATGGGGGCCCTGCTAGCTTCTCTATGGCTCCCACAAGTGACCCCATTAAAACCTTTGGATACTTCAGGGGGTGGGGGATGGGCCTCCTCCTTCAGCCTCTCTCCCCGCAAAGTGCAAACCAGGGCTCCAGGAGCAGGTGCGATGGGAGGAAGAGCAGGCCCTGAGCCTCATCTCTGGTAGTGTGATTGAGGCGCAAAATTAAAAAACAAACAAGAAATTAAAAAGGAAAGGCAAAGGAAAGCAGAAACGCGAAGCGGTGCCGAGAGCCCTGGCAGAGCCCGCAAACCCAAATGCCACGTGTCTCCTCTGCTAAACGCTTTGCACCACACGCCAACCGCCAAGTCAGAGACCAGAATGAGGCTTCAGCCCCAGAACTCCCCTTGGGGATACGAACAACCCCAAACACAGCCCCCTGGGACCCAGAGGGAAGCCCCTTCCAGCAGGTGCAGAGACCCCACAGGTTAATACTAACTAGGACTGTCCCATCTGAACACATTCTTTAGCCCCAGCAAGGGGTCCCCAGATAAGTCACATACACCCCCTCCAGCCTTTAACAAATCTTTAGTGAAAAGGGAGCAGGAGGGCCACAGGTGTCTTGGCATCCACAGCATCAAATCCTCAGGGCAAAGTTGATGAGGAGTTAATGGGCGACCCCGCCTGCCAGGCTGGGTGGTACCTGGCGCCCTTCCCCCATGCCACCTAAGCTGCTGCCTGATCCTAGTCCCCTCCCTGGCTGGCAGTGAGCCGCCTGCCCTGCAAAAAATAGGTTAATGCAGCTGGGGAGAGAAGGGGAGTGGGCAGAGGGCCTGGCCCCCCAGGCCTGCCTGTTCACCCACCAGCCTGGGCACAGTTAGGCAGGCGCAGCAGGGTGAATGAATGTCCCGCCATGCAGACCCTCGTGTCTGTGACACTGACATACTTTGCCACACAGCGGGAACTAAAGGACCAAATCCCTGGCCACACAGGGTACCCTAGTGCCAGAGCCACCCTGCGGTCACACGGATACCAATCGGCTCAGGTGCTCAGCACCTGGGTGGCCTGCCACCCTTGCCCAGAGGGTACCACCAGACGTGGAGATACAAGAGGCCCCCAGAGGCAAAGCTGCCTAAAGAATTCCTGAGGCGGATTCTTGATTTTGCCAGTCACACACGCACAGTGAAAGAACAGGAAGTCTGGGATTTGAGGGGTTGAAAAATTGCCCCCTACCTGCCAGGCACCTCCCCAAAGGGACAGGTGAACCAGAAAGGCTCTGTTTGGCTGGCACCAGGCCAGGAAACTGCTGGGGCAGTTTCTTGCCAACCTGGAGGTTTGGGAATGGACAATGAGCTTTGGGCTGGTGTCTGCTGGCCTCAGCAGGGGCCGGGGAGGGGGGTGCAGGGAAGGGACGGCTCCGGGCTGCCGGGCACAGAGAGCTGCCTCAGCACAGAGGGGCGACGGAAGCAGCTGAGGCCAGCAGGGCTCTGCTAGCCTGGTCCCTGGAGATGCTGAAGGTGACACAGGGGCCAACGCAGGACAGCTCAAGTTGCTGCCCTGTCCAGCACTTTCCAAGACTGATGTCACCTCTGGGAGGTCAAGTATGCCCCACTGGCAAGGGGTGAAACTAGACAAGGAGACAACAGGCCCAAGATCCCTTCCTCTTGGCAGGTGCTGGCTGGAGGTAAAGACCTACACAGAGGGTCTCCCTTCCCCTCCTCCCCAAGCTGCAGGATGGCTTGGAAATCTCCATCAGCCACAGCCACAGCCTCCCTTGAAGGATGGGCATGGCCCTTGCCAGCGAGGACAGGCACCCTGCGACATCTTGCTTAGGCAGTGAATTCAGGGCACAGTTATCAAGTGCTTACTGTGTACTAGGTGCTGGGTCTGGTTCCTCCTCAGATGCCTGACGCCAGGGCCCAAAGCCAGCCCCTAGGCAGCCTGCCCAGCGGCAGGACAGTCGGCTTCTATCTCAGATTTTAATCCCCACCAAGGTCTGGGGCTGCAGGCAGGACAGGCAGTCCGCCCTGGCACAGCTTGGTCTAGGCTGCCTGCTGGGTCAGGAAACCCCTGGCACGCTGACTGGGTTGCCTGATGCCCAGCTGGAACTGGGCCAGCAGTCATCTGGGTGGTCCCTGACAAGGCAGGCCCCTGGAGGCTGTAGCCCCCAGACTCAGCACCACCACCACCTCCACACCGTGCTCCCATCCTCCCTGGTGGGGCATGATGCCCACAGCCCCGTACAAAGAAGTCTTACATGGCCAGTGGTGTTGAGTGCTTCTGCCAGTGCCCCTCAGCAATGTCCACGGGATTCGGGAAGGGGGTCCCACAGGGGGTGGGCACCCTGAGTAGGGGGAACTGAGACCCAGGAGCCCCTTGCTTAACCGTTCACATTACTGCCTGTATAGACTCAGAAAGGAGCCAGGCTGTCCTCTCCCACAGGAGACAACAACCCCCCTTTTCCTGAGACAGGGACAGATGCAAAGAAAGCAGCCAGGGTCAGGGGTGGGGGTGGCAACAGCATTAATCATCAAATTAAGGCCACTTACAACAGACCCACATGCCTACCCCAGCCTGTCCTAGGACTCCATAATCAGGCAGGAGCTGTAACGGATCTCCAAGGGGGGCTGGGGGGGGGGGCGGGACAGAGCAGCCCCAGCAGTCCCCGGCCCTCCCACCCACGCAGGTCCCCCTTCCCCCCCCTCCTAGCACCTTTTGGCGGAGCAGCTTGCTGCGCACCCGGCCCCAGAGCCGGGCGCCCGTGTTGGGGGGCCGCTTGCTCCCTGGCTCCTCCAGCCGATCCAGGCAGCAGCGCTCCAGGGGCTCACAGACCGCCTTCAGGCTGCAGTCGGGCTGAGGCAGAATGTCGGTCATGCCGGCGGCAGCAGGACCCGGCCCGGACTACAACCGGGCCTGCGGTGCCAGCTCCGGGGACACGGGAGAGGCAGAGGCGCGGGCAGCCTGGCCGCCGGGGCTCAGCTGCAGCGGCGAAGATAGAGCGAGCGTGCGGAGCGCTCAGCCCCCGGGCTGGCCTGGACTGTTACTCCTGCCGGGCAGGGAAGCGCATGGTGTGCGGCTCCGCTTTCTCCTCCCCTCCCCGGAGACTGCCTCCCAGAGGAGCGCACCGGTGGCGGCGGGCCCTCTTCTCCGCCTGCTGGTCCGCGCCAGGCTCGCAGGGACGCCCCAGTGCGTGCGCCACGGACCTCCCGAGACCGCGCGGGGACCCGCCCCCACCGAAGGAAGTGACTCAAAGGAGGCGCTGGCGGCTGCCCCTCCAAAAAACCCAACCTCCGGGTTTTAACTCTTGGCAGCCTGGGGCTCCAGCTCACTGACCCTCAGCCCAAGTACTGAATAAAGTTTGACAAGCAGCTAAACACAATCCAGTCCATTCCCCTCTCCATCCGCGGCTAACCCCTTCACCACCAGGCTGCTCCCTGGGGGCCTGGGGGATGTGAGGGGGGCTTGGGAGGAAGCCAGAGGGGGGTCTGCAGGGGGCAGGAGCTACGTTCTGGCCAGGGACAACTGCCCTTGTCCCAGGCAAAGGTCCTGCACTGCCCTGGAGTTCTGCTTCCCCTACTCTCAACTCCTGCCCCCAGGCACCTCCCTGGATGCCAATTTGGTGACAGGACGAGACATGTGTGGACTGGCACTCACAAACCTCCTCTTCGGAATGTAAAGAATAACGAAGTTCTCCAGTGGGGCAGCCTCCTGGGCTCTAGGGGTCTGAAAGGAACTGGTCACCATGGGCCATTCTCCAAGGACATGAGCAAAAGCCAAGAATGACACTGGTTACAAATGCCCAGCAAGACGTGCCCCTCACACAGCCACTTTTAACAGTGGCCGCATGCACTTCACCAGAAAAACCCCAAACAGTTTGTGCTGCCGCGGGCAGAGCCACTTTGGCAAAGGGCAATCAGCCACTTTGTCTGGGCTGGGTGGCTCGGAAGACAGAGAAGAACGAACTTGTTCTTTACCCTCAAGTTGGTAAACATTCTAACCAGAGTGAGAAATGAATCACCAAGTTAGAGCCTGGTGTTGGGGTGGGGGGTGGGGGGAAGGCCCCCAGATGGTTAGGGTACACAAAACCCAGAGACATCACATTATGCAGAGCTGGGCTCACAGCAGGAAGGAAACCAACGTTTTCAGGATGCCAACCACGAGCCAGGTCTCATGCAAAGGGCTTTCAGATATCCAACTGCATTTAGGCCTTACAACTTTTGTGATGCCTGTGTTACTGTCTCTGTTTTCTGAGTTTTGAGGACTGGGGCTCAGGGAGGGAAAATTCTTGCCTGAGGTCACACAACTGTAGCTGGGGAGTGACAGGTCTCTTTCAAAGCTTCTGGTGCTCACAACCACTGGGCCTCACTGAAGTGTGGCTGATTCTTTTTTTTCCTTTTTAAAAACTTATTTATTTATTTGAGAGAGAGAGAGAGAGAGAGAGAGAGAGCGAGCGAGTGTGTGCAAGCATGAGCAGGGGAGGGGCAAGGGGAGAGAAAGAGAGAGAATCCCAAGCAGGCTCCATGTTCAGCATGAAGTCCGACGCAGGGCTTCACTGCAAAGAAAGCCAAGACCTGGTCATAATAAAAGCCACCCTCTACCGAGCATTTACGGTGTGATGGGCACCGTGCTAAACCACATGGATTAACTCACTTCGTGATTCCTCAACCTTACGAAGTAAGTACCAGCACCCCCATTTTCCATTTGAGGAAATGAAGGAGACCGGAAGTTGAGCACCCTACCCAAGGCCATGCTGGGGCCAGCCAGAACAGGTCCGGCGGACAGCACCACTGTTGTATCCTGCATTGCAGGATCTGGTCCTGCACTCCCTCTGCCTGGCGGGTAGAAGTGGGGTCCTGGAGCTCTGCTGGGCTCTGGGTGTCCCTGCAGGGTGGCCGGGCCAGCTCCATCTGTTCTAGGGCTCCACACTCCACACCTGCTTCTACACAGTGCAGACAGGGCTAAGCTGCCAAGGCTGCACGGAGTCTCCTCACATCTGAGCCAAAGTTGCCCAAAGTCGCAGCAGCTAAACACGGCCGGCCCATGACACCTTGCCCGGTACTCCCTGAGGGGGAGAGAAAGAGACCCACAGAGGCAGGGACATATCTGTGTCCCCTGCCCAGCTGAGGCCTGAGGCCCCCTATCCTTCCTGACCCATCCCTAATCTGCCTCTCCCAGGGCACCAGATGCTCCTTCTGAAGAGAGTCTTCCTCCAGTCCCACAAGGGGCCAGGCAGGTTCCCCACCATGGCTGTCACAAAACCCATTCCTCCAGGAAGGTGTCACTCACTGCTGCAGTCTTCACTTCTCCAACTCATTCATTTCATTCAAGAGGCGCTGACTGAGGGCCTGGCTATGTGTTTGACCCTGGGTGTGGGGCTGAGGAATCATCACAGACATGAATCAAAAGTCTGTGCTTGACAAGGCTGAGAGCCCAAGAGAAGAGCAACACATGGGCTTAAATACCTTTAACAGGCAGCAGAAAAGCACTCCTTCACTTGACACATATCAAGTGTGTGCCTACCATGTGCCTGCCATACCCAGATGGCCAAAGCATCACCTTAGCTCTCATGAAACCCAGTCTTAGGCCTTAAGAAGAGCACAGATAAAGTGCAATGACAGTTGAAGGAAAGGAGAGAAAATTTCTAGTCAGAGGAACCGCACAAGGCTTCTTGGAGGAGGAGGGGTTGGCATGAGCCTTGAGAGCTGTGAAAAAAGGCCATCCGCTTGGCTTTCCTCTGCAACCCTTCAGCTGACGTGCAACCGCTGGTTGTGTAACTGGCTGGGAAGGTGCCATTAACATCTCTGACCATGTCGGTACGCTTGGTACCATCAGCTGGTTAACTTCAAAACTGGCCCCTTGCTGGCTTTCTAAGGTTCTCTTCCTTCTATCTGGGTCATATGCCACAGGGTACAGTTTACTCCTCCAAACTGCACCCTGTGGGACAAGGTATGCCTCCCCCACCACTGGGTGTGTGGGAGAAAGGAGGCAGTCTAGATCCTGTTCCCAAAGTCCTATGCTTGCCTGTCATAGGAACCCCAGGCTCAATACTTGTCTGGATAAAGCAAACTCTGATTGGGTGAAAGCTGGCCAACTGGTCTCCATGGTGACATAAGCGCCTTAGCAGATGGGTAGCTGAGTTGGAGGCTCTTCCCTTGAGATGTTCATCTTTCCCTTCCTCCCCGTGGGCTGGGGGCTCTCTCTGGGACAGCACAGATTTGCCTTCTCTTCCCTAAGCCTGACTCACTCCTTCCTGGAATCAATGGTCTAGGAGCAGGCTGCAGGGGGGTTTGTGCAAGACAAATGTTCCCAATCACTTCCTCAAAAGTGACCGTCTGAATTCCAGTCCCTCCAGCCCACCACAGACCCTTCCTCATCTTTGCTGGATGGGCTAGGCTTAGGCTGTCCTGACCACCCAGGAAAGGACTGCATCCCCTTCCCCCTTCTGTCCATCCCTTCCATCCAGCCACACCTGGCAGAACCCGCCGCTGAGGACAAGCAAGGGCCCCCTGTCTGGATAAACAGAGCCTGGGCGGGAAGGCCCACACAAACAGATGTCGCTGCCTTTGGAATTAAAAACATTCCTAAGTCGACTGTCCTGTCTTCCCTCATCCCTTCTCTGCACCCCCCCTTCCAGGCTCCCTGCAGAAGGAACAAGAAGGGCCGCCCTTAGGGAGGTGCAGGGCCCTGGGTTCCACCTAAGGAGGGGTGTATATCTGGGACGGTTGGGGCCAGGCACCCAGCACAAGCCTGCATGAGGCGAAATCAGGTTAAAGTGATCAGTAGCGGCATCACTGAAGAAAAAAAGGTCAACAGGGAATAGATGCAGCCTGAGATGTGTGGGCGGGAGAGGCAGGGACTGCCACCAGTGCTGCCTTGGTGACAGCTGGGGGTGGGGACGGCTTCCAGGCAAATCCTCCAGCCTGTGAATGCTAGGAGGAAGGTTCTTTCTCAGGACTTTGGGATGCTGCTGCCACTTCTCTGGAGTGACCCCCTTTTCTGCAGAAGACTTCCCTCTTCTCCCCCGGCCCAGACTAGAACCCTGATCCTCTATCCCTGGGATTGCACTGAGGATGGGGAGCAGAGCTGGGGAGCAAGGTGGTGGACAGCATGATGGAGTCTGAAGCTGGAGGGCTGCAGAAAGGAAGCCCGAGGCAGTCCCCGCCCAAAGACAGGCACAGGAGTCCAGCCAGAGAGAACCAGCAGGGCCAGCAGCCGGAGCCCAGACAGACCGGGGCCCTCGTGCAGGGTGTGCATACTGGCGGGGCAGGTGGTACATCCCAGAGCAGCTGTGAGAAAGCACGAGGAGACTCCCCTTAAGATTCCTGGCTCTGTATCCCTGCATCCCTAATGTGTGTTCTCACCTCCTTCTGTACTTGTCCTATAGAACTATACCAATGGCACATCCCTGGCAACCCCTAGTGATTCTCATGGCATATTTGGTCATGGAAATGGCTGGAAAATCCACTGGAGCCTTCGGAAACATCTCACTTATCTAAAACAAACCCCACCCAGGGACAGAGCGGGAAGAGCACACCTACCGTGTCCTTCTATTTGCTCCCCATACAACTCATGGCCAGACCAGCACCCAGACCCCCTTGGCTTCTTGCCTGCTCCTTCTCACCAGAAGGAGGTATGTGGCCAGGGTCTCCCAGCACAGTGTTGGGGGAGAGGCAGCCCCCCCCCCCCCCCCCCCCCGCCCCAGGCCTCATGCTGAAGACACGACAGCCTCAAACAGGAAGGTTTGAAAGTAAGTCAGGATCCAGTGAGCCCCTATGCCTTTTTTCTCCTGCTCTATGATTAACCAACTCTTTTCCACTCAACTCTCAGCTCCAAATGAACAGGAGAAAGCTCCTGGGAGCCAGGGAACCTGGGCAAGAGTCCTGCCTGGTCACTGGAGACTCAGGAGCCACTTTCTCTCTCTGAGCTCAGTTTCCACACCTGTTAAAACAGGGGCTTGGACCAGACAAATGGTCATCAATGAATTTCTTTCTTTTTTTTTTTTTTTGCAGAGGACACTCTCTGCCTTTCTTTCCAAATGAAATCTTATACCAAAGTCTCCCTGCCCCCCAGTCAGATAAAAACAGAAGAAAGAAGAGGCCCCTGGCTAAAGCCCGGGGTGGATGGGGTGCTCCAGGTCCCTCCCAGCAACCCCTAAGCTCAGTAGGCAGAACCTGGAGCCCCTTAGCCTCCTTCCAGGGGATGGTTCTCATGAGAACTGCTGTTTCTCTTAACCACAGCCATTGGCCCCAGCTTGCCCTCAGGGCGGGGAGATGTGGAGGCTGGGGAGATGAGGGGCTTTTTAAGGAGACTTCCGGGTCAGAGTCCTGGCTCTGAAACTCGTGTCTTATCTCTACTTTTCTCTCTGCTTTGGGAAAGCTGTGGGCCTCTGTTTTGCTGGTGTGGGTTCCCTTCGGAGGCTTTCCAACTGGATAACACTCACCGAGTCATTCAGGCTGGTGCTTTCTGGGTCACCTTGGTCCTGAAGCTCTTGCCTCTAAGGGTATGAGCAGGCTAGGCTGTGCCCAGCCTCTCCCGTCCCAGCTCACGGGAAGTGGGCTGCTCCTGGGGGTCAGACCCTTGCGGAGTGCCACCACTGCTCACACCCCTCAATGCCGTGGCAAAGGCTGGGCTGCAGTGAGGGGCCACGGCAGGGTCTGCAGCACCCGCAGTGAGGGAGGCTGGCAGACCCCATGTGAGGTGCCCCATGTGAGCATTCATATCCACCTCAGCCCTCACTCAGGGATGTCCCTGGCAATTCCTCTACTAAGTCCTTTTCTCAGAGATCTTTTCAAAAAAATCAAAAGCAAGACCACCCAGAGACCAGTTTTTTTTGATTTCTAGGAAGATAAAGTTGCAGCCTCTGCCCACAGGGAGCTCAGCGGTTACTGAAATGTACAGTCACCTCTGTAATCTCATTTAATATTCACACGGGTTCCAGAGGAAGCACTCAAGAGGTCACCTGAGGCCACCTTGCTATTAGGTGGTGGATCTGGGATCAAACCCAGCTCTTCTGCCTGAGTCTGGGAGCTCCCAGAGCTGGGAAGATAGCACCCCTCTTGTATTTGTTGAGAAGCTGGATATTCTCAGGCCCTGAATGAGTCAGTTCCCAAGGTCCTCTCTGAATTAGCTTCTCTGCTTGCCACCCACCCGAGAGTTGGGCCTAGGGAGTGGGCACCAGGCCTGCCCTCAAGGTGGCATTCCCAAGAGGGGCAGGAGGGCAACAGGGAGATTCCAGCCTCCAGCTGTTTTCTATTGAATGCTTCCCATCTCCAGAATCCACTGGGGCAGAGTCCGCCTCCCCAAATCAGGAACACCTGGGAGGCGGAGGCAGCTGAGCAGGGGTGGAACGAGAGAGGTTGTAGAAATGTGGGGAAGTCTCTGGGTAGCGGGGCGCTGGCCCTCCCAAGGTATCCCGCCCCTGGATTTCCCCCATCCTGCTGCCTGCTCTCCAAGTGTAACTGAGGCATCTGGACCAGTCTTGAGAAGTGACAGCAGGTGGGGATGAACAGCTCTGAGACGGGCAGGGGATGGGGTGGGGCAGGACAATGGCTCCAGTCCCAAGGCCTCTGGGAGGAGGCAGTGTCTGAAGCAGGGAGAGGAACAGTGCTGGGACCAAACCTCCCCTGTCCCCATGTGCCTCTGGGCTGGCCTGGTGGTGGTGGCAGCAGCAAAGAGAAGAGCCCTTCGTGGGCCAGCTCTGAGAACAGCAGGCAACAAGGATATGAAATGCAAACTCTAGAGGCAGACGCTTCCCCTGCTTGTGCACATCAGGACTGAGGCTGGGTACAGGGGAGGACTCCACCTTCCGGGGGGAAAGGCTGGAACACCATTCCCAGCATGGCCACTGCAGCGTCCTAGGGGAGGGAACTGCCTAGCATTGTGGGTGCCAGGCCAGGGGTTGAGGGCTGGGGTGGTGGAATGAAAGGGAAAAGCCAGCCCCAAGGCTTTCTCATAGCTGCCCCCACACCCTTAGGTAAAACCAGGCCATTCCCAGGATCCAGGGCCCAGCAGTGGTCAGCGCAGCCCAAAAGACGATTGGGAGAAGGTGTCAAGGACCCACATGAATGTCCCTCTGTGATCCCACCCAGGGAGGGACCCCGGCACCTCTTGGCACCAGCCATGAAGAACCAGAGTGGGCAAGAGCTAAAAATGTCTGGGTCAACCAGGCCTCTGACCCAGAGCCCAGGCTCCCAGAGCAATAAAACTGACATGCCTGGCCCTCCAGCAGTCAAACAGGGACAACAGACCCCTCAAGGGCCAAAGAGAGGGATGTGGGGTGGGGGAGCCCTTGACTCCTGCCCTAGCAGGCTCCTGACCCACGCTTACTCTGAATTTCCTCATGCTCTGCAGAGTAATTGAAACCAGAAACAACTCTGGGCCAACAATGGCCCCTTGTTCCCGGCTCCTCACTCACTTTGTGCTCTGGGCCTGACCGCACCATGCCAAGCTGAGAGCTGCACCAAGGGAAGAGCCCAGAGCTGCTCAGTCCAGGGTCAAGGCAGGGAAATCTTGGCTGCCTGGTGCTAAGGGGCCTAACCTTGACCTCCAGCCTACTCTGAGGTTAGTTCATCAAAGCCAGGTCTGACCTTCATCAGCATAACAAAATAGATATGGCCTCAGCCAACCTAAGGTCTATACAGAGGGGGCCACTTGCAGGTGACAGCCTTTGGGAGGGGGTGCTGCTTGATGAGCTATACCTGGAGTCCCTGTAGGAAGATGGAGGACAGTGTACCTGGACCTGCCAGTTTGGGCAAAGGGCTGTCATTATTAGATGAGCACAGACTCTGTGCCAGCCCTGTGCCAAGGGCTTCATGGACTTCCACATTCAATTCTCATTAGGACCCATTTTACAGATGAGAAAACAGAAAATAAAGTTAACTTACTCTGCTCTCCCAACTAATGAAAGAAGAAAACTGAACTCTGAACCCTAGATCTGTTGGGCCTCAAAGGCCCAGCGACACTGACATATCAAAATTCTCCTCTTTTGTTTACTACATGCTGAGGTCCTGTTCACTCTTTGTATCCACAGCACAGTGCCTGACACTTAGAGGGTGCTCAGTATGCAGAAAGGCATGAAAAAGCTAGTGAAAGCATGGCTCTTTCAGGGAGGCTCCTCTGAGCCTTACAACAAGCTGGTGATGAAGGCAGAGTGGGAATAGTTATCTCCATTTAACAGATGAAGAAACGGCAGCCCCCAGATAGGAGTCTTCTGACCCTCAGCGTCAGGGTCACTCCCTCCACACTCAGTACATATAAACCATGACCTAGGGAAGGGCAGAGGAGATCCGAGGAAATAAGGGTCAAGGAGACAGGGATGCCTAAATTGGGGGAGAGAAAGCCAAGAGGCAACTGTTTTAACCAGAAAAGGCTAATAGTGACCAGTTGGTCCTCCACTTGTGGGGCCCTGCTTTCTGGTAATAGCTGGAGACCAACGAGCAGTTTGCTGGGGGTGGGGAATCTTGGGTCTGGAGAGGAGGAGGCTATGAGAGGAGGAGGCTTTTTCTCACTTAAAAGGAAGAAAGTCTAGGGGCTCCTGGTTGGCTCAGTCGGTAGAGCATGCCACTCCTGATCTCAGGGTCGTGAATTCAAGCCCTACATTGGGTGTGGAACCCACTTAAAGTAAATTTTTTTTTTAAATTAAAAAACAAAAGGAAGAAAGTCAAAAATAACCAAAATGTCCATTGGTGGATGAGTGGATAAACAAATTGTGGTCTATGCATTCAATATTATTCAGCATTAAAGAAGGAAATTCTGGGAGGGGTGCCCAGGTGATTCAGTCAGTCAAGTGTCCAACTTTGGCTCAGGTAATGATCTCACTGTTTGTGGGTTCGAGCCCCATGTCGGGCTCTGCAGTGACAGTGTAGACCCTGCTTGGGATTCCCTCTGTCTCTGTCCTTCTCTGACCTGTGCTTTCTCTCTCTCTTTCTCTCAAAATAAATAAACTTAAAAAAAAAAAAAAAGAAAAAGAAATTCTGCGGGCCCCTGGGTGGCTCAGAGCCGCCCACATCGGGCTCTGTGCTGACAGCTCAGAGCCTGGAGACTGCTTCGGATTCTGTGTTTCCCTCACTCTCTGTCCCTCCCTGCTCACGCTCTCTCTCTCTCTCAAAAATGAATGAACATTAAAAAGTTAGTTTAAGAAGGAAATTCTGACACATGCTACCACATGGATAAACCTCAAAGACATTATGATTCCACTTCCAGGAGGTCCCTGGAATGGTCAAAATCACAGACAAAAAAAAGTAGAATGTGGTGGTTGCCAGAGGGGTTACCTTTTTTGTTTTGTTTTGTTTCTTAAAGTAAGTTCCATGCTCAACATGGAGTTTGAACTCATGACCCCAAAATCAAGAGTTGCATGCTCTACCAACTGAGCCAGCCGGGCATCCCCTGGAAAGTTACTGTTTAATGGGTATGGTAAGTTGGGATGATGAGAAAGTTCTGGAAAAAAAAAAAAGTTCTGGAGATGGCTGGTGGCGATGGTTGCACAACAATGTGAACGTATCTAATGCCTCTGGGTGACACTAAAAATTATTAAAATGATAAATTTGGGGCGCCTGGGTGGCTCAGTCGGTTAAGCGGCCGACTTCGGCTCAGGTCACGATCTCACGGTCCGTGGGTTCGAGCCCCGCGTCGGGCTCTGTGCTGACTGCTCAGAGCCTGGAGCCTGTTTCGGATTCTGTGTCTCCCTCTCTCTCTGCCCCTCCCCCATTCATGCTCTGTCTCTCTCTGTCTCAAAAATACATAAATGTTAAAAAAAAAAAATTAAAAAAAAATAAATAAAATGATAAATTTTATGGTATGTATATTTTACCACAGTTGAACAAAAAAGAGGGTCTAGATATTGTCAGATGTGCCCATCAGGACTTTGTGTCCCAGTACTGAAGGCAGGGGACTGGCCTTTGTGACCTCCTCCTGAGTGTCATTTATAATAGCTCTGAACCCTCACAAGCTTCCAAGAGGCCAGGTCAAGAATGTTATAGAAACTATCCCTTTTCCCCTTCTGACATGGGCTCTGCACTTTGGAAGGGGAAGAGGACAGAAGCAAGGCATCCCATCAGGCCTGAACTCTGCAACTGGGGGTGAAGGGCACCAGGATAGCTGGAGCCTCCTTCCTGGCCTGGGACCCTGCCCCTTCCCACCCCAGGGTCTTCAGTACTCCCAGGTGAAGCCGCCTCCTACCCTGGGGTGTGTGTGTGTGGGGGGGGGGCAGAGCCAAGGGTGGGGGCTGTCGCCACCACGTCTGGCTGAGCTGAGGAATGGGGGTGGAGCAGGGGCATGGAGGGGCTCCTCTGGCTTAGGTAGCTTCTAGGTCTCAGACTCCTCTTTAGTCTGGAGTCAGTGGCAGGAACCCAGCTATGGGGTCCTCAGGGTCAGCTCTCCCCTCAGGCCATGCCAGTCAACAAGGGCTGGGCCCTGGGAATATGCTAATCAGCCAGCGGGTAGGTCCCAGTTGGGGACAGCACATCTGGAGCCTGGAGTAGCATAGTTGGAAATAGACTGAGATAAACATATGGGAGTCCCCTGGGGCCAGGGAGCCAAGGCAGACAAAGGGGGGCCTCCTGGCTGAGAGGTTCCTCGGTCAGGTGGGGGTGGGTCCGCAAGGAGGAGGCAGGCAGTGGGGGTGGCCTGGACAGAGAATCTGGACATACTGGCCTCTTGGGTCTGGGGAACAAAGGGAGGGCTCCTGACCGTGGAAGAGGAGAAATGCACTAAGCTGGGGGTGGGGGAGGCTCCAGGAAATTTGTAGTGACAAAGGGCAGATCCCTGAGGGTCACAGACTGACACCCGCCCCATCTAAGAGCATTTTCTTTCATTCATTTGCCCAGCAGCTGACCAAGCATGACCAACCTGGGACTGGGTCCCTGAATTTGGAGCCCCTGCTCAACCACTGTGGCTCTGTCACTCACCCTTTCTGGTCTCAGTTTCCTTCTCGGCCCAAAACAGGATTGGATTAAATGCCCCCTAGGAGTCCTCTGGCCTAAAACCCTTCTGATCTCTTTCATTCATTCCTTCAGTCTCCCTCTGACTTGTGTTACTCACAATCCCTCCTGCTCGGGGCAGGCGGGTTCTTTAATTTCCTGGGACACTCCCTGCACATCCCTGCCTCCCAGCATGGCCACAAAGGCCCTTTCCCCGGAATGCCCACCCTGCTCCTTTCTGCTGATCCAGAGCCTGCCCACCTTGCTAGAATAACACAGAACCTTAAAATGGCAATTCATGTGCTGGCCATTATGTAAAATGATTTTTATGAAGTATAAGATCTACTTTGGGTACTGTAACAAAAAGGTAATTATAAAGACTACATACAGCCCCAGAAAAAAGGGAGGTAATGATATTACATGAAAATAGAAAAAAATACAAAATACACACTGTGATTAAAGCTATATAAAAATTTCTATGCCTGCAGAAGGGAAAAGGCACAAAGTCGAATGGCTGTTTCAGAGGAGTGGGAGGAGGGATGGCTCGTGATTCTGTTTCAAGTCCCTTTACTATTACTGCAATTTTCCTTCTAATATAAACACTGCATTTGGAATTTTAAAAAATCCAGGGCTCTCAAATCCCCCTCACTCCACCTCCTCCTGGGAGCCTCCCCGATTCCGGCCCACGGTGGTCTTTCCTTCTTTGAATTCCTGCTGCACGCTTTTCCATCTTATTCCACAGGGAACAGCGGCAGGCAGGAGAACGTCTGCAGAGGACAGGGCTCCAGCCTGCCTCCAGTTCTGGTTCTGGTCCTGTCTCCCTCCCCACGGGCAGCCTGGCGTTGGACAGGTCACCTACCCCTTTGGTGCCTCAGTCTTCTCATCTTTCCAACTGCGATCGCTTTCCTCTCCCACAGGGTACGTGAAGACCCCTGAGAAAACAGCTTCAAGTGCTGGGTGCTAGCTCTGGGGTGCTATCACCATCATTACTGGCATCTTGTTGTGCTCTCTTGTGGCTTGGCTCTCCGATCTTGAGGCCAGGCCCCTATGGATCTTGGAGCAGCCAGCCCATGGTGGGTACACTGCAGAAGAATGGTAAGTCCCCCACCCCTGGCTCTTTTCTCTGCAGGCATGCTCATTCTGCTTCTTGCCAGGTGCACCAGGCGGTAAGCATCCCCTGCCAATGTAAAAGGACTCCAGACTAAAGAAGGACTAGGCTCACTTTATACCATAAAGTGGGGTGCTGGGGCAGAATATCACCCTGGCTCCTTCTCTGGGCCACTAGCCATGCCAGTGCCCTGGACCCAGCCTGGGAGATTCCTTGATGGAGGCCTGGGGGATAAGGACACGGCACAGAGGGGGCATGGTTGCCCTGCACACGGTCAGCAGAGGCGACGGGCCTCAGTGTCCTCACGGGGAGGATATAATTGTCATTTTCCTCGCAGAGCTGTTGCGAGGATCAGAGGAGATCATGTTTGGGAATGTGCCTCCAAGAGCCCAAGGGCTGGACACACATGTTGCTGATCAGTGCTGCCATTTGTCTGCCACTAAATGCTGTCCCACACCCCCAGCCTGCTGCTCCAGGTTCCCTGCCCCCACTGCCACAGCAGGCAAACTCAGAGAGAGACTCGTTTCTGAGCAAACACCTGGAGCTCAGGAAATGGAATCCCTCGCTGTTCTTTGGATGGGCTGAGTAGGAAGGGGCTTAGAAAGAAGGTGGCAGACAGGCATGGGCCTTCTTTCCCCTGCCCCTCCTTCAGGTCACCCAAACATTACCAAAGATGGCCCCTATGGCAAGGCCACCTTTAGCTCCATCCTCAGTGCCCGCCAAAGGGGAGCAGAGCCATGTGCCAGAGGCTGGTGCCAATTCCTTTCCTTGGACACGTGGCATAAAGGGAGGTGGGAGCAAGATGTGGGAACAGGCTGTTCTGTGGCTCCGTGGGGCCTGGCCACATGGGACTGGCTCAGCGCAGGCTTTCCACCCAGCCTGGTGATCCACAGGGGCTCCGTGGGGCATCACGGGGGAGCAGGCTTTATGAGGCATGGCGCACACTGGACAGGACACCCCCACCCCTCCCTGACCCACGGGCAGGAGGGCAAGGCAGCTCCATAGCTGAGGGCCAAGGGCTGCGCCCTGGGGAGGAGAGGGCTGGGAGACTCCGAAGTCCTCCAGAGAATGCTGGCTCTCAGCTGGCCGCTCACAGGCCCAGGTCAGCTGGCAGCAGGAAGGTTTGTATTTCTTTTAATATCAACTCCCAGGCATTTAACATTCCTCAAAGCTTAAACACAGAAACATTTTCCTTACCAGACTGTGCTTTCTTCTCTGCCAAACATAACCTGGCTTCCTCCCCTTCCCCCAAAGCCTCCATCTGCTCCTGTCTCCAAGATGTAATGATTTATGGTGTGTTTCCCCTGGGGCTTGTGAGGCTGACAGAAACGAGGAGGAGGAGGGAAGCAATGGAGCTGGAAGTCCAGGTGGGGATGGTGCCATGGGGCCCTGGAATCTGGATTCTGGGGAGGGGGGGTCAGTTGAGGGGGCTGCCCTGGACACCCTTTTTAACTTTCCCATGCCACGGCCACCAATGGCCCAGGAAGCGTGGCAGTCACTTTCTTGGCTGGGTATCTCCTGGGGCTGAGCGGGCCAGCCCCAAACCCCTTCCCTGCCTGTCCCTCCAGCCAGCCCAGGGATATGGAGACGGGGCCCCCACCCCTTATGCCTGCAGGAAGTAGGTTCTGAATTTACAGCCCTCTCTCTCATCTAAATTAATGAAGGACTGGCTTGTGGTTGCCTGGCAGCCCGGTTTCCCTGGTGACAGTGCTGAAGAGCGGGTCCCACAGCATCAGGAACGGACACGCACAGGAACACGGGGCGACAGGAGGCGGATGGCCGGGCCCCCACCGAATAATGCCATTCCCCTGTTCTAACACTGAGGTGAAATAGGTGGGAGAAGGAAGAGGCCCATATCGGTCCCCAAAGGGCACTACCACCAAGAACTTTACCCAGCCAAAGCCAGATACCAATCTCTGCAGCCTCAACAGGGCAGCAGAGAACAAACACTTCCTTTGAAAAAGCATCATTCAGCCCCCCCTCCCCCATCACACCTGGGGCAATTAAGCTCAGAGCACCTAATGCCCAAGGGCTCTGTCCCAGTGCTAGTTACTGCTTCCCTTGATTTCGTGGTCACAGAATCCACCCCCAACAAGGCCACTTGTGTCCTAAACAGAAGGTGCCAGATGGAGTGTGGATGGCTCCATGCTGAATGTCATCCCTCCAAACCTGCATCCTCTTAATAGGTGAATGAATAGCAGCCATCTTCAAAACTGGCAGAATGTTCCAGAGACACAGGCTGCAAATAAACAAGGCTTTCAAGAAACACAGCTGAGGCACATATACTCTTACCCTGACTCAGGACCTGACTCTACCAATACCCACAGAACCTACCCGAAGCCAATGAACTCCTGACATGAGTAAGGCCCAGCAGCCCTAGCAACAAGTCAGAGACCAGCCCCCAGCAAGCCAGCTGGGTCCTAAGCCCTTCCAGCTTAGTGGCAAATGCTCAGGGTCTCACGCCTCCTATGCCAGACATTGCTAATCAAACACAGCATTCATGGATGCAATATAGCCTCAGAATCCTTCTCAGCACAATGTTCCTGGGAAAAGCCGCCAGCAGATCAGAGTGGAGATGTGACAACCAAGGTAGGAGTCATCTCTCCAGCCCACCATGCAGGAGTGTGTGTGATGTACCTGAGCCAGCCGTGAAGCCCGAGGAAGCAGGCACACGTGGGCTTCTGGAGCTAGAACAAGATGCCATCTCCAGCAGGGGAGAACAACCACCTTGGGGAACTTTTCTCAAACCAGCTTTAGACCCAAGTCACAAAGGGCCAAGCACCTTAGCCAAGAGGGCAGGTAGGAAGGACTCCTTCCCAGTGGCACTGCCTCTTGGCAGTTTCCAGAGCCCTGCCTCGGTGCCCTGGCCGCGCCCGGACCCTCACCTGGATCTGTCCTTTGCCCATGATCTTGTCCACGATCTCGTTGTTGTCCTTGTTGACCTTGGTCTTGTCATAGCACTTTTCGTAGCACAGGATCCTCAGGGACTGGGAGCCCTCCAGCTCAATCTCAAACTCCTGGGGAAAGATGGCACCACGATCCTGAAACTCCAAAGCTGAGACACAAAGCTTCCTGGCAGGTGGGGGCCCCAAACTTGCAAGGTGAGAAAGGGGTGAGGGGGGCCCATGAGGAGCACATTGCAAGGCATGGAGGAACTTCCTCTCTTTCTGGAGCTCCAGAGGCCTCCAAATTCACTGATGAGGTGGAATTTGGGCCTGAGCTGAAAACCCCATGTCTAGACGTAAACACGGTATCAGACACCAAATGAGCAGGGAGTGGAGAGCAGAGGGGTTGGAGAGAGAGAATTCGCCAAACCAACAGGCTCGGCCACCCCCAGCCAACAGGAAGTGAGCACGGGGAGTGGGGTGGGCACAGCTGGTGATAAGCTCAGGGGTCCCTGTGGGGACACCAGCCCCCTCCACTCACCTCATCCCATTTGGGCTCTGTCGTGTCCCGGAACACCCTGGTTTTGGCTTTGCTGACAAAATAGCCAAAGGAATCCACCTCCAGGGTGCAGTACAGGTCTGCAGTGGGGATAGGCAGAGACACATCAAAGTGAGGTCTGAGACTCAGGACCTCGGGAGGGAAAGGGGGATAAATGCCTCTGTCCCTCCCAGCGTTCCTGCAGGGCAGCCCTCAGTGTTCCCCTTTCCACTTCTCTGCCCTCTTCTTAGCTGCCCTCTTCTCCCGCCTCATTCACCACCCTCCAGCTACACTGGCCCCCTCCCTCCAACGTGCCCAGCTGGCCTCACCTGAGGGCCCTTGCACTTGCAGTCCTTCCTCCCTGATCCTGGCTTGGCTGCCTCGTCCCCACGAAACCCGTGGCCGAGGTCTTCACTGACCACGAAAACTGAAGAAGCTCCCCTCTCCCCTCCCCGTCCCCGCTGATCCCACGTTCATCAACAGGGCATCTGGCATTGGAGGTGGGAGGCTCTGGAGGGCATTTGGCCCCTGGGCACTGTAAATCTGGAGCAACCCCCACTCACTGTGACAAACCCAAAACGCCCCCCCGCCTTCCAAAAGCTCGGTTTGTTTTCTTCATAGCACTCAACTTTAACTCAAGTTATCTTCCTGCCCGTCTGTCTCCCCTCACTACATCGACACCACACAGGCAGAAGCCCGGTCCTCCTAGCCACCAGTGTACCCTCGGCACCAAGGGCAGGGCCTGCACAGAATAGGCACATGGTGAGTATTTGCGGGATGAATGAATGAAGCAAGCTTTTACCACCACCCCAAGTGCTTCAGGTGACAAAGTGGTAGAGGGCTGGGGTGGGAGGAAGGGGAGCTTTCCCTAGTGTTTCCACCTTGAACTGTGGCCTTTAAGGCTGAAAATCTTCTCCCCTCCACTCCGGGATCCAGCTGATGTGGCCACAACACTGGGTAGCCACCCCAGGCACTCTGCAAATCCACAGACTCCCTCTGGGGCTCAGACCCTGGCACCCCTCCCCCTCCATGGGAACTGTCAAGGTTGTTTCCCAGGGTAAATGGTGCTTTGGAGGTGCTTTGGGGGTATTAGAGCCAATCCTCTGACTTGTGAATCAAGGGGCAGAGGTCAGAGGGTGGACATACATGCCCCTCCCAGGCTCCTGTTAAAGGGCTTTCCTCAGAAAGGAGAGAGGATGGGGCTGCCCCCGAGTTGTCTCTGGTTGGGTGTGATGCAGACCAGATATAGCTGGGTATCAGAGCACACTGGAATGTGGGCACGGATTAAAGCAGGAATCACGATGGTGTCTACATCCCAGGCCTGACAGGGCAGATGTAATGAACTTATTAGGACAAAGAGCCATGGTTGAAGATTCATGGGGCCTAACCCTGTGGACTTAGAGTGAACACGTGAGTGGCTCAGGAGGCCAGTAGAGGGAGGAGGTGGGGACACTCTGGAGGTCAGGAGAGGTTTTGTAGCAGCTCACCTCGTGTCTAACCGCCCTGACCCAGTTTGGGAGGCAGAACATCTATCTGCCCTTGGAGAGCGGGCCACTCTCCCCCAATGAGCTGGCTCCCGGGGGCCCACGCTAGCAAACAGGGAGCAGAGAGACAGGGTGAGGCACCTGGGCAGTGTGGGTCACAGACTCAGGTGTATGTAACAGTCCTAAGGAGTTTACTCACCGGGAATATTCCCGGGCAACTTCCCGGACCCTCCCCAGAACCCTGGGGAGTCTGTGTGTCTGGGGAGGGTCCAGGAAGCTGCCATGTGTACAAGCACAGCTTGAGTGATAAGTGACGTGGTCCTGGCCATACTGAGAGAAACCCTTCTCTAAAGCAAAAAGTAGGCGTGTTGCTAAATGGGAATGATATCAGTGACCTCCGAGGGACGTTGAGGATCACAGCAGAAAATCCACTTGAAAGGGCTCTGAACATGCCAAAGCATGTCCACATGCTGGCCACATTGGAGTTTTCTCCAGCATCTAGCAAGGTGCCCAGGCGCGGTAGTAAGCTACCCCATGAACTTCACAGTAAATGTTTATCAAATGGCTGGCTGTGAGCCAATGCCACATTTTCTGTGTGATGTGCCACAGGGAGAGAGGCACAGGACAGACCTCCCCACTGCCACAGAGAAAGAGAAGCGGGGGGGTGGGGGGGGCGGGAAGGGGTGGGTGAAGAGGAGAGGAGTCAGGAGCCTTGGGGTTCTGACCCTCTGTGATGTTAAGTCCCTTTAATCTCTCTGTGACTCAGTTTTCTCGTCTGGCAAATGGGGAGAAACAATCAGGTGTCTAACTGGCTCACAAATTCCTACGGGGAAAAGTTAGATAAAAAAGTGTAATTGTATTTTGTCCAACACTAAGATCTGCACAGATTTAGTAGATGGTGATAAAGAAGGAAGAAAAGGGATGGGTGTGCCAGTGCATTCACTGTCATATTTAAGCCTGCTCTTAGGTCAGTATTAATGAGGATGTTTGCCTTTTATGGAGAAAGAAGTTGAGGCTCTGAGAGGTTAAAAGACTTGTCCAAGGTCACATAGCTTATAACTGGCAGAGATGGGGTTAGAGCCCAGGATTTCAGGCACCTAGGGGCTGGGGAGCGCTTAAGAAAGAGCAGATCTTGGAGACACAGGGCAGCCAAGAGGAGCTGGTTCCTGACCGTCAGGGGAATGAATGGCCACCCACCCACATGTCAAGGCAGCTGGCAGGCCCCCAGCGTGGGGCAGGCCAGAGCAGGGTAAGTGGGCAGCGGAAGGCCTCATGCAATGGGTCCACAGGGACTTCTCATGAATGGATGAGCAATGGCTCTCTGCTCTCCCTAGGGCTGGGGTTCAGGGGCACTTACTGGCTGACTGCTTAAACCCCTTGGCAGAGTGGACGATGACATGGAGGAAGCCATAGAGTCCTGGAGACTCATCGTCTGTAAGAGAGGAAAGCCCGCAGGGTAGGGGGTGGTGAGAGGCCTGCTTTAGCCCCTTCTCACCCCAGGCTGGCAGGAAGGCACAGAGGGTGGGAGACAGTTGAAGCCTTGGTCTTGCAGCACCACCTGGTGGCTGGATGAAGAAGTTTCCAGAGCCCACAGCTTCCTGGAATGTGAGCTGGTAGCGCTTCTCCCTCTACAGAGCCCGGAAGGCCAATCTGCATCTTCCCTACTGGGCCAGGGATTTCATACTATTCCCCAGGGGCACTTTTCCTCCGGCTCTGAATCCTGCCTATCCCATGGCTGTCCCCCACAGTGTCGCCTTTCCAAGTGAAAATTAACCACTATAAGTCAGCCTCCTCTTGAGACAGGGGGCAGACGACCCCCATATGGGGAGGACAGTCTGCCTTCAAAACCCCTTCCACAAGGTGTACCCCCTCCCAGCACCCACAAACAACCAGATACCACCCATTCTGGGCCAGCCCGGATCACAGCTCTCTCCTGCTCCAAAACCTCCTGCGGGCTCCACAGCTTGACCAAACGTCTTTAATTGGCATTCAAGGCCTTCCGAGATCTGGTCCCTGGAAGCTTCTGACATTATTTCTCATACACTAATCCATCTACGCTTTCCCCCTCCACTGCCATCACATCTCATGCTTCAGTCTTTTGCTTCCATTTTCTGACTACCTCATGAACATATTAACAACATGATTCCAGTATATGATGGTGCCAGATCCTTCTCTCAAGCCAGAGGGGGCCAGTGATGAATTGAGACCATCTGGGAACTCAGTAGAGAACAACCCCTATTCAAGCTCTCTGTGTACCTGGCAACTGAGTCGTTACAGCCACGTGTCTGGCTAGGTCCTTACGGAAGGTTCCAGCAATGCCCTGGGGGCTAGGACCTGCTGATAAGGCAGGAACCTTGGGTTCCAGATCTTACCGTCTTTATTGCTGGTGACAGGAATGTTGTGTACAGTCCTAAGTTTGAAACAGGATCCCGTGAGCACCTGGAGCTCCACTGAGCTCAGGACAAAGGCCTGGAGATCTGTAGGAGGAGCCAAGAGGAAAATGTCGTCACAGATCCACCAGGACCTGCTGCTCTTCTCTGGGGGCTACTGAAGGAAAAAAGCTTAGCTCTAGGGCAGAGCGGGTCATTGGAAGGGAGGGAAAGACTTGCAGACACTCACATGGGAACAGTCATAGGTGCTGTCAGCGGGTAGGGATGAGAGAGTCTAACTGAAAAAGCTCGAGAATGTGTGTATGAGATAGCAAGAGCAAGAGAAAGAGAGATAGACAAGCCTGGGCCCCGAGTCCAGTCCTGTTGCTAATTCACTGTGTGCCTTAAACAAACCACTTAAGTCCTTTGGGCCTCAAGTGGTCAGTAGCATCAATTAAGTGCCACCTGCTCTGGCACCTTGCAGAGTGACTGTGAGGGCCAAGGAGGAAACCCTGGACATAAAAGTGCATGGAAATGCAAAAGGCCACTGTTGCCATGGATACCATCAGAGCAGTGTAGAGTGGGGCGGGACTTTACCCTTCTTCTGTAGCTTCTGAATTGCTTCTCTCCACTCTGACCTCTCATAGTCCGAGGACAGTAGAAACAGGTAGCTCTGAAGAGAGGAGACGAGAAGTCAATGGGGTGACCATGTGGCCAAGCACATTCCTGGCTCCTTCTTACCCAGGCACCCCTAGGCTTGGAGAAGGTGGCAGCTGGGAGGAGAGTCTCCTTTCCTGGAAGCCCAGTGACAGGAGTGGCAGTGCCAGTGATGGCCAGCAGGGGGCACTGGCTCCATACCAGCTAGGAGTTGTTGCACCTTCCTTGGGAATCCCGCCTAAGTGCCTGACTCCCACCACAGGTCATGTACAGGAGCCCTAGAGAATGGCAGCCCTGGACCAAGGAAGGGGGTTGCTTCTGTCCCATCCCCACCCCTCCCTGACCTTTCCATTCCGATTGTGGATCCGAAATGGGATCGTGGGGGAGTTGAGCAGCAGCAAGAACTCGTTCTCAAACATCTTCTTTTTCAGGCGCTCGATGGCCCGGCTCTGTCCTTTGTTGGCTTTCTGTGGGGGGATGGAGGGCACAGATGGTTTCCCTCACACACTCCACTCTGCACTCAGCATCTCTAAGCACAACACTCCCTTGTGCATTAGTTGTGTCTTTTTCTTTTTTATATTTTATGACACTTTGACATCTTGGGGGGCCTAGCTGGCCAGGAAGAAAACTACCCCTCCCTTAGAAATCAGGCAAGCTGATCCCTAAGATAGTAAATGACTCCTCTGTGTGCAGACCTTCCATATACAAACCAACCAGCCCTGAGTTCATACCCCCAACACCTCCTTTACCTAACTCTCACTCACCATGCCAATATTCCTCTGCCTTAAATAACCCAGGGCCAGATAGCACACAACTAGAGACCACCCTATAGCCCAGATCCTGCTGACGTTTTTCCAACTCTCAGTCCTAAGGAGTTGCCCCTGCCTTGCTTTCTTTCCCTGTGGGAAACACGATACAGGCCCTGAGCCATGCTCTCCCCAGAGGTCTTCAGCATCCTGACCAAACCTGGTGCTTCCCCTGTGGCCTGTGTGGTATGACATGCCCCCTCCTCTTGGAAGCTCTAGGTCTTAAGAATCTTCTTTTAGTGCCATTAGCCCATCCATGTCATCACTCAGTCATCTCTAGAGATCAGTCCTGGGCACCATCAAGATACTCTGCTTAAGGGGCATCTGGATGGCTCAGTCGGTTGGGCGTCCAACTTCGGCTCAGGTCGTGATCTCATGGCTCGTGGGTTCAAGCCCTGCTTTGGGCTTTGTGCTGACAGCTCAGAGCCTGGAGCCTGCTTCGCATTCTGTGTCTCCCTCTCTCTCTGCCCCTCCCCTGCTCATGCTCTGTCTCTCAAAAATAAACCTTAAAAAAAAAAGATACCCTGCTTAAAAACTTCAGACACCTTTCAGCAAAAAGCCCCAACTGCTGGACTGGCACTCGGGGCCTCCCGGGGCTGGGCTCTGGCCTCCATGCGCAGCTGAATATCCCACCACACCCCACCCTGCACCCCCCACCTCAGCTGCACGGTATTATTATTGCCTATTCTTTAACAAGCCACTATGTCTCAGCCCATGCTCTCTCCTCCAGCTTTTCAAGTTTGTATTTCATGAAGGATCCCTTCCGTCTTATTAACTGTGGTTATGCTCCACGTTTCCGTTCTGGCACTGCCCTCAAGCTCCTCAGTTAGAATTCATCTCTATGGCATTTTCTTACCCACTAGACTAGCAAAAAATGGCAACAACTGCTCATAGCCAGTGTTGTGACAGTGTGGGGAGACAGTGACTCTCACACACTGCAGGGAAGGGGGGGGGGGGGTTGGTACATAATCAGATGCAACCTTTTCAGAGGTAAATGTGGCAATTAGTGCAAGCCCTCTGTCCCAGCCATCCCACTTGTAAGGAATCTACCAGAGAGAAATAGGAGTGCAGTCAGGTCTACTGCAGTCTTGCCGGTTGAGAGTAAAATATCACATGCATCCTCGTGCAGTCAAGCAACAGAATACAATAGGATTGAAGCTGGGGCACCTGGGTCACTCAATGGGTTAAGCGTCCAACTCTTGATTTCTGCTCACATCATGATCTCACGGTTCATGAGTTCGAGCCCCGAGTCGGGCCCTGTGCTGACGGCTGACAGTATGAAGCCTGTTTAGGATTCTCTCTGCCCCTCCCCTGCACTCTTGCTCTCTCTCAAAAATAAACAAACATTAAAAGAATAGGATACAGCTGTTAAGAAGAATCTGCTAGGTCCAAAAAGCTCTAAGATACACCATTAAGTCAAAAGCTTAAGTTGCAAAATGGCACATTGTAGTCTGGTCTCATTACAAAAAACATACTACACACCCGTAAAAGCAGAGAAGAGTCTAGAAGAACACACCTTAAACTGCTGACAATGGGGGGTGGGTGCTAATCTGTTACACTTTGTACACTTCAGTATTGTATTTCTTGTTACAATAAGCCAGTGTTACATTGGTGATTAGAACAAAAACAAGTTTTTAAAAAAGTATTATTAAAAGAATAAATCACTGCTCCTGTGACTCAGAGAACAACAACGTGCTTCCCCAGGGACTCTCCTCATATCGTGTCACATGCTGACGTCAGTAACGGGTAAGACAAGGAACTCCGTGAGAGGTATCTGGCACACCCCTGCAGCCAGCGGCCAGTGGAGCTCAGCAAGTGTACCTTCAACTGAGCAGAAGGCCACATCTGTGCACCTGGTGCAGGAGAGAGGGGACAAAGTCCACCATCAACCAGGACCAGGATGCCTCGGGGTGGGGCTTGGCCATTCAGGAGGAGGACACCTGTGCCCTTCTGAGGAGATGTGCCTGCATCACACCCCCCAGTCCTAGGTCATCTCTCTGACCCAGACACCCCTGGGGTCATTACTGTGGTCTTCCTCTCTTTCAAAGAGGGATGTCTAAGCTGAAAGTATTCTTAGAAGCCATCTGGTCATGGATTCCTCAATAACTGTTTATGAAGCATCTATTATGTGCTAAGTCCTAGGGACATAGAACTGAAGAAAACAGTGCCCTGGCAAGAGTTCAAATTCAAGTGGGGAAAAGAGAAAGCAGCCAGTGAAATTATGATTCAGGACCAATAAAGCAAAACAAAGGGGCAAACACCAGAAGCTGGAAAGCAAGGCACCCAACCCAGACTGCAATGGGTACATATCAGGGAAGACTCTTCGGGAGGTGAGGCCTAAGCCAAGTCACTGGGCGAGGAGAGGAAACCAGGCCAACCAACCAAGCCTCTCCATGCCTTTCGTGACATTCACCGGGAAGGCTCCTTCTAGGGGGGCTTTCCTCCAGCCATTGTTTTCAAATATATGAATTGAAGGCTATACATTTTCCTCTAAAGAGTGCTTTGGCCACATCCATGGGGTTTTGATATGAGTGCTTTCATTTTCATGCAGTTCTAAACATTTTGTAGTGTCGATTTGACTTCCTTTTCACCTTGAAAGTTTTAATTTTCCAGGCATTTACTTAACTGTATTCTACTTGTTGATTTCTAATTTTGCTTCACTGTGGTCTGTGAACATGACCAGTAGGCCATCAATTTTTTTAGGGATACCTGGCTGGCTCAGTTGGTGGAGCATGTGACTCTTGATCTTGGGATTGGGAGTTCTAGCCCCATGTTGGGCGTAGAGCTTACTTAAAACATTTTTTTTTTAATTTGAGATTTCCTTTGAGACTTAATACGTGATAAATGTGTGCAAATGTTCCACATGAGTTTGATAAGAATTTCAGTTCTAGGCTATAGCACAAGCTTCTGTGCATTTTTAGTTTTTCATTTAAATTTTTTAAAGTTTATTTTATTTATTTATTTTTTATTTTTTTTTTTCTTAATGTTTTTATTTATTTTTGAGACAGAGACAGAGCATGAGCAGGGAAGGGGCAGAGAGAGAGGGAGACACAGAATCGGAAGCAGGCTCCAGGCGCTCAGCCATCCTCACAGAGCCCAATGCGGGGCTCGAACTCACAGACTGTGAGATCATGACCTGAGGTGAAGTCGGATGCTCAACCGACTGAGGCACCCAGGCACCCCTGAAGTTTATTTATTTTTATTAAAATTTTTTTCCCAATGTTTATTTATTTTTGAGAGACAGAGACAGCGTGAGCGACGGAGTGGCAGAGAGTGAGGGAGACATAGAATCTGAAACAGGCTCCAGGCTCTGAGCTGTCAGTACAGAGCCCAATGTGGGGTTTGTACTTGTACTCACGAACCCTGAGATCATGACCTCAGCCGAAGTCAGACACTTAACTGACTGAGCCACCCAGGTGCCCCTTATTTATTTATTTTGAGAGAGAGAGAGAGAGAGAGAGAGAGAGAGAGCGAGAGAGAGAGAGAATGAATATCCCAGGCAGGCTCCACACAGTGAGCATGGTATTCAATGTGGGGCTCGATCCTATGAACCGTGAGATCATGACCTGAGCTGAAGTCAAGAGTCAGACACTTAACCCACTGAACCACCCAGCCTCCCCAATCTGAGAGGCCTCTCAGGCTCCTTCTTGCATGCATCCTGCTTTTCCTTAAGAAGGCCTTCTTCTCTCACTTCCCTTTTCTACAGTGCTTGACATACACCAGGAAACTTCCTATGACTAACTTCAGTCAATTCTGAGCACTGACTTCTTGGCCTTCCCTCCATCCGCTCAGTGCTAATCTGCCACAGCCAGAGTCTCTTCCCGAGCATGTACTTGAGGCCTCCTATCCTTGCATCCCGCCTCCCTTATCAGATTCTCAAAACTCACAACTTCCCCTCCTTCTGCCACCTTGGCACACCTGGTTCAAAGGGCCCCAAGGAAAAGGGCCACCCTCCCTACCTCGGCTCAGATGCCAGGCTCTACTCACCTCCTTCTGGATTTCACTCTTGAGGGCAGAAATCTTCATTTTCATGTCTTCCAGCTCATGGTCTGGGAAGGGATGCACCTGGGGGCTGGCCTCAGACTCCTCAGGTGATGGAAACACTAGGTCAGCCAGGGGGATGTACCACTTGCAGTCATATTGCTGGTGCTTCCTGCAAACAAGCCAGAGAAAGACATGAACCAGAGGGAAGGAACTTGGCTCTCAAGCCTGAACTGCTAGAATCCAAAGAAACCTGAAAGGGATTTGCTGTGAACTTGTCACAGGCAAGAATGATCCATGTCCTTGAGGAGTCTGATCAGAAAACCCACGTGTGGAGAAATGACAGTCAAGTTCTAGGGTCAGGCGGCGGTGAGGGCTGTGGACCTTGGCCTTGCCAATCTTCAGGCCCAGTACGACTGATGTTTTTAAATATCTCAACCCTCTAACACTTTCCTATTCCCCATTGCACACTCTTCCCTCCCCCAAGCCTATCTCTACTTAGCTCATATTCGTTATCCTTTGGGCTAGAGGTGTATTCACACATGTTACCTTTAATGCCAACTCTGATCAATAGAGGTCATGTGGGGTACTGGGTAGAAGATTATAAAGCCACACCCAAGCCTAGTGGGAAACAGTGCCGTGGTTCATTAGTAATGTCTGTCACGGGCAAAGGACTAAAGGCATAGGTGTCTTTGCTTATGACTGCCATCTCTGCTTTTGAATGATCTCATCTGTGATCCCGTTCCAGGGAACTAAAGCACATAATAACCTCTCCTTCTCTCACCTCCCTCAGGACTTGGGTTTGCACCTCTCGTTGTGGCCCCTTAGTGCTGCAGTCTCCCCTGGACTCTGAGGCACACAGTAGGGGATCAAGAAGTGGGGGAGGAAAAATGAGGGAATGAGTACCACATAACCTCTTCTGCTCACGGCACAGTGTGGACTCATGTCACTGCATGTGGAGATGGAGGTGGAAAGCAGCTTTCAGGTCTGATTAAGGTTCAAATCCTACCTTCTCTAGCTCTAGTGTGACCTTGGGCAACTGATTTTTTTTCTTCTTCTTCTTTTTTTATTTTAGAGAGAGAGCGCACACATGTGAGTAGGGGAGAGGGGCAGAGGGAAACAGAATCCAAAGTAGGCTCCACACTCAGCACAGAGCCTGACGTGGGGCTTGATCCCACAACCCTGGGATCATGACCTGAGCCAAAATCAAGAGTTGGACACTCAACTGACTGAGCCACCCAGAGGCCCCTGATTTAACTTTTCTAAGTCTCTTCTCTTGTCTGTGAGATGAGGATAATAATACCCACTTTGTGGAGTTTGGGGGAAGATTGGAAATAATAGAGTCAAAGCATTTGTCATGGCACCTGGCATGGCATAAGCACTCAATAATGACAGCAGATTTAATGAATATTCACCAAATTGCAGTTAGCAAAAATTTAGAGCTGTCTAATAAAAGGAGAATGCTTAAGTAAATTATGGCATATCCACTTGTAACATCATGCAGGAAAGTAAAAGGATGATTATGAAGATTAGGCAGCAACGGGGAAAATGCTTATGACGTGAAATGGAAAAAGCAGCAACCAAAATTGGGCATTCACTCTGATTACAAGTACATGAAAAAACATGAGAAGGTTTAAAAAAACTGGAAGGAAATATAGCAGCAGGAGACTGATGCTTATGTTCGGGTGGGTGATGGGTTTTTCCCCCTGTAGTTTGGTTGTATTATCTTTATAATTAAAAACAGGATTTATCTTTAGAAAAAGGATATGTAGTAAAACAAAATGAATTAATGTGTTTTTTAAAAGGAAAAATAAATGCGGACTGCCCCAGGTGCGGGGGAGGGGGCTCCTCAGGGGGCAGAGTCTAGCTCCCTCCCACCTTGCCCCCTGGACTCACCCTGCGGATGTCTTCTTGAGCTTGGCGCACAGTAGGACATCTGTAAAGAGGAAGACATGCCGCAGCTTCCGGGAGCTCTCCGACACTTCCACCAGGAAGCCGTCCTTCACCAGCTGCCGTGTCTGAGGGAGATAGCACACCCACCCCCACCTGCTCAGGGGGAGTCAACCTAGGGCCCGGCCTGCTCTGGGGGCACCATCCAGCTGGGAGGTGCCACAGGGACACGGTTAAGGTCCCACAGACACGGGCTTTCTGGCTGTGATCTTGGGCAAGTTCCCTGACCTCTGAGTCTCAGTCTTAACATCTGTAAGATGGGGACAATGACGTCTGCCCTGTAAAGTAGGATTCACCAAGCAAGACGGTATATGTAAAACGGCCCAATGCCTGACACATAATACGTGATCGATAAATGGTAGCTTTGTATTTCTCCCCAGCTGCCAACAGCTCTCACCTGGATAGACAATAGTCCAGAATGACTTGGTTTCTCCACACTGGGGCGTGAACACCTCCCACTCCCAGCCCCAGGACCACCCCAACCCTGCCTAAGAAGGTGATCTTGTTTCAGTTCAACCTTGACCCACAGACCTGCTGGGGTCTGTTTATGCCACCTCTGAGTGGATTCTATAGGCGACCTCAGGTGGACAGGAGACACTGGTCTCCCTTGGGTGGGGCTGTACCAGTTCCTGGGGGAAACTGCGGCCATCTCTAACCTGGGTTCTGGATGGTTAAGAGCATTTTGCTCCACGCAGAACTTCCAGACTTTCCTCCCTGACACCCTCAGAGCCAGCAGGCTTCTCTGGGGCTGTCACAGACTGTCCCAGCCTTCCCTGTGTTATATACCACGTGACCTACATATTCTGTGATATGTAGGTGGGCATGGTGAAAGTATACAGTTAAAAAGACCTGAAACCGACAGTGCTCTAAACCTTCTGGAGAGCTTTCAGCTATCTTCGAGTCAAACAAGCCAGTGACATTCCCGGATTTGCAAACCAGAGCTGGGAGTTGCACACAGGGACAGCTCTCTGTGCCCCATTAGTCACACTCCAGACCCTGTCCCTCATTACTTCCCTCCCCAGGAGATATTGGGGGCTTGTAGATGTAACAAAGGAACATAAACTCAGCCAGCCTTCACTCCTAAATGCCAATTAATTACCTCCCCCGGACAGGGAGCACTGTATAAGGGCCACGCTGCTGACCCACGTGGGTTAACTGTCCCTTCGATTCTTTAAACCGCTTCCCCTCTCTGGGATACCCCCACCCTTCCACCAAGAAGGGGCCCCAAGGAACTGGAGCTGCTGTACCACATCTAGGTGCCCACCTGGGACATTCCAGCAACCTTAGCCACCTCTCATTCCAGACATTCTTGCTGTTGGGCTCGCTCCTAGCTCCTGCCCTCCTATTCGTGCAGGCTGATAACAGGCAGCTCAGAGCTCGACTCCCCGGGCTCCCTCAGGCTGTGCCATTATCTTCCGGGGGACCCTGAGGGCATCACACTGCCCACGGTGGGTGTGTGCATTCAGCATTGTGAGAGCCAGAGCCCCTGGTTTCCCTGGTATGGGGGACAGTGCGTGAGGCTTGCAGAGAGATAACCCCAGCTAAAGAATCCAGTTCCAACACTTATGGCCAAGAGACCTTGTGTCAGATCTTCAGAGACTCTCCAGGCCTCAGTGGATTATTATAAAGATTAATGAGACACCGAACTTAAAGCTCCCAGGGCCTGAAGACCTTTTCTTGGCTGGGCATGGGAGAGGAGGGTTGGAGAGGCAGAATGCCTGCTCCCCTGTGCAAGAGGGCAGGGATAGGTGATATGGTCCACTGCACCCTTCTCAGCCTGGGTGAGTGGCTGGGCTGGGTCCTGAGCTCACCTCTCCCTTGGGGGTTGTGACAGCAGTCCGGCGGGGGTCGATGTCCTCATTGATGCTGGACAGGAAGTTCTGGGAGATGCGGAGGGCATCCTGGAGCAGCGGGTAGTCTGGGTGGTCCACAGGTGTGTGCTTCAGCAGGTCCTGGGAAGGGGTGGGGTGAGTCAGGGGCGGCAGTTCTGGGGCTCAACGAGAAGACAGTGGGGACTCAATCTTCACCAAAGGAATTCCAAGGGGGGGCACTAAGGGACCCATGCTCTAATCTGGTCATGCCTGCAAAATCAGGGTCAGAGAGGCAGCGTCAGGGCAGGGGCGCCCCTTTGTCACTAGTGCAGTCATCACTCTTCCCCCTGGCGGAGTGAGCCAGGTGGAGTCTCATCTCACCGAGCAGCTGCGAGAGATACCCCTCTACCCACCCCACAGCTGCTCCAAGGATCCTGGAGACCATTAGGCCAGGGATGGGGAGGCAGGAAGTGCCTGCCTCCCCGGAAGCATTTGGCCAAATGTCAAACTTAGTAGCCAGGCTATATTTAGGCCCTGGCTCCATTGGCATAGTTACCACAGACCAGGCAGGTACAGTCGGGACCCAGGGACACTCTGCCCGGCTCCCCAAGTGGGTTGTTCTCAGTGACTCCAGCGCTCACCACCCTGGGCTCAGCCTCCCACTCAACTCCTAACACCTCCCTGGCCATCCAGGGGGCTGACACTCACATGTAGGACCAGGGTGCTCCTGGTGACTCGGTCAATGGGCTTGTAGAGCAGAGCTGTTGGCAAAGGCAGGGAGAAGGAGACAGCACAGATGACATACAGGGAGCAGCTTGACACCTTAGAGATGAGCCTTATCCCCACCCTCCCCACCCCCCTGCCGCTGCCCTACACGGACACCCATGTGCAGGAAGCCACAGCTCCATTCTGTCCCAGGGCAGGCCAGATGACACCAACAGGCAGACATGCAGCCCTGGCAGCCCAGGCCCCCTCCTACCTGCCTCGTCTCATCAGTCACCAGAGGTGACTTCTTTAAGGGCCATCCCACAGGCCTGTCCTTGTCTGACCAGGCTCAGAGCAGATGAAGATGCTCCTCTGCACCCTTAACCCTGCATCATACAGCTATACCTAGCCTTACCCCATAGAGCTCTAGCACCCCCAGAATGTGGGAAAGAGACGTGCTGTTTTTCCAGGGAAGGTAGTTCCTCCACACCCAATCATTCTTATACTCCTCCGGTCCAAGGTCTGGCATTGCCAGCTGGGAACGGCAGGCTTTGTTCCGACCCACACGGTTGGCCTCATCCCCATGAGAAGACCCCCCCCCCCCACCCTCCATGCCCTCAAACTCTCCAACCAAACAGGACAGGCTGAGGGCCAGGGAGGCAGGCCAGCTCTCCACATAAAGGCTCTGCTCTCAACCAAGCGGCAGCTGAGGGGGCAAAGATTTCCCACAGGAATTCAGGTGGGGCCTCTGGGAGCCCCGAAGAGGACGGGGAAATGCCAGCTCAGCAGGGCCCCCGTTCACCACACCCCGTGGCTGACCAGGACAAATGAGGATTGCTGGGATTCAGCAGGGACAGGTGGAGGCAGCAGCTGGCTGACCATACTTCCAAACAAAGCTTCCTACAAACAGCTGTGCCTCACCCCTCCCAACATAGGTGGTTCAGCCTCCGTCCACCTGGACGCCTCTGTCCATAGGCTCGTGACCTCTGTCCTCCTGCCCCGGGGCAGGAAGAGGCAGGAGGCTGGTTGTGACAGTCCCAGAGCCGACACTCATGCCCTAGCTAGCCCCCGAACCAAAGAGTCCCCTGTAGATATAAATACCCCATGCACTGCTAAGCAGACACTTTGGGGAACGATCTGCTGGCTATGGAGAAGATACAGTCTCAGTGGTGCGCCATGAGCCTTATCTGCAGTCTTTGCTTGGCTGCCCTTTAGAATCACTGGGGGAGCTCTTAAAAGAAACAGCTGCCTGCTCCACTCTCCCCACCTCATCAGCGAAATCCCAATCTCTGCTGGGTGGAACCTGGGTATTAGCATTTTTAAAAAGTTCCTTTGCTGATTCTGATATGTACCAATGGTTGAAAACTACTGCTTTAGGCAAACACACTTTCCGTGACTTATTTTAGGCCTTTCTTAACTTAGCAATTGCTAGAGACCCTCCCCATGGTATATGGGAACCAAAATGAACAGGACCAGGCTGGGGTTATCCAGGGATAGGGAGGATACAGCCCAGTTACCAGCGTAGGGCAGGGGGACCCTGTATTGACACTATTTAGAGTATCCACCTGTGGCTTAGCTCATCTGCAGGGGGGAAATCACACCCAAGGACCCCAAAGACCCAAGAGAAAGTGCAAGTTCAGCAGACACCTGCCAGTGTGGGCTCTGGAGTCCCAGCCCGGGGAAAGCTGGTATTGCAGTGCCAGCTCCCTCTGCCCCTCTCCCAGGTCCCGGCAGGAAGAGGCTGACTAAGCTCAGAGGTCTGAGCAAATGGTGGGTTGGGTTTCAGAGGGGTTATTAATACGTCTGAGGTCACCTCGAGTTGACCTGATTGGGGCTGTGGAATGAGTGCCTGGGTTGGGGGAAAGGGGAGGAATGGTGGGGACAGGGGAGTGCAGGAAGAGGGCCCTGGGGCCACAGTCAGATATGGAGGGAAGAAGAGGGGGGAAGAACAACCCCGATGTTCTGCTCATGCTCCCCACGGCCCCTGTACACCAGTCTCCCCTGACAATGCAGGGTAAAGAGCCCACCCTTCCCCCCTTACCTGTTCCATGGCCCTTCCTGCCCCTGCTTCCCCTACTCTCCCTTCTCCTCACCATGCCATTCCAGTTCCTGGGATAGACACCATTCACCAAGTTACAATGCCTGTCTCCCCACCTCCTCCAGGAAGGCTTCCCTGATGAGGATTTTTGCAAACGACACTCACAGTGCCTAAAAGTCAGACCACTGACATAAGCAAGCTGGCCTCTCTGTAGTCTGCTGGGTACTTAATCTGCATCCAGTGGCACTCTCTTATACGTGCTATTTCCTTTGATTAAAAAGACAAGCAATTAATTACCACTAGCCCCATTTTACAGATGAGGAAACTTCTCTAAGGCGCGGAGAAGTTACATAACTTGCTTATAATAACAAAGCTGCAAATGGTAGCTGGGTTTTGAATGTAGGTCTACCCATGCTCCTCGCTTTGAGCTATCACCTTCGGTACAGGAGGGCAGTGTCTGCGAAAGCTCAGTGACCCTCGGGAGGATTCTTGGCAAGATTCACCAGGAAGGAGTGGGTAAGCTGGCCTCTTTTTTGTCACCAAGATGACCCCCTCCTTGGGGGCCCGGATCACACACAACTTCCTTTTGCATCCCCCACAGCAACTGGCACAGAGACGTGCAGCAAATAAACCAGTAAGCCAGAGCGAGCCCCAAGTGCAGAATCTCCCCCCCTGGAACTCCCAGAACCAGCGTCTCTTGGAGGGGCTGAGAAGATTCTAAACAGTGTGGTTGGTAAAGGCTCATTCTCTCCTCCCTCCCCACTTTGAAGCTGACTTCAAAGACAGCATCGCAGTCACAAAAAAAAAACCCTGAACTCCAGTCCCAGGTCCGTTTCACTAAGACTCAACTCCCTTTTGGGGAGGGAAGAGGAAGCAAAGGGCTGACCGGTTTCCTTTTTAAGGAGGCAGAGTGGAGACCTGACCCACTCCTAGGCCAAACCAACAAGAGCACTTCTTCTCTGATCTTCAAGCAAGGCAATTTCAAGTCCATCCCTCCTCTTGACCCCAGCCTGTTGGAATCTGAGCCAACGGGTGGGGGGCCCAGGACAGCTCCTGCCCGGTGACTGGGGTTCCCACAGCCGTCCTCCTGGGGCAGCTGGAGAGGGGCTACCTCAGGGGTTCCTCCATCAAGAACGAGCCTCGACACAGCATGGCCTGAGAAGGGGAGCGGACAACAGCCCCTCCAGCACAGTGGCCTCTGAGAAAGAGCCCAGGAAACCTCATCATTTCTCCTTCAGCAAACAGCCACCCTCCTCCGTTCAGCCTTCCACAAGGAGCTCCAGGTTACCACGGAGATGTGAAGGCAAAGTGACTGAGAGGATGCAGAGACAAAACGCCTGAGGGAAGGAGGTCCTAAAACCAGCCGCCTGCCGCTCCAACACACAGGGGCCCAGGGCAGCTGGCGTGGAGGTCACACCTGACCCTCCCTCCGCACCCCGTCCCCTGCCAAAGGCAGCTCGGGTCATCCCTAAGGCACTTCTTGCCTCAGAGAGCAGCGTCCGCTGCTTCTGGACACCTCCTTTCCTGGGCCTGCTCCTACCTGCTCTGAGCAAGAGCCTGGCTGACAGCACGCGCCTGTCCCAGGACCTCCTTGCTGAGGGAGCTGCAAAGAGGATGCTCTGGGTCCCTTCCATTGACCAGAGGGTGTGTGACCTTCACAAGGCGGCAGCCTGCCACGCCCCCCTCTCTACCGGCTTGCACCAAGTGCCGAGACCTCAGCTTGGGGGTCTCTAGAGGCTAGAAACACCCCTCCATCCTGGGAGCAACCCAATTCCTTCCTGCTCTCCCAACTGCATCCGCGTTCTCCCACTGCCGCTGTTCTGAGGAGAGAATGTCGCGAAGGCAGCATGTGCGCTCTGAGCACACAATACCCTGGCGGCTCAACCGCCTCTCCTCTCTCCGGAAACAAAGAAACTCCCAACTTGTCCCTCCAGCGGGGTCCCCCTGGCCCGAGGCACTGCTGTCCAGACCACATGCCACTCTTTGACGGTCCCCTGCCGGGCCCCTTTAGCCCCAGGGTTGCCACACCTGCAGGCACAGCCTGGTCACTTTCTCTTCTTAAACAGCATCTCCAGGAAGTTGCCCACAGCCTCTCAAGCCAAGCCCCCAATTCCCCACCGATCCTCGGGACGGGGGTACCTGGACGCTTCTAGCCTGGTCGTTCCATTTCCGAGCCACCCTGCCCCGCGTGGCCCCAGACTTCAATTCCAAGCTGGAAGCTGGCCAGAACGGGGGTAAACACAGATCTAGCCATTTGCACCCACTCCCTTCCCTGCTGCCCCCAAACCTTGCCAGCCACACATAAGCCCACTCTGGCCGGCCCCCAGAGGTGGGAAGCCACACCGCCTCCCGTGAGAGGGGGCCTAGGTTACCATAGGTGCAGTTACAGCAGAAGCGAATGATGAGGAGAATTTCCATGGCAGCCTCCGTCCCAGCGGCAGGAGCTTGCGGCCATCGCTCGGTGGCTCCCATCAGCAGCCTGGCCACTCAGCCACCTTGCCGGCTGCTGCTGCACAGCCTGAATCAAGCAGCCGCTTCAGAGTGCTCCTCTAGCAAGGGGGAGGGGCGGGGAGGGAGGCGCGCGTGGAGAGGCAGGAGGGGGAAGGGGGAGGAGGAGGGGAGCGAGCTGCCTGCTGGCATCCTAAGGAGGAGCACGTTTGTAGCTGGCCGGCTGCCTAGGGACAGAGGCTGGATTCTTCCCATTTGTGCACCACACACACTCACACACTCGCACGCACATGCTCACACAAGCAGGGCACCGTAGTCCACAAAGGCAGACAAAGGAAGGTGACTGTTACCCAGCTCGTTCCCCAGAGTACCTTCCATAGTGACTGATGTGTGGCTGTCCTTGGAGTCCTTGGGACCTTTCACTTTGAGTTCCTGCCAAACAGAGGGGAGGAATCACTACATGGCCTCCCCATCCCCCACTGGAGGCATAGCAAGTAGGGCTCTGAAACCCAGGGTGTGAAGAGGAGGGCAAAGACCGAAGCATGGGTCCCCCCACTGCCTGCCTCACTGACTCCCGACTCCCTGTGCCACACCCATGATCTCCTGGAGCCTGTGGAGTCCCAAGACTGGGTGTAGGTGGGGAGGAGGGGTTCTGGGTACCAGAGAGGTCTGTGACAATAGTGCTCCTCAGACACACCCCCTAAAGCCCCTCCCTGGTGACTCTGAGGGCATTCCAATGAATGGGTGATGACAAGAACAGGACCTCCCCCTGCCCCCCACCCCTACCCCCGGTCAGGGTTCCCTCCACGGCAGCCACACACAGGGTTGTACACATCAGCCCAGGGTATGTGGGATTTGAGAGGACAAGCAAAAGGAGTACCAGCACCTTGGGGCACAAGCAGACCTGGAGACAAGGAGGGACGGAGATAAGGGGATAATGTCTTGCACAGGGGGAGGCAGGGAGGCAGCACACCTGGGGCAGAGACCCAGCTCCAGAGGGTGGTCTGACCTATATCCTACCCAGATTGAGAGGGACTCAACCCAGCCCCCACCCACACCTGCCACTCCCCACCCACCGGTGCCTGTGCTGGCAGCAGAGAGAAAACTGCAAGGGAGGAAGGAAGAGCCAACACCCCTCCTGGACCCCAGGCAAAGTGATCCAGAAGTGAGGGCTGGAAACAGACTCCAGGGATGGCTTATCCATTCGATCCTCTTTTATCTGCCTTTAGAGAGAGAGCTTCCTGCTCTAGCCCTTTGGCAACAGACCAGTATGGCCTGTAATTGGAGCTGTAATGCAACCCCCACTTGCGGGGCTGAGTGCACGGAGGGGGCCTCCGAGTGGGGTGTCAGCAGAGAGGCCAGGGCGAGGTGAGGCCAAGGTCGGAAACTCAGGTGATGTTGTCTGCTCTGCCTGGAAGTGGGGAAATGTCCAGGCAGCGACGGGAGCTCCCCATTTCCTACTCCTGCCTCAGGCTGTTTCTAGACAGAGAAAACCCTTGGGGACTGAGCATGGGGGTGGGGAGAAGGGGGTTACTCAGCTCCTCAAGACTGTGTCTCTGGCTGGTGACTGGATTCCCAGCTTCAGGCAATTTTTCTCTATGTTCCTCTCCAGCGTGGCCTAGAGGTATGAAATCGCTCCTGCTGCAGAGAAGGGCCTGACTGCAGTGATTAAGTGGAAGCGCCAGTAGGAAGCTAGGAAGCGACGGCATCAGTGCATGAGTCAGGGTGAGAAGCCACCTGGCAGCAGGCCAAGGGGCTGGCTCCGCCTTTGGGGCCAGCAGCCTTCGCCAGGGACTAGGGGAGGGATGCAGGGGCCGGCGCCGACCAAAGAGAATGGGCAGTCAGCCCAAGCTAAGGGGAGACTCACCACTCTCTGGACCGTACATGACCCTGGGCAGCCTTGAACACAGATCAGAGGGCTCCAGTTTGTTCCCAGGGAGCGCTGGGAGTGATAAGGGGAAGCGCCATTTCTCCAGCCTTGTGACTCTATGTGGAGGGACTTCCCCACCCAACTCTGTCCTCCCAGGCAGAGGGTGACTCACCTGACGGCTGACTCTGGGAGAAGAAACTGAGCTTAGCTCCCTGCTTCCGTCCCCAGTAGATGTATTTGATGGTGGAGGGGAAGTATTAGCAAGCCCAATGTGGCCGCAGACCCAAGTCTACATTTTCCCATCTGGCTTTTACTAGTAATTAAGCTGACGTTTTCATCTCCATCTGCCCAACCCTTGTGCTGCCTCTCCGCTAGTTCCAAACTGGAGGAGAACCCATAACCCCAGGAGTCTCACAAACACTATCCTACGTCTCACCAACTTTTCTAGCACCAGCGCTGAGAGCGGAACGCAAAGAGTCCAGAGAGGCCCGTAAGGCAGGATTTCCAAAACTGCAGAAGGAGCCCCCTGTCCCTGGAACCAGAGGTTTTCTTGTCCCAGGCTTGGAGCTGGTGCCGGGACTGCAAGGCCAGCAGCTTGGGGGGTCTCACTGAGATCCTTCTGACCAAAGAGGTAAGCTGGGCTCTGCTCCCGGAGGATATGCGAGCTCCTCCCTGACACTTCCTGGAGAGAAGTGTCAATGGCAGACATTGCCACATCTTTGCCCTCCAGAGAACGGGAAGAAGGCTTAGCTGCAACAGGGGGACAGGTCTATTACCAGCTGGAAGGTATATGGCTGTGTCTCCACATAAATGGGCCTGGCCCTCTCTCTGTTGTGGGATTGCAAGGATCTTAAAACACCACCTTGGGGCGCCTGGGTGGCTCAGTCGGTTAAACATCCAACTTCGGCTCAGGTCATGGTCTCACCGTTTGAGGTGAGCTTAACATCTGTTAATTCTGGGAGCCTGAGTCTGGATCCTGCTTTGGATTCTGTGGCTCCCTCTCTCTCTGCCCCTCCCCACTCTGTCTCTCAAAAATAAATAAATAAACATTAAAAAACACACACACACACACACACACACCACCTAGTTTAGACCTCTTCAAATCTTCCTGCTCATAAAATCACCTGGGAAGCTTGTTAAAAATATAGACTCCTGGGTCCCACCCAAACCCTCTGAATTGAAGCACCAGGGAAGGTGTCTGAAGATCTGCATTTTAAACAGTGCTCCCGGTGGTTCTTATCAAGCAAGTCTGGGATGAGCTGAAACATCCAGATACCTCACTGGACAGAAGAGGAAATAAGGCCAAGAGAAGGGAAGTGACTTGCTCAAGGTCACTACCGTGTTGGGAAAATACTGCCTTTTTTCTTTTTTGCCTCCTCTGTTCTAATATAGAATAACCTAAACAGAATAACAAAATCAAACAAATCGTTACTCTTATATTAAGGGGGAAAATATCAAGTGTGAGAAAGCAAATGTCAGTCTAAGTGTTACCCTCAGGGGAACCATTTCCCTAACCGGCAACAGGCCAGAAGGCTGGAAGGCTCCAGGTTGTAGCGGGGGCTGTGCAGGGAGCTGCCCACCTCCGAGATCTTCTGGAATTGATTGTTGGACTGGCTGCACTTCTCAGCGGTCTCCAGAGCGACTTTATAGTTATCCACAAACGCTTTGTACACGCCAAGCTGGCTGGCCTGCAGGGAGAAGAGAGGAGAGAGAGAGGAGGGCAGGAGTGGGATGGGAGAGAGGATTAATGAATGGATGAAAGCCTAAGCAGGGCACCTGGAGCTCCCTTAGCACTCAGAACTTCTGACTTAGCTCCAAAGGGCTATGTGGGAACAGAGAGGGAAAGGTAGGATGAACATACTACGGTACCCCTTTGAACTTGACTGTTTCCGTGGAAACCAGCTCAGCCAATAAGGTTAACAAGAGGGTACTGGGGGCTGGGGGGAGCAGGGCAGGGCCTTTGTTGGCATGCTAGAAACTCAACAGCATTTGGCTTTATTTAGCATCATCAAGGTCTCTCAGGGTTTGAAGCCCCTGAATGCCTCACACGTCTTTCATAGTCTGGAATTAGCTGGAGCAGGGAGGGCACGTGTAGCCTGTTCAGTACCCCACTCCCCATGCTGAGTATAAGGCACAGCACTTAAAGGTACAGTGCCTGAGCGCCTGGCTGGCTCAGTTGTGGAGCGTGCAACTCTTGATCTCGGGGTTGTGGGTTTGAGCCCCACGTTAGGTGTAGAGATTACTTAAAATCTTAAAAAAAATTTTTTTTTAATGTTTCTTTATTTTAGAGAGAGAGAGAGAGAGAGAGAGAGAGAGAGTGCATGAATGGGGAGGGGCAGAGAGAGAGGGAGACACAGAATCTGAATCAGGCTCCAGGCTCCGAGCTGTCAGCACAGAGTCCCATGCAGGGCTTGAACTCATGAACCATGAGATCATGACCTGAGCCGAAGTTGGACACTTAACCGACTGAGCCACCCAGGCATCCCTCTGTGTTTTTACTTTTAAGAATAGGGCTACTAGAAAATTTTAAATTACATATATGGCTCGCACTATATTTGTACTGGAGGCACTGCTCTAGAGAAACTTGCATATGTGTGTTCCCAAGGAAATGTGGGCAAGTGTATTCACTGCTTTGCTCTTCCTCCTGTGAAAAGACTGATAACAAATGGTCACAAAAAAGGGGAATCCACACACACACAGTACAGTTCAAATGAATGAACTAGATCTCTGTGTAGTAACACTGACAAGTTCCAAAACAAATGTTGACTGAATTGCAAAATATATACATGTAAAAAGTACATGTAAGGCCATAAAAAGATACAGACCCATAATAAAAAACACAAACTACAGCCCAGAAGGCGACACACCAAATTCATTCCAGTAGCTGCTTCTAGGTTGAGCAGAAGGGCAAGGGAAAGAGAGAGAGAGAGAGCCTTCATCTGTAAGGCTTTGTTTTCTTGATTAAAAAGCCTTTCTGTATATCTTCAGAGCTTAACATCTGTTAATTCTGGGAGATGAGTGCACAGTTGTTTGCTACATTATTCTCTAGAATTTCTGCTTTAAAATCTTTTTCAATGAAGTAGCAAGGAGGTTCAGCTGCTACGGGGCTCCCTCGGGGGATCCCGCCAAGGTGCTGGGGAAAGTGGGCTGCCCTTGAACCCCATTCTGCACCGCTCTGCTTTCTGCAGAATCCTTGTGCTCCTTAAGATCCCAAAGAGGTGGGGCAGGTGGAAGCTGGCAGGTGGGGGCCAGGAAAGCCAGAGGAGAAGATGAGCACTGGGATGCTTGCAGAGAAGCCAAGGCCAGAGCTGTGCAGGTCTCAGCCCCAGACAGGCCAGACTTTGCAAAAAAAAAAGAAAAATCTTGGGAGAAGGGCAGGAAGGGATGGAGCTCAGTTCCTTCTCCAAGGGGAGTATTGGCCCACTGGTGTCCCAAGCCACAGGGAAGGTTCTAGACAGCTGCTTCCTAAACCAAAGTAAAAATCATTGCTATTCTTCTTCCAGGTATGTGCTCTCCTTGTCCCCCTTTCCCACAAGAACGATAAAGGCTGGCTGCCCAGGTTGGAACCCTACCTTCCCATCCTACTGCCTCAGGGAGTAGCAGGACAGGAGTGAGAGCAGGAACTACATGAGCAGAAGACCTGTGTGTAGGGGGTCACTGACCACCCCAGGCACTGCCATCTCCATGGCATATCCTTGTCTGTAGAACCCAAGGCCGGGCCCACCAGGGCCATTAACTGGGAAGTGGAGGTTGCTTGGAAACAGCAGCTTGGCACTGGGGTGATCTCATAAAACAAATAGCAGAGATGCTAATTCCCTTCTCTCAGAAATGGAGACCAGCTGAAAATAAACTGCCTCCAGATGCCTGGACTGCCCCAGCTCCACCCCGGCCCTCCCAAGCCTGCAGCTCCAGGGGCTTCAGATAGCAGTTCCTGATGTTGGAGGAGGGAAGGTGGGGAAGCAAATTCACAATCCAGGCCTGTGGGGCTGAGACCAGAATGCGGGGACCCTCGTGACAGCAGGGTCCAAGTGACAAAGATAAACTGGGACAGTCTTTCCACTATGCTCTGGCCTACACCCCCTACCCCAGCTCTGGTCAGCTCTCTTATGCCCTCCCAAGCTGATCAGCTCAGGCTCCTGGGACCAGGCCAGGAGTGATGACTGGGTATTCACCATCCCTGACCTGGCGCAAACACACTGGGGCTGCTGGAACCAGGAGCGTGGGGTTCCCTTGCATACTACCTTCTGGGGTGCCTCTTGCTAAGTATAACAACAATGACGATGATGACAGTGGTAATGGCAATAACAGTAACGCTACTGGCTAACTATGGAGTATTTACTAATGTATTATATTCCAGGCCCCGTTCCAAGCACTTTTCAGGTAATAACTCATGTAGTCCTCACAACAATTCAATGGGGCAAATACTGTTATTATCCTCTTTTTTACAGATGAGGAAGCTGAGTCACAAAGAGGTTGTACACGAAGTCACAGGTTCAATCTGTGGCAGAGCCAGGATTCAAAGTCAGCTGTGCCTCTAGAAGCTATGTCCCTATAACACTGCTGGCCTCTCAGGACACAGACCTCAGGTCCTGTGATGTCTCCCTCAATGCTCTTCCAAGTTCTCCCTAGTCCCAGTGGTCAAGGTCATGATGCACTCATTCATTCGTTCATTCATTCATTCATTCATTCATTCATTCATGTATTGGGCACTGGGATGGTTCTGGGGTCTAATGATGAAGCAAACACAGTCTGTTCTCTCAGAGCTTATGGTTTTGGGGAGTCAGGCAGGTACAGTGTTCACTGAGGGGAGAAGCATAGGGGCTTTGTTCGAAGGTCTGGGTAAAGCTTCTCGAAGGAGGCTGTTCTAAGCTGGGAACAGATGGGGAAGGACATTTCAGGCAGCTAGAGCTGCAAGAACAGAGAGGTCAAGAGTGTCTGCTGCATGAACTAAGAATAGAAAGTTCGGTGTCAGGGGGCACAAGGATGGGGGAGGCAGCAGCCAGAGGCCGGGGGGTGGACAGAGGCCAGCATGCAAAGGGTCTCAGAAGCGGTTCCTCAGAGCCTGGTATTTACTTATCCAATGGGCAAGGGGGAGAGATGTAAGCAGGGGAGAAGCAAGGTCTGGTCAGGAGTTCAGATAACTCTCTCCTGCCAGTAGCTAAGGGTTGGGAGGCTGCTGGGGAGGTGGGCCCAGAAGCAGGAGTCACTAATGAGATGAGGGTGGGGACAAGCAGGCAGCTGTAAGCTTTAAAGTGGACTCCTTGGGTTGCGGGGAGGGCTTCAGGATGGGGAAGGTGGTGGGGCAGAGGAGGTGCCAAGGACTAGTCCAAGGGAGGCACGGATGGATGGTGGCTGGGATGGTGGCAGCACCCATTGAGACAGAGGCAGGAAGAAAAGCAAAGAACTTCAGACACGGTAAGTTCAGTTCTGATCGTGCTGAGCATGAGGTCGCAGGAGTATCCAAGCAAGAGTTTTCCCCAGTGTAAGCAAAATACAGGCCTGTCCATTCAACCAGTCCCACCACTGCAGGGGAGGTAAAGGAAAGGCACTGCTCCTTAGCCCTACCATTCACACCCAGAGAACAAAGACTCCTGACTGGCTGTCTCTTCCTGCCCTCTGGGCAGGCAGAAGTTATAGGCAGAGAAAGACCAGGGAAGAGTGGGGTTGGGGGCTCTGTGGGTCTGACCTGGGGACCCTCCAGGGGACACAGCCAGAGACAGTGTCAGAGCCAGGGGAGGGTGTCACAGAAGGCTCAGGAACTGGAAGATCTCTGCAAGCCTTTCCCAACAGTATGTCTGCACAGTAATTCTACCTCCTCATACCTTTCCCTCCCTTGCAATCCCTCAGGAGAGCTGACCCGTGTCCCATCTGACTGTTGACTTCAGAGGCAGCACTGAGGTGTGGCAAATGCCCAACGTGTCCCAAGTGAGCAGTCCCTGCCCACCCATCTGGCACATACTCCTGTATCAGCTGAGAACAGGGGACCTGAAACCCAGCAAGTGAGCCTTCGTTCCAGCCCTTGAACTCCCTTGGGGAGAGAGAAACCTATGCATATAGCCTCTCACATCCCTGGAAGCACTTAGGGCTTCACCATGGGAGACCAGGAGTTGAGGCACTAGGCCCAGGTCCCCATACAACAGAGGCCCAGGCTTTCCTCCAGGACTCAGAAATGACCCAGGCCTTCAAGGAGGCCAAAAAGGACTAGGGATGACTGGTCCTCTCCCAACACCAGCAGCTCCACCGAGACACTGGATAAGGACCCTCCATCAACAGAAAACTCACCAGCTTCTGGAAGAGGTGGCCCATGGTGACCTGGCTGTCCCACTGCTGCACCTTGGGGCAGAGGTTGTCATAGAACTCCTTGTGGATCTCGTAGATGTCCTGGATCTTGTAGAAGATTGTCTCAATCTGTTGGATGGTGAGCACGGGCTGGGAGGTGGTAGCTGTGGCCTTCAGGGGTTTCATGGGCTGGAAGTGAGGAGGAAGGCAGAGAGGAGGTGAGAGGCACATAAACCGGAGGGTCAGAAGGCCCGGGGCACTGATGAGCCTTTCCTGCAGCTGGAGTGGTACCTAGACAAGGCCACTGAGGGCAGGGCACCTGAAGTGTGGTTTGTATCAAGTAGCTGCTGTCATAGGCGCCGACAAGCCATGCCCAACCGCAAGGGGACCCGGCAGCCAGGGCCTGGTCCAGCAGCCCTCCCAGGCCCCAGTGTTAATTACCACCAGGACATATTTCCCCCACGCCCTCATCCCCCAAGGGGCCCCTTCCCCTAGCCTGTATGGACTTTGGTTATTGGTTTAAAAGGACATGTCCTTCTTCCACAATGGCCTTGTGCTCTGAGTCATAAGCTCCCTTGTCACACTTCAGTGGAAGGGAGGGTTGACTGGAAACTCAACCCCTTAGCTACTTCCAAGAAACACAACATGATTCTAAGATTTTGGGGTAGTGTCTCACAGAGACCCAAGACCAACATCAGCTGCACTGACATTTCAAGTTCCCATCACTTAGTATACAGAGAGCGAGCAAGGTGGCACGCATGCCCCTGTCCTACCTCCTATACCTGTGGCAGACATCGCTAGTCAATCACAATGCTCTTTCTAAATGAGCTTGGTTGTGGTCTCAGACTCTTTCTCAGTGCTGAGGTTGACATGTAAGATGAAACTTATCTGTAACCTCTGCTTGTCTGCACCAAAACTCTCCAGGGCCTACAGGTGGAGCAGATGAGGTGACAAATAACACAGGACCACTCCCTAACACTGACTGGAAGCTGGAACTATCACCTTAATGCCCCAAAGTAGGACTTGTAGGAAAATGGAACTTGGGTGCATTCTCTTCAGGGTGATTGCCTGTGAGTAATGAGTAAATATTCATTTTATAGCCAGGGGAAAAAAAAAGCTATTAAAATTTATAGTTGAAACAAACAAACAAAAAAACCCCAGATACTGAAAGATAAAGAGCTCTTCCGAAGTTGGCCTTCCTCAGCCCTAAGCCTCCAAAAGATGCCTCGACTGCACTCCAGAGGCCCTCCAGGAGACAGGGTCTGGAAACCTGCCACATAGAGAAAGTATAGGAGAAGCAGGCACATTCACCAGGAAGACAGAAGCCTGAGTCAGACATGGTTAATATTCTTCATCTAGCTGAAGGGCTCTGTGTGGAAAGAGGCCTTTGACTTACCCTGAGTCACTCTGGAGACCCAGGAACAACCAGAAGTTATGGGGACAGGTGTGGCCTCACTAGAGCTGTCCCCCATTGTCTTATAGGATTGGGTAGTGAGCTTTCCAACCAGAGAAGCATTCAAGCAGATAATGGGCGACTCAGTGCTGGACTGGATGGAACACCGACACTTCGGGAGACCGAAGTTATCACTGGCTCACTCTGAGAGCTCTGAGAGATGACTATCAGCTCGAGCTCCCACGGCAGCCAAACTCCAGGCAAGCTTCCCGCGCTCCTCCCATCCGGCTCTCTGGTGGTGGCAGGGTCATGTCTATCCATAAGAGGAAGTCCCATCTACTCAAATACCCAGATGATGCTCTGAATGTCAGCTCCCTCATCCTCCCAGCTCTAAAAAAAAGTCCAGAAATGATAAAGGCAGGGAAAAGCAGAGCCTTCCTTCTGACCCTTTTAGCTAACCCTAATGTCCAGGCTTTGCTAGGGAGGTAGGATGGAGTTTAACCTGGGGCAGGCCAGGGGGTGTGGGCTTGAGTCTCCGCTCTGCCACTTAATAGCTGTGGGCACATCACTTAGCATCTGGGTCTCAGCAGCCTCATTTGTAAAACTGAGATAATATTACCTTCTTGAGAACACTGATGGGCAGATCAAAAGCCATAATTTATATAAAATACCAAGTATGTGCCTGGCATACAGATGGCAGTCAATAGTGTTAGCTACTACTATTATTATTACTCACCCCACAAATAATGTACCAAGTGCCTCATGTGAGGCCAGACCAGGGTATTCAGTGATCACAATACACCCAATCCCTGAGCCCGTGGAGCCTCCCATCCAGTAGGGGAGACAGACACATAATTTACATAGAAATGCAGTGAAAGAAATAAGAAGGGGACCTCCTGAGACAGGGTGGGGAAGGACAGCTTCTCCCAGAAAGGAACATTTACCCTGAAATGGAAGCATGGGGGTGCAGAGGACAGTATTCGAGGCAGGCTTCCTCAACGCCGGTCCCAAGGTAGGTACGGTCTTGGCGAGAGACAGGAGCCAGAGGAAGGCAGTGAGCCTGTGTGCCTGGGCAAGGGGGAGGAGCGGGGCTGGAGGACCGGGCAGAGGCCAGATGGGGCAGGGAAGACAGGCAGCTTGTAAGCCCTTGCAATGAGGGTGAGGCAGGGGAGTGATGGGGGTCCAATTTTCTTTATAGGAGATTTCTTTTTCTGACTCATGATCCTTGCTCTGGAGAACGTTATAATCTATTTGAGTAACATGGACCAACACAAATGAAACAATCTAGTGGGCAAAGCGAGATAGGATATCACCCATCTAGGGCTGTCAGTACCAACCAAGTGGTCCCAAGGTTGGTTGTGCTAGCACAGCTCTGAGGGCTTCACAGAGGAGGTGACACGAACAGAACCTTGAGGTTTGGGAAGATCTGAGCAGGTGGAGGGTGGGTGGGGCATGGGTGAGCATGCCAGGGAGGGAAACAGAAGGAACCAGGGGCCAGGAGAAAGGGAATACTGTTCTCCCAACCCCAGGTGGGTGGCCCCGCTCGGCTTTAGGGCTCCCGAGATTCCCTGAAGGACACAGAGATGGTCCTCAAGATCACTGTCCTACTTAATCCTTTTTTCCTCTACCAGGAATCCAGTGGACAGACAAGTCACCACAGACTCCCAGAACCTTTACTCCTTGCTCTTGCCTGAGTGCAGTCCCCACTAGGGAGGGAATAGTCCTGGGAAGACAAAGGGTCAGGATTTCTCAGGAGCTGCTGGGGATGCACTCCTCCACCACCTATGCAAAGATAAGATCTGACCACTCTGCTTCCTCCTGAACCTCCCACTCTGTCTACAAAAAAGGAAGAAATGGGTGCTCACCAGCAGTAGGTCACATGGACAGGGGCTGCACTCAGGCCATCACAGGGTTCTCAGGACAAGGTTGGGGACCTTTGGTCTCAGCTCTGATTTCACTCGGGGGAGAGGGGAGTGATGTGTGTGTGTGAGCCCCGGCTGGCCAGAAACCCTTGAAGGCAGTTCACTTTAATCTGGTGAAGCCCTGAATCCAGGCCTCGGGTCCAGATGGCGGCAAGGCCAAGGCAACCCCATACTGAACTTCGATCCAGCACTGTTCTTATGCCCAAGTGTTAGCACTCCCAGAATCCTGCTGCAGGGAGCAAGGGTGGCCCCTGGCTCTCCATTTTATCAGAGGAGAAAAAG